>NC_134459.1:140116013-140741013 GCF_047948215.1 Lycorma delicatula | reverse complement strand
AATTATTTTATTTGATTATAACAGTCATATCCGCAGTGAATTCCAAAAGTTATTGGTTAAACATAACAGATTATTTTGCTTTATGGTTTTTGTTACAGATGTTTTTATTATAAAAAAAAATTATAAAAAGTTACAGTAGGATGCAAATTAATCTGAACACAAGTTTTATTTAACCGATGCTGCACAGATGAGGCTGCCTTGTGCGATATTCTAATAATTATTATATATGTAGTGATATATGTAAGTGCATCATCGCTTTGTAACTATTTTTAAATGTGCTGTGTTTTTGACAGTTGCTTATTGAAGTATTTTTAGTATACTTTTTCCATTTAACATTGTAGGTTTGATTATAGATAGGTTTATATTGTAGGTTATAGGTATAAATAGGTTATAGATAGGTTTGATTATTTATATAAGGAGTGATGTTTTTCCTTTTACAAAGTTTGTTGAAAGATAAACAAGTATATTTTTAAAAAGTTCATGTATTTTTTTATCACGGATTTCTATTAAAAAATTTATTTTGTCAATTTGAAATATATATAGCTATAAATAAATTTTTCATACCATGATTAATGATATCCCAAACAAAAGAATAAATATGAAATAATTTTTTTTTACGTGATTACATACTTAAAATAACTCTTGATGCTCAACTCTTAATACTTTATGTTGGAGTTATCAACAGCATAGAATTTATTGTGTATTAGTCTGTATACATCTTTTATCTTTTGCCTTCTAAATAATGATTTTTTTTTGTTTTTTGACAAGCCGTTAATTCTAAAAATATGTGCCATCTTAGAAAATATTGAACCATGTAAATTTCATCAAATTCAATTTCTTATAATGTAGCTAATATTCATCAGAATTTTATTTCTATTATAAAAAATTATTCATTGAAATGCTGTCTTATATGATGCATTTATAAATATTTTAAAATTAAATTATAGGGAAATGTATACATTCTAACTGTATAAAGTGTATATATAATACCAGATAAATATTAAAGATAAATATTCATCCCTAAAACTAGATTTGCTTTGGGTAAGAAAGTCAACTTGAGCAATCCAATTTTTTCTCACACTATTATAGAATTTTTATAAACAGGTTACACATTTCTTAGATGTTTGAATGAAAACTTCAGTAGAGACAAATGTTTCTTTCAAATTCATTATTATCTATAGAAAAAATGAGTGGGATTACTAGAATTGGGCGCACATCTGTAATTACTAGAGAAAGAATAAATAAATAAATGTTGCTCATCTGAATTTACTGACAACTTTTTAAAATCTTCAGCTTGGGGAATTTACCAAGTATCAAAAGCCAGAGATCTGAAGTCAGGACAATAGGTATGATTTTTTTCTGTGAAACATTTTTTCACTTCCTTGAATAGTTTCCTTCATTGTAAGATAATATTAAACAAATTTTGTTAGTTTACTAAAAAACTAATTGTTGGTTTGATGCAATTTAAATAAAAAATCGTCTTTCTGATTTCTGTAAATCTGTTGCTGAACATAAAAGGATGATCAGTGGAAAATATAATTTTTTTTCCATTTACATGAGTTTCCAAATTCATCAGCTTTTTTTGCACATTAGCATTACGAGTTGATTTTTTTAGCTGGCTAATATGCTCTCTATCCAGCTGTGTGTTGAACAGTCATCACATGTACATTAACTCTTAATTTAATTCCATTATTTGTAGTATATGGTCAGTTTTACTTTTCATCATCAATAATTGATCGTTTGATGTTTTCCTAATATGGTTATATTTGCTCCTTCTGTGAATCAAGTTTCTTTAATCATTTAAAAATAACTTCATGGTATCTAAGACAACACTACACACAAAAGCATTTTTTGTCATGTCATACCAATGTGGTCTGAAAGAGCTTTCAGATAATGAGTTTTGCCCCTTATCGTGTCTGCAAAAGTGTTATGCATGTTGAGTATAAAAAATGTGAAAATTTGATTTTGTAATAAAAATTTAAGTAATTTTTTTAAAAATTACTGTTTAATTTTATGCCAATTACTAGATAAACTAAAGTATATAATCTCACACATATAGAAATAGACGTGGTTAAACAATGTAGCCAAAACGAGTAAAAAACTTCCTGTGTTCAAATTAATTTGTGTGCTGCCGTACACGTAAATGTTACTCTAACATCAGATTGTCTATCATTTATCATCCTTTATATTTTCTGGGATTTAGAATTCAATTTTCTCATTATTTTTTAACTTTTAATCCTTTAATTGAATCTAGAATGGGCTACATTAAAAAATTACCATTATTTGTACTGTAAATTCTATCTTTACAAATTATCTATTGTCCTGGTATGTAATACTGTAATTAGTTTTAGTAATTGTAATATAATTTTTAAATATGCTCTTCAGATGTCAATATCATTTAAACTATTTTTTTATCAGGATGTGAACGCTAAGAACTTTTTAGATGTGTTATCTGGAAACAAGAATGAAATGACAAATATTGGAAGTGGAAGAGTCATTGAAAGGTAAATATTATTTTTTCTTTTTGTTTATAATTGCAGTAAAAATAAGAAGTTATGAAGAAGTGTTCTCATTCACTTTAGTACAGTTAATGGATTTGTTTTGGATTTACTTCAATCGATTATGATTTGACAAATTAGGATTTGGTATATATGTTGAAATTAAAAGATTAAGTAGGAGGGAACAGAAGGAATAGAGCGTCTGACTGATGACTCAAAAAATAAATAAACTAATTACTTACTGAAACTTACCACACCGACTTGCTGAGTGTTGTGGCCTTGTTATTGTTAATACTAAAAACAAAAATTACTGTACTCAAATATGAGGCCACAATCAACAAAATCCAATATTTATTTGATGAGAAATTAAGTGAAAAGGAAAAGTTGCAATTTTATATGAAAACTGATAAAGGTATGAGATGCAGTGAAAGTATTAGAATTGAGCCATCACTTTTTTGATAAAAACCATCACTTTTTTTATAAAAACCATCACTTTTTTTATAAAAACCATCACTTTTAGAAAAAACTATAAAATACATTGTTAGTGGGTGTATTCATTGTATATGTTTATTTTAAGTGTGTAATCATTGGATTCTTATAAACTAGAAATGCTATGAAGAACTTTAAATTGGAAACATTTTTTCAGTTCAATTAAAATTTTTTCAGCTCAATTTTTCAGTTCTTTAAAAATACTAGTAAAATTGATTCGTTACTTCCTTATGGGACATCTTATACAGGTATTCATTTAAAGCTTGCTACCATTGGGATCTTTTAATCTAGAAAAACTATAAAGAACTTTAAATGAAACTTTTAAGAATTTAATTTTCGTATAAATACTCTTAAGCATATTGAAATCTTTTCTGCTATTTTTCCAGTATGGCAGTCATTTTTTTTTTAAATGGAAACCCCTGATCTTATATCTTTTTCAGATATAAGAATTAAATTCTACAAGATTTTTTTTCTTGCACATTTTTCTCAAAACAACTATTCACTGCTATACCTTATTACTTCCAGTTATATCTATTCACAATTTGTATAACTTAAGTTGAACCAAAGTCCACAGTGCTGTGATTTTACTTTTTTGTTATTGTTTCAGTGGAGGTTTATTTTTGTTATATTTCATTATTTTGAAAAACTGTAATTTTTTTTGTCTTAACAGTTTTACAACACTTTAAATCAGTGACCCAAATTCTGTCTCATCTCATTGCTTTAGTAAATAAATTTTTAAAAACTCAACAAAATAGTTGTTTTATTTCTTTTTATGAAAATAAATTATTAATTTGATGAAATTAAATTATTTTTCATTAACTACTTTAAATAATTATTTAAGAAATCTTTTTTTATATTGTTGGTATCAAAATATACTCTTCATCTGTTGTAATCATATCCTCTAAAAGTTTTCCTGCTTAACCATTAAAATAAATTATTCACAGAAATTGCTCTTGACAGTACAGTCCATGCATTGAATTCTTTTATGCCACCTTACATGAATTATAATGTACATCTTGATTTAACATACTGTGAGTTATAATTTTTAAGGTAGCAATAGAAACTGGTTGATTTCTTTTGTAAGTGCTGTCTGCTTTATAAGATAAAGCACATTTTCATTTCTTCTTCTTCAGTTCTAGCTGAATAATTTTAACCTTTGTTTTATCTTCAACGTAGGGTGTTATTTGCACATTGACATAAGTTTCTGATCCGCAAATTTATTGTTTTGGGTAGGAAAATATCAATCACTGAGAAATGCTTAAAGGTGAGCTAAATGATGATGGAAAATCTTTGAATATGGTTTTTATAATGAATTCATAAGTCAACTCTCTTCAACACCCATCTCTATTGAAACTAAGGTATGGGCTATAGAATGATTTTCTCCTAATTTCCATACCTGTAGTACCTTCTCCTAGCAAATCCTTTTTCAGTTGTCAGTTTTATTTGAGTGTTTGTAACAGATGAATATTTTTTGTCACTATTCTTTCTTAAAAAGAAAACTGGTTATTAAAAAATTATAAAAAAATACTTATAAAAATGATTACATTAATAATTTTATTTCTGTAGTTCCTGCAAAGATACTGTGTTTGTGAACATTGTTAATCATGGTGCTCCAGGAATTCTTTTGTTCCCTAAAGGAGATCTTAGTGCAGAAGAATTAATTGGTACTTTAGAAGAAATGAGTAAAGAAAGTAAATTTGATAAGGTAAAATTGTAATATAAGGTAATAGTTTGATAAGGTAATATAGTAATAATTATGTTATTTGTATATTAAAACCAAGTACTAAAATGTATGTAATTATAATTTTTTTGGGGGGGGGGGGGAGTTAAAGGCTGAACTATTCGATAGGTGTATCACCAGTTGCTCTTTAACCATGAGATGCCAAAAAGAATTCTAAACAAGCTTCCAAAGGTAAAGACGTCATCATTCTCTGTCAAGCTTTACCAAGGAAGAAGACTCTCCATCAGTTACTGCTTTTTTATGTGTAGATGAAACTGCTGTGTCAAACAACTTAATTCCCATTGTTTTCAGGAATACATTCAATGGTTATCAAGTAGGAGGTGGTAGGAAGAATTGAAGAGAGGAACATCTTTGGTTTTTCCTGCATATGACTGCAAGATTTTCATTATAGAGTAGTGTAAATATGTAATAAATAATGTTCATAATTTTCTATTGAATTTTGAATTTAATGAAATTATGCAAGAATAATCAACTCCTTTGAGACTTGTCAATGTGGATAAATTAATTTCAAAAATTAAACTTGCATGTTGGTTATTGAAGTGTAACTTGAATAAGTATACTCAAGTCATCTGTTATGAAACAATCCAGAGAATTTTTCAAATGCTAAAAAATTAATCTCATTCAAAAAAAAAAGAAAGGAAATTACGCAACTTATAGTTCTCTGCTAAATGTGTATATATATATATATATATATAATATAGGTTATATTTGATCTGATTTGTTAATAATGATCATTACCGTTTCAAGATTTCTTCTTAAGTTTTTACTTCATTCTACAGAGGGATCTGAAAATGGATGAAAATATCATGGATAGGATAATGTGATAGTATGACATGGATAGAAAATCGATCTCTAAATATTCAATAAATTCATGAGTGAAATTTAAGTTTGCATTTATAATCTGTATCTTTATTATTGTAATTGTTATCCTTTATACTGAACCTTTTTATTGATTTATTGAAATCTTATTCTGTCAGTTCTTGACTTATATTCTACAACTCTCGAGTAGTAGGCATATCAAATGATTCAATATTTAGTTTTAAAAATAATAAATTCATTATTAATTGTGTATTACTTTAGAATAAATAATAGAACTGTACAGAATGATCCAAAGTAAAAAAAAAATAATAATAATAAAAAATGTATTTCTTGCTTTTATACCAACAGTTACAAAGTATAGATAACCGAAACCATGTGTTGTAGATCATCGAATAGAGAGGGATAATTGAATATGGTTAAAAATGGATAGTTCATCACTATTTTATTTTGTCTTCTATCTTATTAATCTAGTTATAGTACTATAAGGGTCATTCAAATATAGACTGAAATTTGTTTACATAGCTTTATTGATATTAGATAAAATTACAAATAAATTATCTTATTATTTTCTCCACTAGAGAGATAGCTTTCTGATCCCCTCATCCCCGACCGGGAGTCTTATTCTGTAAGACTTTGGGTGTTATTTGTTTATTACAACAAATATATCGTGTCTGAGTGACAATAACACCGAAGCATTTTTCACCCAGAACAAACAAACAAAAAAAAAAAGATTCCTTCATCAAAAAACAAGATGGCTGCCCCAGTAACCAATTATGTACATAATGCTTGACTGTGGCATCATCTTTGAATCTTTCCCTTCCTAAAGTTTCTTTCACCAAACTAAACATCTGGAAATCATATGGTGACAACTCTGGATTGTATGGTGAGTGTTCAAGAGCTGTCCAATGAATTTTAGCAAGTTTATTGCAAGTCTGAGCTGCTATATGTGGCCATGCATTATTGTGGAGAAGGAGGACATTGTGAATTGGTTGCTGGCGTCGATTGTTGCACTAAGCAGCCTTGACATTATCCAACAACTGGCATTAGTTTGCTGCATTTACTGCTCTTTCGTTATGCAGGAAATCAATCAACAGCGCACCTTTTGAGTCCAAAGCACTGTTGTCAGAACTTTTCTAATTGGCACACAATTTTTGGCCTTAATTGGTGCCCCCTCCCCACTCTTCCAATCACTACATACTTATTCTCTTGCTTTCTGGGGTGTAGTGGTGGACCCACATTTCATCACTGGCCATAATAAGATCCAAAAATGGCCTAACCTTTTTCCTCAAAGCAATTCAGAAGCTGCTGACAGATGTCTTTCTGGATATTTCTCTGTGCCTCAGTGAAAAGATGGGGAACCCATCTTCTCAACTCTTTGCTTTATTCAAGAATCTTTGACAACATTGTATGCACACTCCCAACACTTATGCCCACTTCTGATGCAATTTCAGCTTTGGTTATGCAGCAGTTAGTTACCTTCCACAAGGTCGTGAATACCCTCAATGTTGTCAACATTGATGCTGGTACATGGCTATTCATGACTTTTGTTCTCCACTGCATCATTGACACTTCAAAATATTTTGAAAAACTCAATCACTTGAGTTTTTGACAGGGTAGAATCTCAGAACCATACCTGGAGTCAAGTCAAAATTTCAGAGGGTTGTCACCTTTGTTGGTGAGAAATCAGATTATAATTTGTTTCGCAACAGATAATGGTACCTCTAGCTCAGACATTCTGCTAATGATGTGGGAACTGACCTATGGGCATGGTTGTCCAGTTGCTCCCCTCTACACATATCAGCTACCTATCTGCAGTGCCCCACATTTTCACTGCTTTTTTCTAGCTAATGCAGCAAAAGTTTGATTTATATTTGAATGACCTTCATAGTATGCATAACAAAAAACAAAATTTATTTTTTTAGACTTAAACTTCATTTGATAATTTATGTATGTATTTCATGGTTATAAGCCCCATCAATCATCATGTTAAAATTGTTGAGTTCATCATAAGTAAAAAAAAAAAACACAAAAACTATGTTTAACAAATAAATAGTAAAAAATGTTATTAAATCTATGCATTACTGTTCAAAAAGTGTATATATATAATATCTGTCATTAACTTTTCAAATACTAATCACAGCAAAATGAAATTTACCATATTTCCTACTATTAAACAATCTTATTTTTCAGTGTGTGACAATTACACCCAAGGTTTCATTGGACTTTTCTGCGAACTTGGAGTGTGGTAGTCTTATATCATGAAATAGCTCATTTGGAAGTATCCAAATTTGTTAATTTCACTTTTTTACATTCAACTGTTGAAAAGTTATTTAAGGGTTTCTATAATTTGTTAACACTGTCTATAAATGCTTTAGAAAGATTTGAAATTTATAACTGAAAGTTATACTTATATTCTAGTTTGAGAGTAGAATTTTATTTGTTACAGCAAGGTGGTCAACTCAATGATTACTTTATTGTTTTTTGTAGTGTTTATAGATTCATTGTTGAGGAATAGTTGTAGGTAATAAACAAACTGACAATGACTATAAGATCATGAGAAATACTATCTGTGATTCCTTTTCCCTATTATCAGTTCTGTTGGTGTAAATCTGAGATTTTTCTTTTCACCTATTTCATCATATAGTTTAGCAAACAGCCTATCTCTAATGGTTGACGTTAAATAAAAGTAACCATTTTAACAGCGTTACAAGAATTTGTTTGAAAATTTCTGGCTTATTTTTTGTGGCAAGAGCATGTCTGTGAAGGGGCAGCAGTGTGTCCATTCTGCCCTTAGTTTAAGACGATTATTTAATTTTTTTTCAGAAATCCATTGTTCTTTCCTGTTATCACCTTTGCACCATCACTACATACTACAATACATTTTGCCCAATACGTTAAAGTTTTTAGGAGCTTCATAAAAAACATCAAAAAGACATTGTCCTGTTCCATGACCAGTATTGATTTGCAAAACAATATATTCTCTTTGATTGATCTGCCCTTATTGCATTCATATTTCACAAATCATAAAAAATGAGAAATGTTTGCTACATCTGTTGATTCATGAAATTGAATGCTAAAAAATTCACTTAAACTGAATTATCTGGTTGCGAACATTGGCAGCCATGTCATCAATTCGCCTTGATACTATGTCGTTAGAAAATGGAATTTTTTTTAATTCTTTTTCTTTTTCCACATCTATTAAAACAATGACCATATCAACTGCAGCAGGAAATATGAGGTTTTCTGTGACTGTGTGGGGTCCGGACATCTTAGCTACAACTAATGCTACAAGATAAGATATTTCAAGAGGTAGTTTTATCAGTATAGCTTGATTTACAAATAGAAGGTTGTTGATTTATCAAAGTATGTAATTTTCTTTAGAGAAATTCCAAGAGTTTGCTTTTATGATCCAGATATCTAGTTTCCATGTGTCGAATTAATTTTGATAGCTTCATGCTTTCATCGGAGAGGACTTGAAAAAAAAAACAGTTATACAGTTTGACCACACACTGAAAAACCGAAACCTCAGTTACTAATATTTTAAATGAAACTACACTTTTAAAAACTTAAAAATAGGCACCAGATGCATGCTTCGCATTCGATACTAAACTGACGTTCTGCAACCCCTTATGTCTCTTTTATACTGCTGAGAGCAAGATGTATTCAAACGTATCATATGCACGTTTGAACATGATGCTTTCACAGCGAATATTATGCAAGCAGACCAAATTACAAGGATCATTGTACACATCAAGTTGGAATCTGTACATTGTTCGTGTTTATACTCCTCATACTTGCATGTTCATACCTGTTGCTATCAATGCAATTAAAGAGTTTTAACTGGGTTTCATTGGGTTGTGGTTGGGGGTTGCAAAGTATTCATTATATACATTTTCTACTTTTTGGGGGGTTGTGGAGCTAAAAAGGTTGAGAATCACTGGTCTAGATCAACTCAAAGACTGTTTATTAAGCAGAGGTTGCTCAGTAAAAAAGAAAAAATCTATTAAAAACATATTTTTTATAGTTATGCAATTGAAAGACCGTGCTATTAAAATAATGTATATATTCATTAAATTTGTATTTCAGTAATAATCATATGTTTTATACATTATTTGTTATATATTAATTATTCCATTAAAATATTACTATTTTATAATTTATGCCATCAATTAAAAATTCTCCAACATGCAGACTGTTTCAATAAAGATTCAAAAGTTCAGCAAGTCCAATTTCTGTTTAGAAGCTAAAATAACTGCTGGTTTTATTGTTTCATAAAGTCAGATATCATCACACAACAATCATAAATTGAAAGAGGACAGGCATGAAATCAGTTCTAAAACATTTAATCATAACAACTTGAAAGAAGTTTACTGTAACAAAATACTACCATCAGAGTGAGATGAATCAGCTAATTTATTCACTTGTGTTTTTGTTTTTTTTAGTTTACGATGAACTCATTTGAGTGACAAGAAATCTGGTAATGATGGATTATAACTGTAAAATGCATGGTTACAAAATCTAATGAAGATGGATCCAAAAAGATTAGATTCTATTTTTAATTGTTATTGTTAATAAATCAAATTTCTCTTACTGAACATATTGCAAGGTAAATAACATGCTCTTTCTTAACAGAATGGGTACATTAATGTACCCAAATGGCTGTTGGTTTATATTCTGTACTGACTAACAGTACAGTCTCAGGCCGACTCCTGTTTCCCATATTTGTACGTTGTGTTGATTAACCTTTCCACTAATGTGAAATAAATACTCAATGCCAAAAAGTTGATAGTGAAAGAAACAATCTTTTTCATCGACATGTTCCTGCATGCCCACACAGAAATCTTTATATGAAACTTTATTGTCATCACTAAACTTTGCGTGAACTCTTAATTTATAAGGTGTCATTTTCAACCTTTTCTGCCAAATTTTTTACAGTCAGTCACAATTCTAAATTTGTAATCTAGTTTGATTTTCCTGTACTTCAATACACAATTAACTTGTTCTTCTGACATGAGAGTTCTTCCAGAAATTTTGTTTTTACACAATGTCTTGTGTTTTCTCATTTTTTTCTAGCCAAAGATGATGACAGTGGCTGTTTATCATATTTTATTCTAAAACTTTCCTGGATGATAGTAAAGAGTTAAATCTAGCACACAAAAATCATTTTAAACAATAGTGGTCATCTTACCAAACTGGTTATGCGATAGAATAATCAGTATTGTCAATCACAGTCAGCTTAAACATTATTGATGTCAACAGTTGCATAACTTAAAAATTTTCCCCAATAAAATCATATTAACACTGTGATTCCATTTAAAAGTAAGATTTTGTATAAAGCATTAATAGTGTCCATTTAATTATTATTCATGTTGTATAATTAATTGTTATTAATTATACAATACTGTATAATTAATAATACTGTTGTACTGTATAAAATACTATTTTATACAGTTTAACGTATATAAATATAAACTAACTATATTGTAGGCGATATGTAGTTGACACGATGACAAAAGTCAGTCACTCTTAAAAATTATAGTTATTCTCAAGAATAATAATTATCCCATACCAGCTAACAGAAAAATAAGGTATGAATTGGTTTTATATTGCCTTTTTCACTGAGCCAAATGTATAATTTTCATATCAGTATGGCAAGCCCATTGAAATCCAGGTGATATTCAAACCCACAAATGACGTCTTCACCATAAGGACTGGCTTTTATTTACCATCATTTCTCTCAAATTAAGTAACTCTGTCTGATGCCTATTGTACATCATGTTTTACATGTTTCACAGCCTTAAAAAACAGACAAAAAGTATAAAACAAATTAATGAACTCCTTTCTGCTGTAAAACGATGTGTTTTATACATTGCTTCAGTTCGCCTGGAAAAAATAATATTGTTTATAAAATAAAAATTGTAATTTAGTAACTGAAATCCAGAACTTAAATGATTCACTTATTTTTTTTTCAGCTAATCTTTTATATTGAAGCCTGTTATTCTGGAACAATGTTTGATCACCTGCTCCCAGAAAATGCTAGAAGTAATCTATATTTTATTAATTTTTATTAAGTTTTCATATATACTTATTTCACAATACTTTATACTAATTATGTACAAAGAGTAAAAAAGAGCATAATTTATTTTTATTTTTTGTGAAATTGTTTGTCTGCTAAGACATCAATTATCACAATACTGACAATTCAGTTGTGATAATTGAGAAATATACAATGTTGTCTGTTTTTAATTAAGTACATGAATTTTTGACAGGATCTTAATTTTCTGCAATTATAACAGGATTATATGTATGTAATCTATTTTTAGATTAATTGCAGTTTTTAATTAATTGAAATTATGATTAATTCTAATTTTTTTTTGAAATGCTGTACCTAAAGTTATGGAAGTTTTTCTATGAAATAGTGATTTTATTTAAATAAAATGTTATGTCACTTATTACATAAAGATACTAGTAAGATATATACAGAGTAAGATAGTAAGTATATACATAAAGATAAACTGTAAAGATCCATTGTCGTTTTCATTTGAGGCACACCAGATTAATGAATCTCATATTATGCTGATGCTTCACTATGTTCCTTGCACAACTATTATGTAACAGTGCATCACACTGTGATTGACTTTGTTTATTACATGGTATTGCAGAAGTGATTCAGACTAGAACTTTCAAATCTAAATAATCGATTCCTTTGAATTTGTTATTTAGATTCAAGGTTGGCACCCAGAATTAGCAGTATTTCAGTTGATTAAAGTTGAAAACATTTGGATTATCATAGTCAAACTTTTATTTGAATTTTAATATCTCTTGCTTTGAGGGTTTTATATTTCATCCTTGTTTATTTTCAATTAATTTACGCAGATTATTGTTAGTTAATTTTACTTCTAATATTTTTATGATCGTTCATTTAGTAATTTATTTTTCAAAGGGATGAATGTTTACATCCATTTTGATTTCATAAATTGTTCATTTTTTCATATTCCTTTATAACTGTTACCATCTCGCTCTGTTGCTGTGTATTTTGGTACTTTCAGAATTTGTTTTATATTTATTTATTGCTTCTATTGTTTATTTAGATTTATTTGAAATTAAATAATTATTTTCTCAAAAAAATGGTAAATCAGCATTGGGCTGTTTGAGTTTCAGAGGAATGATAAATCCCCTGATTTTTCAACCACAAAAAAAAATTAATTAATTATCTGCATTGTAATAAAAAAAGAAAAATTAATATCTGTGAGTATTGAAATAAAAAATCTCTCATATCAATACTTTAATTTATAATACTGAATTAATACCAAATTATAGGTATGTGGAATGAATTAGATTCCTATCTTCAAATTGAGATATTATTATTAAAATATATATTTTTTCCTAAGATCATCATAATTTTTATATTATTAACAGCGAATTTAGAAAAAAGATTATATCCGAAACATGTCAACATGTGATTTAATTATGACCCAGCTAAGAAAGGTAGTCAGTATAAAATTGTAGGTAGGAATTTATAGTCAATATAAAAAAAATCACACTACTATAAAAGTTTATAACTTTGAGAGAACTCCATTTAAAACTTTATAATTATGCTGTAAATAAAAAGCAATTTGGTTTTGAATTTGTCAAAAATAGTCAAACTGAGGACAAGATTTTTCTTTTGGATTTATCTAAAAAAATCTGTAAATAAATTGACTTAAAAAACGTTTAAAGGCATTAACCAAAGTAAAATTTAACAAATTTTTGTTCATATTTTACGACAAATTGAAAATATTTTGTATGAAATTCAGTCTGCCTCTTGAGACATTCATTCATCTTTAATACTACCACACTCTATTTAATTAGGTAGCAGGTAGTAAAATTACAAAGAATGAGTATTCAAAAATGGTAGTGCAAGCAGTGATCTGCACTTGGATGACAAATCTATTATTGTTCATAAATTTGGGAATTTAATAATTTTTTTTAATATATGAAATGTAATGTTTTACGGCAACAGGTGTAGAATGGAAGAGAAAAGAATGATGGGATACTTTTGAAATTTCTTATTACAGGAGAATGTTAAAAATGTCTTGAAAAAAATTGGTTAATCATATATTAAGACAAGATGCATTTGTCGTGAATTAATTAATTTATTTCATAGAATTGTGCAAGTTAAATATTATAGAAAAAGATGATTATTAAAATACATTAATAAGATAACTGAAATTGTTGGGTGTAAATGTGTATTATTAAGATGGATTAGGAGTCCTGGCTTTAGCAGATAGCCCTCAACTCCTGGTTAGTTATTTTTCAGAGTAGCATTTTAATCAAAAAGTGGAAATTAAGAGTCATTGGATTGATCCAACGGCAGAACAACCAAATCATACAGACACCAACTATCCTACTACTAAACGTTTGTATGTCCTTAACATAGATTGATTGAGAGTTTTGCCAAAAACAAAAGAACTCTTTATTAGAGAGTATAAAATTACAGAAAGGGTTCTTACTGGATGGATAAATAGTAAGAAAGCAGAAGGCAATCTACCTACAGATGAACCATAAAATGAAATAATAAAGGAGTTTTTCAGCCCTCCTCAGGCAATAGGCGTGCAACGTTGCTATAGCTCAAATAACAGCAGTATCTTGAGCTAGGATCACAACAGCATGTTGATCTTGCATCAGTCAGTAGGAATATATAATAAACTCCTTTTCCTCCAAACACTGGAACAGAATTATTATTCAGTTTGATACCCACTGGAGATTAATGATATTAGGAGGCATAGATTTGTCATTGATTATGTATTATTTCATTAAAACATTTATTAGAGAAAGTGGAAAAGTAAATCAACTCTGTTAAATAACTAATGATGAAAGTTGTTAAAATTATTATTTTTAATTTATATTCAGTTTTAGCAAATACTGCTTCAGCTACAGATGAATTGGCCTGGGCATTGTATTGTAATTACTTAAACTATCCATGTTTGGGTGATTTATACAGTTACAACTGGATGACGCTTTTAGAAAGAGTAAGTACTCTATTACAATTATCTTTCAATAATATGTAATGAAAGTGAGTGCTAGTTAAAATATTTTAAAGATATTTTAATATGCTAGTATGTAATTTATAAACATGCTTGTTTTAATTTATATTACACACTATCAAATCATCAAAGAACTTTTGTGAAGTTTTAGATGTATTCTAAGAAGTAACAACCAAGTTCAATCCAAACAAAATATTAAGGACATTGACTTACACAAATGTGCAAGTTAGAGAGCTGTTTTGATTGTAACAGTTATAAAATTGATAATCAAGCCAATACATCATTCAGTTGTTCTACAATACAACCTAATGGTTGATACATTTACCCCCAGATACAGCAATGAATACTGACTGCTTATAACAGTTTCTGCCTTGGAAAGTAGGTAGGTGACTGAGTCAGTTGCCAACACTTCTAGAGATTCATAGTCGTTGTATGTTTGTGCAATCAGGCAGAAATCTTTTAGGATGAAATTTTTTCTGTTAAGAAATAAACATATCTTTCATTCAGTTGCAAAAAAGTAATGAAAATCAGGAAACAAAAAACTATTTTTTTTTTTTTTCATTAGAAGAAAACTTTTATTTAAAAAAGATAGAAAATAATTGTCAGTTTCTGATGTGTAAATATTTCAAATGAAAATTCAATTGATTCTTGTACAAATAAGAAAATTTATCAATTTTTCTGCTGTCAATGAACTTTATTCTCAATTGCGCCAGCAGTGAGCCACAGAAATAAAACACAACAGGCGTATTGATTTTTTTTTAAAATTGCGTCCAACAAAAAAGGAAATTTAATATAAAAAATTATAAATCAAATTTAAGACTTATACTCTATAAAAATTTTTATATTTTTTCATTTTTAAACATGTTAACTTTTTTTATTTTTTTATTTCTCTTCCCTGCCTCTCAGAGCCAAACCCACAATTAAGCATAAACACAGCTCCAGGAGGTGCCATCGTCTCAAACTGCATGAGTAGTAACCAAGCGTGCGGCTATGCTGTTCCCAAGGCCCCAACCCAGACAGCCGGGACTGTTTTCTGTGCCTCAACTCTAATAAGGGGTTCCCACATCAGGACTATGGTCATCCAATGCCAGATCCACATCAGGATTCCGGTCTTCCAGTGTCAAGCAAGGACTCCCCCACCAGTGGCGCGGGGATATTAAGTCTATGTTCTAAGAAGTAAGACTATGATCTTAACTTGTGGATCCTCTGACCATCCCTCCCAGCCAAAAATGTAGTGACACCTTTGCAGAGATCACCCGACCAAGTCACTCCACAACTACACCAGCAGCGTGCACCTGGAGGTGGAGGCCCTCCTGATCTCTTCTCTCAGGTGCCAAGTCAACAATCCAAACGAAGTCATCTTCATCCAACCCAGTAAGATCTTCCAACACAGCGGTGGATTGAAAAATCTCTTCCCGCCATCTCCTCAGAAACAGACCCTCCGCATCCCCATCAGCAACTCCTTCCTCGACCGCCCGCCTGAGGCCAGCCCCCGATGAAACCAGAGACCAAGCAGGACCACCACTTGCAGTATAAGTAGCCAACAGCTTTGCGTCGCATCTGAGTGGCCACCTCCGGCGGCTCGGAACTCCAGACATCACTAAGCCTGCTTATTCTCTGCGAAATCTCACCCAGTCCCTTCGAACAATACTTTATTTCAGTTTTAGTATTTGGATTCTGGTGTATGAGCGAACGCAAGGGAAATTTGCCAGGACCCAATTCAGCATGAAGCGCCTCTCTTGCTCGGAGATAATCATTCCCTTTTTGTCTTCTCCTCCATTTGAGACTTAGCATAACCTGATCCCCGTCGCTCTCGACCAGAATTACCTTCCCTAGAGGAATTTGAGCACCCGCTCCCAGTTCACAACTTCTTCTTTACCTACACGACAGGCGGAGAGTGACATAACCTATGCTTCTCAGGAGGCTGCCTCCCCGACTATCCTGGACCCATTTCACCATCGAATTTGACTAAAAGCGCCAGGAAATCCCTATTGTACGCTCCACTGTCCTCGCTGTCTCCTTGACATAGCCAAAATCCCAAGAAACCCAACAAAAACAAAACTTAAACAATTGATGTGTAGGACACTTGGCTACTTAAATCAACGAGCCGTAGCAACCATAGGCTAGGACCGAAAACCGCAAATTAAATTGCAACAAAATACAAAAAAAAAAACGTTCAAAACACAAATAATCGTGAGCCGGACGTAACCCAAACACAATAAAACACACAAAAAATTTTGACTTAAATGTAAAAGTAAACAAACCATAGCAGCTGTTCAAATTCAAAATAGTACGTAGTTACTAATAAATATTCTGTATAGTGCATACATTCTAGTGCAAATTGTGTATGCAGAAACGCTTGATTTAATACCTTAAAAAACGTTTTTAGACATTTTTAAATTACAGTAATCAATGAAAGAATGAAAAAAATAATAATTCATTAAATTTATAAAATTCTTCTTTGTCTTTCCTTATTTCAAAAAAAGACCCATTGTTAAGAAAATTATTATAACATGTGGCAAATAACTTTCTGTAGACTACATAACTTTGTATACCCATATTTGTCATTTTTTGCCCTTTCTTTTCCAAAAATAATACAATAATGATAACAGATCCTTAACATCTTTGCTTCTGTATTATTACACATCATTTCCTAATCATCATTCATCTTTCCTTCCACAACCAGACTGGCATTGTAACCTGACATGTTAAATATAATTATAGTCAATATTTGAATCACTACTAATGAAGTACAACTTGACAAATGGTTCGGTCAAAACAGCTGTACTTGCATATAATGCTAATAATGGGTACTTTATTATCAATAACTTCTTCATCAACAGCCAGATAAAGTACATGAATGTATGATAATTCTCCTTTGCCACATGTTATAATAATTTTCTTAACAATGGGTCTTTTTTTAAATGCCATGATTACTTGTTAATAAATCCCAATATTATACATTGTAACTATAGCTAGGGTTATCTGATTTCGATAATCTAAGAAACCAGCTCATTAAACATGGCTTCAGGTAACATGTTACACATTTTTTAATATCCCAGACCCAATTTTGGACGTCTTCTTAAAATGACCATAAGTTTCAGGGTTCTTTGTTTATTAATTGAATTCAGAACCATTATGTATATATTTAGTCAGTGTTCATAAATGTATGTTGGTTGCGTGAATATCTGTAGAAGAGATTCATCCACTTATACTAAAATTAAAATCATTTTAGTAAAATGTTTTAGGCTGCACCCTTTATGATATGTAGTTTAATCCTTGTTTAGGGCTTTATCCCCTACACCTCATAATATCAATAATATTGTTGAAATTTGTTCTGAGTGAAAAAATGACAAAAAGTTTTCATTTACCCAAAGAGAGATAGAACCAACCATAAAATTTATATATAATATTTTGTAAAAGAATTAATGATATATTTTATATTTGTCCATAAGATTTTCAAGAAACAGTTACAGTGTTAGCTATTTTTGTGAGTTTCCTTTTAGGACTCTATAACTGTAAAAATGAATTGAAAATTGTGATTTTTTTCTGTATAATTTTTTTAAATTAAAATGTTCTCATATGTAAAAAATATTAAATTATAAAGATGTGTTGTTTTATATTGATTAAAATTTCTAATGTGGAATGTACCATATACTGTACAGTCAGACATGGGACAGAATACAATGCTACTGCCAAAATCCAAGCTCTAAATAGTTGTATGAAGGAGACAGGTGAGATATAAAAGCATGTGTGACATACTGTCAGTACTTGTATTATTCACTAAACAAAAACTAATCAGTTTTTGATTAATAATACAGACAACAGTGTATTTCTGCCAGACACCTACCATTACAAAGATAAGCGCTGCAGCAAAAGATTACTAATATAAACACACTATTGAACTTCAGAATTGACCACATTCTTTTTAATTAGTTACAGCTTAAATCCAGCAAGTAAATATATCTTTTCTTGAACATAGAACAAATGTTTTGTGTTTTATAATAAATTATTTTATGCATATACCAATGTACCAAAGTGAGATAAACACTGTAATTTATGGTGGTCAAATATATATAGTTATATAAAACAACACAAAATCATATTAAAACAGTCATATTTCATATATGGCATTTAAATTCTTAAAATATATGTGAGGAGAAAGTAAAACAATTTTTCTTGAAATATGAACAGTATGCCTTGAAATAATTTCAATTTTGTAAACAAAAAACTTTCCAGAAATGATTAATTTACATAATATTAATGAATTATTTAAAATAATTGTGTAGTTGTTTCTTTCCTTTAAATTATTATTCTTATTTTAAGTCTTCAGGAATTATAGAATAAGAATTTTGTTATTAATTTATTTTAATGAAGGTTATAAAATTAATGTGATTTATAAAGCTAGTGATGTGCCATATATCGTTGCAACATATAAATAATAATTGATATTTATATATTTACTGTTTTATGCACAATTTATATTTACTTTAATTTAGATTTATTATTTTTTCTGTTGAAATTTATTGTTTTTGCTTTGAATTAGTTTCATTTATTTTTTTTCTAGCGTGTATCAGACAGAGAAAATCTTTTCAATGAATATCAGCAGATAAGGAGATTAACTACAATGAGTCATGTAAACTTATATGGTGATTATAGTATTGGAACAACTAATTTATATGAGTGCTTCGGCCCAAAAAATGATTGCTCCCCAGCAGCATCTTCAAAACCCAAATCAAAAGCTACATCAAAAGTAATAACAAATCAGTTTTATCATTTTTATTGCTAAATTAATGTTAAGATTAATAAAATATATTATATATGCATTTCTGTATGTACTGATTGGTGTGTTTATAAAGACTATGCATATATAAAACCAACATTCTTTGCTTATTAAGCTAATGTAGTAAATTCTATCTAATTGTTCTTTATTGTCAGTTGTTCCATGTCATTTGGGGTTGGTATTTGCATTTTCATTTTTTCTCTTTCACTCTATGCTGGGCATTCTCACTTTTGCAACTCTCTCTTTCTCTCAGATCCTCTCTTGTCTTACTTCCATCTTACCACTGACCTTACTTTCTCTTTTTTTACTACCACTTCCAAATTCCAAATCTTGTTTCCAACGTCATGATGTAATGTTCACTCCTTTGTTCCACTTGCCAAAAAAATCTCTGCCTAAACTACCAGTCTATCAGTCTGTGGACTCTCTGTTGCCATTTCTGTAGTGGATTATTTTTTTTACTGTCCATTTAAGTTAATTTCTAAGTTACATATCTTATAGAAATTGCAGTTCTTATATACCAATCATGACTGGCTGGATTTGTCTTGATCAAAGACAGATTTAGACAAAAGTACAAGATTTCATTAAGAATTTATAATTCAGATATTATGATAATAAGATATTATGGTCCATTTGTTATCCTTTAGTTTAGCATTTTTGAAATGTTAAATTTAAACATGTATCAAACCAGAATTGGTTGAAATAAAAATATTTAATTTTGGGGATTCATTAATTTGTTTTTTTTTTCTTGTTTTATCCAAATATAGCAGTTTTGGAAATATAAAAAAATATAATCTATACTATTATATGAAGAGGAAGAACATTTTTGTTTGTTCAGGATAAACAAAAAACTACTCGATCAGTCGCAACTAAATCTTTACACATGTTTCTTAGCATAACTGAGAAGCTTTTTAACGGGCCGCTAGCCACCTAGCAGCCGGTTATTATATGTAGTTCAGAAAAATAATAATAAATACCAAATATTAAGAAGTAGTAAATTGAAAGTATTACCCTGCCAGTTATTATTTTATCATTTATAAATATTTTCCTAGCTGTTTACCGTTTTGTTTAGCTGATGATTAAATTAAATACTTTTGTCCCATATTTATGGATTTAGTATTGGCTGTACTGCAATACTACAATTTACTAATAATCTTACTAGGTACCGGCAAACAAGTTTCCATAATGATAATACATTTTTACATTAAACAAACAATATATGAATCTCTGTAGAATGTGACGGGAATGCAAGTCAAAAAAATTCATGTAAATTTTTTCTTTACCACAGCTGCTTATTGTGCAACTCATTAATATGAGAAATTGACTGCAGTGTATTTACTATCTATCTATACTCTATAAACCTTAATTCTAAAACTTTCTAAAGTTTAGTCATAAAATTAAAAACTTTTTTTTTTACTGTTAGAGGATGTCTATTTTTTTTTAATTTTATTAATGTGATCCTATTTTAAGGTTTTTTTTAACCGATCAGATAGCCTCATTTTTTGCTTTAAATGTAATGTGAACAGTCTTCTGTTGGTGTTTCAAGTCATAATGCAGCATTGCACTGGATGAAAAGAATGGCGGTTTATGGAAATGACTCGTTTAACAAAATGAAATACTCACAAAAGGTTGAAAGAGTAGAGAAGGTAATATTTATTAGATATTATTTCTTTTACAAAAAAAAACATTAAATTTTTTTACTTTATTTTCCTCTTTTATTTTCAATTAATAATATATAAATACTTGCAACCTGTAGATAGTTTTCCAGTAAAACGTAGGGGATCACAAAATGTATAGGTGATTCAGGGAAATGGGAAATTTTGAAAATTAAATATTTTTATGAAAAAATTATATTAAATAGATTTATCTATAACATTTAAATAGAAAAAAAAAATCCATTTATGAATTCATTCACAAAATCTATTTTTTTTTAAGATCACATCTTGCCGATTAGCTCCATCTCTGCGTACACATTACTAAGTCTCGTAGTGAAACTCTATATGGTTTGGTACAACATTTCAACTGGAATTTCAACAACTGCTATTCAGATCTTGGCTTTTATTTCTTCTGTCATAGCAAGTTGACTACTATACACTTTGATTTTAAAGTGACCTGGGAAGCTATGGAATGTCACCTTTTCTCAAAATTATATAGTTACCAAACACTTCGCATACAGCAGTCATTGATGTTTGTGCTGTGTGTGCTGTGTGTGTAATGTTGATCCATCTTGCTGAAACAAAGTGTTATCAAAATTTGTGGAAATGTCTGTAGTTTATGCGCAAGAAAGTTTTTCAACATGACAACAGTATGATCTGACTGTAGTTGTGAGGTGATTCTAGTGTTAAAAAATATAAGGGCCTATTATTCATATGATGAACAACACACCAAACAGTATTCTTGTTGCTGTGTAGTGAGTCCTGGTGAAGCTGTGTAACATTCTCTTGTGGCCAAAAATGAAAATTTTGTTTGTTTACAAATCCATTAAATTGGAAATGAGCTTCATCTGATATTCACATTTTTTTAATAAAGTCATTGTCTTCGTTTATCCATATAAATATTTATTTACAGAATTGATGATGCATTATGTGATCACTTCAGTTCCTGGATGATCTGCAACTTATACAAATGATAAGCAAATCCTGCAACAGTATTCTTTGAACAGTTGAACTATTGAACTAAAGATACTGCTTGATGACAAATTGAATGGTGTGGGTTTCTTATGACAGCAGCTCAAACAGTTTCGATATTGTCTGTTGTGCGAACAGTCCAGATGCCACCTGGAAGTTTCTTTTTCTTTGATGAATCTGTTTCTTCAAAATTACATTTCCATATGTTAATTGCATGGGATGATGGTATATGATTGTTGAATCCTAAATTATACTGGTGGCAAAATTCTCTTTGTGCAGCCTCCACATTGTCATTATTTTTGTAAAAAGCTTTGATGAAAAAAAGCACATTGTGCATTACTACAAGTATTCATGATAACTAAATTGAAAAACGGTGTGAGTTGGCAACTTATAAGTTATTCAGTGCTGACACTCACCTAGGACCAATACAAATTTCAAAATTTCTTGTTTCACTGAATTAAATCATTTGATTTATAATATAATGAATATGTATGGCAAATATACATGAACTCCATCTAGTTGTCAAATCAATGTTTGATGTTTGTCAAATTCAGCATTTTTTTATTGTCTACACTACTCCTTAGTGAAGCTGTCCTGTATAAAATGTCTATCATCTAGTTATTTTTTTTTATTTAGATATATTTTTCATCTAGTTATGTTTTTAGTTAGTTTATTTTTCTGGTTACATTTGTGTTCATTTAAGAACAAATAAAAAATCACATCTTTTTCTTACTTCTCATTTTATGAATTCTCATGAATATTTTTAAATGACTACATAAAGTAGCAAATCAATTTATGCTATCATTTACAGGCTAGTTCCTGTTTCACCATTACTTCATTTCCATTATCAGTATTCAGTCATCATGCTAATGAAAATTATTTAAAAAAAGTTATTTATTTATGAACATGAAAAAGTGGAAAAATGTCCACTCATTTTCAAATATGTTTTTTAGTTTCTCTTACTGCAAATTCTATTGTTAAAAAAATAATAAGTTCAAAAAATGCTGACCATAACTTGTATCTCTATGTCCTTAAAGTGTTTAATTTACTGCATTTGATAATTTTTAGAACATTTCATTGTTTTAAAGCAACTAATACACCATTAACAACTGATAATTTTATACAACTGTTAAAAAACAGAATACGTGGAAATTTAAGTTAATTAATTTGAAATTTAAAACAAGTATTTAAATTTAAAGATGTACAAATAAAAAATTTAAAGGATTATATTAGAAGTTTTTTTTTTACAAACTGTTCACTTCGTAATATTTTGAAAAAAAATTGAAAATAAGGTATGTTAATAATTCAAGAGAAAAAAAAAGTAAACTGTTACAGATACTAAATGTCAGTAGCTATGTTGTTTGTTTGAATGTATACAAATAAAAATTATATTTAAAATTAATTCATCTATGAATTAAAATTAAATATGAGTATAGAAATAATTATTACTATTATTATTATTAGGTATTAAGCTTTCTTTAACATATTTAATGTTTGACCACACTTAACATACTTTTTTTTGTTGGTGAACTTTTTGACACCAACTTCAGACTGATTTTTCTGTTTCAAGAGCCGAAAATGAATGATGTGATATCTTTAGCAATAACATTTAGTTTTACAAAGTTGCTCTTCTCATTAGCTCATTCAAAAACTATTCATTCAAATCATCTTGAATTCATTTTTATTGTCAGTCTAAATCCAATGTAATAATTTTAATTGGTTTCTATATAACACATGTCTGAATTTTTTATATAAGATTCTTGACAAGAGTGTTTTATATTATATTTTCCAATTACCTTATGAGCAATTAAAGGCATATTGACAGTTGAATAAAGAGATCATCATTGAATTTTAGCTATCTTAGAAAATATTTCCTACTTTGGGACCAACCACCTTATTTCTAAAAGCCGTATTTATCATTTTTGTTGCATCGGTGATGGATTTTCCCAATTTATCAAAAAATTTCACACAAGTTCATTGTTCATAAAATCACTCTTAATTGCAATAAAAACTGGTAGAAGCAGCTTGTTTTTTTCTAACAGTTGTTGGATAACGTCAAAACAAAATTCTTTAATTCTTTAAGTTATTTTCCAATATTATCACTACACTATTGCACAATATGCTTTGGGGCATAGCATGCTTCCTGGACTTAGTAGAGCACTAATTCAAACTTAACTATTAGCTTAATAAATTTCATGTTCTTTGCATGAGCTAATAATGAATCTTTAATCTCCTGAGTTTGTGTAGTTTCAGACTCAAGAGAATATTTTACATTGCAAAAATTAATTGGCAATTTTTATATTCAATAATATGAAATTCATCCTGTAAAGAGAATATATGAATGTCTACATGATGTTTAAATGTTTACAACTTTTTGGGAATATTAATGGAAATGCAAACCCTTTATCCACTTTCACTCTATTAAAAATAATTTAAAAGAAATTCAGATTTGCTTTTTCATGAAATGTTGTGTTCAGTCAATTTTTATGTTTTTATTAAGCATTAGAAATGGCCATGGAAAATAAGGATCATGCTTTTTTGAGGTTAAAATGGAAGCATTAATTTTTTTATTAATATTGAGTTAAATTTAGAGCTGAATTTGGTACTCTGTTACAAAATAAACTGGAAATTTGAAATCTCTACCCTCAGTCTAGTACCACCACTTTACAGATGGTTAAAAACGAAAACAAGAGTTGTATTTTCAACATCTGTGCTGAATTATATTCCAGTAGATTTATGTGCAGAGATTAGAAAATACACTCTTTAGTCCCTTAATATCCTTTTAAGGGAAAGTGACTAAACATAGAGTAAATGATCTTGAAAAATTTCACTGTTTCATCTAAACAAGCAGATTTTGTTGATTTTGAAAAATTGATTTGCATTCTTTTTCATTCTTTAAGTGATTAATTGTTGAAAAACTTCCTTCTTACAGTAACTTGTTACCCTAAAGGAACATCTCTGCCTTCTTTCCATCTTTTAGTTTTGGCATTCCTTTTTTATGTACCTCCTTAGGAGATTAGAATAATAGAATAATTCTGCTTAATTTCCTTAAAGGTTTTGTTAAGTTTTAGCTTTCTAGCTAATCAGGAAATTTGAAAATTAGTGATAAAATTTAGTGAGACCTTTCCCATTTATTTATGTATGTTTTATGAGCTGCATGATGTGTACTCAAGAAGAATCCTTCTGAAGAGCATTATAAAATGAATACTGGCAGAAAAATCAGATGTAATGAGTACAATTAGATAGATACAAAATATTACATCTATTGAAAAAATATTACAGAGATTATTTTTTTGGACATTGTTGTATATTCTGTCTGTGCACAATTTGTGTATAATTTTTATGTGATTTCAGCAACGTGAGTTTGTTGACAACACAGTAGATGAGATTATGAGAAGGGTGACTGGAGAGAATGCAGAATTACGTTATATAATTGAAAGACAATTTGAAAAATTCAATATAGAAATGTTTGATTGTTATAAGTCAGTTTATCACCTATTTAGTGAAAAATGTTTTGATATGAATAAGGTAAGTTAACCAGAAAAATAAATGTTTAATGGCTATCATACATTTAGTTGCTAATATATTACTCAATATTTTTAAAAAGTTGCTTTTTTTTTTACTGGATTATTCATAGATTTTTAAAACATTTTAATTATTTATTATTAACCAAATTATGAGACAGATTTTAAATTGCATTGCATTAAAATGAAAGTAAATTCTCCAGGTTTTTTTTACCTCTTTGTAACTTTTTTAATACACCTTTGCAGCTTCAAAAGATGTCTAGAAGATACTCCATTTTGTTGTATATGCTTGTGAGAATGTCCTGTATGTTATTTGATTGGATTGATTAGCTAAGAATAGCAGTCATGTGGTTTCAAAATTACATGAGATCAGCAAGATATGAGGGCATATAATAATCAGTACTTATTATGATTGTCAAAAGAAAAAAGTACATGGTGTTAAGTCTGATGACTGGAGCAGATGCCTTACTATTATTATCTTGTGATTGCAAACCGTACATCCTATCCAATATTGTGAAAAGTTTTTTATAAAAAAAAAAATCACTCCATTATGGGAACTGGATGAACAGCCATCTTATGAAGTGTAATTATTCTTATCCTAAATTCTTTGCAGTCCACTGCAAAGAAAAATGCTCAATATACCTTATCCTCTGAAATTGAACAAAACACTTATTTTTGGCATGCTTTGGATCTTCAGTCCATCACATTCCCGTAAAAGTCCTGTGCACATGGAAAGTTACTTCATCACTAAAGGTGATGAAATCACTAACTTTCAAATTCTCCTTTATTTTAATGCATAATGAAGATGGCACTTCCTTTTGATTGATACCAAGAGCCTGTACTGACTGAAGCATTTATGGTTTAACTTTTATGTCTCTTTACAAGTAATTCATTAAACTGTTTATTGAAACATGCTAAGGAGTGGTTAACGGTCAGCATGCATCCCAGAACTCTTCATACCACTTCATGATACTGTTGCCTGCAAACAGATATTTCTGAGATTCTTCTCAAAATCAACATTGAACCATCACAATGGATATGGTTTTCACAATTCTGATATACTGAATGATTTAGGTGATATCTTTATTACTGCTGCCATCTTTTAGCAGTAAACCATTGCAATTACATGCATACAATTTGTATAATAGCAATATGAAAAGTTAGCCTTCATTTTAATTTAATATTTTATACAATGTTTTGTAAAAGTTACTAAAATATTTCACATATTTACAAATAACCTAGTAAGTCCATGTATTTAGTATATACATTTAACAGCTTCGAAAAATCTTCATTTCACATAATCCTGATCAGTGTTTTAAAAAAATTTACAGTTACACAAAAAACCTTGTAAAGATGTAAATGGAACAGATCAAGATTAATTAATTTTTTTTTGTTGTTACTTCTCTAAATGGCAGAAAGGCTCCTGGAATAGACGGAATACCTGTAGAATTACTGCGCAGTGCAGGTAAAGAAGCAATTGATAGATTATACAAACTGGTGTGTAATATTTATGAAAAAGGGGAATTTCCATCAGACTTCAAAAAAAGTGTTATAGTAATGATACCAAAGAAAGCAGGGGCAGATAAATGTGAAGAATACAGAACAATTAGTTTAACTAGTCATGCATCAAAAATCTTAACTAGAATTCTATACAGAAGAATTGAGAGGAGAGTGGAGGAGTTGTTAGGAGAAGACCAATTTGGTTTCAGGAAAAGTATAGGGACAAGGGAAGCAATTTTAGGCCTCAGATTAATAGTAGAAGGAAGATTAAAGAAAAACAAACCAACATACTTGGCGTTTATAGACCTAGAAAAGGCATTCGATAACGTAGACTGGAATAAAATGTTCAGCATTTTAAAAAAATTAGGGTTCAAATACAGAGATAGAAGAACAATTGCTAACATGTACAGGAACCAAACAGCAACAGTAACAATTGAAGAACATAAGAAAGAAGCCGTAATAAGAAAGGGAGTTCGACAAGGATGTTCCCTATCTCTGTTACTTTTTAATCTTTACATGGAACTAGCAGTTAATGATGTTAAAGAACAATTTAGATTCGGAGTAACAGTACAAGGTGAAAAGATAAAGATGCTACGATTTGCTGATGATATAGTAATTCTAGCCGAGAGTAAAAAGGATTTAGAAGAAACAATGAACGGCATAGATGAAGTCCTACGCAAGAACTATCGCATGAAAATAAACAAGAATAAAACAAAAGTAATGAAATGTAGTAGAAATAACAAAGATGGACCACTGAATGTGAAAATAGGAGGAGAAAAGATTATGGAGGTAGAAGAATTTTGTTATTTGGGAAATAGAATTACTAAAGATGGACGAAGCAGGAGCGATATAAAATGCCGAATAGCACAAGCTAAACGAGCCTTCAGTAAGAAATATAATTTGTTTAAAAATTCAAAAATTAATCAATTAAAAAATTAATTCATCAAAAATTAATTTAAATGTCAGGAAAAGATTTTTGAAAGTGTATGTTTGGAGTGTCGCTTTATATGGAAGTGAAACTTGGACGATTGGAGTATCTGAGAAGAAAAGATTAGAAGCTTTTGAAATGTGGTGCTATAGGAGAATGTTAAAAATCAGATGGGTGGATAAAGTGACAAATGAAGAGGTATTGCGGCAAATAGATGAAGAAAGAAGCATTTGGAAAAATATAGTTAAAAGAAGAGACAGACTTATAGGCCACATACTAAGGCATCCTGGAATAGTCGCTTTAATATTGGAAGGACAGGTAGAAGGGAAAAATTGTGTAGGCAGGCCACGTTTGGAATATGTAAAACAAATTGTTAGGGATGTAGGATGTAGAGGGTATACTGAAATGAAACGACTAGCACTAGATAGGGAATCTTGGAGAGCTGCATCAAACCAGTCAAATGACTGAAGACAAAAAAAAAAAAAACTTCTCTAAATTTTTATTACTGCTCTAATTTTCTTTAATTTATTTTTACTATTATTATTACTTTTTTTATTATCCTTAAACATAATAAACTCATGGATTTATTTTTTTAAATTTACTGTGAGCAACAATTTTAATTTTTTTCAACTATCTTAAATTTGTTTTTTTTTGTTTCTTTTTTTAGAATTCATACGTTCATTCACATTTTTATAAAATGGCCAATATCTGCCTATTGCAGGATCCAAATTTACAAGAAAAGACAGTAACAGCAATTAAAGAAGTGTGCCATAGGAATTTTCCACGCCTCTCTCAAACATTTTAGATTGTCTTGAAAGTAGAATTAGTATTAAATTAGTAGTATAATGTAAAAAGGATTATATAATTTTAATATTATAAATGATTTTATTTATAATGTTTCGATGTCTTAATTTTTTTTTTCAAAATCCAAGCCAAATTGAAATATGCAATTCTATTGCAAAAATGCATTCAAAAAATCCCCATGTCATTCCTATGGTACTTCAAGCATCAACTTCTGTCAATGTCTTCTTGATAAAATTAACCTCTTTTTTTATGAGTTTGAATTGTAATCGTAAAATCAAAGTGCTGAAGAAAAAGTGCTTTTAGCTCCTTGAACATCTTCAGCCATGACTGGACAAACTATATTTAAATTATGAATCTTTTATGGAAATGTTTTCCTGACTAGAATTCTCAATTTCCTTAAACAGATAAGGCATATATTGACAAATAATACATGTATGTTGCATAATTGTATTACGCCTGAAATTAAATGAATTATACAGAATCTTGTAATTATTCCAGTGAGTGAATTATTCAATTTTTTTTAATAATTACTTATTTTATCTTGATGAGATGAAGTCCTTTTTGGATTGATCATCTCTTCTTCCCTACAATTTTCTTGTTGTTTATTCCTTCTTCCCTGGACAAGTGTCATTGGTGGGTTTGGTCAACTAGCTTGTTTTACTTGTGGTAGTCTTTTGCTTTGCACCTTCTGGTATTGATCAAACCTTGACATATATTGCTGAATTTATTACTTTACCTTTTCAGATGTTTTTATATACTTTATCACATTAATTATATTTTATGTAATCATGGTTCATTGTTCTTTCATTTTATTTAACTCTTATAAAAGTATATTAATTTTTATTTTACAAATATAATTGCAGTCCATTACAATATTTGTTGTCTTCTTTAATAATTACATGTAATCTTTATTTTTAGTTACATTATTTTTATTTTAATTATTAGGTGTTTTAGACAATAATTATTTTATTATTCATTTTGTACAATATTATAAAGTATTTAAAATTTTAT
Organism: Lycorma delicatula; assembly: GCF_047948215.1. Lineage (NCBI taxonomy): Eukaryota > Metazoa > Arthropoda > Insecta > Hemiptera > Fulgoridae > Lycorma > Lycorma delicatula. The sequence goes on along the minus strand of NC_134459.1, from coordinate 140,711,266 downwards.
TTTTAATTAAATTATTACCTTATTATCAGACTTATTGTGTAAATGTTGTTGCATTGAGTGTAGTGAAATTATTTTTAGTTTGACTTTAATTATGATTTTATTAATATTTTTACTGTTGAATATGACATTTTTTTAATAGTATTTATTCATTTTTTTTTTTAGTAAATATTTATCTACAATTTAGTTATATGGCCTGGAATATCATGCTAAAATATACTGTTTTATATTTGTAAGGATGGGTTTGTGACTCAGTTTATCACTCAGTTTTAGTGCAGTCAGTCTGCTCAGTAATTCCCAGGATAAAGAATAACTTCTGTAGAGAGCAGAGAGTAGGTAGATCACTTACTCTTGGCTGAAAAATCAGTCCTAAAGAGGATGAACCACCAGTTTATCAACACATGAGGTGGTCAACACTGTTGGCAACAAGAAAACAATATCAAGGATCCTTATGGATTCCCTAGTGTAATCTTCATAGTGAATTTTAATTTTCAGAAGTTCCTAGTTCCCAGTCAAATCTGCAGAGGGAGGGATTTTTTGTTTTGAACAATGCTTGCTTTGAGTTAGCCGGAGTTGCTTCTTGTGAGATCTTTTTTAACTGAGATCTTTTTTATGTAATCGAGAACTTAAGGAACTCGTTGAAGAGCTGCTCAGTATTATGTGATGTCTGTACTATTATATGGATTTGAAAGCTGAAAAATGTGGCTTTATATAGAGTATTCTTAGAATCTCTTGGATAGAATTAAAGAACATAGAGGTTTTTAGAATAATGAATAAGACAGAGAACTTATTAATTAACATGAAAAAAAGTAGCACACTTTGGTCATATTTTTAGGAGTAATAAATATATTCTCATGTAATTAATAATTGAAGGAAAAGATGAAGGAAGATTGGTCGGAAAATTTTCTTATCACTTAGAAATCGTCAACAGTTCTTTAGTATTCATGTTGTTGCATCTCTTGTGAAACTAGCACATAATAGAGAGGAATACCAGGTGGTAATTGCCAACCTGCAATGATGATATGGTGTCAAAAGAAGAAAAAGAGTAGATAGACCAAATCAAATATAACATTTTTTAAACTTTCATGTACCTGGGAATTAAAATTTATGTAAAAATGGTGTTATTAATGAATAGTTAAATTTAGAAGTATTTTGAATAAGACTGTTGTTACTACTACCTTTAGTTAACTGTAATAAAGTTTATTCAATTAAATTAGTTGTTGTATAATTGAGTGCAAAGTAAAATCTATAAAAATGTTTATTGCGTGTTTTTTTTTAAATTGAATAGTCCTGAACAAAGTGGGTTCACCAAAAATGTACTAAAAAAGTTAAATTTTCTCTGCAGTTATTAATAAGCATATTGTACAATTTTATGTTCAGTTATCAACATATACCAGGTGTGCAAAACAAACTCCAGTGTTTCAAAAAAAAAAAAAAAAATACATTATATTTTCCAGCACTCAATAGTTATTTTATGTATAATCTTGAAGCAACAATAAGTTAACTTTTAGTTTACTCTTCTCATCAGATAGCACAGATCAAGTGTTATGAGCCTGGGCTTCACTACCATGGTGTACTACAAAAGAAAGCATAGTGCATGTATTTGTTAGCAGAAACGTAGTTTTGTCAGTCATCGACTGGCATACAAAAAAATTTTATGCAAGTCTATCGTAGAAATTGTCCATGATGTTCTTTTGTAAGTAATTGAAACTTCATCCTTATAAACTGCAGCTACTCTAATAAATTAAACCTAATGATAAGCCACAAATTAAATCAATTTGAGATAACCATATTAGACTTCATTTTGGTGATGAGAACTACCTGTAGCACATTTTATTTTCTGATGAAGCAACATTTCATGATTATGGAGTCATAAATCGATGTGGGACTCAGAAAATTCACACAAATCTGTGGAATTCATTTACAACTGACCAAAAGTGAGAATGTCTGGTGTGGTATCCTGCATAATCAAATTTTTAGACATTTTTTTCCATGAGCAGGTTATTACAGGCATAGTATACTCAGATAGGTTAGAGAAGAAAACTGTGTTTTCACAAATTAAAAATAATTTTCCAACAGGAAGGAGCCCCTTCACATCATGCAGAAAGAAGTTGTGTGCTCAACAATAGATTCCCAGAAAGCCAGGGAAATTTCAATCACTTGGTCACCACGAAGTCCTTATTTGATGCCGATGGATTTCTTTTTTTGGGGTTATATGAAAGACATCACATATGAAGAAAAAATCCAGTCACTCGACCACCTGTGCCAAACAATAACAGCAGCTGTGGAAGCAATTCCTGAAGACATGCTCACCAGTGTGGAATGAGGTGGATTATTGGTTTGACATCTCTAGAGTTGTAAACAATGCTCATTTTGAGTTATATTAAGAGGAAAAAACTTTAAACTTTCATGTAATAAAGCATACATCTGTAATTCTAAATGTAATAAAGTAAATTTTATTTAAAACAACGAAGTTCTTTTTTTGACACCTGGTATATCAATATTTAAGAATGTATTTTACATATATTATCTGATCTTTTCACTCTGAAATTTATCTGCCCTAATTCTTAAGAGCATAAATTGGAGTTTTTACTTTTTTGATTGTGCTGTTCCTAATGAAGAGTATTATTTTTTACTTTTTTCATCTTGCAGAGATATTTGGAAGCAAATTTTGCAGATATTAAAACAAAAATTATGAAATAATTAATATTAATAATTATTCTGTGGCTGGGAGACTTACATCTGAAGGATTTGTCATAAGTCATTGCACATTAATTTTTACTTTTATATTTTATTTTAGACAGCACCTTTTTACAACCCTTCTCTGTACATCCTCTTTCTTCTCACTGACTGCTTCCCAAATTTGGAGTTTTTCTATTCCAAAGAGGTTACTACTCTTGGTAACTAATATTAAAGTTCTTATAGGGATGAAAAATAGCAATCTGGATTGGCTCTTTTATCTTGGGTAATAACTCTTAAGTCTGGTGGACTATGTCTGAACCATATCATGCATGAGGTAATTCCAACAAATTGATTTGCAATGATGCCTAACCAACAAAATGACTCCTTCTGTGCAAGTTTTTTCCTACACTATTTTTTTATGAAGTTATAATTATACAATATTGTGATGCCCCTGATCAGATAAGCTTTTCAAACTTGTGTGGTAAATTAATTCATCAAGAAAAATAAAATTTACTTTGGTCAAGGAGAATGGAGAATTATTCAGCTGTTTGATTGTGATTTCAAATTAAGTTAAGGCCAAACCACATTTCAGTAGAAACAGTTCAGAACAGAATTATTTGACCTTCAATTGCAAATCCTTGTTTCAGTGATGTTTCAATACTGCATTTGCTGAACAGATGTTGAGGGATCCTTCCGGCCAAACATTTTCCTTCCAATTGTTTCTCCAAACAGAATACTAAAGTTGTTAGAATCATTGCAACTTTTTATATTACTTGAAAATTCCTGAATGATCTTTAAGAGAAAAAATGTATAGTTTGAAAAATGTATATCTTCAATGGCCAAAAAATATCATTTACATTTACTTGTGCTTCACAAAAACAAGTCACCCAGTGGGAAAATTAACTATGTTGTTCTGTCTGCTCACCATAATTTTATAAAACACTGACTCTGATTGGTTTCTGTCACTAAGATTTTATTTATGAACCAAAAATATTTGTGGAAAACATGACTATTTAATCAGTTATGTGATACATTCCTGGAATAAATTTACTGTCATTGCACTTTTGGTTTTGAATGGTTTGTTAAATATCATGGTATTATTTCAGAATAAATTGCTAATATGCCCAGAATTAATTGATTAATAAATGCTGTTACAATTTTGTAGTAATATAACATCAACAGTTATTAGTTTTAGGATTATTTTTTTGAGGATAAACTTTAACATATGTAGGTTAACAAAGTGGTTGTTGCAAACATTTTAAGGTGTCTGGCTTATTGCCATCTATATTTTTGTGACATATGACTTTTTATAAGCATGTTTTAAATTGCTTGTAGGTTCAAAATTACGTACATATAAATAATTAATTGACTTTGGTTTTAAAATGAAGATAGTCTTCAAAACAGCCAGGTCAGAAGAATTACATAAAGAACAGAAGGACCACTGTAAGAAATTACCATTACGAGGGCGATTTTGAGCTGGTCACAAATTACCTTATTGTTTTAAGTAGCCAATGCTACTGGCGCGTTTTATATTATGTTATAAACACTTAATTTTTGATAATAGCATAGTATTCGAGTAGCTGATAATGTTTCAAAGTAATATGCAACAGGATACAAATCTTACGTTCAGCGTACCGTAGTATAAAAATTATAAGTTAAAATAACATATCATGGATTATGTAACATCTATTTTAATGCAAACTACGGTGTCCGGATAAACGTTAATTTATTCTGAACAATTCGGCAATCAAATTTGAAAATAAAGTAATATTAAATGTAAATAGATTTTTTTTTAATGAAAAATTACACGATTTTGTTGAAGTTATTTTAACGGTTTTTCTACCTACATATTTCGGACGTACACCATGGAAACGATCTTAAAGAGAAAAGTTATACAAGCGAATGCGTGTTGAGTTAAAACTTACGAACAACAGTTTTTGATTTCATAATTTTTTTTAATCATTGTTTAAACTACAGAATTTTACATATAATTTCAATTTTTTAAACAATTTGAAAAAAGTATATAGAAAGATAAGGAATTTAAAAAAAAATCTTAGGAAATTATTTTCATTGCTCGTAAGATAACAATAGAAATATTATGTTTTTGAATTTGCAAAAAAAGAGAAAATATAATAACAGTTAATATTTTCAGAAATGAAAGGACTGGCACTAGACACGGAATCTTGGAGAGCCAGACAAATACTGAAGACAAAAAAAAATATTTTCCGCCGTTTTAATTAATCGATATCCAAAAGAAAAAAAAAAAAAATTTCATTGTAGGATTAATTCAATAGACACGTTGAAATAAAAAATTGTTGGCAAGACATATGATTATAATTTATCTGAAATTGCTTCTGTTTTAAGAATCTGCCGTATTTGGTGATTTGCCAGTTGGATCTGGCAACTAAACACTAATAACAGAGGTTTACTTCTAGATATAAGAATGCTTGATATTCCTGTTTATAAAAGATGAGATTACAACCATTGCGATAACATTCAGATAATGTCTGGGTTGGTCATGTCTGTTCATACATGTTTTGAGGTTACGTGACGGTTTTTCATTGCTTGAGTATTATTACACAATTCTAATATTTACATAGTGCAATATCAGTGACTTAAGATGTTATGTATGCGGCTTAGCATAAGTATTTGTGTGACTTAAGATTTGAATAGAGGTTATATTTTCACTTCACACGTGTTTTTTTACTAATGATAATGGACGATACACTTGCTCTGGAGGTATTGTTTATATTATTTGTTTGAATTAAAGTGTTTAGTTTTGTGTTTTTTTTATTTATTTATTTTATAGAGTATGAAAATACTCTATATAAATACAGTGCCCATGGTTGCAAGAAAACTTATTTGGTTACAGATTTCTTAACATCAAACTAATGGTTACGTTAATTTTTTAACGTAACTGTAACGAAATTTGTAACCTGTATCGAAGATAATTATATACGAAATATGTGATCACAAATGTAATTAATATGAGTAAATTGAGATCATGGGAAAATTCATAATACAATTATTTAGCCACAGCTGAAATTTTACAGTAATATTTATGGGACTTTTACTTTAATTAGAACTTTTACATAAATAATAGGATTTATGCTTAACATCCCTCCTTCTAAATTAGCACAATCAAAGCTGTATTGTGAAATCAGCTTAATAGTTTTCTTTAAAATTATAGTTTTTAAGTTAATGAGAATTAATGAATTTATAAGAACCTACTCTTTGTTAATAATTAGTTGTTCATTATGTGCTCTAGAATTTTTGATTACAAATAAATGATTAAAAATATTGATAATAGGATTGTAAAAATTTCATTTAATGGATCAAAAGTTCTACCTAAAAAATTAATATTTTGCTTAATTATATTACCATTTATATATTGGGAGTAAAAATAAAAGTTCTGTGGTATTCAAAAATGTTTGTTAAGGTGTTGACAAATTAAGGGTCATCTCTTTAATAAGAAAGTGGATTGGGGTAAAGTTCTCTTTTACGCATTGTTATTTGATCACATTATCTGTGATGAGTTTGCTGTAGGCAAATTATATAAAATTTCTGTTCTCTATCTGTTTTTTTTTCTTTATGATAAAGTTTTCTAAAGTATGTCAGGCAATTTATTTATGTTATCAAGAAAATTAAAAAAAAAATATTTTGAGATGTTCTAATCTAAAGTCTAGATTGTTTGGTGAAAAGAGTGTTTTGTGTAAAAGCTGTTTTGTAGTTTGTTTTAAAAGTAATACTTATCGGATTATGAATAATATCATTTAAAATTATACACACCTCCAAATATATTTTTATTATGTTAAGAAACTGTACTTTTAATTTTGATAAAAATTACAAGTACACAGTATTACAAGTATCACAATATTACACAATATTACGTATAAAAATTAAGGATCATCATATTTGCATTCTAATCTACAAGTATTATTCAATTAAGTTTTAATAATTGATTATTAAACTATTGCAAACAATTTCTGTCATCAGGTTCATTCTGAACGATCCAGCGGTTAGGATAAACATCATTCAACCGACTCTGTACAGAGTTATACCAATGAGGAGGTACACCATCTAGTTGCCAAATAAAATTCCTTGGTCCATTTTGCAGTCTAGAAAAGTACCATGTATTCAGCATACCCAAATATGCAACTACTGTTGCATTTGCTTAAGCAGAAACCCCTTAAACTTGCCGTTGAGATGTTGTACAGGAAATATTTAATTCTGGGGAGTCCCTTTTGCTTTATTATAGATGAGGATTTTTTGACTCCCAGATATTGACATTCTGAGTGTTAACATTCCTGTTGCAGCTGTAATTGATATGGATGCATATGTAAGAATTTCCGTAAAAACATTTCATGCCGGCATTGCTAGTTTGTGGCTGGCTTTCCTAGCAAATCTTTTGCAATTATATAGGAATGACTCCTTGATAGATCAACATTTTCTTCAGATACCCATTGTCATTCCATACTCTTTTCTTTACACAAATAACTGGAAGTTTCAAACCAATTATACTATCGACAAATGTTGTTTCTTGGATGACCACAGTTAAACTTTCTACAGAATGCATGTTTGACTATAACTAAAGATTCACATTTAGCAAAATGTAAAATACAGTAGACTTTATGTTCAGGAGTCATCATCCTTGCCAAATGGCGGTGTCAAGCAGAAAGATGGGGAATTTATCTACAGCTGTGCATGCACAACTATAACTCCTTTTTACTCTTTATACAGACATCCAGTCATTTGAAACTAGTTAAGCTATTGATGAATGTGATTGCCACTTGGAGGATAAATTGTACTTTGTTTAGAACACATTTTGAACTGTAACTGCAGATTCACATTTAGCAAACACAGAAGGCTTTCTGTTCAAGAGTTGCTATCTTTTTTAGTGATGCTGTCAAGCAAAAATAGAGGAAATCCATATACAGCTATGAACGCAACTAAAACTGCTCATTTTGCTCCTTGATTTTAGCCTTAAATCAACAATGTACATGTAATTCAAGAAATATAACAAATAATCCTGATATTCCTTTTTTTACACCCCTTATAATATAACTTAACCTATCTGATATTAGTTGATGAAACTACAACATTCAAAGTAGTTTCTCAGAAAATTTCAAGAAAGTTGTTTGAAAAATTTTTTTTTCACATTCTTTGCATATAACATTTAAAAACTCTTGATTCTTGTGTTTATGTAAAAATTTTAAGTTTGAAAATAGTATATGCAAATTTATTACGGAATGGCTTAGCTCATTCACAGTAGTAGTGTCATGTTTCCTTGAAAAGTAGTAGTATTTGTGCATTCCTTTTCTTAATTTTATAGTCTTATTTTTCTCATATTTATATTTGAACAAACAGTTTTTCCAATAAAGGGAGTGATTTTATGATGTAATACGTTTAAAGAAATTAAAAAAAAATAATAAAGATTGAAAATGTATAAGACGTTTTCTATTATTGTAAATTTTGACTAAAGTTTGTAATAATAATGGTTTATAAATTGTTAGTTTTAATGTAGTTCTTAATTTAAAAAATTCAAATTTTTGACTTTGATAATTGACTCCAAAGTCAGTTCAAACTTAAAAAAGAATTGCTAAGATATTTTTGAAGTTCACATTTATTTAAAAGTTTGTTTCACTACTGTTTGAGTAAAAAAGTTTGTCTTATTTTTATTAAAATTTTTCACAGCATTGTGATCTATTTCATTGTTTCTTGTACTGATACCTAAGTAGTGTAGCAAATAATGTAAGTAGGCAAGGTACAGCGTATTGCTGACTGACCACAGCTTGTATTGCAGTGATACAACAAAAGACATTTAACAAATTAGTCACCAAGAAAATTTCTTGGTATGGTTGAAATTATTATTAGGCACACTGATTTTTATCATATACATACCTCTGAACATATTTACAATTTACTACACTAAAGCTGTCAGATCATTGATTGGAATCCATAAGTATGAATCATGTACATTGATATTTAGAAAAATGTTAAACGTTAATTATCCATATCTTTATATTTATGAACATGCTATAAGAATAGTCACATAATCTAAAAAACAATACCAACCTCTATCAGACTGAATAGTAGTTAGTTTTCATGTTAACTCAATTCTATACTTCTGTTTATAAGACAGGGTATTACTATTAAGTATGCATTGCATTTTTAAAAAAATTGCCAAACCATTTAAAAAATGGGCCCATCAGTTAATTTAAAGTAATGCTATTGATGAATTTTTAAATAATACAAACTGAAAAATTTCTTAAAAATTTGAAATTTTCTTTATCCTGTTCAACATTTACATAAAAAGGGCTCAGATAATTTTTATTAATGACTTGTGAATCATTTTGTAGTTATTTTTTTATATTTAGTATGTTCTTATATTGATCTTAATATGGACTTTAATCATGTCTATGTTTAATTTTATTATTAGTTTTCTAGTATGTAATACTGCTCTAACCAAGATTTTACCATGGTTTAATCTTGTTCATCTAAATAAATGCTTTTTTGTATTTGTGTATAAATATTTTGATGAAGAAACATTTTCCTTAATTAGGATTTGGTGTGGGAGATATTGAGCAACATTCTTCCAAACTTTTCTGATCTCATTATTATCATATTAGTCAATTTAATTTATATAGACTTTCTGATTTGATACATCCATTGTGCCTTAGAACATAGGTACTGAAATTCAGCAAGGAACTAGACACAAGCCGTAACAAATTCATTGCTTTGAGAATTAACAGATTATTCTTTAAAATTTAGTTACTGTATTCTCATTTTTTGTGAGGTCAGGTACATTGATATAGTAGATATATTAATCAGCATTGTTACTGTAATTATATATGTTTAAACATTTTTAAATATATATTTATTTGTATTATGATACATATTTTTTTAATATATTCTTTATAGTTTGCTCCAGATGGAAATGTTACACAGGACAGTGATAGTTCAGAAACGTTGGAATCAAGTGAAAAGCGTACACTGTATGGTTACAATAAGGAATTGGTCATTTTGAATGGTAGAATAAATGAAATGGACAGAAACACTTTAGTTACCAATTTAAAACGGTTAAATTTGAATTTTAATGGTAATGTTACAGCTATGAAGAAACGATTAAAAAATTATTATAAATCACAAAAGTTACCGTCATCTAATTTAAGATGTGTAAATAAAATGTATCCATATTATGTAGTTGTTGATTTTGAAGCTACGTGTAATGAAATAAATCCTCCGAATTATCAGTAAGTTATAGTTTTATTTAAAATGTTCTATTGTGTTGTATACTATATTATTGTTTGTATGAGGGTTGTACATAAATTGCTAAATCAGGCTAATATTTTTCATTATATTTTCATTTATTTTAGAAACTATCTATTGTGGTGTACAATTTCTGTGACTTGAAAGAGCTACTTAAAGTAGACTTAAACGTTTAATGAGTTATATTAGACAATTTAATTTATATTAACTTTCTGATTGATACTTCCATTGTGCCTTAGAACATAAGATAGGTTGGTGTGCCAAATCCCATGCGACAGTATTCATATTTTGAAGCCATTCTTCCAGGATTAACCTGAGGGCCAAGATGGTTTCCTTTACTCATCTGAACTAGTTTTCTCATCAGTTCACCTTGCATACTGTTGTCCCAGCAATTATCCTTAAAGTATTTTTTAATTATAATCTTTATGAAATGTTAATGCAGTTTTTTCATTTACTGCCAATAAATGTTTTAAGTTGTAGAAAAAATGATTAAGCATTGCACTTAGTTTTTTTGCAGTTCAGTCATTTGTAATTTCAAGTTGAATCTCTTGACATCTTTTTTTTTGGGCAGTATTGATAGTTGCTAGAAAATGGATCAAGACTGAGGGATGGGATAGTTGGAGTTCAGAGTGTGGTTCCTGCGATGAAAAATTGCATTGTGAAAATAAATTGTTTGTTTTTTTAATTCTGTGTAATAATGTTGGTGTAGTGATAATCCAGTCACATTAAAAAAAAAAATGTATATGTCTATATATACGCTGTTAAGTATAGCAACTCTTTAATAACTTTTCATTTGTTAAACATTGAAAAAATGTAATTTTGTGAATGTTCCTATCTCAAAATAACCTATTTTTTACTATGAAATCACCTCACTCCAAGTACCCAGAGGACCCCCAAACTCAGACATTTTAAGTGGAAAGGGTAGTTTTGCAACACATCATTTTAAACTCAATGAAAAACAAAAAAAAAACTATTTAAAAAGCTTCAGTATGTGACAACTCTAACCAATTTGGAAACCATGTATTATTTTTACATGACTGCCCTAAAAGGAATGTAATGTTTTTAGGGTGTATGTGTTTGTTCCACCGTAGCAGCTTAATGGTTGAACCAATTTAGATGTATGACCTCCACGTTGGAATCTGTACGTTATGGGAAGTATCATAGGCTATATAAATATATATTTAATTGTAACTAGAAGATCACAAAAATCATATGTACGATTCTAAATCCATAATTGATAGTATTTTCAGTATCAATTTATTTGTATCGAAAATAGTTGTGTTTAAAGGTCTGCTACGATATTGAATGAATGAATTATGGTAGTAAAATTTATTAGTTTATTTTATAATTATTATTATCCTTTAAAGAGATGTGTCACAACTCAACCTTAAAATTTAAAATGTTTGAGTTGCCCAGCATGGGGGCTCCCTAGTGGGTTAGCGTAAGTTGTTGTCGCTGAAAAATAGATGGTTTTGAGGTAGGAAGATATACTAAATTTCATTTTTTTGTATGTAACAGTTGAAAAGTTATTTAAGGTTTTCTTTACTCTATTAACGCTGTATTTAGCATGATGAAGCCATTTTATTATTAAACTAGGTCCTGAATTTTTGTTACAGCATGAAGAAATCATGAAAGCTGAAAAGGTAAATAAATGTTAAAAATAATTTGACATAATTTTTTATAATACCAAGTAGCACATAGTTTTGTATGTTTGTATGCTTATTAAAATATCAGTTTCACTCTAGTATGAAACCTTGCACATAAAAATAGCTGCCATTATTTAAAGTTTTCTGTTAGTGTTACTAGTTGTAGGCCAAATGTCATCATATTAAATATTTATGAGTAAAAATACTAGTCTAGTTAGTTTTGAGGGTAATTTGGAATCTGTGCTAGCAATATTTTTTTCTTGTTCTTTTCCAAAAATATGGTCAATGAACATCGTTATTTGGCAATTGCTTGTTGCCTGATGTTTTCAGTGATCACAAATGACTGTAAACTGACAGTTTTATGGGACAGTTCACAATGAAGATAGCATTTTAATGATGGGTTGGAAGTAAACAAGTTAAACTGCCGGCCTCTGTGGTGTGAGCGGTAGTGCATCTCAGCCTCTCATCTGGAGGTCCCAGGTTGGTTCGAATCACGATCAGGCATGGCATTTTCATACACACTACAAATCATTCATCTGATCCAGAACCTAACAATGGTTCTGGAGATTAAACAAACAAAAAAAAAAAACTATAATTTGTGTTTGGAAATTTATGTCTTTGGGAATACCAGAATAAATGTGAAATAAAAGGACTTGCTGTAATAACATAAAGCTTTTTGTAATGTTTATATTTTTTTATAATTTTTATTTCTGTTTTGTAAATTTTCTGCTGCTTTTGTAATTGATTTAATTAAATAAATCATTTGATAAATTTATGGATAACAGCACCTTTTGTTTTTGCATTTTTGTAGAACTTTCTGTTCCTGTTTCATAGATGCTTAATAGTTAATACTTCATTGTACAATATATTTTACATTCTGAAACTAATAGTTTGAGAAATTTTTACATTTTTGTGTTGTAGGCATGAGATTATTGAATTTCCTGCTGTGTTGATTGATTCTCAAAAACAAATGATTGTTGATGAGTTTCGTTCCTTTTGTAAACCAAAAGTAAACCCAATTCTTACAAAATTTTGTACTGAATTGACCGGTATCACTCAGGTAAGATTAAATGATATATTTTTTATAATTTCTATAAATTTTGTTGTTTGTATTCCTAGAGGTGGAAACTGGGAATTAACCTGGAAATAGCAGCTTTAGCTCCGTTCAACATTGGCAAAAAATTAAGGGAACTGCTGTCAAATTGGTTTAATAATTAAATGTCACTTATACAAACTATTACTTTATATATAAAGCCATGTATATATTTAGTTTATCAGCTGAATCATTTAAGCTTGTTTCCTTGAGTCACTTGAATATTCTTTGAATTGCTTGACTTCTAGAAGTGTGTGGGGTTCATGTCTTTGATTGGCCATGGATATTTTAATTACCAATATAAGTAAATTTTTTTTTTTTATTTGGGAATATTCACAAAAAATATATTATGAAAATTCACTCATTCTTGTTTTATACCAATTTATTTCTAGTGTATATTTGTATATAGGTCAAGAGGTTTGTGTACCAGCCTAAAGAATTTTTCTTTGCATTGTTAAGTGCAAGGAAAAAAGGCAACACTTGAGAAGAGAGTGATCACTATTATTATTATTATGGCCAATAGTCTTAAGTATGGTAGGGGTGGATGTGTGTGATTGGAACTGTCTGCTGCGGTGAGCACCTCTCCCTTCTGTTTAGAGATAGCATTATTTCTTTCATAAAAAAAAAAGTAGAAAGTAATGACTTTTCAAGGTAAAACTTCAGTGTTCAATAGTTTACAAAATTTATTTTACAGAACTGTACCACTTTTAATAAAGTACTATGAAATCATAAATATTTATAAATTAACGTTTTTCCATAATTGTAAAAAAAAAATCACTGGATAAGTTTGACTAAAAAAAAAATTGCAGTTGTATCGATAGAAAATGTACAAGGGTAGATCCAGAAATAAGGTTCCCATCAATTTTACAAATAGACAACATTGTTATTCTCATAGAAATTTACATCGTTGGAAAGAAGAAACCTTGCTCTATTTTTCTACATAATCTCCATCTTTTTCTATGCATTTTTATAGACTGTGCTCCAATTTCTGTATCCCAATGTCGTAGAACTCTGCCGCCAACCCGTTGAGGAAGTGTTTCACCTCTTCTTTGACTTCATTGTTGCTCTGGAAATGTTGGCCACTCAAGTATTCCTTTAACTTGGGGAACAAGTGATAATCACTAGGCGCGAGGTCCGAACTGTAAGGTAGGTGACAGTCCACCCAAACTGTGTCAAAAGTTCCTGGGTTTGATGGGAGATGTGAGAGGTCGGGCGTTATCGTGAAGCAGTGTTATACCGGCTGTCAGTCATCCTTGCGGGCGGTTCTGGATAGCTCGCCTGAGTTTTCTTAGTGTTGCACAGTAACTGTCTGAGTTGATTGTTGTCCCAGGTTCCATGAAATTGATCTGCAGTATCCCCTTACGATCCCAGAAAACACTGGCCATGACTGTGACTGGTGACCCTGAGTGACGCTACTGTTTGGATTTTTGTTTTGTTTCAGGAGTGAAATGATACACTTGTGATACCCCAATTTTTCAGTCAAAGCTCTTTCCACTGTACCGTAAGAACTCCCAGGAATCCGAGCAACAAGTTCATGGATGGTGATCCTCCTGTTTTGAAGCACTTCGCGTTGGACCATCTCGATAACCACCTCTGAAACTGATGGTCTTCCACTCCGTTCTTCATCGTGTACTTCCTTCTGATTGGCACTAAACTCCCTGCACCACTTTCAGACGTGTTGAACGGACATACACTTGTCGCCATACACCTCTGTCAACTGACAATGAATATCCACAGGTGTAGTCCCTTTGGCATGCAAAAAGTGAATTACAGAACGAATCTCGCACTTGGCGGGATCAACAAGTGGAACCTCCATCTCAGACAGCTGCTGAGCCAAGACTGAGCAGCTCAGCGAAGCACGGCCGGGCAGAATCAAGAGTGGAGGAACAGCCGCGCACAGCGGTGTTGCTGAATTTCACCTCGCACCTTCCCGTGCAGCTGGAGCTCTTTGGGAACCTTATTTCTGGATCGATCTTTGTAGTACAAGCATAACTGAAAAATTTCCTAAGGATTTAAAGATCTTGTTTGATTAACAGGGTGACTGCTGCACCCAAAACAGCAATACTAAACTGCTACCAAAAAAAAATTATTTTTTTTGTTGAAATTTTTACATTCCGTATAAAAGTTTGCTTTAATTTTATACAATTATAATAAAAAAAAGTGAGACAAATTGGTGCATAAAAAAAATATAAATTAAGTGAATGAGACATGAATGGGAGAATTTTATAATTACAATACATTACGTTGTTTACAAGAATGAAATAAGGGTTAAAAATGCCATTTCAGTCATCTGAAATAATGAAATCCAAAAATATAGGTTGCGTGGTTCATGATGGCAAGAAAAAAATTTTCTTGCCATCACCAATGTGATTTGCTCATATGCAAATCACATCCCTGACACTGGGTCTTAACATGTTTGCCAACCTGAATAATAATACAATTATTCTACAAATTAAATTTATAATTTTTGGGAAATATCTTAGTAACTTTTGACTGAGGCAGTACACAAAGAAGTAAAGTATACCATTGGAATTGTCTTAATTTGCTCTATTGCAGTGTTTTTGTTCTGAACAATGAGATGCAATAAAGACCTTTAGTAGTTGGAAATCACTATGATACTGAGACATCAGCATGTGTCTGTTTGCCCAACTATGCATGTAACTTAAGACCTAGAAGCAGGTCTTATAGAAATTAACCTGTTAAAGTCGTGATTTATATCCAGATGTGTACTATTTTGTCCATCCGTAGAAATGTTATCATTTAACAACAATAATACAGTATTTTTATGTTGAGGTTAATCATCATTCCAGTAGGCACTTTGATCAAACTTTTGATCATTTGACCTTCTGTGTAGGAAACAGTCTTTAGAAAGTTCCAAATACTCAGTAACTACCGTAAAAAGCTGCAGTAAAGAAGTGGCTGTTCTTTCAACTACTAGAATGTGTCAGGATGAAGCCAAAATGCAACTGGGATGGCCATTTACACATCAACTATGGCACTCAACCAAGGAAGAAGGAAAAAGAATGATCAAATGATCATTGATCATCCTGTAGAGTGTCTCTGAGTGGAACAATTGGAAGAATGTTAACACACAAAAGAACATAACCAGGGTTTCCCGAGTTCTTGAAAGTCGGTGAAAGTTTTGAAAAATCACCTTAAGTCAGGGAAATCTATTGAAATTTGCAAAATGTCAGGGAAAACTTTAAAAATTTTATTTAAGCAGAAAAATTACTAAAAGATAATGACTACTTATGTATTTTCCTCGCTGAAGAGGCTTCAGTCATTGGCAAAACAGAAAATTTAGTAGAAATTACTTTCATAATTATAAATATGATTCAAGTTTGAAATGTACAGTAGCAAAGTGTATATTTGAATTGATCTTGATACATGAATTTGGGTTCAGTGATTTTTGAATATAAAAAACCAGTTTTTCAATTTATAACCTTATATATAGCATGTGTGCTATAAAGTTTCACTCCCTGGTTAAAAAAATCCATTAAATTCAATAAAATCTTATTGAAACTTCATTGAATTAGACAATGTTCTAGCCAAATCTTGTAAAGTGATTTTTCAGTAACATTTAGCTGGATTCAGCAGGTTTCTTTAATGGGTAGCCAATTAAATCCAACCAAATCTAATTCAAATTTGATAAAGGTCTAGCCAGATCTCATTGAAATGAAATCAGTTGGATTTAATCAACCCATTGAGTCCAAAAATTAAAATTTTAAGGTGTAAATTTCAAAAACATATAAAAATTTTCATAATGAAAAGTAAGTATTTATGTTTGTTAATGCGGGTGATTCAAAAAGGACATCACAATTTTAAAAGCATATAAAAATCTATTTAAATAACTTAACAGATTAGGTCTCAGTTCATAGCAAAACACGTCTAGTATTTACTCATATAGTTCATTAGTACTGAATTTGGCTACCAGCACTGTCACCAGTGTTATGAAAAATCGAAACATGTACTGGTGTGGAATTTGATCGCTGTGTGCTTTGGTTTTGCAATTTTCAGTTACCAACTACAGTTCAATGTAAATTTTCATAGAGAGTGTGGTAGGAAGCCTTCTAGTAGGCATTCACTTTAAGTACTCTTGGCATCAAACCTTCATTGAGAACAGGTTGTTCTTCCAGGAGGCAACCATAAATGGTATCGTTAATATTAAAAAATTTCTAATTCCTCAGTTAGACAATGATGACCAAGATGGATGCCATTACTACCAGCAAGATAGTGCACCACCTCACTACCGCCTAGAAGTGAGATTTTCATGGTTCTCGATTCCCAGGTGGATTGGTTGTAAAGATCCAGTTGCATGGCCGCTTTGCTCCCCAGATTTGATCCCGCTATATTTTTTCCTTGTAGGATTTCATTAAAGATGGGTTTATGTAGTATACCACCTTTGCCTGCTGATTTTGTTGACCTAAGAATTCAAATTAACACTGCAGCTGCAGAAGTAATGCTCGACTTCCTGGCTACATAGTGAAATAAAATCAACTTCAGGTGGGATATATGTTACATTGCAAATGGAAGCCATATTGAACCAAAGTAGTGTTGGGTAACAAACTTGATTTGTTTTTCTATGAAATGAGATCTCAACTGAATCTGTAAGTTATCTCAATAAATTTTTTATATGCTTTTAAAGTTGTGAAGTCCTTTTTGAATCACCTGGTGTGAATATTATGGGTGTGCAAATACTTGAAGTTAAGTTGAGTATTTTAGTAACGAATAGAGATGAGTATTTAAAAACATTTTTACCAAAAAATATTTTAAGATTCGAGCATTTTCCATTCACAATTATGTTTATGAATTAGATTGAAGTAGCTCTACTGTGAAATATATCTTCATATTACATTGAGGTTGATTTTGCATTGATGACATTGAAAAATGTCACAAGTTTTTGAGTTTCCAAGTTGAAAAAAATCATAGTATTATAATGAGCTATTTTGAATGTTGTTTGAAAAAAATATCATTAGCCTTAATGTAATGGTTATTTTAGTCAGGGAAAACCACTTTCAAAATTTTGGGGAACCCTGATAATTGAACATCATGGTGTGTTGTTAGATTCATGCTTTTCATCGTAATGCAAACAGATGACTTTCGGTAATCAAAGTGTCTAAAGACATGTTTTATTTTTTGTAAGATCACCAATTTGTTTACATGCTGTAAACAAAGGTTGATATTATATGGTTTTCTCTTGAGACTGAAAATTTTTAGTCAAATTGATCAGTAAATAAAATGCCTGTAACCAATCAAGGATATAAATTTTTATATCCCAAAATTTCTTCTTGGGGATGTATTTTTTAGAAGTTTTAATCAAGAGAATAGATCTACACAGTTTATTGATGTAATTGCTATTTTGTTGTGTTTACGCAAACGTGTATGCAATTTGTTTTTTACTAATTTTATATATTAAATTTTTTAATCTGTCTATTCTATACTTTCTGTTATTAACTATTATGTCATGACATTTACTCATTGGGCCATTTACAGTTTTACTTGACTGTGTACTGTTACCACAACGAAACCTGGTTTTCAGATATATGACAAAACATATCATTATTTTTTTTATTTAATATTATTATTTTCTTAATTTCAGGAGACTGTTAATGAGGCAGAAGATTTCATTTTGGTTCTAAAAAAATTTGAGTTATGGTTACAAAAACATAAATTAGGTAGCAAAAATAAATTTGCATTTGTAACTGATGGTCCATGGGACATGTGCCGGTTTCTACACTTGCAATGCAAGGTAATTATGTAAATAAAGTACTAAGATATTTTTATTCTTGGACACTTTCCTGTAAATGCAACTGTTCAAGAGCTACCTCATCTCCCATATAGTGTAATTCATTGCTCTAAGAAAACTGGTAATTTGTTTAGTTTTTTGAAACTCTTATTTTTGTTTTAACTATTTTGTATATAATTTTTTTTTAAAGTTCTATTAACGATATAATCCTGGAATTATTTCAGATCTCACAAATCCAATTTCCATATTATGCCAAAAAATGGATAAATTTGAGAAAAACATACAGTCGATTTTACAGAACAAAAAAGGTAAGCTTTAAAATGGACTATATGTTAATTTGTATATATAATAATTTTTTCAAGATTGTGTATTTATTCATTTTTTGATAACATTTCAGCCTTAATTATCTATTGTTCGCCAGTTTTTAACAAATTTTTTTCACAACTGAAAATTTAAAAATCACAGCAATTTCTTAATTTACAGCTTTATTTCTCAGTTAAAGGATAATTATTAATAGTTGTACCTAAATAAATTTTTTATAAATAATGGGAAAATAGGAAAAAATATGTTCATCTGAAACCAATGTAATATTAAATATTTAGATTATTGTACTTGGAAAGGAATTTGCTGTATAGTGATTTGATGAAGTCTTAATATTCAGCGGTTGATCCAAGCTAATAAGATTGCTGAGTTCAGTATCTTCCTTTTAACAACTACATGAATTGCTAGATGTTTAAGTGATCATTGGGCCAGAGAATTCTTTTGTCTTTGTATATTGCTTAAAGAAAGGATTCTAACTTGGTAACTAACCATGTACATATTTTTAAGAAAAGGGGTGGAGGTTATTTTTGATAAGAAAGGGGCTACAAGAAGTATGTCACGGCGAATTTAAAGGATTCTGTATGGGTCTGTCTTTATGTATTGCAGTATTGTTGTAGAAACACATAAACTTATTGTACTGTTTATGTTGACAAGAAAAAAGAAGTCTTAGTTATAATTTTCAGAAAGATTTTCTCCTTAAATAGTGCAAAACTAATTATCCTTCATATTATATTATTTTGGTTAAAGATTACAATATCTGATGTTTTAAAATACAATTGTAACTAATGCTGAGCTTTTGGATGTAGTAGACTATTACTGCCTTCACTTAAATATAACTATCCTAATTAGGATCATGTTCCACACTATTCTGCTGTACATAATTTTGTATCCAGTTTTGACCACGCTAATTATGAAATTGAGAATCATGAGTAGTATTTTAGGTTACACACCACAATTACTTAAAGTTAAACTTAATATCGTTTCAAATCTTCAGGGTAAAAATTCTAACTAGAGAGATACATTTTTTAAAACAAGAATTCAGAAAATAATATATATTTTAATTCATATTTACAGTATAAGAACTGGGACTTTTTATTGAATTTTAAAAAGAAAATAAATGATGTTAAAATGTAATATTTCTCTTTTTTAAGAAGATTTAAATAATATTATTTTAATATTGCTCTCCTCTTATTTAAAAAAAAAATAATAACAGTGCTAAAGGTGATGAAGATTGGGACACCAGTTGTGTCCCAGTCCATATCTCTTGTAGTAAAAAGAGGAACTACAAAAAAATAATTTATGTTTATGTTACTACATAAATTTGGTAATTCTTCCTTAAAAAATGATGAAATTTCTCCAACTATTGTTGTCAGACAAGTGTCTTAAGAAAATTTGTGAGTATTTAATAAATTTTATATAAATTTGCAAGCGAAAACTAACTGAACTTTCATTAGAGTTTCTTTCTGAACTAGAGAAAAATAAATAAACTTCTAGCTTCTTTCAAACCAATCTAAATTTTAACATTATTATTTTTAATAAATAATGTTAAAATCTAAAGTTTTTAATATAATTTTTAAACTCATTGAAGGGTTTTGTCAGAGATGATATTCTTCCATTTTTTTTTCTCCTTTAGAATTTAATAATCAGCTTTGTCATCATTTTCTAAAATATTTGGAAGAACAGCTATTGGGATAGTTGTTCACTTTTGAGTATAATAAATTATTGTTTGAGAATTTGATTTTCATAAAAATAAAAACACGATTGGAGAAAATTATGAATTATCTTGCCTCAGACAGTTCTTGAAAGGCCATAAGTGATTCTACCTTTGATATCACTGAGGCTTTTTATTGTGTAAACCGTTATCTCCTGATTCAGAAACTCAAATACTGCAGAGTGACTGTTTTAGTGCTGGAATAATTGAAATCCTATCAGGAAGGTAAAATGCAATGATGGTTGTTGATTCAATGAATTACTCTAGCAAGTTTGATAAGCTTATTGTTGGAATACCAAAGTGATCAATTTTAGGACCTCCTTGATTATATTAATGACCTGTTTTACTTGATTTAAAAGAAAAGATTGTTCATGTCATTAGTCATATATTTGCACGACATTTATTCTAGCTCAGCTTTAGACATTTAATATTCTATAATATTTCTTAATATTTATTTATGTAATACAAGGGTAAATCAAATATTAACCATAATTTTATTTAATAAATTTATTGATTAATAATATACACAATTCATACCTTCATCATTTATCTATATAGTCTTCTGTATGATCTACACACTTTTGCCAACGATTTGGAAGCTTGAATATTCCTTGTTTGTAAAAGGTTTGAGGACAAGTCATCAACCAATTGTGCATGCATACCTCGATATCATTGTTTTTAAATCGTTCCCCATCAAGCGATTTTTTCAAGGGTATAAACAAAAAATTGTCACAGGGGGACAAATCTGGACTTTAGGGGAGGGTGGTCGAGGGTTTCCCAGTGCATTTTTCCCAATTTATCCCCTGTCAAAATCACAGTTTGGTGACCTGTTGTTGTCATGGAGAAGGATGACATGGCTAATGGACATACCCCGTCTTTTGTTTTGTTAGGCGGCTTTTGTTGACTGTAGTAGCTGGTAGTAGTAAGCTGCATTCACTGTTCATTGATGTGGAGAAAATCAGTGAGTACAGCTCCCTTTGAGTCAAAAAAAATTGTTGCAAGAACTTTTCCGGCTGACAGACAGGTTTTGGCCTCGACTGGGGGGCAGCCCTCATCTTTCCTTCACCACTCCTTACTCACCATTTTTGACTCCGGAGTGTAATGATGGACCCATGTCTCATCATCACATGTGATGATGCGCCTCAAAAAATCATCTTCTTGCTGAAATCGATTCAGAAGTCTTTCACAGATCTCCAATAATAATATGGCATGAAATATATGGCAGAAATATGGCATGACCTGTATTTGATTTTCAGTCAACAACCTCGGAATCTATCTAGCACTAATTTTTCTAAAGCCAAGATGGTCGGTGATAATGGATTGTTTGGTATCAGCCCACAGCTTATACCCACTTCTGATGTAATTTCTTCTACAGTGAACCGGCGATCACCTTTGATAAGCTCTCAAACAGCATGGATGTTGTCAGCTATGAGATTTGACCTTGGGCATCAGTTATGACTTTCATTTTCTGCAATTTCTCACCCGCCCTTAAATTGTCTGGCCCACGTATACACTCTGTTCTGGGACAGTGTAGCATCTAAAAACTAGTACCTTTAAACGAGTTAAAATTTCCGTGGTTTTAATGCCTTCATTAGTTAAAAACTTTATGATTGTATGTTGTGCAACAGATAATGGAACCTCTTGCTCACTCATGACTGTACTGATGGCAGAACAGAGTGGGGGAGCTAACCAAGCTGGTTCACCCTCTCTAACACACAGAACATTAATTCCCCACTCCATCATCCAGCTCGGAACTGCTTGCTGTGTAGAATAGCAAAATTACCGTTTAAATTTTATTCACTTTCTTATAATTATGTTTTGTAAGTCCAATCCATCTAAATTTGTATTTTTATCTTAAAATCACAATTTTAATACCACTTGTAGCGATGAATTTTCTTTTCCACTGCACAGAACTGCTGCTTTTGAAAAACTCCTTTGTTATGCAGTTGTAAAATATAATAAACTTCCTTTAAGTGTCAGAAAATTTGATTCCATTAACAATTGTCAAGTCATCAACGTGTTCCCTTCTCCAACTGACAGACTTACTTCTGATGTCATACACCATTTTTAGTCTGTCTCTTAGTGGATACATATTTGATATATAAATATGTTTTACTCCATCTTAAAGCCTAATTTCATCTGAGTACTCTAACTGAAACAAACCAGTCTCATGACGTTTAGTCATGAGAAGTAAATAGATGTAATGAAAAAGTAGATTTTTGGCATTTAGTCACTCACGATGAACTAAACAAAAAAAAAAATATGAGCATTTTTACACAAATGTTTCCTCTCTTTTTGATGATTTTTTACATGCTTAGGATATATTTTAACTAAAAATTTCAACAGGCAAAAATAGTATTTGAAAGAAGTTGGAAGTTTTTTATTTCAAGTGAGAAAAGAGAGGTTTCCCCTCATTTTAGCAGAACTCATTTTTTTATGATTTACTAGCCGAGGTAGCATTTTAGAAAAAGAATTGAAGCAATGAAAGTTAAAGAAATAGAATTTTAAACTTCTTCCATTTTGAAATTTCAAACAGGGTTTTTCCCCCCAACTTACTGGAATATTTTTTTGTGATTTACTCACTAGAGATAAGTATCATAATAAAAAATTTCAGAGTTAAGACTTACGTACAAAGTATTTTTTTTTTAATTTTGATTAAAGGTCTCTTCTGTGTAATATTTAAAAAGCACTTTTTAGAGTAACTCTTCACGAACTGCTTGTTATTTATTTAATAATTAATTTAAAGTCAATTTCTATTTATAGCTAAATTAATTTTGATATCTTGTATTTGTAGATGAGACTTGAATGCATGTTAGAAGAATTAGGTGTTCAATTTGAAGGTCGACCCCATTGTGGTCTTGATGATGCAAAGAATATTGCTAATCTTCTTATATTGATGATTAAGGATGGTGTTTCAATTGAAGTTAATGAACATATACGACGAATGAGAACTAATTATTATTATTGGCAGAAATCAAATGTAAGTATATTTTTCATGATATTATTTATTATTTTTTTAGGAATTGTTTATGTGTAAGACATAATAATAATATCTTAATGATATCAAAGTGCCTTGAAGAACTTCTTTAAGCAGGATTGTTATTCTTATTTATCATTCCCTCTGTCAGTACATCATTCTTCTCCAACTGTTCACTCTTTTTAGTTATCCTTGATTATCCCTCTCTCCTGAATGATGTTCTGTGGAATTTTTTCATTACAGCCACTGGATCCATGCTAAGGATTTTAGGATCTTTAGAGTTTCTGCACTCTTATATTTAGAGAATGATTCTGTTCATTGATCTAACAAGCAACTCTGTTTTTATCCAGTGGCTGTACAAGAAGATTTGAACCTTGGGCTGAGTTGCTTATTGCACAATGCTAGGCTTTCTAATCTCTTACCGTACATGAATATTATTATATATAGCGATATGTAGAATGTAAGTGCATTAATTTTCAATAAAGATTAGACTATTAACTTTCCTCACAGATAAAAAAAATATTTTTAAGTACATCTTTAGAGGTATTCTAAACTTACTGTCTGTACAAAGTAAAACCCCATAAATAATTTATTTTTTTCTTTGACTACTATTAAATTTTTTATCAGAAATGTAATTAAGAGATAACTGCTATGTAACATCAAAAAAATTTTGTAATAGCTTGAACTGCATAGTTATGGTCAGATAGTGGATTCATTTTTGGATAAAATTATTTTTTTTTACTTTCCATTTCAATCTTTTGTAGTCTTCATTTGTCATGACATATGCGAAACAAAAGAGATACTATAAATTGAAATACACCATTCTAACAACATAAAATATTGTTGTTTTCATAATTTATTGAATTTGTAATGTAGCAGAATCATTGTGTTTGTAGCATACGTTTTAAAAAAGGATACAAACAAATTTCTGGTTTTATTCTGTGCAATTTGGTGTGTTACAAGGAAATGATGCAACTATAATTTAATATGCTGCTGAAATTTGAATATGTGTGCTTGTTTTTGCACTTACAGCAGCATCTTGATTAAAAATGTAGATGTTTTATTATGTTTATTTACATTTATTTATTTTTAGAATATTTTGTTGTAATAACCATTATGGTAGTATGGGCTAGCTATCTTTATTATTTTTAAAAGTATGCATAGAATTTGCCTGATTAACATTAATGCAGTGTTTGATTGCAGATATTCTACTAATTCTGTAAATCAGCAATGAATATTGCTGATATTGAATAAAATATCTTTATAATTAAAGTAAGATTTTGTATTAAATTATTTAAATCTTGAGAATGGATTTTTGTTTATAATGTAATTTATTTTTATTTTTTTAATTTAGTGGATATTTTCTGTCATCAGTTTTTAATTAAAATGTTTTGTTTGTTCTGTTTCAGGGTAAGAAATAACTTTCATTGTCATTATAATTGAGCTGTGCATCATAATACTTTATAGGAAATGATATTTGTGTTCTAATTTGAAACCCATGCAATTATCATTAAGTAGAAGATGAACATGGGTGCTGTTGTTAGGCTTACGGTGGCCTTAAATTGTTAATTTGTTAATTTTAGACTTTTATTCATTAATGAGTTAAGAGATATTTTTATCTCCTTCTGTATGAAAATTCTTCCATCATTGTATTTTAAAACTTACTCTCTTGTCAACTTTTATTTATTTAACTTTTCAACTTTGTTTTAAAGCTCTAAAGATTGTAATGGGTCCTGAGAATCAACCCGCAGATATTAGTTCAGTCAGGAAGAAGTGGTGATATAATATTGTTCAACATCTGCATCATATAATGTAAAATTGCTTGTAACAAAAATTTTTTAGCTTCTCTCACTACAACTTTTTAACGCTTAATCAGCAAGAGATGCCTCTGCTAAACCATCAAACTGGTGAATAGAGAGTTTGACAAATCTCCCCAGGAAGCAAACTTGGTTAGTGATCTGAATTATTTTGGGACTATTGTTTAATACTTCAAGCTTTGATGGTTTTGGTGTAAAGATACAATGAATCGGATCAAATCGGTAAGGGAGCTAAAAGAAGCTGCCTCTCCAGTTAACTCACTTTATTGTAAGCCTGGTAATCCATATAAAGTTAATAGTTGTAATAGTACACTGTGTAGTTTTCAGAGTACTAAGGAAGAAACTGGATTGAAAAAATTGGTAAAGTTTTTGAAAGAAACTTTAAAAAAGTTTGGTGTAGTGTAACTTCTCTTACTGAAAAGAATGTGAGATTTTGCATGGATGGAAAAATAAATCAAAATTTTTGATACTGATGAAAAGAAATTGAGAAAAGAAACTGAATATGGAGTTTACATTGTCATATTTGGCGGTTATATTGTCAAGACTACAGTAAATATGGCAGTGGGGGATTTTGTTCAAGAATCAATGTTTTAGAAAAAGAGTGGATTAGGATACAGTCAAATCAAAAGTTATTAAACTGGATTTGGTGAAGTGGGTTTTATTATAGGCGGTGTTTGGGTGGATAACAAAGTATTTGGAAAAGATATTCTCTATTCTCGACTGTAGTAAATCGTGGATAAAGTAAAAGAGAATAAAGTACATTTACTAATCATGGAAAATAGGCATGCCAAAATGGAAAATAATGTGACAAAGGGCAAGAATGAAGTAGAAAGTGTTCTAAGTAATAGTGGCAGATGAATGTTTGGGTTCTACATTTGTGATGAGTTACTGATGAGAAACACCATTTTCTCAATAAAGTAATTTCTGAAATTACATTTGAAGCTGTCAATTGAACTGTATATTATTTTATATTTACAAAAACAATTAGTTACACAATAACTGTTACAAGAGCATGCTGAAGTACAGAACTTAGCAGAGGAATATAAGGTTTTGATTGTGGTATAAAGTTCAAACTATTTAGAAAATTAAAAAAGATTATTCTACAGAAAAGTAAAAATGACAGAATTAAGAGAATATTTTTATTAAAGAAGAGTGACAGAATGTCTAAGTAGAAAAGAAGTAGACATAAATTTGTAGAAACTGCAGATAGCATCGCAGGAAGATAGCTCATTGTTGAAGAGACTTGTTGATATGAAGAAAAAAGAATGATTTATTGTGATGATATATCACAATATATTGTGATGATATATCACAATATATTGTGATGATATATCACAATATATTGTGATATTAAAAGTAATTATAGTCCGATAAAATTGGTTTGACACACAACGCCATATTGGTAAGTCGTGTTTTTATTCGGCTCCTAACGAATATGTTTGCCGGCCTCCATGGCGCGAGTGGTAACGTCTTGGAATTTAATCCGGTGGTTCCGAGTTGGAATCCCGGTCAGGCATGGCAATGCATAACGGTGGTTTCGGAGGTTAGAAAAAACAAAAAAAAACGAATACTTAGTTGTGTGGTTTCAGTGTTACTATTTGTGAATTTTGTTCTTTGCTTTTACATAGCAAAGAACGCTAAATGACCAAAAAACGATTGTTTGGTCATATATATGTAAAAAAATAACCTAACAAAGGATTTTTTGGTCATTATGTAGGGATATTATTTTCTGTGTATTTGGTTATTTCGACTTTTATTGTTTGCATAGTCTTAAGTCTATCTGGGCTATAAGAAAGTTGGTGTTTTAATTTATTTACTGTAAGTCATCCTTCTTGGTGGCTTTTCTTTTTGTTTTGGTGTTTTTTTTTTTTTTTTAATAAAATACAGATGTTTTAGCTGTTAAATATATTCAAAGAAATTTGTTACTTAATCAGTTGTGATTTTGTTTACACTGGCAACGGCCATACAGGCTCTTTGTGATTGGTCGTTGTGTTTGACAGCGGCCATCTTGCAATGATCTGATTAGTTTTTCTTTGTTTACATTTCCATCTGATTTATTAGCCTCTTATTTATTAAAAAACTGTACAAATTAAAAATAGATAGATCGATTTATTAAAAATAGATGAAAACAATCTTTGATGCGGGTTATATATCATGCTAAAATTTGAGCTCAATCGGTGCAGAACATTTTGAGTTTTTGAAGCCATACACAAACGAACTTAAAATTTTTATATATATAGATATATATATATCTCAAGCAGCAAGAAGCTCTTTTATTCAGTGTTCATAAAAATCTGCTGCTTGAGATTTCAGCCAGTTCTGCACTTTGTTTTTAGATCTCACTCCTGTTGAGCTGTTGAGAATTGAATTACTTCTTGTAGGAAAGAACATTATGTGCAAGTTCAGGCTATTTGGGTGATTAAAAAGTTCCCATCAGGAACTTTCCCTGATTCTAAAGTTTCATCATTTTTTCCGAATCCTCTGAGCAGCATAGGTAGAACATCCTTGAATGAGTACAATTCTGTATGTCCATTTACTACATCAGTTCTGACTGGCATTGATGAGTTTCTAAAAAATATTTCATGAAAGATTTTGCACATGATTCTTGTTTTATGCCCAAAAAATTTACCAAAAGGACACCTTTTTTGCTCCCATAAAACAGAGGTCATATATTACAATCTTCTGTGAGTGGGTTTGTCTGAATTTTTTGTCTTATGCATGATTTTTTTTTTGTTTTGATTTAATAGTCAAGAAATCCAAATCTTTCCTCTGTAAGGAAAAAAATTTATCTTCCACCTCTTGCTCTCTTTCTCTCTCTTATAGTGATCCTAAAATGCACATATAAGCCATCCTTTGATTTCTGTGCCAATGAATTGGTATTTTTGGTTCTTTTCATGCAAATTATATGAAATTGTAGTTTTTCATTTTTACTTTTGTACTATATTCTAAGAAATGTGTTGGAAAAATCCATGATAAGAATTCATAACCATAAAGTGTCAATTTTCTCATACTTTTTTATTTGTTAAGTAAGGTTTTGCAGCCAAGAACTGGGCTTTTTTCATTATCAGTATTTGTAGTCTTTGTTGAGACCATTTTGGTGAGTTGTACCTCACTTTTTCTTCACTTATTATTTTAGATACATAAATCTCACTGAATTTTAGCGGTATTAATAACTTTTTTTTTTTTTTTTTTTTTAGTAATCAAATCATAGACTTCCAAAAGTTATTAATTGGTCGGATTCTTTATTATTTAAGTTTTATTAGTGATTGTGATTCAAAAGCAAACAATATTGTTGGTGAAAAGGCAGTTAGATACCAGTTGAACCATTTGAAGTTATTCCTTACTTTCGATATAATCCACTTTTGCCTATCAGTTATTTTTTTCTCTCTCATACAAACTAACAGACAAAAATTTAACAAGATTATAAAATAATTTAATTCTTCAAAAATTATTTTTTTGTTTAGTTATTTCTGATGGAGATGTTCATGATGGGAGCATCATACATAATGAAACAAATTGTGCTGAAGTTGATAAAAATTATAATAATAATGAAAATGAGAAGAGTGAAAAAAATGAAGCTAATGAGGATGGAGCTGAAGTGAAATAACAGTTACTATAATACCTGATTATATTAGTTACAACAGAATTGAAATCTGCATTTTAAAATGAAAACAAAAGAAAATCAGAGAGGTAGTTTACAGACTTGATTTTAAGTAACATTTCTGTAAGAATTTATTTTGAATTATATTTGTAAGTTACATTATTATTAACATAAGATGTGATTTGAATTACCTTATATAAGAAGATATAAAAAAATTATTTTTTGATGTGTTACAGTACTGTTTGTTATTTGGTATATTTATGAGTTTTATATGTAAATTGATGTTGTTATATTTTTGTGTCAATTAAAAAGAAGAAATTCCACTTCTATAGAATAAGAAATAAAAAATTATAAAGAAAGAAAAACAGATAAATATTGTGCTCTGAAAATGCCTGGTTGTTTTAATGGATGTATTCATGAAATTTATGAATGTCTAATTTCAGAGATATGGTAAAAAAATACTTAATCTATGTTTAAAAATATTTAAATGTGGGCTTATTATTATTTTTTTAAAGTGATAATAAAATTATAATAAAGTTTATGATGTGTGTTGCACTATATTTTTTGCATTGAAAAATTTATATTACAGTTGTACCTTGCCAGTTTGGTTAATGAGATCTTCAAAAAGATCATTAAGTATAAAACCATCTCACCAACAAAACATTCGACATATCTAAAATAGATATTATGTTCAAAGACCAAAGATACATTGCAGTAAAAGAACAGAAAGTTGTAATTTAATTATACATGAAAAAATTAGATCATCAGTATAGATTTATTTTTTGTTTCTTATATTTATATATATATATATATATATATATAATAAATAATATCAATATTATTTAATTCTTTTTTAGTAAATGTTAGAATGTTAAAGAGTATCTGCAATGGCAAATTAAAAAGAAAAATGTAAATCTTTTTGTAGTGTTGATGAAGTCGACACAAGCCACTTGTAAAACAAATTTATTTAATGAAAGGCATTTTAATTATATATAATACCACTAAGAAGACTGTATTTTTTTTTTTCTACTTACATGTCACAATAAATGTCCAAGTGTCCATCTTGTACATTGTTAAAAGTGTCAACTCTTTTCTTCATATTTAGTGCAACCTTCTTTGGAGTTGGCTTTCTTTAATATTATCTTTTAAGTCATACAAAATGTGTGGATTGCTCCTGAAAATTGTATCCTTCAGATATTCTGTAAATAAAAATCTGGTGGGGAGAGATCCAGGGATTGTGGAGACCATAATCTGTTGGAAATTAACGGTCATAAAAAAATTCATATAACTCCATTGTCAAAGTATGACATGTAGCATCTTCTTGCTGTAAGAAGTGGTTTCACTTTCTTTTACTTTAAAGCAAAGCTACAAAATTTATAATAATTTTTTAATAATGCTCTGCTGTTAATGTTTCTGAAAAAACATTGCTCATCCAGGGCATTTCATAAAATAAGGGAAAAGTCACAGCAAACTAGGTAAAAAAATTAATAAAACTATCACTAGACCAATACACATGACATTTTTTTAAATCTACACAGGTGTTACCTCCAACATCAAGTTCACAGTTACCACAGCATCAACCGTAAGGTACAACTGTACAAAGTAATTGTTTAAATTTAGTATTGTTTTATTAAAAGTAAATTTATTAATTATATATTTTGGAGATAATTAAGCGGTTCAGTTAATTTATAAATGAGATTTAATGTATTATAAAAATAAAAAATTTGAAAAACTTTTTTATGCCTTCTTTTAGTGTATTTTCTAAATATTTTTTATGTATTGCTTCATATATAAAGAAACCTCAGTCAACTTAAACATAGGAAAAGGTTTTCAGTTTCACCATATGTTTTTTTTAGGTAATCATATGTTGATTTTTTAGGTGATCCAAGTATTTCTCACAACAGTTGTGCTGATTCTGATGATTTTTTTTTAAATTTGTATTTTATAGAGGAAATTTCTCTGATACTTGGAACTAAATATCTTCCAGGTAATTGAAGTAAGATTATTTAAATGAAAAGTTAAATGATTTGAAGATTTTTTTCATTTGTTTATTGTTAATTGTAATTATTGTATTGCTATAAGTGTGTTATGATTTGTAGTCTGATGCCATTTATTATCATGTATTCCGAGTATTTTCATGTGAATTTTCAAGGAAACTTGAAAGTGAAATATTTATGTACAAGATATCATATATATATATATATATATTCATTTTTTATTTCTTATTTTTATCATGATGCAAGTTCGTTTCCCTTTTGTATTTCTTGTAAAAATTTTTTTATCATGCTGGCAGCATTTTTATTTATTGTTTACTTATGTACATAAGAATAAAATTAAATTGATTTCTAAAAAAAATATATATATATATATATATATATATATATATATATATGTATATTAGGTTACAGAGTACATGATGTCAACAGTACTCTGCAGTGATGCCAAGGCATCTGTATACATTCTGGCATGTAAATGTAAAATGTACTGGTAAATGTGTAGTCTTGAACAGACTCAGGTTGACCATTCCTGACACATGAGAATTGAATCCCATCCACTAAAAAAGCCAGTATTCACAGTTTAATTTCCAAATCCGTATTAAAGCAACTTTCTTTACTAGGATTTGAACCTTAGAACTCTCAATTTCAAAATCAGCTGATTTACGATGATGAGTTTACCAGTGGATCACATAACAATCAAATTGGGTTGCAGTTTGTGCAGACATTGACATCACCTTTGGCTTTCCAAATTGGTACGGTGATGCTTGTTTTCCATTTTGATGGTACTTCATGTAACAACGTGGCAAAAATTATGCAGAACTGGAATTAAAAGTTAAACAAACTGGCTAGAATTTCTGTAACTTTCTCTCCCAATAGTTTCCACATTTCAGCAGGGTTATCATCTGGTTCTGGTGCTTTGCCAGTTTTCATTTTGTTAATAACAGTACAGACTTCCTGGTTGGTGATTTGAGGTGCTGGTCCATGGACCACGCCGGCTGTAAGGATTGGTGGATGTGGATATTCTTCATTGCTTGTTTTCTGTAGTAGATCTTTAACAATTGAAAATGTCTACCCGGTTTTGAAGCAGCTGTTGGTTATTATCCTTGACCTGCATCACATGACCAGTGTCTTGGGCTGAGTGATGCCATGAGGCAGCCAGCTGGTAGATACGAAGGTTATTTTTTTCAAGGTCTGATCTATCGCGAAATAAAATCCTGCCCAAAAATCAGATGAACCTTTGTGCATATGTATTGCGCAGCGTCTCTAGTATGGCCTTCAATCACGCCGCGTCACTTCATTTAGTTCTGAACACGCAGCTAGCAAGTAAACATGTCTACAACAATAGCATCTCTTGCCAAGTGTGAAGTGCGTGCGGTAATTCGATTTCTTCAGGCTGGGGGGTGTAATGCAGCTGAAATTCATCGATGAATGTGTATGGTAAAACTTCAGTGAGTGACAGAAAAGTGCGACAATGGTGCAGGAACTTTAAAGCAGGACATACAGATGTTCATGATGCAGGCAGTCAGGGAAGGAAGCGAATGTCAACTGATGATCTCGTTGAGTGAGTGGATGAGGCAATTCGAGAAAATTGTCGTTTCACAATTTCTGTATCTAGTGATTTGTTTCCTGAAATTTCAAGGTCAGCTCTCTACACCATTGTGAGTGAGAGACTTTAGTATCGCAAACTGTGTGCGAGATGGGTTCCCAAGATGCTGTCTGACCATCACAAAACAATGAGAATGGAAACCTCCCTAACGTTTTTCCAGCGCTATCACAATGAAGGAGAAAATTTTTTGAACAAAATTACCACAGGGGATGAGGCATGGGTCCATTTCAAAACTGAAGAAACAAACGAACAATCCAAACAGTGGATGCATTCTCATTCTCCCAGTAAACCAAAGAAGTTCAAGCGAACCTTCTCCAACAGAAAGTGTATGGCTACTGTGTTCTGGGACCAGAATGGAGTTCTCTTGGTGGAATTCATGGAACGTGGCACGACCATTACTGCAGCCTCATACTGCGTGACTCTTCAACGTCTACGAAGGGCAATTCAGAATAAGCAGAGAGGAATGTTGTCATCACGCATTGTCTTTCTCCATGACAATGCTCGGCCGCACACTGCAGCTGTAACAAAGAATGCGTGACTCTTCAACGTCTACGAAGGGCAATTCAGAATAAGCAGAGAGGAATGTTGTCATCACGCATTGTCTTTCTCCATGACAATGCTCGGCCGCACACTGCAGCTGTAACAAAGAAGCTCCTGCAGCGTTTTCGTTGAGAACTGTTTGATCACCCACCATACAGCCCGGACTTGGCTCCATCCGATTTTCACCTCTTTGCTCACATGAAACGCTGGCAAGGAGGACAAGATTTTGGCACAGACATCGAGCTGCAGACCAGCGTAGAAACATGGCTTAAAACACAGGCAGCTCCATTCTATGACGAGGGTATTGGAAAGTTGGTATCACGCTACGATAAATGTCTAAATCGGAGTGGTGACTATGTAGAGAAATAGCGTAACTATATAAGTACTTGTTACAAATAAAAAATTTTTTATTTTCACTGTGGTTTTAATTTCGTGACCAATCGGACCTTGAAAAAAAATAACCCTCGTATTACACTAGTTGACATGTCCAACTCATGTTAGTGTTTATAATGTGCAGATTTTGCAGTTGCAACAGCTCATTATGCAGTTAATTTCAACTCCCTAACTGCTAGTAGTCAGTCTCATGATCTTAGCCATGCTTTGTATGCACTGTTTTTCACTTTAATGGCCTTTGTATATTTTCGTTCCACTAACAGATCTGCTTGTTGATGTAACACTGGTCAGGTTGTTTTATAATCCCTAGTACAGTTGCAGCACAGCTACGGACACATGAAGTGGTCTCATTCCAGGCAGCAGATGAAGCTTAATCAACGTTCAGGACTGCTTATGCTGTTTTCATCTGTAGTTGGCGTTTGCGTAATCTCCTGCTTTTTATATTTCTATACCACCCAACAGTATTTAATTTTAATAATCTGTGTTTTGATCTCTTTTTTTATGCTTATTCTTAATTCATTTCTTTTATTCTGAAGTACTACTTACTCCACGACTCATCCTACATTTTGCGTGTCCTTATACTGTAAACCATCTTTGTTTTACAGTTTACTTTGTTCCTATGATAATCCTTTTTTTCATTACAGTGTAAGTCACCATTTAGGCCAGTTGTAAATAGGCCTTGACGGTGATATATAGCTGAAATAGATTGCCACAGGATTAAGATAAAACTATTTATAGAAGGAAAAAAGAATAATTCCAATAAAAAATCATCTGTTGGCATTTCAGTTGTTATGTGAAAAATAGACAAAAATAACTTCCCAAATAATTAATATAAGATAGTAGGTATAAATAAACCTGAAAATGGAGTTACTGTATTATATTT
Organism: Lycorma delicatula; assembly: GCF_047948215.1. Classification (NCBI taxonomy): domain Eukaryota; kingdom Metazoa; phylum Arthropoda; class Insecta; order Hemiptera; family Fulgoridae; genus Lycorma; species Lycorma delicatula. The sequence continues at coordinate 140,676,987 of NC_134459.1, read as the reverse complement.
ATGTTAACAATCAATCCATAAATGAGATCAGCTATAGTGGTTTTATACTAGGGATATTTCTAAACTAAAGATCGCTGGGAAATTTCTCTCCTTAAGGTTGGCAAACCTGTGTCGTTCATGGCCACGCTAGTGATGTACACACTGCATTGTTGTATCTTTGATTACCGGTGAGCTTATTACGTTATAAAAGAAATAGGAGAATTGATGTTGTCGTCGACTGTGAAATATGTGCAAAACAAACTGTGAAATATGAGCACTCAATTATGTTGAACAGAAGATTTACTTAAACATGTTGAATGCTATGGCAGTAATTAGGTTTTTTTTATAAATGTGTATATATTTTTTAATTTAATTTACTATTATTTTAAAATAAATTTTACAATGTTAATGTAAAAGAAAATCTTTTAATTTTATTTTAAATGAATTCCTGGGAAAAATTTTGAATGGGTTTGGTAATTTATTGAAAATGCCAATGGAAACTCAATAGCCCTTTCTCATAAGCTGAGTTTGCACCAAAACATTTATGTTGTCTGGTTTGACAGAAATAGGTATTGCTATTTTTTAAAGAACAATTGACATTTATGTTTTGCAAACATAAATTAAAATTTTTGATTTTCTAAATAAAATAGCGATTGGTTTTATGACAGCAAAATAATCTGCCAACCAATTTTTGTTTCTTGAAAACTTATTCAGCCTTTTTGAGACAGCCTAAGTACATTTTGTTAAGGCACTTCAAAGCAAAATAATACAGTTTGATTTTGTTGCAAACTAAATCAATTTAATCATCCTAAGAGAATTTGCCATGTTATAAAACATCTAATACTTTTTCTCTTCAATTAAGTATAACATTATTCACTAAAAAGGGCTTGGTAGCAACGTAAAGGCTGTTAGATCAAGACGTGCGAGTTTAAGACTGGATTTTAGGCAAGATTGTAAACTATCTCTCTAGGTAGATCAACTTTTTCATCAGCCATCCTTTAGTAATTTTTCTTTAGCTCTTCTACCCATACATTGATTCTGTGAATGTAGATGAGATTCTGCTAGACCCCTGTGCTGAAACCCACTGGGTTGTCTAGTGGTGAATTCGTTATTACAAATCAGTTGATTTTGAAGTCGAAGTTCTAAGGTTCAAATCCTAGTAAAAGCAGTTACTTTTACAACAGGTGGATTAAAAAAGAAGTTACACCCTTGGTGTGTTCCTGAATTGAAAGGTATATATTAATGTTTTGTATTGTAGTGGCAGTACTGGTTGTGTTGTCTTCACGCTCCCCAGCAGCAATTCAGTACGTGTGTAGTGACGTCAATATGCCGTGCCCTCTAGGGGTTCGTCCAGATTAGAACTGTATTCAGCAGTCCGATTTTTGTGGGCAAAAAATTACAATTGTTGTGAAATTCATCGCCAAGTTGTTGAGGTATACATGAGAATACAGTGTCACGCCCCATGATCACAAAAGGTGCCAAATATTCAGAAACGGAAAAACAAATGTGAGTGACGAACTGCGTGTGGGCTTCCTTCAACTGCAAACACGACGGGTAATGCGGAACGCGTGAATGAAATGATCTTTAGTGACCGGCGCATTAAAATTAGAGAGATTGCGAGTGAATTTAACATCAGTTATGGCGGTTTGTTTGCGATTGTTCACGATCAGCTTGGTTACCGTAAGATGTGTGCACGATGGGTGCCACATCTGTTGACCGACAACCACAAACATCCAACGTTTTGCTCTTTTTTTTCTTCAAAGTTATTCCAGGACTGGTCCACAGTTTTTGAAACGAATCATCACAGGGGATGAGAGAGTTGGGTGTTCATTACACTCCTGAGTCTAAACGAGCATCACATGGACGGAGAGACAAAAATTCACTGCAGCCAAAAAAAAGTGAAAGCAGCCTCACATGTTCAAAAGGACAGTCTTTTTCGGTTCTGAGGGAGTTGTTTACAGTGAATTTATGCCCCGAGGAACAACAATCAATGAGAATCTTACTGTGAGACTTTAAAAAAATTGCATAAAGCCATTAAAGATCGAAGACCCGGAAGACTGAGCGATGAGGTTGCTTTTCTTCGCGACAATGCTACTCCTCATTCAGCTCAAGGAGTTATGCAAAAATTCAAACGGGAAGTGTGGTCTCTTCCGCCTTATAGCGCTTACCTAGCACCTTGCGACTATCACCTGTTTGATCCTCTCAAGCGAGACCTGGTAGGAGATCGTTTCGCTAATAATGAACTGAAGGAAGCGGTCCTTAAATGGTTGAAGGAAATTGGACGAAATTTTTATGAGAGTGGAACTGAAAAACTTGATGATTATGTCGAAAAATAGATAAAAATATGTAGTTTTTGTTCAATAAAAAAAAAATTGTCTTACAAATATGTGTTTGTTTCATACAGGGGGTGCAACTTACTTTCTGATCGTCCCTCGTATGGAATTTAATAGTAGATCTGGATACCGGTGTTCTTTGATGGTTGGGTTTCAATTAACTACACATCTCATGAATGGTCAACCTGAGACTGTTCAAGACTACACGTCATTTACATTCACACGTATAATCCTCTGAAGTAATACCTTACGGTGGTTCCATAGGCTAAACAGAAAAAAAGAAAAAAATCCGTGTCGAGGATTCTGGGATCTATAAATCCATTATATTCTATCAGTATTATTTGATAAAAGTTTTAACCGATTCGTGAGATTAAATTTTCTGTTCGGTGGCTAAAGGAAAGAGAGCAAATTATTTGTCCTTCAAGAGGATATATTACCCATAGGTTCATAAACCCTCCTATGTTTACCTATTTTATAGGCAGCTGCTACGCAGAGCTTAAGAAAAACTACCGAGGTCTTGTACGATGGTCTGGGCAGAATAATACGTTTCTTTACTCCATTGAAGCGTACATTATCAATAAATGATTCGTAAATGGGGCTTCCACTATATTCCTTTTTAACATTTAGATGTTTATTAAAAGACTGAATTTCCCAAAACCGGCTGCTTACGCTAAGATCAAGAGTTATTGAGCATGTTATATAGTAGACTGCCGTGGTAAATTCTTATGAAAAATATTATTTTATATTATCCTTAACATGATAATTATTTAGAATGATGTGTGAAATACTTGCTTATATTTCTAAGAACATTTAGCATATTAATCTTAATTGCTAAACACTTACGATGAATTGTATACATGCGTAATAAGTATAAATGTTTTAAAAATGGACACAATTAATCAGTTTATTTTATTTTTAGAATAGACATTTTTAAATAGTCGTATTTTTATTGAATGTTTGATTATTATTTCGTTGTTGATTTAATTTATTTATTCAATGATTATATTAACTAGCCGATTTCTCTATTGTACGTACTGAATATATTTAATTTATATTTAACTGAAGATGTCTTTTTTATAGAATATCATTTCGGGCTTAATACAAATATTGAAAATTATCATTCCATTTTGTTCATAAATCACGAAAGTTCGGTCGAATTGATATTAAAAATTAAGCTTTTACGATTAATTTGTTTAACTCCTGATTGAAATGTAGGCGATTTTTAACATAAAAATTACCGGGGTCTCGAAGATAAAATTTGACTGTTACATTTTGAACGATTTTTAGGCTATTAAACGGATTAAGTATATTAAATCGATTTCTCAAAATAAAATTACAGGCGAGTCAATCTTAAATGCGAGGATAATTCAAGTAAAATATGGAATACTTTAAAACGTATATTTTTGTTGTTATTATCATTAGTTATATTTGTAAATTTTTTCTACACTTTACTAGGTTTGTGCAAACAAAAAATACTTTATTCTGAACTCTAGCCGATTTTATAATACGAGGGCGGTCCAAAAAGTAATGAGCAACAGCTATAGTTCGTAAAAAAACTTTATTTTGAATTTACGTTTACAAGTTCCTTTTCAAAATAATCATTCTTAAAGTGCAACACACTGCTTCCAGCGCTCGATCTGCTTTTCAAACACGAAATTAAGGCTATCTTTCGAAAGCACGTTGCATTTCGCCTTCTTGGCTTTTATGGCTCTAGATTCGCCTCAAAATTTTCTCCTTTTTCATCTCTGGGAACGGCCAGAAGTTGCAAGGAGCTAGATCTAAGATGTTTAGTGAGAAACCTTTTGATTATTTTTTCATTCACAGATTATCTGAGCAACATGGGGACGCGCATTACCGTAATGTAACAGAAGATCTTCAATATTTTGTGAAGCGAGTCAGCATTCTGTTTAGCATATCGATGTACTAGAGGAGATTTAAGCGAAAGCATGCAGCTTTGAAGAAGTTGATTTCCATCGGGAACTTTGTTGTTTCATCTCAGGGTCGTAATAGAACATCTATGACTGGTCAGTGGTTATCACATTATGCAAAAAAAACGTGTTCTGACGTTTTTGTAGCGAGTCGAGAATTCTTCAAACAGATAGCAATACTCCGTTTGCTCAGACGTTAAGAGCCACGGAACATGACGACAAGCAACGCATTTCATACGCATCCGCTTGCTCAGAATATCGTGTGCACTGCTTTGTGGGATATGTAGCAGTTTCTCGACTGCCGCACCCCGATACTTAATGATTGAATACCGGTTTTTAAAATTAATTTTCGAAATTGTGTATGCAGCGACATATATTGACGAAAAATCGCTAACGACCAATTCTCAAGGTTTTCCTCGACCCATGTATAATTATCGAATTTTTAAAACTTGTATTATCTGAAAATTAATGCATAGAATTTATCTGATCTATCATGACTAGGAGACAAACCAAAACAATTTCGTCAATATGAAATTTTTTTGCGGTGTAAGTAAATAGATCTTTAATTCTATTAGGTTAGGAGGGGGGTAGATATGGACAATTCACATGCCGGAGCCGCCTATGGGGCCATTCTAATTAATTAGCTTTGGCCTGATTGTCGACCCCATCGGACAAAGAGATATCAAAGTTTTTTTAGTAAACTGGAATTTTTTTTAACCTTGTTGGATAATAATATCTCACCAAATTTTCCAAATTAATGAAGTTAATAATTTTTCCATTAAATTAACGTTTACTTATTGAGAGCTGAATACAACCCGTTCTAAAAATATCAAGTTCGTAAACTTTAAAAATTGAGAATCCTGCTGGTATCTGATATTAATGTAAACAACGTGGGAACGTTTTTTTATAATTTGTAATACTTTTTATTTTTGTAATATTCCCAACTGTTATTAAAAATGTTATATGAAATTGTGCAAAGCGGTCAAATGGGACCCGAATATTTTTATCAAAATTTCGATTCTATATTTTAGCAGTTGTGTTGTAAATACAATATAATTTTGACGGTTAAAACGTCATTCGATCGAGTGGGATCAAGTGATCAACTAAACCCAACATTTTTTACTAAGGTTTTTTTTCTATTTTATTTTATATTTCATAATGTTCAAATAAAACGGTTTCATTTGATCAAAGGGGATTAAATCGAACCCAAATGGTTTACTGAATAATTTTATCTTTTTCAGACTTTTACTTTTAAGTATTGTATAATAAAATATTGTTTTTTAAAAATATTGTGGCGTATTGAAATAAAAATTTATCAAAGGCAAAACCGGGAATGTTATGCAACTCTGCCGGTTTTTTTAAATTGTACTTTCTTTTAAATTTCCTCCCATGAAATCTTTTTTTTAATGGTTCTCAATGTAGTAAATTATGAACACTACTTCTGAAAGAAGGGAACGGGAACTCATTTTGATATTTTTGAAATGGTCTAAAATGAAAAATTTTTTAATTATATTTCTTCAATTCTATTTACTAAACTTTTTTATCAAATGAATCTCTACTATATAAATTATAAAAGAAAAAAAAAATAATCCTGCGTTTAATATTCTAAATTTGATTACTTGTCAGACTGGTTTGTCGGACTTTCATTTGTAAGTTGCTGCGTTATTTTCCAGCGAGTTTCTACTCGAATGGTTCATAATCCAGCCGGATGCTTCTACACATAACAGTTCTGAGATGGGTGAAACTTTTCCTTTAGAAAACCTGAGCCAATTTTCGCGTGGCTCTAATATATGTAAGAAAAAAAATTGAATTTATACGGTTAATCTACCTCGGGTAAAAATGTTCTGATTGCTCCAAGAATTGTGAATGGGAGCCCTACTGCTACTTAGAGGGTTTTTAAAGAGTCTTACTTATGGATCTGTTCACATCATTTCGTGATCCCTCTGTGGATAAGTAATCCTTTTCTCATTATCGTTTTGTTTCTGTTACCCTTAATCCCGTCTTCCTGAATGAATTTCGGTCAGATGGCCGCTTGATCTATTCAGAGTAACTTTGTTTGGTATTTGGTGTCTTTGTTCTTTGAGGGTAACTGACCGCTGATATTATTGTGTCGATGAGATTAAAACGGTTGCGTTTGTATTATCTGTTGTAATGATAATTAATTATGATCGTACCTTAAAAGGCTGATTACTGGGAAGGAGGAAATTCAAGGTGGATTTTAACCAAAATTGTTCTGTAACTAATTTTAACGTACTTTTCTACTAAAATACAAAATTACAATAGATCGTTTCCTTGTTTTTTTTTCATGAATCTATTGTACAAAGTATTGAATTTGTTATCCAGAAATTAAAGTAGATTTGAAACATGAACGCATACGTACGAAAATATTTAAATATAAACGTTTGTGTTACATTTAAATGCAGAATAAATTATAGCATTTATTCAGTTTAGAATTACAAATAAATAGGTAAATTTACTCAAGGATGATAATGAATACGCTTTGTAATTTATCGATAATGATGGCTGCTAATTGAATGTATTATACCGATAATAAATATGGCGTAAGCAAAAGTTAACAAAATTGCAAACTAATTCTAAGCTTATGGGAAATAATAAAACTTTATTCTGTATTGTTATTTTTATCCTCTTAAAATAATACTAAATTATGAGTAGAGTCACAGAGAGCAGTCAAACGAGCAATAAATTTAATGAATTATAGTAATTTACCTTTATTATTATTAGTTTTATTTATACGTCTAGAGCGCAGATTGATCATCATCATCTTTGTAAATAAAAATACTCGTTTCTGATTTGTTACTTGAACAACCGAGTTGAGTCGCTTTGTACTTGATGGTCAAGTTATGTTTCATTAAATATCTTCCATCGTACTCGCTCTTTAAAATTTACCTATTTTCCTCTTTTATTCGCTATCTTCATCACGTTCTTTTTCTATCTCTATCTTTTTCTTCGACTTCTCAGGGTGAAGGTTAAACTCGTCTCTTGCCTTGGAAGTTGGTCGGTTTTCCTGGAACTTTTGACGTCATCAACTGTTTGCGGTTACAACAACGTGTTGCGTTCGCGTAGTTATATTCGAGCTTCCATCCATTATTATTATTACTACTACTATTGTTAATATTACTTCTACATTTAACCGAATACCTTCTCTTATTATTATTCTATACTTCGTTCAGTCTTTATAGTCTAACCTAAACTGATGAACTGTCAACGAAAATAGCAATACAGAGGTACGTAGAATTTTTTAAAAAAATTTGCTACAATTTTTTTCGCTTTGTTTTCACCGTATTTTTTTAATTTAAGAAAAAATGTACAAATTTGGTTTTGATATTTATTTTGAATCTATATAATAAATGGAATCGATAATTTTCTGTTTTACAATTAATAACAACTTCAGACTTCTTTTTCTTTATGAACGTATTTAATTCTGTCATTAAAAGAAAACTTTAAGCTAACATCAAATGAAAGCGGATGATAGATTCGACAAGTATTTTATTATTAAAATTATAACATTGAATTTAAAAAAAGAAGAAAATAAGACCTGCAGGCAATTTTAAAATATTTATCTAAAAAAAATGTTTTTTACAGTTATATAATTTTCCTTTATTTTTAATCGATTTTAAAAAAGAAATGATTTTTAATTTTAATCTTAAATATATCTTTTATATTCACATCTTAATTTACTCTAATTTATCGATTTTAATATTTCTTTTTTTATAATTTGTAGAGGAAATTATAATAAAAAATTTATAATTAGTGGTTCTCTAGTAATATTTTTTTTTTTTATATAACTTACTGGAAAATTTTGTTACACAAAATATTAGATTGTCTATATAAATGATTCAAATATTTTCTTTGTTTTTAATATTTTTGCTGAATTATTATAGCATAATGATGCGTAATTTGATATTATTTAATATACATTGTTTTGTTACGTAAAAATTAAAAGAAATATTAGTTTTAAATATCTGTTGTGGACACCACATGACTTCCTTGTACCCCTATTAAATTACATATACACATTTTTTTTTAGATGAAAAGTACATAAAATTTTATTTCATTAATAACTTCAAATATTTTTTCATATTTTTTTTTATCGTTGTTATTAAATTATTATTTATCGTAAATTTTGTTTATAATCCGAGGTTAATAATTATTAATAAATCGATATATTTAAATTTAAAAAAAGGAGATGAAGTCTGATTCGAACCGATGTGCCTTCCTTTCATTAGCCTATGTGCCAAATATTTCATTAATTAAAATTTTATTTGGCTATAATTCTGGAACTACTGAAAATAAATACACCTTATGATAAATCGTTAAAACGCTCCCAATGAAGGTTTATTACTGCGGTTAAGAAAAAGTGCAACAGCATTCAGATTTTTTTTAGATTTCGAGCTTTTGTGGACACTTTTGGTTCAGTCGATTGCAATCAAAAGGTGAGGTGCACAACTAGATATTACAACAATCCTAAATTAAAAATTTCAACATCCTACTACTAATCGTTTTTGAATTATGCGAGATACATACGTACATACAGACGTCACACCGAAACTAGTGGGATTCAGGGATCGTCAAAATGGATATTTCCGTTAAAATCTGGAAACCGAAATTTTTCGCCATCACAATACTTCCTTACTTTTTACAAGAGAATAAAAATAATACACATTTTTGCATTCAAAAGAGAGTTCGTTTACGTTCAGTAGTTTTCTGTTTACGTCCTTTCTTTAAGTTTGCTTTCCTTATTTTTATAAAGGTAGATTTAATATCTTTGTGTATGTACATTTTTTCTTAATTATTTTAATTAAGGAAAACAATAAGATCAATTTAAAAATTGCATTAAGAAATAAAAAAATATGTTCAATTCTTTTCCAAATTCAAAGTTTGGTTAATCTTTATTTTTCATAAAATAAACTTGTCTTAGATAGACATCCTGTTAAATTCTCTCAAACGAACATTTGAACCTTACATTTAGGGGTACTTAATGTACATTAAAGATCATTGTAAACTAGGTTTTTGGCTCATATCTGATACAAAACTGCAGTATAATTTTATAATAAACAAAACACGGATCTAACTTGACATTTTTTAAATAATCAAATTTAACGGAAAGTTATTTAGGTATTCTGATAAGTTTCTTAGATATTTTCTACGTAAGTATTTATTTATAACTTTATATATGTTTTTCTATCATATAGAATAATTTTTTTTTCACTGATATATATATATGTATGTATGTGTGTGTGTGATTTTTACTTCCTTGTACGAAGTAAAGAAGTATTGTAATCGTGAAAAATTTAACCTCAGATTGTAAATAAAATTTTACGATAAATAATAATTCAATAACAACTATAAAAAAAAAAAACTATGAAAAAATATCAAAGGCTATTAATGAAATAAAATTTTATGTACTTTTTCATTTAAAAAAAAATGTGTGTATATAATTTAATAGGCGTACAAGGAAGTCATGTGGTGTCCACATCAGAGTTTTTCTTTTGAACGGACTGTAATATCTGATTATTTGCTGAATTATTTGATTAAAATCTGCTCAATACTTGGAAAATTTAAAGCATTTTAAATTTTCAAAAACTGATTTTCCTTTTTAATAATTTTGTGAAATCGCGTATAGGGATTATAAATATGGGCAAACGTAATGTTTAATTCATAATTAACATACTATTAAAATTTAATTTATAATTTAGCTGTCAAATATAGTGAACACGCTTAAAATATCTGTGGGTCTTAGAAAAAATAATAAATAAAAAAATGTTATAAATAAATATAATTATTCATATTAGTACATAATTATACATAGATCACGTTAGGAATGATTACGTGTGCTATTCTCGGAATAAAGAAAAAGGATTTACCTGGAAGGTTCAAGGTAAAACCTTAAAATACCATAATTATTACAAATAAAAAGAGAGGTTAAACATTTATATAAATGTGAAAAAATAATAAAGAAAGTATGTGAAGGTACAAGAAAATAACAATTTAAATGACGTTAAAAAATCATTTGTGCACATATTATTTAAACAAAGTTTTAGAAAATCATATTTTTAAAAATAACTATGATTATCGAAATGAAAAAGGTCATCGACAGAACTAATACTGATTGTGTAAAAGAAATTGTTTAATTATGTTTCAAATAAATTGGTCAGAAGGTCTTTTAAAATGTTTAGTCATTTATAAAAAATGGCAATGGAAGCATAATAAAGTCCTTTCTATTATGTCGAAGTACTGTGTTGAGTTACATCTAACTACAGTCTCTGGTTTGATAGAGGTGGATGGATATTATTATCAACTAATTGTTATTAGCAACAGTAGCATTTCGAAAATATAGTGCTTGGAATATAGCGCTTAATTTACTAAACGTTAATAAACACGATTCGTATTTGTAGACTCCAAACAATGATTTAACAGACTGTGTTCTATTAAACAGAAATTTTTGTTTTAGTAAGATAGTTAATGTGTGTGTGTGTGTGTGTGTGTGTAAAAAAAAATAAAGAAAAATTAATATTATTGGCACGGTAAGCAGAATTCTTTTAATACCAATTTGGTAATTAAATGAAATTTAAATTTTTCTGGAGACTATTTTAAAACATTCGCAATTTATAACTAGATTCTCTCAAAATTGGTAATCTCTTTGGACGTACAATTCTATAATGTCTTTAGGTGTTGCATTCCAAAACTTTTATCGAGTTTACCCACCAACCTATGCCTTTCTCTTTCTACATACATACAACTTTGTTTTTCTATTCTGTTAAGGTTATACCATTTTTCCCTTTAAAATAGTGCGTTTTTTCTAAGTCCATTTTTAAGGTTTTACATTACGATTCTATTTTTAATATATTTGTTTTTAACATGGCTGTCAAATTTTTATACTTGGGATTTAAAAAAATTCTTGTTTAATAACAATAAACATTAGACGTTCGATTACGATCATTTTAAAAACGTCAGACGTTCTTGTTAAACGTTCGTTATACGCTCATTAAACGTTCATTTGGCCGGCCTCCGTGGCGCAAGTGGTAGCGTCTCGGCCTTTCATCAGGAGGTCCCGGGTTCGAATCCCGGTCAGGCATGGCATTTTCAGACACGTCATCTCATCCTCTGAAGCATGCCTAACGGTGGACCCGGAGGTTGAAAAAAAAACCGTTCATTTGATGTTTTTTGTTAAACATTCGTTATACGCTAGCATGTGGTCAGCCATTATCATTTTAAGTTACGACTTCTGTTTTATTAATTCATGTATTTACGGGAGGTTGGAGGAAACGAAAAGATAACACTTTATTTCGCAGTGCCGCAATATGAAATACTCCAGTGTTTTCTGTTTTGAACAGCGTCATCTACTGTTCAAAACCGCGGTCTGAAGTCGTTATTCATAATTCCATTTTAATTGATACTTTTTAAGAAATTATATATTCTTCGTCTTTGGCATTTTTTTAATTACGTTTTTAATTTTTAAAAAAATCATTAAATGTTATCTATAAATACTTTAATTTTGGAAAATCTGATAAATGTTTATCAACACTTGTTAGATTACGGGAATGACTTTCGAAAATTTTATAACGTTCCTTTACGTATTTGTTCTGTGATCCTACAACTAGTAAAATTAGATTCTTTTATTCTAAAATCTCTTATTCCAAAAAGTAATTTAATGTGTGAATGTGATGTTTCCTCATATAATTAAAATAATTTTAAATTGCAATAATTTAAACTTTACAGATTTAAAAAGATCTTTAAATTACCGTTTAAATTTTAATAAAAAAATATTTATTATCACAGAACATAAATATTTTAAGAAAATTATTTTAATTCAGGCAAATGGACTTAACTTTTTAAAAATACAGATTCTATCAACGTAAAGGAACTTCAAGTATCAGTACGACCCACCGGGTTGGTCTAGTGATGAACGCGTCTTCGCAAATCAACTGATTTCGAAGTCGAGAGTTCCAACATTCAAATCCTAGTAAAGGAATATAGTTTAAAAAGAAGCCAACAGTACACTCCCGCTCAGGAGGTGACATACCGTAAAATGGATCGTTTTGATGAAAAAGTATTTACTAAATTTTACTTTTTTTGGTGTTTCTGTGAATAGTTATTTAACAGAAACTGAAGACCACTTTTGAGCCGATAAAGTAAAAAGCATTAGAAACCTAATTTGTTACATCTATGTTAAAAATTTCACATAATTTCTTTCTAAAATAATTCAGATTTACTTAATTTAAAATGCTAAGAAAGAACAGTCATAAAATTCGATAAAAGTTTAATTTCTCCCACCTATTTTAAAGTCATAACAAAACTTAATACATTTTATTCATTATAACCTATTTTTCTTTTGAATGTTTTATAAAGGAAAATTTTAAACACTACAAACTTCTTACTTCATTTTTTTTGTAATAAATTAATTTTACACTATCTCATGTGAGCTTCAAAAAAATTGCAAACCAATATTTTGAATATATGTTGCAATATTATTATATATGTATTATTATTATTATATATTGCAATATTACTTAAATGGCCGTTAAATGCATATGGCGAACAACAAATGATCCCATTTTGTTGTTACATAGAGTTAAGAAACCAGGTTACTACAACAGCCATAACCAATCATAACCGTCTATCAAGGTAGGAGGATAAATTTAAATTTCAAGATAACCGCCTAATTTTATTACATTTTATTCATCGCATGAACTCGATACTATTATAATCAAAGAAAACTTTTCCGATCTACAAATAGTTCGTTCTTCAGAAATGAGGTTGTATAAATCAAATCACCTTTCTTTTAATAATATAAATTGATGGCATTCAAATAATTGTATTGTTTATCAAAGGAATTTACCATTGCTATAAAATCAATTAGGCAATTTTATTATATTAGATCGTGGATACCGGTGTTCTTTGGTTCAATTAACCACTTATCTCAGAAATAGTGACCTGATACTATACAAGACTGCACTTCACTTACACTCATACATGTCATCCTCATTTATCCTCTGAAGTAATAACTGATGGTATTAACAGGAAAAACGTATCAGTATAACGATCTAAAGTAAATTATTTGTAAAAAAATAAATATTAAAACCATTAAAAATAGATAACTTAATTCCTAAATTTCTTATTTTCGAAAGTTGTCCTTTAATGTATCCAAATAAATTATCTGTAAATTGTATGTTTCTTTCATAAACATTTTAAAATTAAATGACCATTTTAGGTAGATTTCATAAGAAAGCTACCTACTGTAATGGGTATCATGATTCGACTTCCGGAAAATTTCGACATATCTTCGCGTTTCATATTCCCCAGACCCCAAAGCCACCGTCAATCAAAACGTTTATATATGCATTTATATACTGTCTATACGAGGTGCGACAATAAAGTAATGAGACATATAAAAAATAAATTTTGCTTACCGTTTTAGTCATGTTTAATGTGTTCTCCTTCAAAGTAGTTCCCCTCTGATTGCACACACTTATTCCAGCGCTTCTGCCATTGATGGTAACATTTCTGGAACTCATCTTCTGTAATATCCTCCAAGACCCTCGTCACAGCTTTTTGGACAACTTGTGTTGTTTTGAAAATGGTGTCCCTTGACCGCCATTTTGACTCTTGGAAATAGAAAAAAGTCGCACGGAGCGGTATCTGGTGAATAAGGTGGCTGTGGTAGTACTGAAATTTGTTTTGAGGTTAAAAATTGCGTCTGTGGGGAGATCCATTCAAATGAACACCTGATGTTTGACTTCCCTGTTCTTGGGGGGCCAGAGACCGGGCCACCCTGGAATAGAGGTCAAGGGGAAAATTGGCCACTCACAAGCGGCGAGTCAATGTGACAAGAGCCGCATTGTTGGACCATGTTGTTCCTTGATGCGGTTGCTTTGTTCGCCAGCTAATTAAGGATCCAAACGCTTTAATATGGTGGACAAGTTCTTGCTGGCATTCAGCGACCTAGGTGTAGCAGCAAATTGCTGTCTCGACGAAATGAATTATAATTTATGGATGTCATATATATTTTTAGTTTGATATTTTTAGGTTGATGGGGTGTTCGAAGCTCAGTAGCCGTGTTTGGCACAGACATTTGGTCGTATGCTTTAGGGCGACCCAATGGGGTGGTGGCGGGAGAAATGCCAAGCAAACCAAATATTACAAAAAAAAATATTGCCATTAATTTCTCTAATTCCTTACATTTCGTATAATTTATTTGTTATTATTCTTACACTTTTTTATTTACAATCTCTGCACCTCTTAAAGCGTTAGATTTATTTACTTGCGTCTTATTTAAAGACTACTGGTGTGGTTTTGATTTTAAATATATTTCTAACTATAGGATGTAGCGTTTAAAACATTCTAACAAGTGTTTATAATTAAAGGCAGAAATTTTAGCTAATATTTTCAGGTTAAAAGTAAAAGAAAATACGAAAAAATTGTTGTGCTACTGAATCTCAATAAATGTGTTTCGTTATAGGCATAGTTATAATTTTTGTCTTCGAATAAGAAAATGGACCCAGCCATACTAATTCTTCTGTCGACTTCCTTGATCCAATCCCAATGTACGTAGACTAAAAAACCATTCTCTTTCTATCTCATTTTTGAAACATAAATTATTATTTATGATATAAGATACGCGTATAATCATAATGTTTTGAAAATAACATATTCTTGACTGAATTCGCAACTTTATCTAAAGTAAAGATTTTAAGCAAGAAATTCAAGCATTGATTTCTGACTTCTAGAATCAATCATTTTTAAGCATCCTATTTGAAAATTTATGATCACCTTAAACCGATAATCCTTAAAGTTGTTGCCAGTTGACAAAACATCAACGTCCTCTTTCCAAATGAATCCCCCTTTCCAAATAAACATTATACTTGAATAATTGTACACTCAAACTTCTCAAAAACGGTTATTTCTAGATACATAAACGATCTCAAATATAAGATTTCATAATGAGCATCATACACCTCCACCAAAATTATAACCTTCTTCCCGAAGTAATCGTGTAAAATGTGTGCCAGTTTTTCAAACCAGTTCAATTCGTCCGGTTTTCGCCCTTCCATAAAATTCAACGTCTTTCGTTATGTACATTAAGATGTAGCTGTTGTAGCAGCTATATATTTATTGCCGGGAAATTAAAAATCATTAATTTAATTAAGAAACTCATAATTTTCCTTTAATTGATGATAATTGTTTTGTTCATAAATATTATTTTATGAGTAGTGCGCGAATTTTTAAACGTACTCATGATAAAATGCATTAATTTGAACAGGAATGAAAAAACCAGAGAGCTACGTTACGTCGTTCCGATTTTCCGGTGCTAGAACCTTTAAAAGGTAAATTAATCATGAGAAAAGTGGTAATCGCGATTAACTAATCGATACAAAAACACATTTCTTTTATACAATTTCCTATGCTTCACCTTTTTTTCATATTTTTGTTCATTTGGACAGAAATAAATTAACCGTTTTTAAAATACAGTTAAAAAACTAACAGATTTAAAAATACTTATATTTAATTGTATTAAATAAAAATAATTAATTAAATTCTTTTTTTAAAGATAAAAGGTTATTTATTTGAAAATTTCATTAAAATCGGTACTTCAGTTCTTTCTTGATGCGTGAACGAACAAGTGGACGCAGATAAAGTGGTTTTATTCAATTTTTTATTCTCTATTATAAACTTACCGTGAATAAAAAAGTATTCTAAGAAATTTAAAAACAGAAAATCAATTATCGTAAAAGCAACAACATCGCATCGCTTACATTTAAATATTATAACTCCCACAACGCGGAATTTCCCAATTATAACTTCCTCGATCGAGCTCAGTTATTGTTTTAATTAAGCGTTGTATATAATCTAAAATGTATTATTAAACAACTGTTATAATCAAAACGAAGGTTATTAAATTGCGGATATAGGATTATTCTATAATTTTTTTCTACCAAAAATAATTACTGAATTCCTACAATCTTATTTAATTCACATATACTGATATTTTTTCCTCATACAGGTTGTACGATTTACACTTGCTTTGAGAACCAACGTTCTACACTTTACCCTACTGACCTTGTTTTTATTTTACAAGCTTATTTCAAAAATTCTTGTCATACATTTATGTTGAAATTCAAGTACATCAACATTCTTAATATCGCATTTCAGAAGCAACTTAATGCTTCAATTTTGCCTCTTTTTAACTTATCACTGATATTATGTTAACTTTACATAGGAATATCTTTAAAAATTAATTTTAAATTTCTAAACTTATATATTATACAAGTATCTCAATTTTTCATCACAAAACTTCTTGTTTTTTTTTTGTAAATTTCTTTGCGTATCGTACTCGACTTTCATTTGATATAATATTATTTATCAGTATTTTCCATTGCACTATTAAATAGTAAAAATTATTTTTAATTCAATTAGGAAAGGAAGTGAAAACAGGTACAAAATTGTTAGACTGCATAATTTTTGTTATTCCTTCAACAATTTTAGCAATATGTCAGCTGTTTATCAACTGATTTGAACAAATGAGGTTTTATTTTATTCATAATAAAAGCCTTAACATGTTACCTAATAAAACATAATTCGATGAAACTAATAATTACGAAACTATTAATGATTATAAAGTTTTTAGTGGCCTCCATTTTGGAATTTTCAAAGGTATAATATTCAAACTTATTTATTTATAGTAGATGTTGTTTCGTATGTGTACATCTTTTTCTTTTTTTGTTTAGCCTCCGGAACCACCGTAAGATATTACTTCAACTGATGATATCTATGAAATGTAAATGAAGTGTAGTCTTGTACAGTCTCGGGTCGACCATTCTTGAGATGTGTGGTTAGTTGAAACCCAACCACCAAAGAACACCGGTATCCATGATCTAGTATTTAAATCCGTATAAAAGTAATTGTTACTAGGATTTAAACCTTAGAACCCTCGATTTTGAAATCAGCTGATTTGCGATGACGAGTTCACCATGTACACCAGATTTAATTAAACTATCTCAATCCGTTCTTAAGATATAAATTTTTATTGAAAAAACATAGCAGAGAGAAAGTCAAGCGAGATAAGGTATTTGCTCATACGAACTTTTTTTTATTGAAGGAGTCCTGTGTATTAAGTATTCTACACACTTAGCGGGTGGGTGACTGCCGTGTTACTAAAATAACAAGTAAAGAAAAAATTAATTATACCAATAGAATCGCCAACTTTTTTGCATGAAATTTATAAAACAGTGCTTGTCTATATAAGGAGTAGGTTTTACCCGCATTGAGCTTCGGTACAACCACCTAATAGGAAACACTATTCTCTAGACAATTTACGCATAATCTTTCTCACGAAACCGCATAAATAATAAGGATTATATCACTAAAATTCCTTCTAATATTTTACAGGAATCGGGTGAAAATCTAGCGAAAACCCATAGAATATCATGAGAAAAAAATAATTAAGGATAAGGGAACCAGGCAGGTAATAAGAAAGAGATGATGGACTATTTGCAGAAAGATTTCAGAGTTGCTCCAATAGTCAGAAAGGATCAGAAAATAAATTTCGTGGAATTGCACTGACTATATTATTCCTAATAGCGTAAATTTTGTTAATAAATTTTACTTTAAATTTACATACAACCTTTTACTTTAAAAAGATAATAAGGTAAATTCTCTTACGTTATATCTGTTAATACTATCAGCTAAAAGAAAGTTTTTTCCAATTAGTCCCTTAAAACATAAAATTACTAATTGCACATATTTAATATCTAAAACGGCTTTTTATTCTTTAAAATTATTAATTTTATGAAAATAATTACTCGTTTATTGTCTTCACACATATACATGTATATATTTAAAAAAAATTATATATATACACGAGGTTAAGTCAATTATTATCCGCAATGTAGTTATACATTTTATTGCAATAAAAATAGGAAACTTACATGTACATAATTTTTCAACATAGTTCCCTTGCATTTCAACGCACTTGGTCCATCTTTGCACAAGCTTCCTGATGCTTCAAGATGCCTGATACTTCCTGATGATTTTCGGTTGAGCCGCGAGCCAGGAATGCACCGCTTCTTTCACTGTTTCGTCCGAGGTAAATCGACGGCCCCTTAATGCCTCTTTGACTGGACCAATCAAGTAGTAGTCAGAAGGGGGGAAAGATCAGGACTATACGGAGGATGAGCCGGTACTTCAGAATTGAGTTTCTGTAGCGTTTCAGCAGTGTGGGCAGTAGTACGTGGACGGGCATTGTCGTGCAACAACACAACACCTTTCGACAGCAGTCCTCGGCGTTTGCTTCGAATTGTAGGCTTCAGCATGGCAGTAAGCATCTCACAGTAACGCGCACTGTTTATTGTCTTGTCCCTTTCCTCATAATGCTCCAGTACTGGGTTTTGTGAGTCCCAAAAAACCGTAAGCATCAGTTTTCCTGCGGACGGTTGGGTCTTGAATTTTTTTGCAGGGCGAATTTGCCCTGCAAATTTCCTGCAAACTCCTTTCCTTACTCTGCCGTTTACTTTCCGGCTCGTAATGATGGATCCGTGTTTCGTCACCAGCGATGATTCTGTCTAAGATGTCCCGTTCGTTACCATAGCGATCCAAATGTTTTTGGCAGATGTCCAAGCGCGTTTGTTTATGTAATTGTGTGAGTTGTTTTGGGACCTATTTTGCACAGACTTTATGAAATCCAAGACTGTTGTGGACGATTTCGTAGGCAGAACCGTGACTAATTTGCAGACGATGTGCCACTTCATCGATAGTTACTCGTCTGTCTAAGAAAACCATGTCACGTGCACGCTCAGTGTTTGCCCATTTGTGGCGGTAAACGGTCGTCCGGCTCCTTCGTCGTGCGCAACACTTGTGCGACCGTTTTTGAATTTTTCAATCCATTCGTAGACACTCCGTTGCGCTAAGACACTGTTCCCGTACTGTACCGAAAGTCTTCGATGAATTTCGGCTCCTGGTACACCTTCGGACCACAAAAAACCGATCACTGAACGTTGCTCTTCTTTGGTGCAAACAAAAAGCGCAGCAGCCATGGTTAACGGCAGGGCAGCGATAATGTAACACTAACCTAGCAGCATCAAACCTGCACAGACATAACAACAATTAAACCAGGCATGCGTCATCTACGCAACACGACAATACTAAAAATATAACTAAACCTGCAGTTAATAATTGACTTACCCTCGTGTATATATATATATTTTTTTTTTAATTGTCGTTAAACGTTTTTATGGATACATAAATACCGCTACTCCTAATTCAGTCGTAATACAGTTTTACGAAATAAAAATCTATTTTTACTTTCTAATAGTTTTTGTATTTTCATTTTTTCTAAGATTTCCGCTTTTAAAAATAATATATTTCAATGTATATTGAAAAAAATTTCTATGTGAATTATTAAAACGGTGCGAAATTTTCAATGAAATGATTTACCAAAATTTATACTAGAGCTGGTGAAAAACTATCCGACCTTGGCTTATAAAAACAACAAAATTAACGTATTCAGTTCAGTCACTTGTTCTCTTCAAAGTAGATCCCTTCTGATATATTACACTTACCCCAGCATTCTTTCTATTGTTGGAAGCACTTATCAAAGTCATTTTTAGTGAGCACCATAAACCCTCTTGTCGCATTTCTTTTGATCTCTTCTCTGTCTTCAAATCTCTTTCCTTTAAGCAGAATTTTAAGCTTAGGAAAGAGCCAAAAATAGCAGGAATCATGTCTGGTGAGTAAGGAGTCTGTTGAAGTCATTGGATTCCGTGTTTTGCCAAGAATCTCCGGATAAGTTGTGATGTACATGCTGGAGATTTGTCATGATGAATTTTCACGGTAGCATGAAAGTCACGCTGATAGTCTTTCTTGTTATCAAAGCTTACTACCTTAATATACAAGAATAACAGGCAGGAGTATGCTTCTAAAGAACAAACGGCCTATAAAGCGTACTAAATAACTGTAATTTGTCGGCTAAGAGATGCTGCTCGACGCAAGATACACAGATTTGAGAAAATGGCGATTGAAAAATTTATTATGACAAAGCTTTAGCCCATCACAACACTTATCCAAGAGATTCTCACCAGACATGGCTTCTTGCGAGTTTTTTTTCAAAGCTTAAAATTCTGCTTAAAAAACAAATTTGAAGACAGAAAAGGGATCAAAAAAAATGAAACAATAAGACTTATGATGCTCATTAAAAATTACTTTGAAAGATACTTCCAACGATGGAAACATCTTTGGGATAAGTATGTAACCACAGAAGAAACCGACTTTGAAGAGTACAATTGAACTGAATAGGTTAAATATTTTTATTTTTATGAACCAAGGTCAGATATTTTTGAACACATACAGTATAGTTCTTTCCGTTGTTGTCGATGTTGAGGCCCATTAAGATGGTCGAAATTTTGCATTTTCATCGATGAAAATCCCTTTTACTACCTACAGGATTAAACCTTTTTACCTCTTCCCAATGTTGTAATTCAGTATTTACAGAGAGATGGCGAAAGACATAATGAAATCAATCCAAAGGATTACTTCTAAGGTCCTTCCAGATACTGTATGATCATCTCGTTCCTACTTTCTTTTAATATATTTATTTAGGATGTAATCGCTGGGAGCCAAATCCAGTGAATAAGGCGCATGTGGACGCGCTTTGGTCATGGTTTTTGCAGCAGCAGCCTGAAATGTGTGTGCAGGCGCAATATCGTGGTGAAAGAGCACTTTTTTTTGCCAGATGTTGCCGTTTAACCTGAATAGCATAATTCAGTCGGTTCAGTAGTGAAGCGTAATATTCCCAGGTGATAGTCCTGCCTTTTTCCATGTGTTTATGAGCACCACATTCGAGAATCCCAAAAAACGGAGCCATGACTTTTTCTATAGAACCGTTTTTCACTTTCTCTGTCACACTTTCACCTGCTTCCACTCGCTGTTTGGAATCTGGCGTGTAATGGTGAATTAATATTTCATTATCAAATTCAGCGGACTTATTATCAAACTAAGAAACTGAGCGGAATTGCGTTAAAGTAAGTCTAAATACGCTTGAAAAGTAAACAGTCGACAGTTAACAAACGCGAAAAAAATGGAGAGAATATTATTTTTAATACCCAAACCTTTGTGTGAAATGTACATTTTCAATCGAGATGTTTGCAATGTAAGTAAGCTCGTTTACCTTCAATCAGCGATTATTTAATACGTCATTGCGGTTTTTTGTAACGATTTCGTAGTTGTAGTTGTTTTCAGGCGTCGTGAACGTTAATTTTCTTGTATAGGTGTAAGACCGCATTTAAGTTTGCAACGTACTTTTTTATCGTCGGAAACGAAGGGAAAAAGAATCCTCTAAATTGGGATCTAATACTTTTTATATGTCTCTGGGATTAAACGTTTTAAAACAGAATATTTTATAATAGCTCGAACTTTAATTTTTATCTATTTTTTGGAAAATCTCAAATACTTATTTGCTTTACTTGTTTGCCACTAACAAGCAACTAAACTCATGCGTCTGAAACTTCGCAGCACGTCATCTAAAGAATCATACTTAATAATTATAGTGATTTGAGTCATCTCTGTATTAGGTCGAAACTTTCCGAATGATCTTGGTATATTCTAGTATGATTTTTTGATATTATTTCTTGGGCTTTTTAAAAAATCAAAATGATTTTTTAGAATACAAATATGAACTGTTAAATCGTTGTTTGGTGGCCCATAAATGTATCGTGCATTTATATTATATGTCCTAAATTATAATTGTAGGCTATCTGACAGCAGACTAGCAATGAATGGTCTAAAGATTCCTAAGAATAACAAGCATGCCATACCAGACTTAATAAGGCGAAGGAAAGAATGAAGTGATTTTCCTTCGGCTTCTTCACTATTCTATCCGTAAGCCATGCCCACCGATTATAATCGACTTTATAAATGATACATATACTCTGTTTATTTTTAAAAAAACTTACTGTATAATAAACATCATTATTTTCAGAGAAGGTAGTTCTGTCACTTATATTTAGGTTCCTTTACATGTGACAAAGCTATAAAAAATAATTATATTTAAAAAATAAATATAATAGATTAAGGAATCCCTTTCACTGGGAAACAATCTATATACAAATACTGAAATCTGTTAAATTAATCTTTCTTATATTTGTAATCATTATATTTACCTCACCTTTGCTATAAAAACACTCATTTATTCCTAAAATATTTATTACTAAAAAAATATCCGTTTCTATCAAACCAGACAACAGAATTATTTTCACGTAAGGAAGATCTGATTTTCATAAAAATTATTTTTTTTATTTTTTATCATAATTTTTCTAGTATTTCTGATTAATTTAAGATAAAATTTATGAAATTCCGTAAAGTAGTGTTTTTTATTTATTTCATTTTTTTAATTGACTGGGTTATTTTTGTTTTTCTTACCATTGCTCTTAGTTGTTTGGTGAAGGGAAATTTCGTTTCGAACTGTGTGGCAGCACTTCTTCCATTCAAAAAAATAATACGCAATTCTCAGATCTAGTAATGTTTACACCAAATCTATCGATTTTTTTCTTAAAAGTTCTATTTTTCTCACAAAAAAAGTAGTTTACTGAGATCGGATTTATTTTTACCGATAATTTGTTAGCAACTTTTATGACGATAGTATTTTCTAAATTAACAATTCTTAATTTATTTTTTAGTCTTAAATGTAATTATTCATACGTAAGTCACGGGAAATTTTTTTTTTCCATTTTCAAAATTGCAATATTAACAAATCCTTGAATTGATGTACGCAAAATTTCTTTATTTATCTCATGCTATAATTGTTACTCAATTATCTTAATCCATACTGAGAATGTAGGTCAAATGTTGACACGGGGACAAAATTAATAACATTTAAGGGTTATTCCCTCCAATTTATTTTAAATAGAATTATTTCTTTTACAATGGTGGGTTCTTTCTTTTTTTTTTCTTTGAGTTTAAAACTCTATGAGTTTTTAGATAATACTTTTAAAAAATTCTACAATCTCGTCTGAAATGTTCGAGAAATATTATGTAAGAGTACTAAAATTACTAAAAACAGCTTCTTTAAAAATAATTTTTACTGATTCTATTTATTTATTATATTCACATATTTTCTTTAAAATTTATTATTTCATATATTTATTATATTTAAGGACTGATTGACATACGCTTTTCATTTTCTTTATAAATTAATTTAGTATTTCTTTTCTGGTATTCTGATCAAGGTTGTTCCACTATTTCTAATTATTTTATTAACATGATCTCGAACATTCTTTTACAAATATCTTAACGAGGAAGGAGATGTAAATGAAATAGTAGCTGAAAAAAGTATCAAAAATGACACATAATGGAAGTCGAATCCGAGACCATAGAAACAGACACGTAAATCGACTGACCGGCCTTCCGTGTTCCTTCCATCATGGTCTTCCAGCGATTCTACCGATCCCTGTTGTGATCAATATGTTATACCGATTAAATAATTACGTATGCACATTCTAAGACATAACCGAAACAGTTGTAACTACGTGACACGAATTACAAACCGATCCCAAAAATAATTCTCAAAAATAATATCCCATGCTAGGTTTAGTAGAAAAATGAGATATGAATCGGTTTCTTGTTGCCTTTCTCAATGAACCAAATATACGACTCCATAATATCAGTCCTACACATGAAGCCTTCACGCTGTCACAGGTAGCTGGCTATCCAGTGAACATAATTAGCCTCAGAGTAAAACAACACTGCCTAGTGTGTCTTGTATTTCAGGTGTTTTACATGTATCACAGCCATGAGAAAACTGCGAAATAGAGTCTTTCTTTCATTTTCCTGTTTAGCCTCCGGTAACTATCGTTTTAGGTAATTCTTCAGAGGATGAATGAGGATGATATGTATGAGTGTAAATGAAGTGTAGTCTTGTACATTCTCAGTTCGACCGTTCCTGAGATGTGTGGTTAATTGAAACCCAACCACCAAAGAACACCGGTATCCACGATCTAGTATTCAAATCCGTGTAAAAATAACTGACTTTACTAGGACTTGAACTCTGGAACTCTCGACTTCCAAATCAGCTGATTTGGATAGACGCGTTCACCACTAGCCCAACCCGGTGAGTAACGAAATAGAGTCTAAAGCAACAAATGTGTTCCCCCCTCTGTTTTGGAACAATTTGTTTTATATATATATATATATATATATATATATATATATATGTTACCGTAAAAGACCAAAATTAGAAAATGTCAATATTTTCAGGAGGATTAAAAAATTACCCAACAGGTAAATAGAGTACGAGAAATGCTTGTAAAAAACCAAGTTTAATTCAAGCCAAACATAAGCTACGCTCGCTAGCCTCGTCTAATTAACGTTAAATATACAAATCATTTATGTTATTCTCCAACATTGGAGGCGATTAATCAGATTCACCGCATTCACTGATAGTGAAAATTGTATAAAAATATTTTTATAAAAAAATTGAACAAAGGGCAAATCATCTGACCATTTATTTGTACTGTTATCGTTCTTCCATGCAGTTAACATATTCTGTATATCTTGATTGGCCCCTTCAATTTATAAAATGCTGAAAATTTTTTAAATATTTTTATAAATATGGTGAATTTGATTAATCGCCTCCAATGTTGGAGAATAATACACATAATACTCGTATGTATATTTAACGTTTATTAGACGAGGTTAGCGAGCAAAGCGAGCGTAGCTTACGTTTGGCGTAAATTTAAACTTCCTTTTTTTACGAGAGTTTTTCGTAATCTACTTACCTATTAGGTGATTTATTTTTTTAAATTTCTAGTTATCGTTTCGGCCCCCACCAGAGTTTCTCTGTGTTTGTCGACATATACCGGCGAAGGTCCGAATACGCAAATATTTTGGTCTTTCACCGATGTATTTGGTATGTGTCGACATTCACCGGAGAATATCGACATTTTCCAGATATCGTTCTTTCACGGTAATATACATATTGCTTAAACTTCTTTTGAAAATTAAAAAAGATTTTCTCGTAATCATTAAAAAAAGAAATTCTTTGTTTTAGGTAATCTAAAACAGTGATTAGAAACAATGTTTAATGAAAGGATATATCTAAAATATGGCGTGATTTCATACGTCATGAGATAGGTATTATATGCTGACGTAGAGTTTACTGAAGTTCGTTGCAAATTTCTAAAAATTTGTGATTAGAAAAAAATCGATGGACAAATCGCTGTAAAATTATAAAAGATTGTTGGACTAATATAATTGTCGGCAATTAATGGGTTTACCGTTTTGTTTCCATTGTTACAAGTATACATTGGAAATCCCACTGACGTTCTTACTAGATTATTTCTGTTATTGCTGCTTTATGATAATAAACTTCAGGTTAAGATTCAAACGGTGTACACGTAATTAGTTTACGTTGCTTTATCCCTAGAAATCCCTAGAAGCTGTTATTTTTCTATAACACATTTATCCTAAAATCCCTGTATTCCTAGGATTTTCTCTATCATATGAATTCTCCTAGGAGGAGAATCATATATATCTATTAAAATATGTTTTGTTTTACAATAAATACTGTTTTAGTTTAAAAAAATTAAAATTACTTAAAATTTTTGAGTGAAATAAATTGAATTAAAGTTATTATTAATTTACTGTTTTGTGTGATATAAATGTTTTTAAATATAAAAATTAAACTTAGTCCTCAATTTTAATTTCACAGTTAAAACAAATTTTTCTTTTTGTATTCTACTTTAAAATATTTCTGACACGAGTATAAATTACTAGTCTTTGTAATGGTTTTTTGACCGGTGTAACTAGCTCCATTGCTGCTGCTCGATTATAACTGTGAAAGGAAAACATAGCGATTAGCTTAAAGTTTGAGTGTGAGGTTTTTCGATATCGGAGATTTCAAGTCCCCCTTAGTAAAAAAGAAAGTTATAAGAAATTTCCTGAAGGTATATTATTTACATATGTTGGCGTACGTTTTTATTATTATTTACAGGCTAGTTTAAAAAATCAATCGGATTGGTCTAGTGGTGAAAGCATCTTATCAAAATCAGCTGATTTGGAAGTCGAGAGTTCCAGCGTTTCAAGTCCTAGTAAAGTCAGTTATTTTTACACGGATTTGAATACTAGATCGCGGATACCGGTGTTCTTTGGTGGTTTGAAACCCAACCACCAAAGAACACCGGTATCCACGATCTAGTATTCAAATCCGTGTAAAAATAACTGACTTTACTAGGACTTGAACTCTGGAACTCTCGACTTCCAAATCAGCTGATTTGGATAGACGCGTTCACCACTAGCCCAACCCGGTGAGTAACGAAATAGAGTCTAAAGCAACAAATGTGTTCCCCCCTCTGTTTTGGAACAATTTGTTTTATATATATATATATATATATATATATATATATATATATATATGTTACCGTAAAAGACCAAAATTAGAAAATGTCAATATTTTCAGGAGGATTAAAAAATTACCCAACAGGTAAATAGAGTACGAGAAATGCTTGTAAAAAACCAAGTTTAATTCAAGCCAAACATAAGCTACGCTCGCTAGCCTCGTCTAATTAACGTTAAATATACAAATCATTTATGTTATTCTCCAACATTGGAGGCGATTAATCAGATTCACCGCATTCACTGATAGTGAAAATTGTATAAAAATATTTTTATAAAAAAATTGAACAAAGGGCAAATCATCTGACCATTTATTTGTACTGTTATCGTTCTTCCATGCAGTTAACATATTCTGTATATCTTGATTGGCCCCTTCAATTTATAAAATGCTGAAAATTTTTTAAATATTTTTATAAATATGGTGAATTTGATTAATCGCCTCCAATGTTGGAGAATAATACACATAATACTCGTATGTATATTTAACGTTTATTAGACGAGGTTAGCGAGCAAAGCGAGCGTAGCTTACGTTTGGCGTAAATTTAAACTTCCTTTTTTTACGAGAGTTTTTCGTAATCTACTTACCTATTAGGTGATTTATTTTTTTAAATTTCTAGTTATCGTTTCGGCCCCCACCAGAGTTTCTCTGTGTTTGTCGACATATACCGGCGAAGGTCCGAATACGCAAATATTTTGGTCTTTCACCGATGTATTTGGTATGTGTCGACATTCACCGGAGAATATCGACATTTTCCAGATATCGTTCTTTCACGGTAATATACATATTGCTTAAACTTCTTTTGAAAATTAAAAAAGATTTTCTCGTAATCATTAAAAAAAGAAATTCTTTGTTTTAGGTAATCTAAAACAGTGATTAGAAACAATGTTTAATGAAAGGATATATCTAAAATATGGCGTGATTTCATACGTCATGAGATAGGTATTATATGCTGACGTAGAGTTTACTGAAGTTCGTTGCAAATTTCTAAAAATTTGTGATTAGAAAAAAATCGATGGACAAATCGCTGTAAAATTATAAAAGATTGTTGGACTAATATAATTGTCGGCAATTAATGGGTTTACCGTTTTGTTTCCATTGTTACAAGTATACATTGGAAATCCCACTGACGTTCTTACTAGATTATTTCTGTTATTGCTGCTTTATGATAATAAACTTCAGGTTAAGATTCAAACGGTGTACACGTAATTAGTTTACGTTGCTTTATCCCTAGAAATCCCTAGAAGCTGTTATTTTTCTATAACACATTTATCCTAAAATCCCTGTATTCCTAGGATTTTCTCTATCATATGAATTCTCCTAGGAGGAGAATCATATATATCTATTAAAATATGTTTTGTTTTACAATAAATACTGTTTTAGTTTAAAAAAATTAAAATTACTTAAAATTTTTGAGTGAAATAAATTGAATTAAAGTTATTATTAATTTACTGTTTTGTGTGATATAAATGTTTTTAAATATAAAAATTAAACTTAGTCCTCAATTTTAATTTCACAGTTAAAACAAATTTTTCTTTTTGTATTCTACTTTAAAATATTTCTGACACGAGTATAAATTACTAGTCTTTGTAATGGTTTTTTGACCGGTGTAACTAGCTCCATTGCTGCTGCTCGATTATAACTGTGAAAGGAAAACATAGCGATTAGCTTAAAGTTTGAGTGTGAGGTTTTTCGATATCGGAGATTTCAAGTCCCCCTTAGTAAAAAAGAAAGTTATAAGAAATTTCCTGAAGGTATATTATTTACATATGTTGGCGTACGTTTTTATTATTATTTACAGGCTAGTTTAAAAAATCAATCGGATTGGTCTAGTGGTGAAAGCATCTTATCAAAATCAGCTGATTTGGAAGTCGAGAGTTCCAGCGTTTCAAGTCCTAGTAAAGTCAGTTATTTTTACACGGATTTGAATACTAGATCGCGGATACCGGTGTTCTTTGGTGGTTGGGTTTCAATTAACCACACATCTCAGGAACGGTCGAACTGAGACTGTTCAAGACGTCATTCAAGACTTCACAAGTTGTACACTTCATTTACATTCATACATATCATCCGTTCAGTATTATCTGTTCATTCGTTCAGTATTATCTGAACGGTAATTACCGGAGGTTAAACAGGAAAAAGAAAGAAGAAGGCTAGTTTAAAATAAATTCTTTGAAAATAGCCCAAAAAATTTCTATATCTGGTGCATTGATGGGATTCAACTTTGGAAAAAATTAAAATAGGGGATAGGTAGTTTTCGCAATTTTTTATACAATGGTTGTAGAAAATTCAACTTTAGTACGATGAAAGTAATTATTAAGTTATTTAAAATTCCAAATTTTTAATCGATGAGATTTAGGAATAGAGGATATTCGAACATTATTTATAAACAATTTTTCTATTATATCTCAAAAACTCGTGGACAAAAAAAAATCTAAATGTGGCACAAATATTTGGTTGTATAAATCCCAACTTTGGCCTAATTCTTAGTTTCATGAGGCAAAGGGCATCGCGATACTCACACTTTTTTTTTTACTAAACTTGTCATTTTTTTAGCCTCATACAAATAAATGTTTTACTCAAACAAATAAATTTTTAATCCCCAAAAATAACAAGAGGGCTGAATGGAACCCATACTTAAAATATCACATTTTTAAACTTTAATTTTTAAGATTGAAAATCCAACTGTATCTAGTATTAATGTAAACAAAATGGGAACCTTAAAAAAAGGGAGTCCGACCATCGGACTCAAGATTTTAAAGAATGTTTGAGTTTTTTATTTTTTCTGATATTTTATCTGTTTTTCAAGTTGTGTCTGTTATTAAAATGTTATATAACTGTCAAGCAAGGGGGCCAATGGGATCCAAATGTTTTTACTAAAAGTTTGATATTTTACAATTTATTCTCTAAATACTGTATGATTTTTACGTAAAAACGTCATTTTGTCAAAGGGGTAAACTGGGGGCAACATTTTTTATTAAGAATTTTAATTTTCTCAATTATACTTTTAACTCTTCATAATCCTTAAGGTAGAAACATCATTTGATCAAAGGGGTTGAATCGGGCCCAAAGTTTTTACTATTCGGTCGTTTTCATAATGCTATACTAAATATTGCATAATTAAGTCATTAATACGAGTATTTCAAACCCCCAACCACTTACCATTTACCGGCAACCATTTACCGGATTTTTCTTCTTGCTTCTACTACATTCTACACAAAACTGATTATACTTGAATTATTCCATCTTCCTGACAGAAAAACCCTGATATTTTCTACAAAAAAAAAATGTTTTTTGGATCCCTGCAATATTTTTTGCATGTTCGTCTAACTGTGATGTGAACGACTAAAGTTCTAAGTATTCAACTAGTCGTTAACGATACATTTTATTATTGCCCCGTTTCGGGTTTCAGAAAGAATTTAATATAGTATATTCATTGATACTTGAGATGCTTAACAAGAATATTTTTGTCATATATTGCCAACTCGGGCGATTAAAACACCTTCTACACAGTAAATTTTATAGCCCCTTAGAAAAGAAAATTTGTTTTATTAACAGATTAATTATTCTTTGAAAAATTCGCAAAGTAAAAAATATCATTACAAAAATCAAAACGTATTCAATTAGTGTCATCCTTAGACATGAACTCCAAAGATTACCAAAAAATCATTTGTTATTTAAAGATCTGAAAATATAATGATCTCCCTTTTTTGGAATTTTAGGATTAACAACGTAGCAAAAAAGATGTTCCATCAAGAAAGACGACCCGTTATGGTCAGTAACGTAGATGCGGTATGAATAATCAGGGTAGGGCTGAAGCCGTCTTCTATGATAAGTCCCTCTAAGATTTTCTTAGAAAAAATGTATAATTATAATTCTTAAAAAATTAGGTTAAAAAAGAAGATAAGACAACTACTGTTGTAACCACGAATAGATTGGATGTATTTGGGATTGGTGGAGTGTACATGAAGCTGTTTCCTATGGTAATAGGTCAAAAAATTTATTAATAAATTTTGAAAAATAAATAATATTTTTCTTTAATTGTAGATAATAATAATAATAATAATATATATATATATATATCACGTCAGCAATGGGTAGATATCCTATTCCAAGGATAAAAAAACTGCCGCGGTATTTTTCTGATAAATCAAGAGAAATATCAATAAAACCTTGATCAAAGCATCGCAACAAATACACAATTATTTATAAAATAAATAATAAATATAATTACTAAATATAAGGAAAAACTACTAAATAATTGAGAATTCATGAAGCGTTATTGAAGATTATTTTACCACATATTTATATACGCTTTAAATGGAATGTAGAAAATCCAGTTTTTAAACATTTTTAAATTAGCGTATTTAAAAATTTATCGACAAAATAATATTGTTTCTAAAGGAAAATTTTTTGATTGTATTTTCAACAAACTGACGAAGAAAAACTTTTAAATGGTTTGTTAATTTTTCGTAATTACCAAATTTTTGTAAACCGGTCTGGTTTGATAAAGACAATTTTTTAAGAATAAATGAATATTATTTTTAGCAATGATTACGTATTTATGTTTTACATAGAAATAAATTAAATGTTTTAATTTTTATAAATTTCGATCGATGTACATAATTAACATTAATGGTTTCAAACAACGATTTGATTGTCATTAGTGTTTTCAGAACTAATTATGATTTTTATGATGAAGCGCGAGAAAATATAATACTTCACAGTGGAATATAATAAATATTTAATAACGATGATAAGCTTAATTTATTGTTAAGAGGCTTTAAAGCAAAACAATAATATTTGATTTTATTTCAAGCAAAATCAATTTGATTATTCAAAGAGAATTTGTTATCTAATAAAACACCCAAAAATTTCGCTTTATGGGAAAATAAATACTGTGAATAGTGCTCGCGCTCACAATATAAATACTTTTGCTTCCGATTAAACTGGTGTAATTAATTATATCAGTGTCTAATATACGTATACATATATAACTTTTTTTTCATAAATAGTAAATCGTATTTCTGCTCGATGACGATGACCTAATTTTAGCGTTAACCTCATAAAACAATAATCTAATAAATATAAATAAGTATTATATAATTCGTTTCAATTAAAATACGAATTATGGTTAGTGAATCAAGCTCATGAGAGAATAATACAAAAGGTTAAGGTCGCTTTATATAGTTCATAACCTAGATAATTATTGTATATTTAAGTATAAATATGTAATGATTGGTTACTGTATCGATAAAATTATAAGTGAAACCTGATTGGCTTGACACTTTGCAATAACAAAGATTTTGATAATTTTCTTTTTACAGACGATCAACGAATAACAGTGAATTAATATGTCGGGACGATCGGCCGTATTGTTAACATTATTATTAGTTGGAGTAATTGAGATCGCGGATTCCGTTCCCGAACATCATCCATCGAAAATTCGTGTAAAGAGACAGGACGATAGTAATGCTGTTGGAAATAGCAACAACAACTTTGAGAATCAACAGCCTCAGGAAGGTGACTGTATATGCGTACCTTATTATCTATGTGAAAATAATACTATAATCACCAACGGTGTAGGACTCATTGATATCCGGTAATTTCATCAATAAATTTTTATATTTATTATTATTATTATTATTATTGTTGTTATTATTATTACATTTTAATATAAAATGTAAATTCTATTGTATTTTCTTTCCAGATTCTTTGCTTGAAGCATAAATTCCAGAGTGGATTTCCTTGTATAAACTTTTGTATGACTTGTGTAAACTGTTGCAGGTATGCCGTTGTTAAGTTTGGTATTGGCGTTTTTATTTTGTTAGCTATCGCTTAAGTAGTAATCTAAATCAAAGAATAAGGTATCTTCTGTTGGTAATTTTGCATTTTTACGTAAGCTGTTCCCAAATTATAGATAGAGAAAAAAAATCCGACAAAAAAGTTGTAATACTTTCCTGGCCTTTTGTTATTTATTCTTATATAGTGGAAAAATAATGATACATGAAAAATGTTGTATAAAATTTATTTTTTGGGGTGGCGGTAATAGTCAAGTTTTATTGTAAAATTATTATTGTATGTTAAAATAAACCAAAAACGTTTAATGTATATAAATAAAAATGTAAATTTTCGTTTGTTCAAAATCATAAATCTCCGAAAGTTCTTCACCGATTGTTTTGAAATTTTGACACAACGTTGCATTGGAATACGCGCGTGTTTTTATATACCTAAGATGTCACACCTGTGACAGGTAAAAACATTTTTTTTTAACACAGCTATCCGTTGGACGTAAAAGCCAACACACGCTATACTAAATATTTTACGATTCCATTTCAATGTTTCCGGTATGTGTGTCCGCTATAGACTAAAAACCTACTGGACTAATTTACGTGGGGGAAAAAGGGAGAAAAGGAAACATCGAAAAAGGGAAAACGAAGAAGGGGAAAATGTAAAAACGAAAAAAAGGGAAAACGGGGAAAAGTAAATGGAAAGGGGAAAGGAGGAACAAGTAAATGGGGAGGAGAACGAGGAGGGGAAAAGGGAAACAAAAGAAAGAGAAACGGGAAATGGTGGGAAAGGGGAAATTGTGGAAAGGAGTAAGGGAATATGTTAAAAATTGACATGGGAAAAAGGGGGAAAATAAAAGGGGGAAGGTAAAAGGGAGAAAGAGTAAAAGGGAAAGGTTAAATTTTGTGAAGTTCCGTAATGTTCATTTTGTTAATGTTTTATCAAACTTTCAATTGTGTTCATTTAATCTATATATATATATATTCAAATATAGCAATAGCATTAGTAAATTTTAAAAATAAGCACTTTTTTCCGTCCCCCACCTCCAAAATCACTTTCCAAGATTTTTTTGATTTTTCTACGTTTTCTACGTTCTATGTTAAATAGAAGAAACTAAAAAAAAATTACACTACAAAATGTACAACCAATAAAAATTTACTTAACATTTCGTTTTTGGTGGTGAAGGGGGTGAATTATGATGACATTTTATTGCAATATTATTATTAAAAGTTTAAATAAATCAAAAAAATTCTAAATAATTAAAAAAAATCGATATTTTTAAACTTTGATCGACTTCTCCACTCACAATATTTTCCCCAAAGTATTTTTTTGGATCACTTGCTCGACTACTATATCTAAGAAGAAATAAAGAAAACGGTTAAAAAATATGCAATAAATAAAAAGATAGCGTTATTTGATTTTTGGGAAAGGAGAAATTTTGGAGCAACTTTTTTTTAAATGGTAAAATAAGCATGAACGCATATACTGAGCTTAATATAAAGTGGGGATATGTTTGCAAATTTTGGAGAATATTTACCCCAAAAAACATTCTGTCCGCTGGAGATATGACCCCAAATTTTTACCAACAAATTATCCCACATAAATGAGTCTCTGTGCAAAGTTTCATCAAAATCGGTTATCCAGTAAAAACGTATTAATCTTCAAACGCGCAAACCCACGTACATGGATATGTACGTAGGTACGACCATTACTCCCACACTCACTTTTTTGTTTTTTTGGGGTCGCTGGGTCTTGAAACGGCGAGAAAATGAAAAAAACACACACCATTTTTTGACTGATTATCATTCTTTCTTTCTTGCAGCATAGTTCTAGAATTATGATACCAACAAAATAAAAATTTGATGTGTTGGGAAAATTTTAATAAAAACGTAATCAAATATTTTTATTCAAATTAAATAAAAAATAAATATACTACTTTTAATATCAGAAATTATCTTATTTACCGGTAAATTATTTAATGGCTATTACAACTTGCTTGTAAACAAACGTTTTCTATATTAGTAATCTTGAAAAAATTTAAAAAAAAGGCTTTATGTCACACTGTACTTAAACTTTCTGTTGAAGCAGAGATTATATGAATTCCAATTTGAAGTTCATAAAAAACAAACTCTTTTATATTTCAAAGTACAAAAAAATTTTCATAATTTTATCCTTCGTTTATATTGATAATCTTTTATCTTTTGTTAATTCTTTAAGGTATGTTTTTTTTGTTAAATCGGTAAAATGCATCTTTGTTTTTTTTTTTTTTTTAGTCGTTTATCGCGTAGCTTGGTAACTCGACTTTAAAACCTTATAAAGAGCTACTGTAGAAATCCGGCTTAAATGTTTCTACAAAATAGCCCATTCTATTAACTCATCACTCCTTACATCTCACATCTTTACCTTTAACCATTTATGAGCTATTATTGAATTTGTAATACCATTTAATCATCGGTACTCTATGACGTAGGACACGGGTCAAGGCTGTGTGTCTTCATCATTATTTTAATTTATGAATATAGTATTTTATAAAATTAATTCCTTAACTAATGTTTTTAGAGATTTTTATGTAGGAAAAAATAAATAATTTTTTAATTATTTTCTAAAAAGGGAAAAATCGTTGAGAATAATAGGTTAGTTCTTTCCTTCGGTCCTTTGCTTGCCTATACATGGTTGCAAAACTATTTGTATTGCAAGTTTTATATAGGAAATAAGCATAAGATAAGGTAAATATATAAAAGATATTAATTATAAAAATAACTACAAAATAATTTACAATTGAGAAGGCATTAATAAAAATTATTTCAGCGCATATTTATGTACACATTTAGCGGAATGTAGATTAGTGAACTTTTTTAAATTAGTATTATATCTAAAAATTAACTGAAAAAGTAATGTTTTTGTAAAAGAAAATCGTTTAATATTTTAAATAATTCTTTTTTCATTATCCTAATGTGTACGTTGTAATCCGTTCATCTAGTGAACAATAAGCAACCCGCCCCGGCCGAATAAAATGAGTATAATATGTATGACGCGTTAATAAGGTGTAGTCTAGTACAAACTCAGGCCGACCATTCCTAAGTTATGTGGTTATTTGAACCCCAACCATCAAAATACATCCGTATCTACTGACTAGTATTCAAATCCAAATAAAACCAACCAACCTTTACTAGGATTTGAAAATCACCTGTTAAACAACTGATTTTTGGAACGACGAGCTCACCATTAGACCATCCCGGTTAGGCCTAAAATAAAAATAAATTGGAGAAAAAAATTTTCAGACGATAGTAATTTAATAAAAATGGCAACAAAGTTATAATAAGGTTCTTTTATGTAAACTGAAATTTTGTATTAACACCAAAACAGTTTTATAATCGATATGGTAAAAGGTGGATATTATTTTTTTTTTAGAATAAATGATTATTCTTTTTAGCGATGGTTTCTCATTCATAAATATAGACACAAGGATAAGTTAATATATTTAATTCTGTAAATATCGGACTACACCAGGGTTTTTCAACCTTCTTGAGCCTAAGGACCAGTAAAATGTCTCAAAAAAAAAAGCTTACAACACAGTTGTAGGACTTTCCCGTCACACAGCTAAAGACGCGTTCCGGGAAAGTCCTACAAGTGTGGGTTGTTTTTTATGTACGGCTTATTACACACAAAACTTAATTTTAAAAAACGTATAATTTCATTTGAAAATAATATTTTTTCATTTATTGAATTCAATGATTGTAACTAAAACGCGCGCGGATACCGTATTTAATTCGCGCGGGTGTGGCGGTACTAGCGGTGACGTCGGCACTAACTAAACTAATTTAATTTCACAAAAGAAAAAATTTCGCCTGTACAACTGGCAGACTGGTGTAGCCACCAGGTTTAACACATCAGATATCGAGTCGATCGAGTTCGAGACCCAGCCAAACCGAGTTAAATTTTTACTCTTTAAATATTATTCATTAATTTAATTTCACCGCTAACCTGTGACGTCACAACATAGCAGTAGTTTAGAGCATTTCTTGGAGTGAGGAGGCGATTTTGTAAAACTTTTTCTGTAAATATTGTTATTTTTTAATTAACAAAGTGCCTAAGAAAAAGATGTCCTTAATTAGGCTTTATTACTGAGGATAACCTAGCTCTGCAGCCTCACCCCCTTGACCTTTTAAGTTGAAAATTTAATGGCATCAATGCTCCATATATAGACGTAATCTAACCAAATTTGGTCGCAATCAGTCCAGTAGTTCTGGAGATATAAGGGTATTTAGAGACCAACACCGAACACACACACCTACATACGAACATTAACATCCGGAAAATTTTTGGGTTCCTTAGGTGTCAAAACGTCAAGATCCGGTGAAAACCGCATATACCC
Source organism: Lycorma delicatula (assembly GCF_047948215.1). Taxonomy (NCBI): domain Eukaryota; kingdom Metazoa; phylum Arthropoda; class Insecta; order Hemiptera; family Fulgoridae; genus Lycorma; species Lycorma delicatula. The sequence continues at coordinate 140,640,186 of NC_134459.1, read as the reverse complement.
AAATTGGACCGATTACAATACTTTCCCTTTTAGAACTATAGCTCCGCTATACCGCTATCTAAACAGGAAAGTAATTCTACGGACCACTAACTTATGTAGGTTTCTACATAACTACCAATAATTGGAATATTCTTTATCATTTATAACATAATAAATATAAATATAAAAAAACTTGAATAGATTTTAAAAATAATTAAATTGTAAAAGAATAATCATTGAACAAAGATTTTGTCTTCATTAAACAAATAAATCATATGATATATTTTTAATGAGATGGTTGAGTATGTCGACTCTTGCAGATTTCTTGAATATCTGCCTCAATATCGGTCGACTTAAGACGAAAATCGTCACTTACACCAAGACGATTTCTGTATTCTATTTTTATTTTAAGGAGCGTTGAAAATCCGTTTCACAAAAATAGATTGTTGAAAACTGCATGACGATTTTCAATGCTTCCTCAAATAGTTCAATAAAAACACATCTCATTGATGGTGAGATCCGATCCAAAATCAGGCTAAACCAAGATCACGAAATTACATTTTAAGTCCATTGTCATTTCAATACTCAATCGTTCTTTTTTCGATAATAAATGTTCTTTCTTGTGATTTTAAGCCTGAAATGGATCGCGAACTCACAGAAGTATATCATAAAATTTATTTAGAAAACATAATTCTAATTCTTGTTACTCAGTTTTGAGGTGGTTACAAACCTCTTCGAGGAAATCAGAATCAACAGATATATTTTTCAACTAAAAAGTTACAATGTTGAAAAAAGTGAAAATTTACAGTTTTACATAACTAATCCATAACACCAGTTTTTCTCGAACGCCTTTATTTTGTTAAGGCATCAAGAACAATTAAAGAATTTCCTTGAAAGGAGAGATTTAGTTAATTTAATTTAGAAAATATGTCTGAAAGACAGATTAGTGTTAATAAACAATTTTTGTTAACAAAGAGTGATGAAAAATCAAAATTATGTTCATTTATAAATAATAAAACTTCCATGCATTAATTGAAATCATCTTGTTAGTACTGCGCTCCAGGAAAGCCAGCAAATTTCAAAACGCAGCAGAAGTTATTTATATTCACTGCCCATTTCATTGCAGAGTACTGAAAATAACCTTTTATTTAAGGTCGAGCCTTAATAAAATTAACTTTCTTTACAATTGCGTTATATGATAATTGTTTTCTAATTATTCGTAATAATATAAACCAATATTATTTTTAATTCAATTAAAAAAGGAAGTGAAAACAAGCATAAAATTATCATACTGGAAAATTTTTTCGAGCCACTTAAACAATTTCAGCCATATCGCAGTTGTTTATCAATCAATTTGAATAAATGAGGTATCGTTTTGTTTACAACAAAAAGATTAAAATTTTATCGTATAAAACATGATTCGATAAAACTAACATTTACGAAACCATTAATAATTAAAAACTTTTAATGGTAACCATTTTGGAATTTTCAAACTTATCTATTTTGTAGATGTTTTTAGGTATATGTACTTCAAATTCTTAATTAAAATATCTCAATCCGTTCTTAAGATATCAATTTTTATTGAAAAAAAAAACAAAACAATGCGCAAAAGAAAGGTGAAGCAAGATAGGGCATTTGCTCGCATGTACCTTTTGTGTCCTGAATCATAACCTTAAATTTGATCATCACCACTTTTCGAGACACTCTGTATACTGCAATATAACTTGATGAATAACTGCTTAAGAAAAAATGAAATTGTATAAAAAGAATCATCGATCCTTTTTGCGCAAAATTCATAAAACAATACTTGTTTGTCCTTTTCTGTTTTTATTTTTTAAGTTTTTTTATTGAGAAGTAGAATAAAACACGTTTTTTGAGATTTTCAAAAAAGTAAAATTTAGATAGCTTTAAAAGAATAACCGACAGTGGTAAAAATTTGATATTCTAAAATTTTGTCTATCTAATCCCTTATTTGTTACTTTGTCAAATACAAAATCAATAAAACAATTTATTACCTACCACGTTTTTCCAAAAAAAACCCATTCCGGGATATGAAGGGTGTTTTGCTGTTCATTTGGAATCGTCAGCGCAACACAAATTCGATTATACCATTTTGAAATCGAAGTAAAATGATGGAGACACTTGATAGACGTAGTAGACTTGAAACTATTATGAATTGCCATCAGAATGACATCAGGTTTACCCTGATGTCATTATCTGGTTTACAATACAATTTTAAGTTATAATTAAAATAACATTTTCTAACAATTATTTTTCAATTATCTAATAGTAAACTATTTTCGTTTAAAATATTTACCCTCATTATTTTCTGAAAAAAATACATTTAGATCAGCAGAGAAATTATTCTACAAAAGAAATTTAAAAAAATTTTAGAATGCAATCCAAAAGGGGAACTTCCTCCTTTTAATGACGGTTAATCTCTTTGCTTGATGAATAACTCACTAGTTTAGTCCGAAGCTTGTGCGTGGGAATACGAAATGAAAATTGTGTAGCGTATGAAAAATGACATGCCTGACCCGGATTCGAATCCGGAATCTCCGACCAGGCCTTTGAAAGGCCGGAACGTTACCGCTCCGCCACGTAGTCCTTATCGGTATATCGTTATTTATATTACATATGAGGAATGAATTTTCTAGCTTATGAAAAATGACCAGCATTCGAACGAGGAACCTTCCGCATGAAAAGTGACAGATCCTATCCCACCTACGACACGGTTGAGTTTGATCTCAATTGTGGACACTAATAGTTATTTTATCTGTTTGAATACAAGAAAAATTGGATCCATTTTTGCTTTCAGCGTACTTCTTGGCGGGATCAAATCAAACTTGTCAAAATTAATTCGAATGAAGGGCGCGTAATGTTGGATAATATCAGTGCAATTAAATACTGAGATAATTTTTAGTCTGTAATTTTAGCCCCAAGAAAAATGTAGAGAATAGACACTAAGCTGCTATTATTATTACGAGTATATGTGTATGAAACGCACAAATAATAATTATATAATTTATAGCCACTCCCTTTACATTTTACTATTCCAACAACCATACACACAAATATTTGTACTCACAAATTTACTTAATATATTAGCAGAAAAGTTGACACGTTATGTATAAAAATTTATACAGATAGTGTAAACACAATTGTATAAAGAAATGTTTACACAGATAATTTTTAGATACAGCGGGAGGCGTATAACTGTGCACATTGCGTGCTAGATAGGTATATTGATAAGACGGGTGGAACAGTTAGATAGTCATTCCTTTACGAAAACATCTCGTATAGCTTCGTATACTTATATAGTAGTACGTAATATTGTGTCAGTTTCAGGATAGTTAATAGCGCGATAAGCCAGCCGTCAGCCTAATGAACAGCAATACGCCGGCCACTATACAAGATTTTCGCACTGCACACCATCACAAATTCACATTTAAAACTCCCATCGGACTCGAGCTCTCACTCTCTCTCTGTCACACACGCAGCACTTATATTCTGATACTTTCAACAAAACTCTACACCGCACAATTCACAAGCGTGCGGTCAATGACCTAATAATAGGTCGTAGCCTTATGTATCTTCTTATTTTACTAATAAATGTATTACCTTGTTTAGTTATTTCTATCCCCTACTTTCTTTTCAATTTGCCACCCTCTTCTTAGGCTTCTCTCCCTTCTCTTTTCCTTTATACAGCTGTTTTATTATACTCAATAATTTTTGAACCTCTGAGACTAAGTTAGGAATATTTAGGAAATATTTTCTACGCCTTCGGTCACACTGAAAGCACTCCCCACAGTCATCACTAGGCAAATACATCTCCCTTTTTTTTGTAATTTTCTTAAATTTTTTTGCGACAAAATATAATTTAGAACTTAGCAGTTGGAAACATTTTTCTGCTAATCATGTTTCTTTTTTTTGAATTGACAGTCTTTGTAGGCCCACGATAAATAATATTACTTATTGGCAACTCTTTTCTTTTGTTCCCAGTATTTTTTCATTTTACTAAGTATCCTTCTTGCCTTTGCTGTAGCAATTCTATTCTTGCTCTTTTTCTGGATTCCTTCACATGTCTCTGTTTGTGATTTCGTGTGCAGAAAGAAGCAAGGATAGAAAGCTTTGCTTCTTTTAGATCTTTTTTGATTATTTTCAACCATTTGGTAGTTGTATTTCTTTTCTTACGTCAATCCAAAAATTTCCTTGGTTAGTCTGTTTTTGTCCCATAAAAAATGCCAAGCGTTCGTAAAAAGAAGTCTACGTTTTCTAATCAAAGATAGTTGGTCTACCTTCCAGTAAAATGCATCGTTTTTTCATAATTTCAGTTTTGTTTATTTCTCCTTGGTCTATGGTTGTGCATTCAGTAGCGTATAGAACTTCGGATCTTACCATTGTTGTGTAATGCCTCGCTTTCCTTATCCTTGAGATTCATTGTTGAAATATATATTTTTGGTTATTCAATAAATTTTTGTGTGTTTTGTAATCTTGGTTTTATCGGCTTCTTTATTTAGTTTATTGGGCTAGATAAAGTATTACTTCTCTAAGACAGTTTGAGCTCTCTTGACTTTATCGTTCCTTGTGATGAAGAGTTTGGGTGCATTGTTATATTTATGAATTCTGTTTTTCCGAAAGATATTTATAGGCAATTTTCTTAAATTCTCAGTGTTTTCGCCATTCCATAATTGTCTTTTCTAGTATTTCACTAAACAAAATGGGCGTTAATACGTCACCTTGTGTTACTTTTGTTTCGATTTTGAACGCCCCTTTGAACTTTGTCCCTGTTAGTGTGTGCTCTTCTAGATTAAACATATCTACTACTTGTAAATATTCTGCAAGGTTGTTGATAAAGTTTGTTGTCTATCGAGTCGTATGCTTTCTTGAAGTATACAAAGGTTACTAAATTATTTTTAGTTAATTATACAGTCGAAGAATTGCTTTTAGATTAAGTATCCGTTTTGCGCATGAACTGCCTTTTCAAACCTCTTTGATATTCGTCTATTTATGCGTCTAGTTGTTTCTCTAACCGTTTAGGATCAATTTGGACAGGATGTAATAGTCACTGGTAACAGAAAAATACCTCTGTAGTTGTTGATATTTTTTCCCACCTTTTAATAAGTCAGTGAATTAGGGCTCGTTTCCACTCTTCTGAGTTTTTTGTTTCCCATTTTCTTGTGTGATTTCCCTGCGTAGTTCTTCTATTGTAAATTTATAATTTTTATAAATTAAACATGATACCTAATTTACAGCGAATTACAGTGGCGTTCTCTTAGAGGTGGTATATCTAGCTTAAACAATAAATGAATGCTTTCACAAATTAAGTAGTAGGAACGTAAACTGATAAACTGCCGCTTACAGTAAATAAAGCTAAAACTCCAGATTAGTCTTTTACCTGGTGTCCCGGAAGTGTAGTATCTAAAAATTGAGACTACTCATAACTTTGATACTTAAATAATTCGTCACCTTAAAATCTGATTCAATATAAGAGACGCTTCAGTTTTATTTGCCGGGCACGCTTAGCGATTGATGGCTACTCAAAATAGCCAAAGGATTATTTGTAATCGCCATTCCTATTTTTTCAGACTAATGGAGGGAGTATATTTACTTATTTATAACTATTTTCACACAAACTCCTACAGATTAGCAATACAGAAAGCTTCATAAGGAAAGAAACAACAATAATGATAAACAATTTTTTTTTTAATTGCACAATTAAATCATAAATTAATACTGTATATTCTAATTCATATGAAACTTAAAACGAATTTTCGATAAAGGTCAGATGTAAATATTAAAGGTTAAAAATCTTATTCATAATTAGAATCTTCACTTCATGAATTCAATTCATTATGGCAACAAAACGTCTCTACTGGTGTTTTTTAAGTGCCAAGAGTTTTCGTTCCTAACATATTTTTGCGTAACATTTCTGTAAAAATAATGTAATTTGGGTTTTTCCCTATTAGTAATATGTAACCATATCAGCAGACTATTTCGACCTTATTTGTAAGAAATAGTAGAAATTCTTTCCTATTTATTTTCAATTAAGTAAATCATGATTACATTAATTTAAAGTTAATACAGAAAACACTGTGATTGGTGAATCGTTAACAAACCACTACTTTTAGTATTTTACGTAGTAAACAATTATTAAAATTTTTTTAGTACATAAAAATAATTTTTAAAATGAGATATGTAAAGAAATATATAAAATAATTAATGGATAAAAACAAGGCTTTTATGTAGATTATTTGATAACATTTCCTGTTAAAAGCATTTTAAGAAATTTTTGATAATTTGGCTTTTTTCGCTTAATTGCAACTTTTACCTTTAATTTTAATTCTTTCCAAGAACAATCTGCAAAAGATTTAGAATCGTGTCTGATTAAAACATTACTTCCTATTAATAGAATACAAATTTTATCGGAAAATAATATTTTAAATAATTTATTTTTGTTAATTTACTGTTGCTTAACAGGCTGTTATTGGTCTTGATTAGGATTACGCCGATTATTACTGAAATAGTTGTATTAACTAAACTCCAATAAATGAAATTAGAAGTAATATTGGGAATTAACATTTATTTATAAGAAACTGAATATTTTAATTTATCTGAATCGGAGTTCCAGGGTAAGGTTTTTTGCTAATTTACATTGAATATTTATTTCATTATAGAGTTTTAAAAAAGTTTAAAGCATTACAGTAAGAATATTTATTGGAAAGTAATGATTTTTTTTAATTAATTTTTGTCAAGCAAGTTCAATAAAATTATTAAATGATTGCATTTTAAACCAAAATGGCTAAATGTGACATAACATTCTACTCAACCCAACTTTTATTATGTACACATTGCACTAACAGAGTATGCCATAACAATAATATAGTAATAGTAGTTAAATCTCCAAGTATTTTGTTAAAAGATTTCAATTATAGATAAATAAAAACTTAAAAGCCTAATAAAATTAAAATTAAGTTAATTTAAAATTAGAAAGTTAAATTAATTTAATAATAATAAACGTAAAAGCCCAATATATAAAGTATAAAATAGTGGGTATATATAAAACTATATATATATATATATATATACTAATACACTGAGTTGTTCCAGTGGTTAACTCATAATCGCAAATCAGTTGATTTCAAAGTCGAGAGTTCTAAGGCTCAAATTCTAGTAAAGGCAGTTACTTTTATATGAATCTGAATACTAGATCGTGGATACCAATGTTCTTTGGTGGTTGGATTTTAATTAACCACACATCTCAGAAATGGTTGACGACCTGAGACTGTACAAGACTACACTTCATTTATATTTATACATATCATCCTCTGAAGTAACACCTTATGGTGATTCTGGAGGCTAAACAGAAAAAGAGAGAGGTTCATTATTCAAAATTTTACCAATGTGATAATTAAAAATAAATGCTCAATTTCTATTGTATGATGATTTCAAATGCTAAATAAGGTGATTAATCATTACAATCCTTAGTGGGTGCCTAAAAGGTAAATGAAATCCCTTCTTGAAAATTATGTCCCAAAAAATACTGGTAATTAATTGCTCCTTCATGCTTTATGTATTTTCTTTTTTTAAATAAATAAAAAAGAAATAAATAAAAAAATGAATATTTTTCAGGTTTAAAGAAGAGTTATGTGCAGATGCATTAGAAGTTTGTTGTAAAAAACCAATAGAAAAGAAGGATACAAAATATCCACCAAAGATAGAAAGAAGAGGTTGTGGTTTTCGTAATGACCAAGGGATTGGATTTCGTATCACTGGATATGAAAATGAAGCACAATTTGGAGAGTTTCCTTGGATGATTGGTTTACTAATGGATAAAAACGGTCTGTTCGTTTATAAATGTGGAGCTTCACTGCTGCATCCGCAAGTTGTAATGACTGCTGCACATTGTGTTGTAAAGTAAAATTAAATTTTTATTTATTTAATAACCATTAATATTCATCTTTTCAGCACACTGAGTAACCAAAATACACGTTTTTATGTATATAAAATTTTCTTTATATGAACTCTTTTATAATCAGAAAAAAAATTACTTAATTGTTTAAACTAATAATTTAATAAAAGCTTTATTACTTTTTAAAATTGTACAAGTTCTACCAAAAATATTATTAAATATATCATAACACACAATAATACAGTATTACTAATATATTGTGTATTATAGATAAATTTTTTATAATGTAGGTATGCTACTAATATGTCATTAGTTGTCAAACTGACCAGTTTGTTATAACTTATAGTTAAACCAAATCTGAGCAGAAGTTTTTTATTTACAATAGTTCATAATGAACTGTTTTGAATTCAATGATGAAGGTTCAATCTGATGAAAATGTAGTAACTTCTCAATTTTTTTAAATTTTTATATACTATTCTTTCATTCATTTCAAATTATTGTGTTCTTCAGTTAAATTAAGTTGTAATGTGAAAAAAAAGGCCTGCTTACTACAGTCAATAAGAAAATAGAAGGCATTATAAGAAATAAAAATCTGATGTGGACAACATATGACTTCCTTGTATGCCTATTAAATTAGATTTACACAGTTTTTTTAAAATGAAAAGTACAAAAAACTTTTATTTCATTAAAAACCTGATATTTTTTTTTTTTGTTATTGAATTATTATTATTCATCGTAAATTTTTTTTACAATGAGAGGTTAACAATTATTAATAAATCAATAAATCTAAATTTAAAAAAAAGAAAGGAGATGAAGTCTGATTCGAACAGATGTACCTTCCCCTAAGATCCAAATATATCATTAATTAAAATTTTATTTGGCTATAACTCTGGAACCAATGAAAATAAGTACCACTTATGATATCGTTGAAAAGCTCTCAATGAGGGCTTATTACTGCAGTTAAGAAAAAGTAAAAAATCCAAAAAAATTTGGATTTTGGGCTTTTTTTGGACACTTTTGGTTCAGTCGATTACAATTAAAAGGGAAGTTGCATAACTAGATGTTACAACAGTCCTAAATCCAAAATTTCAACGTCCTGCTAATAGTTTTCGAGTCATGTGAGATACATACATACATATACACAAGCATCACGCTAAAACTAGTCAAAATGGATTCAGGGATGGTCAAAGTGGATATTTCAGTTGGAATCTGGAAACCAAAATTTTTCACGATCACAATACTTCCTTTACTTCATACAAGGAACTAAAACAGATGAATTATTCCACTCTTTTGGCACCAGTTTTAAACAAAATTAATTTGTTAGATAAAAAATGTAAGATTAATTTATTAACCAAAAAGTCTCAAGTTTATATTATCTAGATTATGAATCAGAAAGTAAACATTTTTACACACTAACCAGGTAGTTTCCAAAATGTGTGTGTCTCAGGCCCCTGGGAAGCCAAATCCTCCTTATGGGTATTAAGAAATATTACACAATTTTAATTCCATTTTCAATTCAGCATTATAGAACACAACATGTGGTGAAGCTGGTGGCAGTTCACTTACTGTTTGCAGAAGCTTCTGTAAACAGTTACTAGATGAGGCAGTATGTCTCACAACTGTTTTAGTAATTTCTCAAATTGTTGGTACTTTGTATTCTTATTTAAATAAATGTGAGTTTCACATGGTTTTGGTGTTGAATTAGTTTTCAGAGATTGTGTCAACTAAATGTTATTTGATCATGTCAAGCAAAGTCTTTGAAGTATTCTTTTCTTGTATGCATTTCTAAAAATGGATTGGTTTTTACTAAACAGCAATAAGTGTTGTGAGAGTAAAAATGTAGAGGGCACATCATCAATCAGTGACAAGCACATGAAGAAGTGTAAAATCTAAAATATGATAACAGCTATTTGGACTTTAGTTTTACATAGGCAGAAGTCATGGATGAAGAGAGACCACAATGTGTTAATGTGTTCTGTATATGAAAATTTTGCCACCATTGTGCAAGTTTTATTAGAAATCACTCATAATTGTTTTCCATTAGAAATCAATTATGAATCACTAATTCAGCATAGTTAGTAAATTTCATGACTACTTTGCAAGAAATTAAAAAATTTAAATTAACACAAAGGTAATTTTTATAAGCATACATCAATATCAGTTAATGCTTTGCTAACATCTTACAAGTACCACATAGAATCACAAAATATAAAAAGCTAAGCCCCGTGCAACTGCAGAACTCATGACTTCAGAAACTGACACGTCACTCAACTTTTAAACTTAGCATTATTCTGGCACACAACTACACTAAACAATAACTTCAATCAACTGAGAATGTTGATGTTTTTCATGCAGGTTCAGACATATCCAAGGACTCTGTCAAAAACCTCACCATCAGTTCTGATTGCTGTCTAAGTGGTAGAAAAAGGTGGTTAAAAGACACCTTCTATGTTTTTCACATATAATTCAAAATTATTCTAGAAGGGCCTTTATTATTTTTCTTTATGTAATAAAATATGTTAAATAACTATTTTCAATTTCCCCACTGTAAAAAGGTTAACATTGCTAACAAGTTTTACATGAATACCTGGAAAATTTAACATCAATTTTACAAGTTATTTAATTTATTCTTAAATACAGTATATATATATATATATATATATATATATATATATAGAGAGAGAGAGAGAGAGAGAGAGCTTTTAAAATTATTCTTAAATTGTTTGCAGTGTAGAACCATCAACATTATTTGCCAGAGCTGGAGAATGGGATACACAAACAACAAATGAGTTGTACCCACATCAACAGAAAAGAGTGAAAGAGATAATAATACATGAAGGTTATAATTCAGCAGCATTATTTAATGATATTGCCTTAATTTTATTAGAAGAACCATTCCAACTAGATGAAAATGTTGATACTATTTGTCTTCCAAAAAATCCAGATGATGTTCCTTTTAGTCCTAATTGTTTTGCAAGTGGATGGGGAAAGGATAAATTTGGTAAGTCTAATTACAGGTGAAACAAAAAGTCAGGCATTATTTTAATAAAGAACATACATAATTTATTTATAGATTCAATGATCTGTAGAAATTGTTGAATTATAATTAGTAGAGATTGACATGAAGACTACAAATGTCTGTGGATAGCTCAAATCATTCAATAATACTTCAAAACACATCCTTTAGCAATTAGAAATAATGTTATCTGCACTATCTTATATATTTAATTTGAACCATCTAGGTTTGCAACCTGTTATTCTCTTTCAGGTGAAAATCACAAAGCTACAGAACAAAAATTAATATACTAGATGGTTTTATTTACTTTTTTTAGCCTCTGGAACCACCATTAGGTGGTGCTTCAGAGGATGAAATGAAATGACAATTTTATAACGTGTGAAAATCCATGCATGGGATTTGAACCTGGGATCTCCGGATAAAAGGCTGAGATCACTACCATCCGCGCCATTGTCTTATAATCAATATAATTATATAAAATTCGTGCATGATGCTGCACATAACTAAACACCCCAAATGCAATAGAATGTATTTCAAAATTCCAATGAATGATTTGAGCTGTACAAAATTAGGAGTCATCATGTTGAATCCTACTGAGAAAAAATTAATAATTATTTATCTATTTATGTATTCCAGGTTAATTACTATTAAACTTTCATCCTATACATAAATTTCTCATAATTTCAATGTATTTTATTAAAGCAGAATCTGAATTTATCATCTGATATTACAATAATTAAACATAAAACACAATAAATTTGTTTGATTTATATACAGTAACTGCAAAAAATATTCTGCAATAGGCAAACTGGTGGCAGTTTCAATCTAACGTTACAATGAATTCATAAATACACATAGTAATGCACACTTGCATTTCCCAACCGCATAAACAGATCTAAAAAACAACATTAACAACAATGAAGAAATTTTATATAAATGCATATACGGACTTTCTTTCTTGGCAGCAATTGCATGACAGATCAGAATGTATTGAATGACAAAAAGAAGAAACCTTGATTAAGATCTTAAATATTTTCTTATAAAAGCATAAACAATTTTAATGAACAAAACTGGCCTTTTTTTATGTTTTATTACCAGTTTATTTTCACTTCAGTGACACTTTAAGCTATTACTGCATATTTCTAGTTGAATATGTTTTTAATGAACATTGTATATCCTACAGAATGTTAACTCAAGACTGGTGAAAAAGTCTAGAAAGTGATCATGATGCTAAATGTAAACATAGGCCATAGGTACTTCTGAATCAATCTCACTTGATGTAGCTGATCTATAACACAAAGTTCTACACACAATAATAATCAGAGATTAATAGTTTGTGGTTGTCTCAGCAACCCAACACACAGCAATATTGTCAATGAATTTCCTGCCAAAACTTTTTGGAGTCTATGAATCATTTCAGCAGGCACATATTGCCTTGCTTTGCAAAATAAATTTTTACAGAGTAGAATATAAAAAAATAAAGTTTTGAAGAAAACCTTGCGTTTAGCATAATGACACAGTTAATTTAACTGAATATGTCTTGACTTTTTTTAGCCCTGCTGGTATTAGTCACCTCCTTGCAGTGACAAAGTTATGGGAAATCATATCAAATAACTTTTTTATATTATCATTTTATGCATGATGTAAAAATGTAATGTTAACTTTACTGCTACTAAGTTTTATCAAAGGCTTATTGATACCAAAACTGAAACAGTGTATAACATTCAGAAAGCATTTGGAAGTGGTCTTATGACGGTTTCACAAATGAAAGATATAATTTTTTTTTATAAATGACTGAACTTAGATGGAAAGTGATCAACATTATGGAAGAGGACAGTCAAAGTGTTCAGACTATTTTTTCCTGAATGAACTGCTTTGTTGTACATCATGAACAATACACATAATGTCCACCATAAAAATTGGTATGTGGAAAACCACATAGGAAAATGTGTCATGACAATGTTCCCTCCCATCTGTTCCCAGACCAAAACTTTTCAATCAAACATGATGTTTTCAAAGCTTATTGAGCACCTTAATCTCCAGATATACCACTTTGAAATTTATAGTTATTAATTAACTATAAAATGCTGCTTAACCTAAAAATGCTGCTTACATTTAGAGCTGAGAGAAAATTATGAAAAGCATAATCTTCAGTTGGTATTGAATTCTATAATTATATTAAAACATATTCTTTTAATAATTTGTCATTTTATTCTTTATTTTATTCTGTTTTGAAATTTTTAATTGTGTTATGAATGTATATGTATATTTTACTGTTCAGTACTAGAATGATTTAATCTTTGGAAGATTTCAAAACAGAAAACAATTTAGAAAATAATAAATTATTAAAAGTATATATTTTACAGTAATTGTAAAATTCAGTAACAATTGAAGATGTGGTGGTACAATGCAAAAATTGATTATTAGAAATTAATATAGTAAGTTTAACTTATCTAATTAATGTGTTTTGGTGATTTATATTTCATATATATATTTTATTTATTATCAAACCCCCAGTTTTCACAAAATGAAATGGTTGTTCATGAAAGACTTGCGGGTTCTTCTCAAAACTCCTCAAATTTTGTCATTTTGACTGTTTATTTATCCATTAAGATTCAATCAACCATCAATTCAACATAAAATACATTTTGTAAAAAATTGATACCAGAAGTCACTTGACTAAAAAATACAATATTTCAAAAGCTGAAAACAATACTTGTACTATTAAATCAACAATAAATTTTTTATATTTAGTAAAATTTATTATAAATTGTTTAAAACCTTAGAAGAGTTGCTCAAAATGCTGCCCATGTACTTTAATACATTTTTCACAGCGGTTTTTTACACTTGTAAATTTTTTAGAAAAATCTTTGTTTGCATTTAACATTCAAATTTTCTCCGATTATTTGTCTAAACTGTTGCAAATCTCTAGACTTATAAGGGAAAACATTATTTTTAAAAATTCCCCAAACTGAAAAGTCTAACTGTATAAGATCACATGAACTTGGTGACCAGTTACTTGTACCACGTCTTCAAATCCTCTTGTCAAAGTTGCTACAAATATATTTTCTTACCAGTAAACTTTAATGTGGTGAGTACTATCTTGTTGCCAAATTAAATTAATATTTTCAATCAAAGGATTATTTTGTAGCTTAGGTAAAACTACTTCTTTTAACATTTCAAGGTACGAATCACCATTTACAGTGCTATTGAAACAGTATGGATCAACAATGTTACCACTCCACAAACTGATGCCTATAACATTTAGTTCTTACTCAAGTAATTTGGGTGGATTTATGTCATTCCTGTACACAATTTGAATATGACGATTGATACAACCATTTAGTTTAAAGGAAGCTTCATCTGTCCATAAAGTGCAGTTTTGAAAGTTAGATTCTGCCTCACAGCATATTACAAACCATTCACAGAACTCAAGACGCCTGTCAAAGTCATCTTCTACTAAACTTTGATGCAGTTAGGGATGATATGCTTTTGGTTTCAATGCTTTCAAATTACGATGCACATTACTGCAAGCAATATCCAACTCAACAGATCTTTTATGAATAATTTCTTTGAGCTCTGAATAACTGATTCGGTAATGGATGGTTGGTTAAGTTATCTTCACTTGCAGTAGTTTTAGGTCTCCCACACATCGGCAAATCATGTACGCTTCCAGTTGTCTTAAGTCATTTATTCAGGGTTTAGATTTCTTATCTGGGTGGGCTGGAGGTTGAGGAAATTTTTCTTCAAATTACTGAAAGTTTTCATCACTATTTTCATTGGTCTTCTACCAACATTGTAAAAGAAAAACAAGTTGTCAGTTTATGGTTCATGGTTAATTTACAGATCAACGCTGGTAAACATGAACAATGAACTACTTAATCAGTGGAAGAAAAAATAAAGACATAAGTAGTGTTATCACCCTAACACATATGAAAGTTTTTAAACAACATAAAATACAAATATTGTATTTCTCAGTCAAGTGAATTTTGGAATACTTGGTGTATTCAATTCAATGAGTAAGCCACCAACGATACTGTAGAGTAGATATTCCTCCTTCTCTGGTTCTTGTGTATATATTTCTTGAATCCTGTATGATTAAATAAAAACTAACAAAAAACTGTTAGTTTTTGTCCATGCTGTCTAGAAAGCTTCCAAAGTACTTTCTACGAAAATACAATTAATCACGAATTTCTTAGGACACCTAGAATGAATATATTTCTCATAAGCTGAATACATAAAATGAATAAATTTCCAGTTTTAGAATCATGGATATACAAGGGGAACATCTTCCCAATATTTCATGTAGAATTTCATTTTAAATAAAGCTCAAAAATGAAAACGAGTGTGGGCTGTCTGAACGACATCTCTGATAGCTATACACTAAAGTAGGAGCTGCTGTATGGACAAGTTAGTATATGCTTTTTATAATTGTTACTAACATTCCTATATTTGTAGAAAAAGGTCACCATTATTTGGACATTGATCCACCATTTTCAAGCATGAGAATGACCTTTTTGGTCACTGATATATTACTTCCTTCGATTATATATACTTTTTTTTTTTGTTAATAGGATTCCATCAAATTTAATCTTTATGTTTTCATGGTAAAACTGATTATTTTAATTAAAAGTATGTTTTTTTACAGAGAAAACTGGAATCTATCAAGTTATACTGAAGAAAGTAGAATTACCAATAGTCCATCGTGATGACTGCGAAAACAGACTTAAAGGAACAAGACTGGGAGAGTACTTTAAGTTGCATCATACTTTTGTGTGTGCAGGAGGAATACCAGAGAGAGATACTTGCAAGGTAAGTGACTGAAATATATATTTAATAATAAAAATAAAATTTATTTTTCAAACATTATTGAAATTTAAATAAGAAGAATACATTCCAAACATTAGCACAATTTTGATTTTTCCATATTATTTGTTGTTGAAAATTGTAAGACTTTCCTTACAGTATGCCATTAACCATCCAGCCTCATTGAATCTTATTAACATAATAAACTACTTTTTCCAATATGCAGTTATTTACAAGAAGTATGCTATAATACAGGTACAGTGTTCTGCAGCTTCTCTTGATTCTTCCAGGAAATGCTGGAGCAGTTTTTTTTATTACCCAAGAAATGGCAAACTTACCATTCCTGAAATGTGTGTAATGCATAATCATGTTAAGTTTAAAGCATTTATTTATTTAATTTGAAGAATCTCATTTTTGCTCATTCCTAATGTATAAAGTGTCAGTATAATATTTAATGGTAACATTTTTATAAATAACATTTATATTAACTTGTCATTTCAGTATCCATTGTATTAGATATGTCATTTTGAAAGATGAGTATGTAACATTTGAAACAAGTCTCAGTTGAAAATTATGGTCTGCTGTTTCCAATTAAGTCAACAATGTAATTTATGATAGATAATTCTCATGAAACTGGAAGTGAGGAAGTCAGTCAGCTAATTATATTGTCAACAAATATTGCCAGGGCTATAAAAAATTTTAAATTGCGTCATTGTTGTTGGTTTGAATCTTTTGTTGATAAAAGTGAAACTATTTGTTGAATTGTCTTTATTTTAATGACAAACATGGTTCCACCTTTATAGCTTTGTGAGCAATAAAAGTAACCAAATACGAATGAAAATATTTATATTTTTATAAGCAAGCATTACACACATAAATCTGCTATTTGATTCAAATTGTCAGTTGCCATAAAATACACCTTTATATTTTTACTGTGCAGGTTATTGAAAACTGTGGATGGTGAGATTTATTATGACTTAACAACAATGTACTGCAAATTGGAAGAAAACAAAAATATTATTAGATGGCAGATAGTGCCATCTAAAACTAACTTTCTTCTAATGAAACAACAGATTTCACTAATTTGTCTATTGTTTGATCTCAAAAGATTTATGACTTCTAAGACTTGATCTTATATAAGCTTTTCCTTTAAGATAATTTAAAAAATATATAGTTTTTAAAACAATCCTCATTCACTTAACAAATTGAAGACTAACATTGAAACATTATAAAAACTCGTTACAAATTTCATTAAGTATGTAAATACCTACATCCAGGTGAGAGGAAATCACTTTCTAAATTCATTGTTAACTAAAGTTAGTCTGATCTGAATATCTTTTAAATTAATGTTCAGAATAGATATTTAAAATATTCAAGGGAATGGCTAAAAATTAAAGATTGAAAAAAAATATATTTCTAATAATTTTTATTTACTGAAATTTTAATCTTCTTCATAGTACTCTTCAAGTGACTAAATGCTCTTGTCCTAATGGTTTTTTCACTGCAGGAAACATTTTTGTTATTCCTGAAGAGGAACTATCCCGAAGGCCTGCGTGAATTTATCTTTGACTTTCTTTATGGTACAAAAACACTTTCCCTTGAGCAAGTAGAGTGGTTAAGGAACAATGGTCTTGTTTTTCAACAAAAACTGTTTGATGAGGAGGGCATTATACACAAGGGTGCTGTTGTGATCTAGAAACCAATCACCATTTTCCTATATCACACGTTTTTCTTACACACTCTCATACAATCTTGTCAATAATCCCATTCACATCAAAAAACAAATCAATATTGTCTTCATATTTGATGAAACCTCTCTGCTTTTTTTCTGTTTATGAACTCTGTAATTTCCACTGGCTGGTTGTTTTTTCGTTTCTAGAACATAACAATAGCATCAAATTTCATCTATCACAACAATTGATACCATTTTGGACCATTCCGAAGTTGGACATTCAAATTTTGTGCGCACATTAACAACGAAATCTGTGATCTATGAGCAAAACAACTGAAACACAAATTTTAGAGCAATGCGTTTCATTCAATTCATCTGTTAAAATTCATTAGCAAGAATTCAGACGTACAAATACATTCAAAGATCTCTTCAATAGTCCAACAGTAACCTTGTGCTATTTTTCAAAATTGTTGTCATTTCTAATAATGGAAGACTGGCTAGATCTTGGTCGGTCTTCAAGTGAAATTTTCCCTCGTTTGAAAATTACTTGTTGTAGACCTGGTTTTACTTAAAGCTTCTTCTCTAAAGCATTTTGAAGCATCATTTCTGTTTCAGCAGACATTTTCCCTAAGTGGAAACAAGATTTAACACAGACTCTCTGCTCTTTATGATCACTCATCACACAGATATCCCAGAACACAATTAACAAGCACCATGAAATGAATACCACAGAGCATTGTCACTCAGCAGACTACATAAGATGCTGCAAGCTTGCTACACTTAGTAAGCTAGACATAGATGTGGAATTCACAACTACATCTAGATTGTGAGTCAAGTACAGTTTCCGGTTATTTTTGCATATGTCCTCGTGCATTACAAACTTTTGTGTTGCATTCATTTTGAAAAACATTGTGTACAATATACTGGCAAGTTGTTTGTAAAATCATATATTTGTATGATACTGGTGTAATAAATATAATATTCCATTACCAAACAATGAAATAAACTGTGATAGTGTGTATGTTTTGGCATACCTACGCATAACCCTAATGAAAAGAGGTAAAATAGTGATTTACAATAAATACAACCTAATGTTTTTTTTGTTGTTTTCTTTTACAGGGTGATGGTGGAAGTCCCCTTGTGTGTCCAATTCCAGGAGCACCAGGTAGATATCTACAAACTGGAATTGTTGCTTGGGGTATCGGCTGTGGAACAGATGTACCAGGTGTTTATGTGAATGTTGCACAATTTAGAGAGTGGGTTGATTACTACATGCAAAGATTCAATTTACAACCAGAATATGTTTATTAACATTATTAAAACATTTTTTAAGTGACATCATACCAAATTATAGGGATGTCATTGTTTTTAAATAAAAATATTGCAGAGTTCTTAAATTTTTTTCATTTTTCAGCGATTTGATAATTTTTTTTTTGTTTTTTAAAAAACAAGTTACTTGTTAACTATCAGTAAGATTATATTTTATTAAATAGCTATAATTTATTTTGCTAAAAATAAAGCTACTCTAAATTGTAAAACTACTTTAATTTTCATAAAATAAAATAAGTTTTTGAAAATATCAAAACTTATGTGAAAATCAGTTCAAATTTTAATTATTCTAAGTTAATCATAAGAATTATATAAACTATGTCTCTTGCGTATTATGATGCTTGCTTGCTTGACCATGTAACAATGATTGCTCAAAAATATTTTATTTTTTCTTAAATTAAGTTAATTTATTACAGTATCTATTTATTACAGAAAAAATAATAAATCAAAACAATTTCATTGCTATCTTTCTAATTCATTACATAATTATCTGATTCGATTTGCTAAGTTTCCCTGGAAGACTTAATACTGTTTTTACCTTTATCTGTAAAAAAATAATCTCTGTAACTGATATTCCTGCATTATATCTGCTTTCAAGCACTCTCATCAATTGCCATTCCCTAGGTTCACCTATCAGTCTTTTACCCTCAAAGAATTTTTTTCAATAGCATTAACTATTGTGGTTTGTGGTCACTACTTATGAATAAGTTGGTTTCATTAACAATACTAATCTATATATATGTAAATACATATATAAAATAATAAACTCTCTCTGTTATCTACATTATTAGTATCTACGCAAAGCTAAATGTCTGGTCAATTCTTTAATTTTATAAACAGAATGTTAATGATTAAATATTATGTATTTCTTCAATAAAAATATTAATATTCTTATATTAATTAATACTCTTATATTAATATTATCTTTAATATTTCTTCAATAAAAATGTATTTTTTCTCAATTACTAAATAGATAATTTCTGGGAAAAATTAGTCATTTGGAGCAAATGTGTTTCAGAAGAAAGAAATTAATTACAGTATGAATACTGGTAAGATGATTGTCAAACACTATAGTAAGATAGGGTGCTTACATAAGAAAAAATATGCTGCAAAATGAGTCGAATGCAATGGGTTGCAATTTTTCAAAACATAATTGTTAAGGGATGAAAGTGCAGAATCATAAAAAGGTGAGAATATTTATAAACTAATAAGTACACAAAAGGCATGATACACCACAATTGACAATTATCAAGTCACCTTGATCCTTAAGTATTAGTCATCTAGTACTTTCTCTAACATTTTACTTTTCTGGCAACTACACAATTATATTGTTTAGTTATACAGTATACATTTAAGAAAAAGTATGCTAATCAGGTCAAATTTTGCATGTTGGGATTTCTCAACAAATTTTACATGGTTATGAAACTTTAATGTTTCATGAGTTCCTCAAACAAAAACTCAGAATTTTAGTATTGAATAATTTCAGAAGGATGTATGTATGGAATTTGGCCTGTATTTTGCTTGATGTCTTCAGAGTGGTCACAAAAATTTATTCAAAGGATAGGCAAATTTTTTTTGGCATAATTTAATCATTCTTAGGTTGCTAAGATACTTTCTGATAGTGTTTAATGTTCTTATTTCGACCCCCATAAAAACACTGGGGGAGCAAAAGACCCTTTTTTCTTTTTTCTGAACTTAACTCACATTTCTTGTACTAATTAGATCATTCCATTACATTACTATGTTACTTTGGTTATATATTTGAGCAATTTCATCCAGAAGTGGAAGACATAAACCTAACTTTTTTTGTTGCTTTCTTTCCATTACTGTTTTGCTTGACACTGTCAGGTTGGATTATCAGATTAAATTTTATAAGATGTGAGTTGTGAATACGAGTCATTGATCCGATTTAATTTTGGTTACAATTCAGCAAGGGTGTGGGAAAATACAGTAACTAGGGGTAATGTTCCTAGAAAAGCCGGCAAAGAGCTTTACATAATTCTTTGCCTACAGTTTGATTTTAGGTGGTTCTGGTCTATGAATTAATTACTTGATATTGATCATAACATCTACATGCCTTTGATAAATTATGCATGATTGTAACCATTTTTTGTGGTTTGCCTTGCCACTTGCATCTGACTAAATTGAACATAAAATTTTACATGACAAATTGCATTACTTACATCAATTACAGTGTTCTATCCAATAAAATAAATATCAGCCACCTTGAAATTAAAATTGCCTCATAATTTTAATAACTTTTATTTATATAAGGAATAAAAATGTTTAATTTACATTATTTTTGTATTCTTCTTTTCAACTGATAAATATCTATTATAAAAAATTAGCCATAATAAAAAATATCTGAATATGACCCTTGCCTATCCCAGTAATCTATAGCAGATATCCTATAAAAGCCATTATTAAACTCTTCTCCACTATCCAGTGGCTGGGTGAAAATGCTTTCAGAATAATCTGAAACAAAATAAACTACTAATATTATTTAAATAACATATCAGACAAATGTCAGATAACATACTGAACAAATATCAAGCCATTGAAAAACAGTGAACTACCACTCTTACAAGCTGATATTTACCTCATAATACCTCATTAGAATTAAATTATCTAATGCTAACATTTTTACCTCTATAGTGGATTGGTTGCATCTCTGACTTTCATTCAGAAGGATCTAGCTTCAAAATAGAATAAGGTTTAGCATTCTCTTTACCCCATGATTAAAACTAGTTTTAGGGCCAGATAGACCTTTCATGAACTCATCCTCTTTCTGAAATAAAGTGGTCTTCATCTACTAATACACCTTACACCATATATTATTTACCTTAAAACTACCCTAGTAAGTATTTTTTTTATAATAACACATTAAACAGATGTATGATAGTTTTCATAATTATCTTCCCCTGGTTTCTTTGTTATGGTAACAATCAAACTTTATTTTTTAATTTGAAGGTATTTCTCCAGTTTTAAAAATGTTTTCCATACTAATGTGTATGATTTACTTAAATTTCTCTTAGGTAATTCAGATGGTACATTATCTGAATTTAATGAATTACAAAAGTTTATAAAATTATTTTAGCTCCATATAAAATACAACTTACTATTTTTTGAATTAGTTAACACTGGTCCAAACTGGAATGATGGAAAAATTACATCATATTTATTGATTCTTTTAAAGTTACAAGTTGTATATTGATAAGTTTTCTCATTATTTTCAATACTGTAATTTTTAGGTAATCGTTTGTGACAAAACTCAATTTTGTATGTCTTTATGCATCTGTAAAACAGAAAAAAAATGTTATGCATCGTCTGTCAGTTACCATAACTAAAAAAGATATTATGTGATTCTTCATGAAAGTAGTGCAGTCATACAGTCATTCTCATAAATATCAAGCACAAAATTTTGAGACTTACTAGAAAAAAGAGGATTCTTTTTAGACCTGAATGAACTTTGTTCATTCTAGATCAAGGAAATTTATGTTATTATCTTTTTCAATCAGAAGAGTGAATTACATTTTTTTGGATGACTATGTACATATAATTTTTTTAAATTATTTTATTTGATAATATTAAATAATCTTGGCATATTTATTTAGATTTAATGATAGATTTTTAATTTCATAGTAACTGAAATATATAGTGATTTATGAGGTCTTACTATCCCCTCCTAGTGCACAATCTTTATTGTCATTTGAAATACGTAAAACTTTCATATAAACATGTCTCCAAGAACATTTTGCTTTTACCTATGGAAAAGTGTTGCCATTATTTCTACTCCAAAAAAAATCTAATCTATAATATCTTGGTACAAAATTGGATGTTTTATAAAATATTTGATGTGACTGTATATTCAGCAGTTCCCAGAATTGTTAAAAGCTCAAAGAATTTGAGTTAAGAATAATCTACTTTTGTGGTTTTTTATGTACTATATCTGTTCAAATCAACAATCAATAAATAGATTTTAGCAACATAATCTGTAAATAAAAAGAAGATTAATTTAAATAAGACTAATCAAAGATAAATACAAGTTTAAGCAAGGTATTTAACATCTATTTAGAACAGAACAGACCTGACATGATAGAAGGTTTATTCTAAACCAAATCAAAAATCAACATAACATTATTTACTCCTGTAACATGTCTAGATAACTTGCTAATAACGGTTGGTTTGGTGGAGAAGAATGCTCCTATCACTCTGTAAGCAGTCAACGCACACCAAACACTAATTTTCAGGCTATCATATTGTGTTTGTCAAACGGCATTAGGTTTTTCACTACCAAAAATCCAACAATTATGATGGTTAATGTCATCAGAAACATGTAAGATAACTTCTCAAAAAAGATTACTTTTTCTAAAAACGTATTATCTTCAGAATTTTTTCAACAATGGTAAAATTATATTAGTGTAGTTTATTATCATCTTCATTCGCATGCACAAACTGAATTTTGTATGTGTGAAGTTTTAGGTGCTTGTGTAGAACCTTCACAATTATTGACTGCAGTATTCCCAGTTCTAAACTTGCACGAGTCAATTTACCCAAGCTTCTCTAAAAAGTTTCCTTACTTGAGCCACAAATTCCTTGGAGAAGGAAGGTCTGCCAGCACATCTTTGTCTGCTACACTTCCTGTACCTTTAACTGCTGATACCAACGTTTTAGTCTTTATTAGGAGGATCATGGCCATACTCTAAACAAGATGTCTATGAACAGTAATAACAAATCCACTTTCATGAAACCACAGTAAGCCCATTACTTTCTCCTGTTCAGTAGTCATTGCTCAACTGACAATCCCTCCTGTTGATACCTCATAATACATGTTCATTCAACATAATCAGTAACTTTAGTACCTACACTAATGTTTGAAAAAAATCAATGCACACTACATTTCTTTGTTAATTTTTATTAACCCCAAAAAAGTGCTAAATAATTTAGATCCACATGTTTAATAAATAAATGCATTTAAACTGTGATAAAACCTTGATAAAGTGGTGTGATTTCAGAGGAATGTTACAAAATACAATTATTAAAAGTGTACAATTAAAGTGTAAAAAGTATACAATTATAAAATGAAAAATAAATATGATTAAACTCCATATTAATTATTTTAAATACAAACAAATGTAAATTATTAAGATATATAAGAACATATTAAATATAAAAGTTAATTACAAAATAATTCACAATTCAGAAGCTGAAAATTATTTGAGCACAAATGTATACATTGAATGTAGATGCAGAAATTTCAGGGTTTTTTAATTTCTTTTTTTTTAAATTCATTAACAGAGTAATAATATTGTTTCTGTAAAAGAAAATCTTTTAATTGTGTTTTAAATAATTTTTTTAATGTATTGTAACTTATTAAAAATGGAGTGGATGTATTTAATTAGGGAAGTTTCCTGACCTTTTTAACCACATTAATCACAGTCATACTGCTACGTCCACTAATGAAGGTGCTACTAATTAGCTCTGTGATGTCCTTTGAAAAAACTTTTAATTCCATATAATTTAAAAGTGAGTTGTTAAATAGCATAGCAAGTTTCAACATGCTACTCAGTGAATTACAGTATATTTTCTTTATCTGCTCTATTATAGCATTAACAAAGCAGATAAAGTAAATTATCTTAATGTGAAATTTTTATATTATTTTTGATAAAACTTCAGCATGCATGCTATGATTACAACTTTTGTATATTAAAATAAAACCCTTTTGTATATCTTGGCTTAGCAGTGTTTATCAGCTGCTTCTGCAATTATGTATCAGATGTCTAGAAAAGTTTACAATCTTTTTCTTGTGAAAAATTAAAGAAAGTCATCAAAATATGAACCTTATATTCTATAAATCTCTCCCAATGTGTAATAACTTATAAAAGCCATATTTATAAAGAAAAACTTTGTTTTACAACAGAAAAATGTTGACTCTTTCAAATCACTTTCATTGTTGTACTGCTTGTTTCTCATATGGTTATCCAGAATCAGGAACAAATGGAAATCTGTTAGTGAGAATTTTGGCGAATATGGTGGATGGAACACAGTCTTCCATTTGAGGTCCATGAGATGTCTACCAGATGTGGTCAGAAGTACCATGAAGAAATAAATTTTTCTTCCTCCTTACTATGGTAGAAGTGTTTTTATTTTAATTCTCTCTTAACTCTTTTCTTTTTAACTTCAATCTCTTTTCTAGCAAATGAAGTTGTAATCTTACAGGTTCTTCATAAGCATTATATGTACTACCAAGTTCTCTACAGATCATTTATGAATTCATCTTGAATACAGTCCACAAATCCTCATTATTTAAGGAAAGTGGTCTTCCAGATCAGGGTGCATCCTCAAGACCCTCTTCACTTGAAGCAGACTTTTGGAATCAATTTCAAGCCTCCAATGAGTTACAACAAAAATTTGGAACTTAGCAATAAACATGCACAAATAATTTATTTTTTTCTAGCCATTTAGGGTGTAAAAACATGTTTAAAATGTAACTAGGTTTACTATTTAAAATGTAACAACTGAATGACTCTGAGAATATCTTATAGTTTGAGTTATGATCATATATACACATTAGTTATTAATAAGAAATCATTAGAATTATGACCAATATAAAAATCAGCAAGAACTTTTCAGTTAAGAACCCAGGTATTATGTTATTTTTAATGAATTTATGTAACTTATATCAAAAACCTTTTTACTTAAGGATATTCTTCAGATTTTGTAAAAATGTTGAAATGAATAACGATATCAGTTCATAATTATTGATTAGCCACTACTCAATGACAAAATTTGTCTTCAGTATTTATTTTATTTTTATTGTTATCCTATAAACATTAACATTTTTCCCTTGAGTTTTTAATGTTTCTAATTCATGTTTTTGTAATTTCAAGAATAATATTTAATTATCTTTACTTATGATTAAGCTTGTACAGTAATATTTAATCATAAAAGGATTATAAAGGACATTTTAATATTCTTATTAATAAGAATTTGTTTTGATCTGTTAAAAAACTGTAAATTCCCTAACTGTAATAAAATGATGTTAAGTGATAAAATTAATAAAAAAAAATTTTAATACATTTGAGAAGCTTACAGCGTTTTATGCAGGAAAAATCTCTAAAATAAAGAAAATCTATAATTCTATAAATAATTAATTTGTTTAAATTTATCTCCTACAATTGCAATCAAGATGCACATATAAGCACACAAAAGTAACACTGCAATGTTTTCATTCATATCAAAGCAATAAGAAGATATAAATAAAAGATTACCTTGTTTTTATCTGGTCATCATCCCACAACAGAAGTACTTCATTTAAAGTCACATTAATAGCTGTGATATTTGTCACCTGAAATAGTAATAAATTGTGGTATTATGATCAAAATTCTAAATCAGTATTAATATGTCACTTTTACTCAATATATATATATAAACTAAAACTTAACCACTAAAATGGTAAACAGATAAGTAAACTTACCAAATTAACACCAAAATCAATTTTCACAGGATCCTGCATAATCAGTTCGTTTCAGTTGTCTACACTATCACTGATTTATAATCCTGCAACTTTGTTAACTTTTTAACGTATAAAATTAATTTCTATTTTTTTATAATTTTTCCCTAGTTTTGAAAAATAAATTGGTTATCAATAAAAATCATTTTCCAGTTAAATTTAGATTTGTATTACTCTAAATAAAAGTCCATTTTATTTAACTGTTATTTGTTTTCTGTTTATTTTATTTGCACTATTCTGTTTAGAATTAAATTTTCTACAAGTTTTATTAAAGAATTTTATCTGTTTATTGGCAATTTAACAAAGTTATTACAAGTCAAATGTAAGAAAGTACATTTTTCAACACATCTGGGTGAAATTTTTCACCCAGATTTTATCTGGACCTATGTTTATGTGCACTTTTTTCTTTAATTTTACATATAGAATGAGCTGCCAAAGTATCTGCATATCCTGATAAATCACCCTGTATATGTGCTAAAATGTGCTCGCTGAAACTATTTTTTGTGTTTCTATATTAGATAATAAAACTTCTACATCCAAAGTAATATAGCTTGTATTAAGTAACAGTATTCATTTCTTGTAAAAAAATTTTGTAATTTAAGAAATGCATGCTCATGATGGTCAAAAGATACTGTATATGACTGATGTACAGTGTATAAAAATATAAATATATAATCTACTTTTTCAACCTGAAACTTTTCAAGTTTAACTTGAAAAAAATTAACTCTGTTGCAGTATTTCTATGTATATGTGTAATGATTTTTTTCAATTTCTAACTTTAATTGCTTAGTTACTAATACTAAATGAAATGTTTTATTTTAAAGTAACAATAAAAAGCAGATTAGATAAGTCATCTGAGTGATAAAACAAGATCATCTTACTGCACTAAGTCTACTCAAAAATGAGTAAATAAGTACTTTTTTTGTTAAATGATTAAGTAAAATAATTGATAAATGATTAAGTAATAATAATACTAAAAAACCATCAAAATAATGTTTTATTTCGATATTAAGTACACAAACTACATAAAAAATGCACCCTCCCTTTAAAAATACACCAGTTTTTATAATTTAAGTAGTCCTTACAATGTTCTTTTTTATTAGTATAAATATATCCTGTTATGAATAAACCCTCTAATGCAATCATTTTCCCTAATATTTAAATAATGTGTATAATACAATAACATTACATTGTTAAATGCAGGCAACAAACATCAATTTTATTTTCAAAATTAATAATTTCAAAATTTTCAAAAAACAATTTCAACAGATTAACAAATCATAAATAAATATGTTTTAATGTAATTATAGAATTTAATAATAACTGAAGACATGGGATCTGAGAAAACTGATTCTTAGAATTAATATAAGTTTAATATTTAACTATTTACTGTGTTTTGGAGGTTTATAATTCATTCAATAATAAATTTTATAAGCACGGTGTTCAACATGTTAATAAATTATTTGAATAAAAAAAAATGTATATATACATATATATATATATAAACACATGAGAGCTGTTTTCTTCAACCTTCGATCATGAACCTAAGTAAACAAGAGAAGGTAGGAGCCAGGTCTACGCATCATGAAATTGTGCCACTCCACCCCCACCACAACCTCTGTAACTGTCGGCTCCATTGCATCAGTCTGAGCTGAGCTGTGGGAATTGAATGTGGCTACTATGATCAATGCTCCCGCCAAGTGTGATTTGCAAAGTCTGATAAGTTTTCTGCAAGCAGAAGGATATAGCGCTGCTGAAATCCATCACAGAATGAGCCTAGTCTATGGTGAAAACTTTGAGTGATGGTAGTGTACGGGAATGGTGTAGGAAATTTAAAGATGGGGGATGAACATTCATGACGAAGGTGAGCAAGAACGCAAGTCTGTCACTACTGTACGCCTGGTTGAGCATGTTGATGATTTTGTCCATGACAAACGGAGGTTTAGAATAAGTGAACTTCCTGCAGAAATCCCAGAAATTTCAAGGTCTTCTCTGTACACAATTGTGACTAAAGACCTACGGATACCGGAAACTGTGTACACGTTGGGTCCCAAAAATGTTGAGCAATGATCACAAAATGCAGCGAATGGCATCAGCCTTAATATTTTTCAAGCGTTACAATAATGAGGAAAAGAGTTTTTAAAGTCTATCGTTACTGGTGATAAGCCTTGAAACTAGTACGACAATTGAGAAACCAAAGAACAGTCTAAACAATGGATGCACACTTCTTCTTCAAACATGCTGAAAAAGTTCAAACAGACACTGAGCAACCAAAAAACAATTGCTGGTTTTTTTGGAATCATGAAGGTGTCTTGTTGGTGGACCTTTATGGAACATAGGACAACAATAACAAAGGAAGCTTATTGTGAATCTTTACGTTGCCTCAGCAAAGTGATCCAGAATGAAGAGGCATGCTCTCATCCGGCATGGTTTTGATCCATGACAATACACGATCGCACTGTGCCAACAAGACGCAAGACCTTCTCAAACAATTTTAGTGGGAAGTTTCTGACCATCCACCGTATAGTCCAGACCTAGTACCTAGTGACTTTCACCTCCCTTGAGAATTGAAGACATGGTTGGGTGGACAACACTTCACCACCAACGAAGAACTTCAGGAGGCTGCCTCAGATGTACCTTACCTCACTGGCAGCAAACTTCTTTGAAGAGGGCATCGGAAAGCTGGTGTCACAATATGACAAATGCCTCAATCTTTATGGCAATTATGTAGAAAAATAAGTTAAATACTACTCAACTTTTAGTAATAAAATCATTTTGTTATGTTAATGTCTTTTTGTTTATAGCCCATTGGAGTTGCAAAAAAGCAGCCCTCGTGTTTGTATGTATGTGTATATATATATATATATAAAGACTGTATGATAGCCATATACACACAATGTAGAAGTGCTCAGAACAAACATACTTACTTTTCCAGGTACTATTAAATCATTATCAATATATTGGCATATATGTATCAGTGAAACACTCGGTAATGTGATTGATGTAACAATAGATAATACATTATCATCATTGTAAGTAACATTATTTATCTGTGTCCGATGAGGTCCCTGTAAAAAAAAAAGTTACTTTATATCAGAAAAGAAAACCAGCAAACAGTAAATCTGAATATTTAAATTTTCACTTAGTTTTCTAATAAATAAGTTTTCATACCTGTGTTTGTCTCATAAGAGCTCTTAATTTCATATCTGGATTCAGAGGCCTACCAGCTTTTGCCCATACGTCAGCCGGATGTGGTAATGCATTATCAAGAGTATAAACCACATATTTACCACCTATCTTAAAAAAAACATTTAAGAAAATAATCTAATTTATAAATCATTTATCTATGTAAAGAAAAAAAATGTAGCTATACTGCTGTACAACAATTAATATATTTAAATCAGGACAATAAAGACCCACCTGTAATTATGACAGCTTTTGGTAAATAAATTTTTAATTTAACATCAATATATGTCATGTTTGAAAATTTAACATTATCGACATCAGAATAAACAACTAACAACGAACATGACCATGTAGTATCTTTACTTTTATTATTACCATTTTGTTCATTACTTGTTGCAATAACATGTAACCTAAATTATAAAAACAAAATTGCAACTTTAATCATTACTCATTTTAAGAACAAAAACAATATAAAAATGTTTAAATATAATAATAACTAGGTCATTTGATTCTTCATACAAAATTGTAGGATACATTAAAGCATGCATGCTGATGTTGTATACAAGGTCTGTAAATAAAGTAATAAAACTGGTTCAGAAAAACATTTTATCAACAATCCAATTATACATGGACTCTATCACCTTCAAAAGGTGATACGAGTTCCCTTGGGAAGCAACACAACACTTCAAACAATTTTCCCACTCTTCATAGAGCTCTTAATTTATTTAAGAGGTGTTGAAACTCAGAAACCGAAATAATGGTCGGTTACATTTTTTTACTTCAGATGGTCGGTTACATTTTTTTTTGTTTTTTACTGTTCAAAATGGTGTTCAAATGAACATCGCAGGGCGATTGATAGGTCCGGGCTGTAGGGATAATGATAAAGTTGAGTCCAGTGCATTTCTTTTAGTTTTGAGACCGTTAAAGCTACAGTATGGGAGCCTGGTGTTGTCATGGAGGATGGCCTCTTGAATCAGTTGTCTCGTCTTTTGCAGTGATATGTAGCCCTCATCTCATTCAGCAGCTTGCAGTATTAAGCAGCATTGATTATGCATCAATCATGCAAAAAATCAATGAGCAAGTTGTCTCGCCGGTTGAAAGAACCTTGAAAGAACAGGTAAAAGAAACTTGCCAGCTGACAGTCCAGTCTTGGCTTTCATTGGGGCTTTCTTTTTCCTGTTTAGCCTCCGGTAACTACCGTTTAGATAATACTTCAGAGGATGAATGAGGATGATATGTATGAGTGTGAATGAAGTGTAGTCTTGTACATTCTCAGTTCGACCACTCCTGAGATGTGTGGTTAATTGAAACCCAACCACCAAAGAACACCGGTATCCACGATCTAGTATTCAAGTCCGTGTAAAAATAGCTGGCTTTACTAGGACTTGAACGCTGGAACTCTCGACTTCCAAATCAGCTGATTTGGGAAGACGCGTTCACCACTAGACCAACCCGGTGGGTGGCTTTCATTGGGGCTGCCTCCCCTTTCCTTCACCACTCCATACTGGCTTGTTTCGACTGGGGAGTGTAGTGGTGGACCCAAGTTTCATCTCATCACAGGTGACGATCTGACCCCAAAATGCATCACCCTCTTTCCCAAACCTTGCTGTAAGCCTCCAAATATCTCAACTTCTGATCTGCGGTCAAAAGCTGAGGTACCCATCTGGCACACACTTTACGAAACTGTAAGTCATTTGTGATGATCACTTGACAGCTCCCATAACTTATTCCGACCTGTTCTGCAACTTCAGATACTCTCACCCGTTGAACATCTTCAAGAATGTCTTAAACTGCGCGAATGTTTTCATCTTTAATGCTACTCCGAGAACAGTGATTGAGTTTCTGATTTCCACTCGTTCTCGTCCTTCCTTGAACTCTTTATGCCAGGTAAGCACACGAATCCTAGACAATGTTTGGTTCCCGAACTTTGCAGTCAATCTCGAGAAAATTTCTGTTGCTTCAACTCCTTCACAAGCAAGAAATTTTATAATTATGCATTGCACAGTGGAGGGGTGCACCTGTTGCTCCGACATCATGAGCGTTACTGACTAATTAGTTAGGAGTGTGGAATGGCTAGCTCTCCCCATTCCTAATGACCCCACCCAAGCATACTAGGAGTGCGGCCCAGTCCTACCAACCGTACATGCTCAAGAACAAAAATCCCATATTTATATTTGATTTACACTCATACAAAGAGTACCAAGTAAACCAGTAAATTAATACATAAATGCATTTGTAAATTAGCTAACAGATATAGCAGTATGATAAACTTATATACCTTGTATTTGTTCAAATGTGTTTAATTCAGTGAAGATGACTGTCACAACCATGCAGATCACACTTGGCACTAAATAAAACATCTTTTGAAATGTTTAAAATTTCATTCAAATTTTTTCTGAAGCCATCATTACAGGCAATTTAAACTTTCTGTTTTTAGTATTTCTATTAAAAGAAGTCACATTCAGGCGACCAACTGATCTTATCAGCCAAATAATGCTACCACTATGACAAATGAGTCAGTATGATGTTCTTACAGCCCTAATAGAATCTCTGAAGTTCACATAATACCATATTGTTAAACTGAATATAATTTATAAGAGGAAAGTGTGCTATGTCAGTAAGAGATATTTAATTATGTGTTCTGATTTGACTGCTAGAACTCTTCCCTCTTCAACCTTCCAAAGAAAAAAAGGCTGTTACATTGGCAGACGAGACTGCCATACCAAATGTGAGACTGCCATACCAAATGTTCACTTATTTATTATAAGGTCGTAAAATTTTCATCTAAAATCAATACTTTTCTTTATTCACAAAACGATTTCTTTAATTAAAAATGTGCTTCATTACAAATCTAGAGATAATCTAAATTAATTAATTATGTATTTTTAATAATATCTCTGCACTGGCTCAACATAAATTCTTCAAATATAACTCAAAATTTTCTATATATGAAGTATAAATGCCATTAAATTTTGGAAAAAATTGATAAAGGGGAGGGGTAGTTCTTTTACTTTAGTATGATGAAAGTTAACTTAAATTCCAAAGTAGTAAACTGGATTTAGGAGTGGGGGATATTCAAAACTGTTTTTTAACAGTTGTCTCAAATCTCAAAAACCCACTGATAAAAAAAAATAAAATTTGACTATATATATATATCCCAGCCTTTTCCTGATTTTTTTTAACCCATCAAACAAGGTGGGTGGGATCCATACTTAATATTGGTATTTTTAAAACTAAATATTTTTACTAAAAATCTTGAATATTTTTTTAGAAATATACTTTAAATACAGTTTAATTTTTAGATAAAATTATCATATGGTGAAGGAGGTAGTCTGCAGTCCAAAATTTTTTACTGAGAATTTTGAGTTTTTTTTAATTAAATTTTTAATACTGCATAATTTTTAATTTGATTGAGAGGTCAAACTAGACCCAAAGTTTCTTTTACTAACATTCTTCATAATTTTATTCTAAATACTGCATAATTATGTAATTAATATTTAAAAACCTGATGGCATACATGAAACAAAAGTATCAATGGCAAAGCCACAAAATGCAACCCTCTGCATACATGCATACATGCATACATTTTACATACCACCCTTAAAAAAAAAATGATCATATTTATGATCATGTTATATCTGATTAGATATTAGTGTATTTTATGAAAAATAAACTTACCTTTCATCATATGGATTATAACTGATGTTTAATTTATTATTATACAGGTATGCCAACATCCCCATTACAATGTAAACAGGTTTTTGGAAAAACTGTGAATATGTCAAATTTTTATCTGACATTTTATCATCCTTCATAATAAACCTTAAAAAATTAAAAAAAGTTAATAATAATAAAATTACCACTGTATTCATCTCTCTTATAAGAGAAAATTAACTTAGACCTTGAAACTAGCTGACTGAAAATATGACAACTAGTACATTAACATCAATTTCATTGTCTATACTTTTGATCAATCAGTTAATTATTATCCTACTTGGTAGAACTTTAGATAAGGATGGTAACTTTTTGAAATTAATAAATTTCACAAGTTCTATCTAGGTTTTGTATAGCGCCAGCCTCTGTGGAACGAGTAGTACCATCTCAGCCTTTCACCTGGAGATCCCAGGTTTGAATCCCGGTCAGGCATGGCATTTTCAAACGCTTTAAGACATTCATCTCAACCTCTGAAGCAATACCTATTGGTAGTCCCAGAGGTTGTTATAAAAAAAAAAGAAAAAAAGTTTTGTATGAATGATAGTTTATATGGATGATTTATGCGATGGAAACACTGGTAAGGATGAAACTACACTTTAATATAATATAAAAAATTAATTTAAAAAAGTTGTTTCATTCAAAATTAAGTAATTGATTTTTCTTTAGGTTATTAAAATTTAAAAAAAATCACTTTTATGTTTACATAAATATTTATAGATATTTTGTAAAAATACTTATTGATGTAAATTCCTTTTAACATTAATAAATAAATCTCCATAAATATTAAAATATAATTAAGTCCAATGACAAAAAAAAATTAAAATATCACAATTTATTAGTAATATTGTCATTTTAGCTGCAAATAAGAATAATTCAGGAGTAATGTATGCTATGGATTCATTGCTGTTTATGAAAGATAGAAAATATTGCTTACTGTATTCATTTTGGGCATCAGGTGATATGACTGATGAAAATTTATCAGAGATTGAGGGTTTATTGCTACACCCTCCTAAAAAGATACTACTTAACATTCTTGATAGAATGAACTATTTTATAAAAATAAAAATATCTATCTTGTAAAAATATTCAGAAACTGACAAAACCATTGAAACTGAAGCTCCATTCTCCAGATTAACATAATGAAAGTTTTACATGAAGCACATCAAGGAAAGTTCCTACAATACTGACAGAGCTTTACGTGTTTCATTAGAAATTATATTGCTATTTCAGATATACTTTTTTTTTTAGCAAAAGTCACTCAGTGGATCTCAGTGGACATGTAATCAGTCAAAATACCAGAATTTTGATTTCAAAAATCTTCATGCATTATAAACCCCTTTAATCTGTGAAAATCAGCATTTCATAACACTTCTTGTAATAAAATTTCCGTCCTCTTTTTCATTTGAGACAGGACCATCTGAATATTAATAAGTTGACATAAATTACGCAGAATTACTAGAACCTGATGATTATACTGCTGAATGTAACAAACAGACTAACAGCTTGCACAGCAAACAATATTAGTGTTGTGCAATATTTTTGGGAACCATCTTAATTTTTCAGTTTGTGGCCTCTTTGATCTCTAAACCTTTCTTTTCCTGACTTCTATATATCAGGGATTCTGAAATAAAATGTGAATCAAAATTAAGAACACATGACACATGAATTAAGAATAAACATTCAAAACTGAATTTCAGTGATTTTAGAAGTGGCATTAAAAATGGAATCATTTTTAATGTCACTTAATGATGAAATCTTCTTTAATTTCACTTTAGAAAATATCATTTGTAAAACCATACGACTATAAATAATTTAATCCCTTAATAATATTAATATGTACGTTATAGAGTTCCATCTTTTTTTTTCAATCATACCTTGCTAAAAGTGTCCTTTGATTAAATGGATTAAAAGGATATAAATTCTGATCATAATTTAAAAATGCATTATCATTACTGATTAATAAAACTTTATCATCTGTACTTTTATGAAAGTACTCATAAATCATAATTAACACTTGAGTTATTGCCGATGCATAATGAACATCACTACGCCATTTTTCATTTTGCCACCATCCTTTTAATATATCAGCCTCACTTCAACAAAACAGATTAAATCACTTCATTAAAACAAAGTAAATATAATATGTACTTTAAATAAATTAATCTAGTCATACTGAAAAGAATACAATGATTAGGAGTTATACACCAAATTCCTTCATGAGCTGATATCAGTTCATAGGCTATTGACCACTGAAGTTCTCTTACCTACATTCATTTTACTCCTCAAAAAAAAAAGTGACTAAAGGTACATGCATCATTTTAATTTTTACTTTGTGCCAGGTGCTACTTCCCTACTGTAATCAAGTTGTATATATAACACATTATTGGACTGAATGTAAAGAAACAACATAAAGGAACTGAAATAATGATGACTTATGAAACAACATTTCAATTCTGTTAAATGTAAAATTAAAATATATGTAATATGAATTTTTTCCAGACTTCAATCAGACATACCATAAAATTGCTGTTGTATGAAGCACACTTCTGCTAGTTATCATTATTTCATAAAAAAGCAAAAGTTATAATAAAATGTAATTTAAAAAGAACTATAAATTCTGAAATTATTTTAATAGTATGCTAGTTACCAAGACAAGCTTTTATCTGAACAAAAACTATTGCATCATCATTTGATCATAAATGAAGAAAAAACAAATCATATTTTGAGAAATATTGAAATCTGAGAAATGTATCTGAATTAAGAAAAAACTAATCTGACAGAGCAATTTTTTAAATCTTATCATCAAGCAACTAAGGAATTGAAAAGTTTCTATGCTGTTTCTAAAGAAATGTCTCTTATCAGTTTGAATATAAGCTGAATTATGTTAAGGTAAATGCAAGGTATAATTCTAGATCTAAAGCAATGAGCTTGTTTATTGTTCTATCCTTACTGTTACAAGGTAAATTTTGCCATTTTAATCCAAAACAAGTCTTCTATGTAATCTTCACACCCTTTTTTTTTACACTACAGAATAAAATTGAAAAACAATTTTCAGTGAAAATTTAGACATCCAACAACCTTTCTGAAAAAATTATTCTTAAAAAAATGAATTTAGTTGTAGACGTAAATGAATGACTGGGCAACTCAAGTTCAAAAAATACAAATCATTTTTCATTATCTCCAAATTCTTTTAAATTTGTTCCATTTTTTACACAAAGACATAACTATATTTTCAATCCACATTTAAGTCTTCAGGATAATTCACATTTGACCAATGGATTTGATTCTTTTCTTTTAAAAATGTGTAAAATAGATACATGCTCATGAGTATTGTTATTCCAAATAACACATGTAAATTTATAAAATATAATTTGAATTTAAAAAACACACTTACTTATTGCTCAACAAAGGAATTTTGGAATGATACAAATTCTTTACTGAATTATAAAAATGTTTGCTTCGCTTTACGACAGCTCTTGGTGAACAATCACCCTTTTTATGGAAGCTCAAAAAGTCCAAAGAACATTTGTCACCTTTAAGTAAAAACAAAGAGGAAATAATTTAAATTCTAATTTTATTTATTTAATTTTTATTAATTAAAATTTATTAATTAGTTTTCAAAAGAGAATGTTTTTTTTTATAAAAAAAAAGCAATAAAAGTAAACATCTGGTATTTAAATAGTAAACAAATTGAATCCTAAGAGAATATAATTATTTCACTAAAAATTAATTTTTGTTATTTACTGCTTGATAAGTTAATGCACAGTCCATTGTTGAGATCATTCTTAGTTTCCTGCACCACCACTAGCACACATCAAGATTCAGTCACAGATTCAAAATTTTGTTGTCAACTCGATCTGCGATTTTAAAAAATGGATTAAAGAATTTTGTGTGGTGATCAAACATTATTTTTTAAAGACAAAACCAATAAGGAAACTGAAGCTAAGCCAGATAAATATTACGCAAGTCAGCTGCATCGATTAAAACAGTTCACCAAAGACATTTAGTAAAAATCTGATGTGGGCATCACATGAATTTCTTGTACTCTTATTAAATTACATACACATTTTTTTAAAAATAAAAAGTACATACAATTTTATTTCATTAATAACTTCTGATATTTTTTCTTCTTTTTAATTGTTATAATTGAATTATTATTTATTGTAAATTTTTTTTACAATCAGAGATTAATAATTATTAATAAATCAATATATTTAAATTAAAAAAAAAAGAGATGAAGTCTGATTCGAACCGATGTGCCTTTCCCTTGTAAGATCCAAATATTTCATTAATTAAGATTTTATTTGGCTATTAACTCTGAACCAATGAAAATAAGTACCACTTATGATATATCATTGAAAAGCTCTCAATGAGGGCTTATTACTGCAGTTAAGAAAAGTAAAAAATCCAATTTGTTTGGATTTTGGGCTTTTTTGGACAATTTTGGTTCAGTTGATTGCAATCAAAAGGGGAAGTGCACAACTAGATGTTACAACAGTCCTACATCCAAAATTTCAACATCCTACAGTTAATCATTTTTGAGTTATGCGAGATACATACATACGTACAGATGTCACACTGAAACTAGTCAAAATGGATTTAGGAATGGTCAAAATAGATATTTCCATTGAAATCTGAAAACCGAAATTTTTTGTGATCAAAATACTTCCTTTACTTCATACAAGGAAGTAAAAAAGTCATTGACCTGTTAGCTGTGTGTGCTGTGGCACCATCTTGTTGGAGCCAACCGTGATTGATTTCCATTTCTGTTAAGTGACTAATGAAGTTTGTTAAAACAGCATAGTAACGAATACTATTAACTGTATTTTCAAAAAAGACTGGAACCATGATCCACGTTCTATTCATACTGATTCCAGTTTTCACATTCACGTAAAGATTGTTTGTATAATTCATGGGCGTTAGTTGTCGAACACAATTGGGTATTTTGTGAATTAATATACCCTCCTAGATGAAACCGTGCTTCATCTGTAAATAGAGAATGTTAGGGAATTTTGGTCAATAAAACGTTCAAGCCATTGATAATAATTTAGCCTTTTGGCATGACATGTAGGTTTCAGTTCTTGAACACACATTCATTACTTTGTAAGGGAAAAGTTTCAGTTTATGTTTGGTAGCAAATCCGATATCTTGCTGCTGTGCTAACTTGCACATTGACTTTAATGGACTTTCAGCCACAGCATCTGAAATATCAAGCAGCTTCTGTTCATTTAGTTCTGATGGTCTTCCACTTTGACAAGCATCTTCAACAGCGCCAGCTGCCCAAAAATTTTTGATAAGAGTTCAAACTGCATCGCAGTGAGGAACAGGAGTATTTGGAAACTTTTCAGAAAACTTGAATTCTTCACTAAATCAGTATACTTGTCACTTTCACGAAAGACATGTTCAATGAGAAACATGCATTCCTCTACCAAAAGAACCACTACGTTTCTCATAACTACTGATTCCAATAAACAAAACAACACAAAATGAAATAAAGCACGTTCAATCACAACTCAAAAACTAACGTCTTGATTTATTACTGAACAAAGCCCAACAAACCCAGAGGGCAACCAACCTAATGCCAAAAGAACAGAATGCACCACATAATTCTAAAGCATACTACACCACGATTCTTCAAACATACTGTTTAAGGATGGGATCAAAAAAATTTACCATCATTACACTTTGACTTGAAAGTAGATTATGTTAAGAAATAAAAAAGATTTTCCCTGAAAATTTTGTTCTCTTTACTTCTGTATGTACTTATCAAATATTCCTCATAGATATATATTTACTACCTCAGTTGTTGAAGTAAAATGGATTACTCTATAACTATTACACTCTGTTATAGTTAATGAAATAAACTTTTGTTTTAGGTAAAATAATTTAAATAAATTTTTAAATCTAAATTTGAGTGATTTAGATTAAAGGTTTTATTTTCCTGAGCCAATTATCATGTTCAAATTTTACTTGTTCATTAATTATATCTTCAACACTGTTTTTTATTAACTGTATTTTTCCGGACACAAAATTACTACAGGGAATCATTATAGAAACATATTGTAACATTAATCAAATTTTTGAATCCAGATGTACAGCCTTAAGAAATCTTAGGACATTACACAATATCGATATGTTGTTGCCTAAGATACTTCATATGTTAGCCTCTAGTTTAAAGTTCCAACGCAATGCCGCATAACAGACACATTCCAAAAGTATGTGGTATATTGTCAGTAGGTAGTTGCAGCGAACACAAACAGGTGCATCAGTGTAAATCATCAAATATCTACGAGTGAGGCTGATGTGCTCTATTCACAAATGGCAAAAAATAATTTCCTCATGATGGTTATTCCTATATAAAGAGCTCCAGGGTGATACACTGTCTTTAACTGGTCAAAGTTTATTTACTAATTGTAGCATTTTATTCACTCTGTCACTCATCATGAACCACACTCTTCAGAAAACCAACAAGATCAATCGAAACAATGAGCTTAGTGAAAGGAGGCTGTGTAAAAGCCTCTTTAGCTACACGATCAATGCTCTCATTGGCTGGAATTCCAATGTGACTGAGGATCCAGCAGAAGCTCACAGTTGTATTCCACTGAGTCATTTCAGAGATGATAGACTGTATATTACAGACAATAGGCGTACATATCACTAATGTCTTACAAGGTACTCATGGGATTTAAGCAGACAAGTACGTGTTGGAATGTTAGACTAACTACATTTATGGCCTTGTTAATTGCAAATAGCTCCACGATGAAAACACTAGAGACACTGGGAAGACCAAACATGTATGTCCCATCACCAACTGTTTGGTTGTGATACAAAAAACAAATGTTTAGATCCACTTCATTATTGATCAAATTTTGATTTGGCAGAGATTTGCTGAAGTCAAAATCTATGCTGTTTA
Organism: Lycorma delicatula; assembly: GCF_047948215.1. NCBI lineage: Eukaryota > Metazoa > Arthropoda > Insecta > Hemiptera > Fulgoridae > Lycorma > Lycorma delicatula. Next base: position 140,600,146 of record NC_134459.1, on the reverse strand, counting down.
ATTAATATCTTGTTGTACCTCAGCTTAGCATTATAAATGACTGCCTTGTATGAAATTCCCTAGGATCACCAACTCAACTTACTTTACACATTTGGCTCCCCATAGTTGTTACTCCTAAGTTAAAAATGCTGCTTAGTGACAAATAAAATAGTACAAAAAAAGTAACAACCTAACTGAGTGCCCTTTTGAAAAAAGATTTCTAGAAACGTTTTAAAAAATGCAAAAAGCATTGGGTTATATAGATCATACTTTGAAATTGATAAAAACTATAACCATATAAATGAGGTATTTTTATTTAACACCCTAAAACCAGATACTGTTCAAGTCGACTTTATATTTCATAATTATTTAACAAAAATTTCTGTTCCATTAATATTAAGAAAAATAAAATAAAAACAATACAGTTAGAAAAACTTACTTGTGTTATCTGAATAATGTTGAAATTGAGGTAGATGACTAATACGTGATTTTTTTTTACAATAATTTAAAAGGCCCCAGCACAAATTATGTGTTCTTTTATTTTTAAAAAGACCAGCAGGTCCACCAAGTTTAAGATGGCACAGATAGTTCTGGTCCTTAAAACAAATTCTACTCTTATTGACAGGATTAATGCAATATTTATTAATCATCTCATTGTGATAAACTGCACAAGCCTCATCAAGACCAGATCTACAAGCTTTAAAATATCTCAAATATCCTGAAACAGAGAGACAAGAAATATGTTACAAAGAAACAATAAAGGTGTTAATAATTTTATGTTAAATTATTATATTATATTATGTACATAGGTATTGATGTTCTTGATATAAATTAAAACAACAATTAAAAGAAAAGAACAAGCTTTAACATAGTATAAAATTGAATTTTTTTCATCAAATGATTCAAAAGATATTAAACTCTGAATAAATTCTAAGATGATTTCTTTTATGATGCATAGTCACAATCTATGAAGTGACAGCGTGTGAGGATAATATCAAATACTACACGTAAAAATCAGTAATTTCAGCTAATGCTAAGTGATTATTTTAGAGATTAATCTGTTTATGTTTTGATTACAAAATATAAATGGGTACAAAAATATTCTTGAAGTTAGTATTTAAGTAGTTTAATAACAAACTGAATGTTTCACTCAAATCAGAACAAAATAAATTTTATTACCGGGTAGAGTAAAATTCAATATATTGTACTTTTTTAAGTCAGGTTCATTCCATGTTTCAAATTTCCATTTCATTACTTCTTCCACTCCAAACCGATCTTAAACAAATAAAAATGGAAAAAGAATTAAAAATTGAGGCTTGGTAAATAATACTTAACACTAAACAATAGTTTAAAAGTAACCAAAGCTTGTATCAGCTATTACACATTGCCTAGACACTCTTAAAAATTCAACTTTAACTTTCAACTATTATTAAGAAGCAAGGCACAAAATCTTCTCAACAAAGTCTAAAAAAGAGTTACAGAAATTGATGCAGATGAACATATTCTTGCAGTTTTACATGATTCAATTTCAGTACAGCATATGACTGACAAACAACCCTATTAAAAGGAATTTGCTACATTGTTGTCCATGGTAATTAACAATATTAATTAGACATTTAAACTTTTCTAAATCACACACTGAATTTATTAAAAAAGTAATTTTTAAGCCATGTGTGGTTACTAAGCCCTGATTGTAACTCAGCTCGGCAGCTATCTGTCTACCATTGAGCAAGATGACCTCTTCCATTACAAGCATGACACAATCAACATTAGTTATCATCACCTTGCAAGTGAGAAGTAGGATTCAGATATCAATGTGAGCCACAAAAGAAAATTAGGTGAAAATCACCCACTGAAATTCTACTCCAACAATATGCCATATTGTTGGCACATTGGAATGGTGTAGGCTATCCAATATGCAATGACAACATAAGATTATTAGATTATGACAACAGTTACAGGTTGTCTTAGCTTGGGCCCTCTTTGGGTTTCTGGATATCATTACTCTCATATGCCCATACTTCATTCAGCTAATCATGTTGCAGATCCTATGGCTTTAACGCTATACCAATGAGGACACAGAATATTTAGACATACAAGATGAAATCAATCACACAAGCAAACCAAATCATTCACAGATTAACTAAAAAGTATACAACAAATAAACCACTTACGTTTCGGTAGTATACAATTTGGCTGTCCAACTAAAGCTATTTAATTAACTTCAGTAATTTACAAAAACCTCTTCATTAAATGTTATGTATTTTGTTTAAAAAAATTTATTATTTTCATACACTTTTTAATTTCAGGATACATTTACTCCCTGAGTGATGCCTTCCAACTTAGACCATCAGATTAGTAAGACTAATAGCCTTGTGAAGGATGATATAATAATTATTTTCAGATAACCTTAACTAAATTTTAGAGGCATTTTACTAATTTAAAACAATTTTAATTATGCAAACGTAGCCCATCAGTTTGATCTAGTGGTAAACATGTCTTCACAAATTAGCTGATTTTAAAGTCGAGCGTTCAAAGGTTCAAATCCTACTAAAGGCAGTTACTTTTATTCATATTTGAATACTAGATCGTGGATAGCAGTGTTCTTTGGTGGTTGGATTTCTTTTAACCACACATCTCAGAAATGTTCAACCTGAGACTGTACAAGACTACAATTAATTTACATTCATACATATCATCCTCTGTAGTAATACCTATTGGTGGTTCTGGAGGCTAAACAGAAAAAGAAAGAGCTATGCAAACGTAGGTTTTATCAAAGATCAGTACAGTTATCATTTGTGCTGCAGCTGCATTTGATTTTTAATTCACAAAAAAGCTAGCAATACTTTCAGCCAACATAATTGCTCTGTTTTCAGGTCGAATTTTCCTAATAGTTTGCTCTTACTGTACCTATACGTGTTGGTAAGTAATTTAGTTGAAAAGGAGATATACTTTTTGAAATGAAACCCATCTTAACTTGTTTTCCCCAAAATACAAATAAATCAAGTGACACAACTCCTGACATCATTACATTACTGCACTACCAATTGCTATGAAGTAGTCAATTAGGAAACTCATTCTGACCATAGTATGTAGTGGATCAAGCTATGACAATCGACCATAATAACCATCATTTTGACCAACACCATTTTGTGAATAGCCAATTAGTAATCTCTCATGTTTAAGTCCAACAGTAATAAAAAAATGTAATTGCATGGTCATGCCAGAGTCTCTTCCATGGAGAGAATCAGATTATACTAAAATAAAAAGAAAAGACTCTAATTACAAAGGAAATCCACAGCTTCACAACTTAAAGACTGAAGCCTTGGTCAGGCTTCTAACTACAATCACAGATGGTGAGCCAAAATGGTCCATTCAAAAACCTCAAGGTAAAAATTTCCAGGAGCTTATTAATCAAATGGCTTGTTTTGAAATCAACCCATTAAAGTTGATGGCAGTATTCCTCGACTGCCATTGCTGACTACCCAGGCAGCTGGCTTACTAAATATCCCTAATCAGGCTCTAATTATAACTTTTTTTTATATAACCTCCAAGACCACCGTTAGGTATTTCTTCAGAGGATGAGATGAATGATTTGTAGCTCTTTACTCTACCACTCACACCACAGAGGCCAGCCCAATTATATAACTACCTAAAGACAGTGGTAATAAAGCATGAGGTATTACACGTTCTTGGCCAGAACACCGGAGAATGGAACTATCAGTAGATGTTACCACCACAGAAGTAAAATTTTCTGCTAGGTCATCCAATGGGAGCTCATCCAGGCTCAGAGAAAAGATATTTCAAGCCTGGACTCTTCCATGAACATCGTGCAGTCCATCCATCAGTTCAAAAAGTATTAGCTGACCATCCCAGACCAGCCCAGGATTCTACCAGGGATATTTCTACCAATGGTAATGTCAATATTAGTGCCATGAAAGGCTCTCCATTTATCAACCATGCCGATGTAGGTGGCCAACTGGTCTGCAACATTAAAGACTTCAAAATTGTGCTGCACGATGAAACCAATTCACCACTAAAATCAGTGATGCCAGTGTGCCAAAAAAGTGACTTGGCTTTAACATTAGCGCCTACAAGGATTGGATAATTGCCTATCAATCTAAGGATCCTATCCCATCTTGCCAGATGTTCCTCAGTGGGATCCCTATACTGGAAGTATGAGCTGAAAAAAATCAAGTCCTGACCATTAATGACAAGCCTGACCACTACATGATGTATGTCAGAAGCCTGTCACACAAAGACACTATCAAGTGACCTCCTACACGGATAGCAGACATGCTATTATATCCTATGTAAAACTTTTTCCAGCCATAAAAACCTGGCACATCATCCTTTATCATATAAGGTGCTGCAGGAAAATAACACTGAGGTTTCATCACTCAACAATTTCACCTAACTCAACTTGGACTACATAAGCACCCTGGGCATTCAGTTGACCAAACTTAACCATCAAGAGATTTAAAGTATAGCTCAACTGTTCGCAAGTAACAATCACATTTTCTACTAACAACTGAGTGCTTATGATTCTTATGCAACCTTTTGCAGTTCATGCAGGTTGGAGCCTCTGACTTCTGTGGACAATCATTGCATTTGTGGCCTTCCTTGCCACAATGCGCAGAGACCAGTGTAAATTTACAAAATTTGGCTCTTTGGCAACACCTCAAGGTATTATTTAACCTGACTGGATCCAAAGTCAAAAAATAATCTACCCTCAGATGTAAACCTCTGAAAGAGGTTTACATCAAAAACTTACCTCAAAAACTCCATGATATCTTTGAGCACCATGCTTACCTGTTTTAAACCTACATTCCCGCCTAAAACTGGCTTCATCCAAATCGATGTTCTGTTCCCTTATTAGGGTCAGAACGTCCCCATCAGAAAGACTGCGGTCAATATCATAAACAATGATGCCGAGCCTACACATCCTTTTAGGGTCAACTTTTACATTCAATTGTTTGTCGGCTGAAGACTCTGTGATCAACCAGATTATCTCCTTGCAACTACAACTAATCCTTTGTTGGTCTCTCTAATGTTTCTAATTTTAAGCCCATTCTGACTATCATGAAGGGCAACCTGAAGGTCCTTTTTCAATTGACTACTGGGTACAGTCAAGCCCTCCACCTTATTAGCAAAAATAACCTCAGGCTTTTTAGAAACTTGACTGGTTTCAAGTCTTCCCCTGACTTTTTCAGCATACCATTTAGGTTGTACTGAGGTCAGGGCAGACTTCTGGATCAATGTGGCCTCTTTGGGCTTGGAGGCAAGGTTCTCAAACCCTTCTACGTATAGAGAATGCTTCCTGAAACAACTTAAGGCGAGGTAAAAATCTATACTTCATACCCACAGTGACACTCCTAGAGTTTGCCAGATAACTGAACAAGTTATCCAATTGGCATGAACTTCATGGGCCAGCAGGGCAGAACTACCAGGTCTGTCTGCTTCTAGCCCATAGGAATTCATCAACTAAAGGGTTAACTTCCACCTGGGTGGATACCCCTACATCTGCCATCAAGCCTTCATTATCAGAGACTGAGAAGATCGAAAGAAAAAGATCCGAACCCCTCTTCCAGCCAGACTTCCTGCCTACCTCTTGAGTATCTGTCATAGCCGGAGATACCCTGACCTGACAATCTGCGAATATAAATGCTCACTGTCCTATGTAGACCTTGGGTAAGCTCATAAATGTTACTACTATCTGCAGCAAGCCACAGGAAGTCCCCTTCTATATTCTCCTGTCACTCACTGCACCTCTTAGCCACTGCTGGAATGTGAAGTTCAGAAACTGATACACAGTCACGGATTGTAGCCCTTGTTCTTAAAAGAACGCAAGCAGGACTAAAGGGGTAACCCCTTTGCTTGTTACAGGGTCTTACAACCAGAAGTTGTTACCACTCTTTCGCCATGATGAGGCGGGTGCTCGAACAAATCGTATGCCTTGAAACTTTGAATCTCCATGAAACGGAGGAGACATTTCTAAATACATATGATGTAAAACCATTGCAGCAGTACTCAATAAGCAAAAATTCAGAAACTGGGGAAGGTACACATTCGACCACCAGCATGAGGTACTGTGCATACTATACAAACAAAATAAATTTAAAATGATAAAATACAAAAGAAGAATTTAATTAATAACTAATATTCTGCAATTTCAGCAGCTGATGACATCTCTATACTGGTCTAACTCTTGCCAATCTCTTCATCTTTACATAGCAGCCTTCAGCTCCCTTTTTCTTTTTATGTTTAGCCTCCAGAAGCACTGTAAGGTATTACTTTAGAGAATGAATGAGGATAATATGTATGAATATAAATGAAGTGTAGTATAGTATAAATGAAGTGTATAAAGTCACAGGTCGACCATTCCTTAACTGTTTAGTAAATTGAAACCTAACCACCAAAGAACACTAGTATCCACGATCTACATCCACATAAAAGTAACTGCCTAGTAAATCCTAGTAAAGACTAGGATTTGAAGCTTAGAATTCTCGACTTCAAAATGAGCTGATTTACAGTGATGAGTTGATTTGCCTTTAACTCCCACTTTGTCAATCATTTTCACTTTTTTACATTCCCTTCCCATTATTCTTACTATCTGTAATCTTTTCTCTTACAATTTAAAATCCAGCCATACCTGTCTTATCATCAATTACTCTCTCGCAGCATCTCATCATTTTTATCCATTAAGCCTTCAGTCTTTCTCCAGATCCACTTCTAAATGGCTTCTAATTTCTTTTTATCTAGCTTCAGTAATGTCCATGATTAGGCTTATACAATTTCTCACTCCATACACAAAACATTGTCATCCACTCTTTATAAATATTTATCAAGCATTGTGTAAGTTTCAGATCCTATTTTGATATTTTTAGATTTCACATTATGGATGCTTATATGTCTTCATTAATACAGCTTCTCAGATACCTAAATACTCCCACTTTTATCTGCTACTTCCTTTAACCCTTTTGATTGAACCCTTTTGCTGCCGGTCAATAACCATACACTTAACTTATTTAATGTTTATCTTCATTTCTTATTTCTTACAAATTTTGTCCAAGTCCTCTATAATTCAATTGCTCACTGTGTTAAGAAACTGACGTAATATACTATTTCAATTTCATTGAAAAGTGATTCAATAGTTGTAAAATTCACTCGTTAACATGACTGAGAAAGTTCATAGTTCAATAACAATACAAAACTAATATCTAACAACCTTTTAGAATATCTTAATCTATAACCGTCTATTTGCGAGTTTTTTTCATAATAGCACTAAAAGCAATCTTTTTATATTCTGTTTAATGTAAAATTTATCTTTAATAGTTGAAGGTTTACGCTATCTCTGTCTTTCTTGAAATAAACCCTTACTTATCCAGTTTTGTACATCGAACATGCATCAGGGCATGGCAGCCATCCATACTGTGAGTTTAAGTGGTTTAGACTGTTTTTAAGCTAACTTTCTGACTTCATCTTAGACTCTGTTACAGGATATGGTATAATAATTTTTTAGTCAAAAGTTCTTTTTATTTTGATCTAATATATTTAGGTACGAATACCTTTTTTGTTAGTACTGGTTATTTATTATTATTTATCCAGGATATCTCTCAAAGAAATTTAGGCATATTCTGCAAGTGATTTCTATAAAAATTGTCTGTATATTCTTCTCTTGAAAACTGAAAAGGCATTTTTTGAAAATGATACTCAAGTACTAATTATATCGTCTACTTTGAAAGCATAAAAAACTATTCAAATGCAATATATTAATTTTAGTTATTGATCTGCTGTTAATGGTGACAAATTAAAAAATAATTTAAATAAATAATAAAAAAATAAACGATCTACTTATTTAGTTTTTTCTTTTTGTTTGTTTTTATAGTTTATATTGTTTTTGGTTATTTTTTAATACTGAAATGATTTTTATTTCAATTTAGAATAACACAGTATTTTACTGTTCATGTTGTTTTTTATCAAAACTCAAATTTCTTAAATTCTTTTTCATATTGTGTTAGCATTACTTATGTAGATTTTCTAAGAATTAAATTCTCTAGAAATTTCATGAAAAATTGAGTTTTGCAATACCAGTTTTTAGTGTTTTAGAATAATTTCACAAATATTACTACACATACAGGTTCTGGGACCTGATTTATTCAATTTGTCATGTTAAAACCATATGGAAACCACCAATTTCCCACTTAATTTAATTACCAATTATTTTGATATAACTTCATTTTACCCATATGATTCTTTCTTTATTTCCATTTGTACAATATATCCTGAAATTCTTTCAATTTCTTCACAAAACAATTTATATATTATTTTCTTATTTTTCTTTCTTTATTTAATTCACCTTTATTAGTTACCTAGTACGTACATATGATGACTGTTTTAATAGTCCAGATGTGCATTTTGTTTTAAATTTTTATTTATTTGTAAACAGTTACTGAACATTTCCTGCTTATGAATTCCTTTCATTTTGCTTAAAAAATATTTTTCTTTTTAATATCATGCTCTTTTCAAGTTAACATCTATGAGAATCAACTAGTAATTTTAAAAAAATTAATAAGTAAAGAGAAAAACCAAATCGCTACTAACCAATGTACCGAGAAGCAATGGCAGTAATTAGCTGTTTCCACATATCAACTTGAGTGTTGTTATTATTAATATCACTGAATAATTTACCAGGGTTTCCCATCAACTCAAATCCAGGTCTTAGTCCATACTTTATCAGTATTTCCAACAATTCATCTAAATATTGAAAATTGTATTCAACAATACTGCTACTATTTTGCCTGCGTGTAAGAAAACATTTTATTACAAAATCCAATAAATTCATAATCATAAATTACTCCATTCATAAGTAAAGATTTTTCAATACAGTATGTGATACAATCGTATATGTAATATATACAATCTTGTATAGATGCAAATCAAATAAAAATTTAAGGGAATTTATTTTGTTAAAATTCACAGCCTCAGCCTGAATGGATTTTATTACAAATAATTGCAGTAACCTGTCATGGCTTGTGTTACAGACATGATTTCAATGGTCGTAATAAATCCACATCTTGCTCACGTGCAAGGTACATTCAATCGCTTTGCACAACAGAAGAAATTGCTAATATAATCGATCACCAACTTCATTATGTTTAGAATTAAATTTTGCAAGAAAACAAAATGGTGTCACAAATTTAAAGCAGGAAGAAGTTTCTTTTTACAAAAAAAGGGTTGATCTATCAACCCTTTGAAAAAGGGATCTATCGCCATAATAGATTCACAGAAAAAATGAACAAAATGTTTTTGTTGATAGGCAAATACTTCAAAAATTCATAGACAAAAAAATTTATATAAAGTTCAAAAGTATCAAGAACTGTTCTTTAGGAAATTGTTAACAAAAAACCAAGTGGCTATCATGAGCTCTGTGTACATTCAAAACCAAAAATTCTGACATTTTAACATAAACACCATCACTGCAATGCATGCAAGCATTATGAAGATGAGTGTTTTTATGCTGCTATGATAGATGAAACATGAGTATGCCATGGTACATCTAAAAAAATATACCTCCAGAGGATTCGTGCATAACAGTTTATAGCTTGGTTGAATAATTCTCATGCTGGAGAATTTCAGGAATGTAAATATACCATTTGTGTTTGGCTGAAAATGCTCCAATCTGTTAAAGGATTCTATGAGATGAGTACATGATGTCTGTGTAACTTTCCTCTGGATAGGAATATTTGTCTCATACTACAGTTCCTCTGAAAGTAGATCATCCTTTTTCACTACCACATCTTTTCTTTATTCTTAATCCTTCTTTTTGAAATTTGGTTCAAGGGTATAAGTCTGATTCTACAAAATCCATGTTCAGAATGTGCTAAAAGCTTGGACTACAGCATTCTTGGCGATATCTTGGGGCCAATCCTGGGATTCTGTTTCCTGTAGGTCAGTGCAAAGTATTTTTTTTTTTGACTATTAGATAAAGCCAGGCTTCCTAAAACCTAAAAAAAATCAAAATATACCCAGAAACAATTGATAATCAATAAATTGACACCACATACAATTACATTTTTTAGAATATAAAAAAATACTCTAAATATAGTTTTAGTATGAAAAATTATAGTAACCACCACCTGTGACAAGAAGAAACTGCTTTCTGCCTCAAGGAAATACCTTATATACCTCAAATACCTTAAAATTTAAATATATTGTGGTTTTAATACAAACAGCAAGGAATCTCTACTTGAGGAGGAATCTACCTATAAGATATTGTTCATATGCATGTCATGTAAAAATAAGTTGTTGCAAGCCTTTAAATGAGAAGTTTCTGCTCAACCTTCTCCTAACCCCAATTTTCTATCAAGTGAATATATTTTCTTAAAAATGTTAAAAAGAACAATTGCAACTGGCTACAAAACCTTCTCATGACAACAGTGAGATTTGTAATGATGATACTGTTGTCATGTCATTATACAGAACAAGTAGGAAGACTGCTAAAATATTAAAATTAATAAACTTTTTACCAGCTCACAAATCTATTAAGGATTAGGCCATCAATGGCCTAAAATATATGTCTAATAAATATGACTAAAAATAAATAAAGATGTGTTTCAAAATAATTATAACTCAATCCAAAATAAAATGCTTTAAAAATATTTTTTTTATTGCTAATATTTTATTTATTGATATAATATTGCTTTCTCAATACCCCTATTTATACAATATTTAACTTACCTAACATGAATTAGATCCAGTAGCCAATGTATTCTAACTTGAGTGATTCCATTAAAAGGCAATGATCCAATTAAAGCCAAATTAATCTTAACATCTTCCGATGTTAAGTAATTAAATGCTTCTTCACCTGATGCTGGTGGACTAAAAATACACACAACTTAAGAAGAAACAACATAATCAAGTTTATAGAAAAAATAAAATTCAATTGCTTTATAGGTGATGCATGTATATACGTCAACATACAAATTTTTTAATTCTTGTTTTATTAATTAAAAAATAAGTGTTAACCATCACTTGAATGATCGATCACATAGACAAACATTTATTTCATTATACTTGTTTCAATAAAAGTAGTATAAAAAAAATTACCCGCTCTCTTACTAGGTGGCCAGTGACTTCTACTAGACTGCTTTCAAATGTTATTCTGTGTCATTAACTACAGTAGATGATACTCACATAAATAAGTTAATATAAAAATATTGATATAAAAGCACAGTATGTGCAAAAGAAGAGCTCAATATTTTAATTAGCTGTAGCAGAATTTTTACTATCATCAGAAATCTTTCACAATAATAAAAACACAAATTTAGTTAATATTAATAATTTTGTTGATGTACCTGTCAGCACTGAGTTTTAATCCATAAGAAAGTTGCTTTTCTTTTCTCATTTCTTAACATTACAAAAGAATAAGATTAGCTTATTGTGGCAGGACATTACTCACATGAGAGTACAGTGCTTGCATAATGAATAGAGCTAAAAGTAAAGAAAAAAATTTGAAAGCTAAACAAATTAAATATTATGGTCATTAATCATAATAAATACATGCCAATCTAATAAATTATCTAATCTATATTTAATATAATATTATCTAATAAATAACATCTGATGGTGTTTAAATTCATGATTTAGAGAACCAGTTTATATTAAACATAAAATCTGGCATTTATCCTTACTTCTACCCTCCAATTTGTAGGGATATTTTTCTGACATTCCTGTATAATCAGGTTATAAAGGATGTACCAACCCAGGACTCAGAATTTCTCGCTAAATATTCTTCAAGAATACATTTTTAAAAAATCAAAAGGTCTCGTCTCATTTATTTATTAACAAAAACAATTATTTATTAATAAAACAATTTAACAAATTACAAATTCCTTGGAATAAGCTATATTCGATAATATAAATATTAAACAAATTGATCTTTCATGTCAGTAAATTGTTTATCAAAACTGTCAACTTCATTACATAACAGTTGTACCTAAAAGACTTTAAATATAAAAAACAGAACATATTACATATTTTTAAATTGGGTTTTATCGTCATGATGTTAAAATTTTGTTTTATCTTTATGACAATACAGTTACTATATCTTACTGTACACTGGGGTAGTGATGTACAACCTGACCTCAAATTAATCATTGATTTTTTAACACAAAATATAAGTATTTTATCACTAATAAAAAAAATCAAATGTGCAATCATAATTCATTATTTTACAAGGTTTGGTAATATTTAGTTAAATCATTTTTAAACACCAAATACATTTTAATGAAATTACACACATAATAATTAAAATAACAGAGAAAAGATGACAGTTTTTATCTTAGTAGAATTTATATCTTAATATTAAGATATTACATCAATAGTAAGCAATTCAGTAATAGTTTACAGTACCTGAAACCTGTACTATCCCAGAAACGTGAAAGTTTTCCGATTGGTTTTATAGTGTTGATTTCTACCCTTAGCTGAGCGTTACAATTAATTATTAAACTCATTAAAAGAATAACAGCAGTGAAACTACTAAATTGTATACGAATAAAACTCATTATTCAAATAGTCATTACCACCAAAATAATCGACAATACTGTATTGTAATACAGTCGATCATAAAAACAATAACGAAAACACAGAATTCTTAGCGGACGCAAACGAGTTTCCTATAGCTCGTAGATATGATCTTGAAACTGAACGAAACGCGAAGATATCGGGATATTTATATCATCCCCTATTAATTGCGAGCATAGATATCAGTCCCTTGTTGCTGGACTAAACGTCCGTATTTATGTATTCCAATATCTAGACTGGATTACAGCTTTCAAGTTAATAGACACTAAATGTAACACAGGATAATTTTACTTTTAACTAGGGTCAAATATTTATTTACAGAAGTACCTTTCAGTTGAAATAGTAATTATAGCTGCCATTTTCAAAATTGAAAAACACTTCATTTGTTTTAAGAGTCGATATACTGAACAGTATCTGGTTACTTTCAAGCTTTAAATGAAAAATTAATTTTATTAAATGTTCCCTTACATCCTACTTCTTTTACTCATCATCCTACCCTAATAGCTCAAGTCAATGGAGGCTGAACTCTAAAAAAAATTAAATGAAATAACGTTTAAACCTTCAATAAAAATATACTACTATTGAAAAAAGTTAAATATTTATTAATTTACGTCAATAGGTTGTCAAGAGAAGTCACTTAGGATTTCTCAAGTAACTATCATTCTGTGTTTAATTTTATATTTTCTGAGAAATTTTTCTTAAACGCATTATAACTACTCCAAGTTATTAAGATGGTAGTGTAATGCATTTATACAGTTGCGAAGTTTGGTATTAAAGAATTCGAATCAAAAACTAGGTATCGAAATCAGCACCGAGCTTTGCCTAACGTAACGTGTTATAATTGTCCGTTGCAGAGCTCCAGCATCGAGTGAATCCGAGTAACTGAACTGATAAATAGTTTGTTCAAATTAAAATTTCACTTAGCCAACTTTTTTTTCACTTAGCCTCCGGAACCACCGTAAGGTATTACTACAGAGAATGATATGTATAAATGGTAAATGAAGTGTGGTCTTATAGTCTCAGAATGACCATTTCTGAGATGTGTAGTTAATTGAAACCCAACCACCAAAGAACACTGGTATCCACTATCTAGTATTCAAATCCGAATAGAAGTAACTGCCTTTACTGGGATTTGATCCTTAGAGCTCTTGACTTCAAAATTAGCTGATTTGCGATGACGAGTTTAACCACTAGACCAACTCGATGGGGTTTACATAGCCAACTATTAACAATGTGTAAAGTATATAGTTTTATATAAGACATTCCTTCTTTTTGTTCACAATAATGAAAAGCCGATCTTCGTAGCGGAGTGATAGCGTCTTTGTTCTTTCATCCGGAGGTCCCGGGTTCGAGTACCGGTCAGGCATATTTTTCACACGCTACAGAAAAAATATTCATTTCATCCACTGGTAGCTGCTGGTACCAGTTGAAATAAATATAAGAATATTGGGGAGTTAAGGGAGTTAAGCTTTCTCTCCTTCAACTCAGTTTCTGTTATAAAAATTCAACAGATCTATTCATTATTCCGAGGAAGAGATTGTAGATAATAGATTGTTTAAAAAAACTACTTACAAAAAACTGACGAATCGATTCTAAAGAAATAAAAATTCTCGGACGCTTATCAAGAAACGTAGACACGATTATAATGTTGCCGAAAATGTCTGTAACTGTTAGAGAAATCGAAATGAAACTTCATGGATTCAATTTTTTAACATGCAACATGTGTTTTTTTTCATCACAAAGTTGGTTTAATAATGCTTATATAAGTTATTGTAAAATCGATTGTAATTTATATCTTTATCAAAAGCTAAGTAGAAAATATTTAACTTAATAAAATAAACCTAAATTTAACAAAAATATTTATATGTTTAATATTTTCAAAACCACTAACTTGAAAATACTAAACGATTACTTTTCAGAAGAATGGGTATTTTTCTGCCAAAAGCCTTTTGGACCAAATTTAACTCCTACCTCAGCAAAAGCCTGATAGTTCTTTTGTTAATGGTGACACACAATAAATAAATAATTTATTTTCCCATATGTAGAGAGGCTCAATATCCCCAGTGGTAGCTTTTGGATACAATATTGACGAAGCTGATGATTACTTCTAGAGACCTTGGAAAGAAAAAAATTCCATTAATTAGAAATTGAATCGTTTGATTTTTAAGAAGTTTATGTTATCTCATTTCGTCATGCTATCCAACAAAATCACTAAATGATTTCATTTTTTAGTAATTAAAATTGATTCAAATTTTGAACCTGGGATAACTAAATGCAAATTCAGACACATAGCTTTTAGCTCTCCCATAAGCTTATTGCGCTCTCCTCTCCAGGTAGTAATGACGTTTTCTTTTATTAATTCTGATTGTTTTTCGCTTGTAACATAACCTTTCGCTTGTCTCACTTGTCTTTTTAATTCACAAGTACCAAGTTATAATCGAAATAATACTTTGTCCTCTCTCTACACTAGATACCAAGGTGTAATCAGATAGTATATATAATCACAAATACAGATTTTCGACTAAATGGTGCGCAAAAAAGTGAAGTTGCGATGCCACCGTACAGAGTCCGCCAATCTCGCCTAACTTTCACTTCAAGCTTCCTCAAAACAGTTGGTGTCCATCAACTAGGAAACTAGTTACTATAATGAGACTTCGTGTTTTGATTGTTTTTATTTCGTTTCAATGTAGCTTTGCATTATAATTTTTATCTTAATTATATTATTGTAACTAAAATACAGTGATTTAGTTGAAAATATGTTTAACTCAGTGCGTTCGTATAAAGATTACGCAAACATAAATAAATAAATCTTTTATTCTGATCGATACTTAATAATCCATCACACAAATCATACTAGTAATGAGTAGATGTGCTAATTTACAGATAAAACTTCCGAACTGTCCCCTCCCCGTAATTTAATCTTTTAAAATTGCAAATGTTCTGATGAGTTTTTTGTGTTTTAATGTACTCTTAGTTTAATCTGTACTTTCATAAATTGTTATTAAGATTTATTAGGTCGTTCTCTTAAATTTTCTTATAATCCTGTTTCAGTTTTGTTTGTTGAGAATGTCAGTAAAAATATTAAAATGTACGTTTACTTTAATATGGTTATGCATATCTAATTAAATTATAACTTAAGTTTTCACCCCTCTTGCCAACGGGTGTTGAAACCAAGCGTGGTTAGGTACCCACAAAAATCTATGGTTGTCAGACCATCACGCCACTTATGTCACTAGCTGCTCCTCGAACACTGTACGTAGCGTCAAGTAACCAGTCTGCACTCATACCTGACCCAAGTCGTTTGTGTCTGGATGGACTCTCTCAATTCTTGTTCGGATGAACATTACTTTAAGTTTTATTTAGTTGTTTGCTATCTTTAACGTTAAGTTATAAGTTACAAGTGTTATGTTACAAAATTATTTTAAACCGGTAAGACGGTGTACAATTAAACAATCCTTCATTAATCAACAAGTTGTTGTCTTCATTCATCATCTATGAACACATACAGTCCACCCTCGTTCTAAAATCTACCGCAACGCTATTAGTCAAGGACGTCCCGTCGACGTCGCAACAAACTTATTCGTCTTAATTTTCTTAATAGTGAGTCACATTCAGAATTACGTAAGAATACATTCGTCAATTTTCCAGTACCGAAACATTCGATTTTATATAATAGCAGACCGCAAGAACGTAGTACACACCGCAGGCTATTACATGACAATGTTATGAAAAAAAAAACACATTAATTTGATGTTTACATTGACAAGAAGTAAAACTTAAATTTTTCACGTGAAAAATGTTTAATTTTTCTTGTGAATTTTATTTTTAGCGACTTATTTTGTCGCCGTTTACCTATGTATATCCAAAAGCAAGAACTGTCTTCGTGCATCTAATTTTTATAATTTCGGTTATATTTTATATGTTAAAATGAAACGTAGGCCAGACTTTAAGTCAAAACAAATTTTATGTGAAACGGCAATTTTTTATTTCTCCCAAAAAGCAGTACCGAACTACTTTCCGGCAGCAGTTCACTCTAGAAATATGACAGTCATCGCAAATAATTTGTGCTACTTTCCGCTAGGCAGCGATAATTTCCGATATAAGTTACTATCAAAGTGCAGAGTGTGTAAGTGTGTATCGTACTAACGTCTGTATTTCTGTGATATAATTTATTCCGTGTTACTGAGGGTTACCAGTTTTGTTAGTGTGAAGATTATTTTGAGGTTATATTTTGTTTTAAACTTTTTTATGATGTGTGAATTAAATTAATTTTTCCAGTATTTAATGTGTATTACTGACATTGGCTTATTAAATGTTTAAACTGATAAAATACATCGTTCGTTATCAGTGACGATTATAACCTTCATAACCAAACTATCACATGAATGAGATTAGTTTGGTTATGAAATTTGCTACAAGTTAGTATATCTAGCCCTTAGTATTACAGCAGTTTAATCTTTTACTTTGTGTCTAATTTGATTGTTTGTTTGAAAACAATGAGTGTGAAATTGTAAAGCCTTTTTTAAGAATAATGTTAATGGCATTAAATTATTGTATCTTTAATTTGTAAAAATACATTTTAACTTAAAAAACTTGAACAATTGCTGTAGATATCATTATAGAGAGAGAGAGAGAGAGAGAGACTTACTTTTACTTTTTTCTGTTACAGAAAATAAATCTGAACACCATTGATTAAAATTTTGCCTAGCTAAACAGAAAAATTCAAATCAAATTAAATTAGAGAGCTAAGTAAAGAAAGAGATTACAGCAGAATTGTGGCATCTTAGCCATAAATTAGTTTTCTCTGTTAATACAAAATGAATTAATTTTGGACAAAATTAAAAAATGGAAAGAGATGGTTTTCACCATTTTTAATGTGTGACCTTTTTGTATTGCAGTCTTAGAAAATTGAGCTTTAGTATGATAAAAGTACATAAGTTATTAAAAATTCCAAAATTATAAGTTGTCAGATTTAGAGGTGGGATATTCAACATATTTTCCAAAGTTTTTTGCCACATATCTTGAAAACCTAGACTGAAAAAAGTTGAAGATTGTCATAAATATATATATTAACTTAGCAAAATCAGTTTTTTTTTTGTTATTGTATTTTTCCACATTCTCCTCTGTACCAATTATATCAAAGACAAAAGTATACACAGTTTTCCACCAACAGTACAGAATTCAACAATGTCTTTTATCTTATGCTTATTGTTTTTCCATGTTAAGGGTGCTTTTGAGGGTTTCCCTCATCGTCGGTTAATAAAATTTTTTTAATAACGCAAATTAAACTTAAAACATTAAAATTGTCGCATATTATAAAAATATGTAGTCAAAAAATTAAAATAAAATATTTCATGTGGCCAGCCACATATACAGTAACTAACATTACTTAAAATTTTATGTAATAAATTGTACGAATTTGTTATCTATGGCAGTTTTAGTAAGTAAGTCATCATCAAAGTCTGTCTGTACATTAATCAAGTTAAACTTTTGTCTATACATGTATATATAATGTTTTTCTAAAATATTTCATTTCCTGTTATTATTATCACATCATTTTACAATTTTTATTGTTTTTAAATTTGTATTTGAGTCGGTGCTTAAGTATTTATTAATTATTAAATGATCTGCAAGATTGGAGAAACCTAATTTATTGTTTGTATAAGAACTAAAGTGTTCTGAAAATCTTGTCCTAAATGATCCAATAGTTTTCCCAATATAAATTTTGTTATAAACATTGCATGTTATTTTATAGATACCACACAAATTATTACGATCATTTTGCAGAACACTAGATCTTATAAAAACAGTAAATTAGGTTTCTCCAATCTTGCAGACTATTTAGTAATTAATAAACATTCAAGCAGCGACTCGAATACAAATTTAAAAACAATAGAAATTGTAAAATGATTTGATAATAATAACAGGAAATGAAATATTATGTGCACATATATAGCCAAAAGTTAACCTTGGTTAATGTACAGAGTTTGATGATGACTATCTTATCAAAAGTGCCATAGATAACAGTACATTCGTATAATTTATTAAATAACATTTTAAATAATGTTAGTACATACTGTATGTGTGGCTGGCCACATGAAATATTTTATTTTAATTTTTGACTACATATTTTTATGAGATAATTTCAATATTTTTGAGTTTAATGTGCGTTTTTAAAAATTAACTGACGAAGACTCATTTATCTTTCTTCATATATTGTGTCTGCCAATATGGTATTATAGGATGGGAGCTGCCTTTCGTATAGATTTAATTTCTTTGAATAAAATGCTTAAGTGTATAGAATTATGAAAATGCTTAGTTTAGAATTATGTATCTTCCTGCATTACAACTGTGTGCATCGAGGTTGATTAATTGCAAGTAATTTACTTTAAAAATGTTATAACCAATCCATTTCAAAATAAATTAAAGAATTCCATTTTGCAAAAACAATATTACTCTGATGAGCTTTTAAGTAGTATTAATAATAATAATTAGATAATCTAAAAATAATTTTCTGCTTACTCTTTTGATTTCATTTATTTTCTAATAAAGTTCATTAATTTGTTTGTTTTTGCAGCAGTTCTTTGTTACTGGTGAAATAGCACTTCTACCATTCCTGTTATGTTCTATATATATTCTGATCTGATTGAACTATGTATTTTTCCTTCATTGTTGGAGGCATTTATCTTTTTACATAAGTATATTGTATGATTGCTTCCATGTAATTTATTAATTTTAATCTATAATTGAATTGTTTTCCAATATTTAATTCTGTTATTGGTTAAACAATCTTAGCCAGAAATCTTTAATTGCATGAATTTCTGTATAAACGAGTTGTCAGTTTGACATGTTGTTACCATTGAAATGTCACTTAAAATAAATTCAATTATGCCAGTGATGTTTCACACTTTTGTATTTCTATACAATGTTTAAACAATGATTTTTGTACATATGTCATTCTTTGGATCTGGAAAAATATATCTGTGGTTGACTTTGAAATGTTGCAATCCAACTTTTCTTTGATCAATTGTGCACTATGCTCTTGATAAATCAGAATGATTCCATTTTAATCTTGATGGTAATAGCTTACATTATTGTGCTAAGGTGGTTTTTACCTAAAGGATTCATTGTTTGGTCTGCCAATTCAACTTAATATGAACTGTAATACTGTATTATTTCTACAAACTTTAGTTCATTGTGAATGTTATATTGATACAGAAGCTCAGTATATTGATACAGTATTATATGAACTCTGTCAGTAATGTATTTAGCTGTAGATTTACTGGTTATGTGTTTAAAACAAACAGCTGTTGTGTAAAATTTGTAACAGAACTAAATATTATTACTTAAGTACTAAGTGTTGTTTTTTTCTAAGGTATTATGTTTGTTTACTTCAAATGTTAATATTTATGTTTCAGTTTCTCAAAGTTTTGAATGTAAAAATATATATATTTATTATGAATTTTAATCAGTATTGAAGAGTAAAATGGACATAAAAGAACCTGAAAAACAGGAAATTAATATTAAACAAAAGAAGCTAGACAAAAAAAAATCCAAAAAATATTTGTCTATTGAAAAAAAAGACATCACTTCAGAAGTAACAACTAATCCTGTTTGGCTATGTATGAAAAATAATGTTGTCGCTAACTCATCTAAACCATCATTTTTTTCAAAATCACAGTCATCATATGTCCAGTCGTGGCCTGAATTACCATATCCTGGTTTTTCAAATATTGAAAGTGATGGGAAAATTGTCCAAACTGAAGTATATCAACATAATGAAAATAAAAAGTTACATTTTCCAGAAACATCAACTAAATATGATAATAAATCAAACAAAGCTATATGTGCTACTGATGGTAGTACTTGCACTATTTCTAATTACAATACCATTCAAAATGAAATATGTGAAACTAAAGATTTAAAAATAAGTAGATCTGTAGTTAATAGGAATAAAAATGCAAATGAAATGAAATCTTCTATTCAATCAGGTAAATATGTTGTTATTTATGATATTTATTTTTTTTACAACTCTTCTTTATCTGTTTTCATGTGTATCTTTAACACTATGCAAAGTGTTGTTTTTTCTCAGGTTTAATTGATTAAACAAACAAGATATCAGTGATATTTATGTCTGTGGTGTATACATATGTATAAGTCTTTGTCTTTCTGCACATACTCACATTTACCTATGTGTTTTTCTCAGATGATAAATTTTAATGTCAAATTTCTTTAAATAGTTCAGTATTATTTATATAATTCTTGAAGGAAGTGATTTTATCACAGTAAAAAAAAATGTTGTGGTTGGAGTGCCATATTGGTAGTTAGTGGCTAAACTCATGTGATTTGGGATTGCAAGGGTTGCATTAACATAGTGTATAAAAAGTGTCATACTCTCACCATAGTTGTTCACCGCCACAAATTCATTCAGAAATATGCTGCTGCTTTCAGCATTAAATTTTTTAATCAACTGACAGCAGATGAGTATGATGAAGATCAGTCAGTTAAATGATATGATAAATGTCTGAATTTTTGGGGTGACTATTTGGAAAAATTGCATGAAGTACGAGTACATAGAAATAAAATAAAGGTTTATTATATTTTTATTGATTATTTCATACAATAAAATAAATACATCTTTCTGTCTGATCTTCATTGTTTTTAACCAATGTCTTCTTTATAATCTATTTCATTTTAAAGTGGTTTTTTGAGAAATGAAATCATATTCTTTACCATATTTTGATTGTGTGGTCAGCTTGTATTCTTCCCATGTTGGTGCCAATTACAATTATTAATTCAATGGAAAGTTATGGTTTCAGATCAGGTCTGGCTTGACATTTTTCACACATTATAATATTCATTTCTCATTATAATTTCATTATAATTATAATGATTGATAGTAATGGGACGGATATTTCAAGATGGATTATAAATTTATTGATTAATAATATACACAATTCATATCTTCATCATTTCTCTATAAAGTTTCCTGCACAATCTACACACTTTTGCCAACAGTTTGGAAGCTAGAATATTCCTTGTTCATAAAAACTTTGAGGATAAGTCGTCAACCAATTGTGCACATGCTCCTTGACATCTTGATTGTTTTGCAATCATTTCCCTCCAAGCAATTCTTTCAAGGCCGCAAACAAAAAAATAATCACAGGGGTACAAATCTGAACTTTAGGGAGGGTGGTTGAGGGTTTCGCAGTGTGCGGCTTGATGTCATGGAAAAGGATGATATCTATGATGGGCGTACTCCATCTTTTGTTTTTTTTTGTTTCGGTAGGTGGCTTTTGTTGACTGTAGAAGGTAGCAATGGTAAGCTGTATTCACTCTTTGTTGATTGTGGAGAAAATCAATGAGTAAAACTACCCTTGAGTAAAAAAAAATCATTGCAAGAACTTTTCTGGCTGATAACAGATGGGTTTTGACCTTAATCAAGCAGCCCTCATCCTTTCTTCACCACTCCTTATTCGCCATTTTTAACTCCAGAGTGAAATGATGGATCCATGTGTCTCATCATATGTGATGACGCACCTCAAAAAATCATCCCTTCTTGCCAAAATCAATTCAGAAGTCTCTCGCAGATCTCCAAACTGATCTGTTATTGATTTTCAGTCAACAGCCTCTCAGAACCCATCGAGCACTAATTTTTTTAAAGCCAAGATGATCAATGATAATGGATTGAGCATTCCCATAGCTGATACCCACTTCTCATGCGATTTCTTCAACAGTGAACCAGCGATCACCTTTGATAAGCTCATGGATTTTGTCACCTGTGAGACTTGACCTTGGGTGTTCATCATGACTTTCGTTTTCTACACTTTCTCACCTGCCCGTAAATTGTCTGGTCCAGAACTGCTTGCTGCGTAGAATAGCAAAATTACAATTTAAATTTGATTCATTCTCATACATAATATTATATTATGTATACAAGAGCTTTTTAAAAATTAATCTGTGGTTGAATAATAAAAATGAATAAAACAAATTTTAACAGGATTTATTATTTTCAAAATTCACATACATAATTATATTAAATAAATTAACATTTGATATAATCCATCTTACCAGTACATTGATACGTTCTCTAGATCTTTCAGCTTATTTGGAAGCCATCATCAGGAGATAAAATTAATGCATTAAAGTGAAAGTTTAAAAATCATGGTTAAAATTTAAAAAAGTCATGACTGTCCTGGTCCTACTGGTATACTGGCTACAAGTAGAGTATTCGTAGAGTACACTAGTAGGATCGGGACAACCCAACCCGCGTAGGGGAAGACACGCACCTAGTGATGTTCCGGTCACCACACCCCTCCTGTCGGGCCAGTTCCTAGTCCTGTTGGGCTTTAACGGGAGTTGTCTATTGACTTCTGACTTTTTACATCTCATAGTAATAAGCCTGGCCTCGTTGGGATGCCACCAATGTAAATGCCTGAATAGACATTTGCATCGGTGCTTTATTAACTCATTATTACTTATTATTTATTAACTCAGATTTTGCCTTTGCTGTAGGCCTTGTCAGGATATCTTGAATGTCTTACATCGTATCCCTCTGAACTAGCTAACCGATTTCGCGGAAGCACGAACTCCGCGCATAGTTCTACTTATTATGAGCCAATTTCATGAATGTCTTGTAAATCGAGGCAAATTAAACACAACAACAAAATTTAGTGCTAATTTCCCTTACTGAACTCAACTTTAGTTCAGTTCCCAGACTTATGTTAAATTAATTATGGACTCCGGTCTGGTCCACTAGAGAGAGGCAGACAGACCTCCTACTCCCACTTGACTCCATCGTAGTGTCCCGCATGACATTCACCTCATAAACCGTTGTTGAGATGTCGCTACACCTCACGACTGCATGTTATCCCATGCCCATCGGCAGTCCAGTTGCCATTCCGCTTTTGCAATTATATCTCTTGTCTAACTAACCATGGCTCACTGCCAAAGCGCCTACTTTCGGCCAATCAAACTGTCCAGGTAGACCCTAGCCACCCAGGTTCCTACTCTACTAGATCCCCCCAGCCGTCCTGTGCAGGGCGAGGAATTGAAGGAAGCCAACAACAATTGCCCAGTCTCTGCGATTTCTCCAGTTTACTCGCAGATCAAAGAAGGAGTTTACTCTCTTAAGTTCCCTAACAACTCTACGCTCAGCTTCATATTGGAAACAGACATACAGGATATGGTCACCGTGTCATTGACCCTACAATATGGACACAAGCCGAAGTCAACCAATCTAAACGTAGCCAAAGTATCCCTAAAAGCACCATTTCCTGAAAGAAATTGAGTAATATGCCGATTGGAGGAACCCCAGCTAATTACTCGCAACTCCCTAACATTTGGAAAAATACCATGCATGTATCGTCCAGTAGAAGAATCATTCCACCTAGCTTGCCAAGAGTCAAAACCTTGGTCTTCAATTTCTCGCATATGCCCTGACATCAGAAGGCCTCCCTTCTTGAAAACATACAGCTGGCCACATTCTGTAGCCAAAATGTCAATGGCTTTTATGCCGGTGATCATACTGACTGCCTCTCGTGAAACAGTTGTGTAGCCACCGACAACAGCAAACAATAGAAGACGCTGGGCTCGCAAAAGAATATCTCTATAACATTGAAATTGTAAGCAATGAGCCCAGATGGGCGCAGTGTACAAAATTATGGCTTCACAGACACCTTTGTAATGAATGCGCATGGTATGATAATTCAACCCCCAATCGGGATGGATGACTCTACAGAAACCGAAGAAAGCATAGACGGCCTTCTTCTGTGTAAACTGAGGTGCTCCTTAAAGAGAAGCCTCTCATCAAGGATAACACCCAGATACTTCTGAACGGTAACATACCTAATCAGAAGGCTGTCCATCACAACCCGTGGGTGACAGGTTGCAGCTAGGCGACCCTTCAGTAACATCATAGTGGTTATTACCACACTGAAAACCATCTTATGCTGAAGACTCCACAACCTGAGTGACACATGCCTGTGTCACTCTGAGCTCAATCTCGGCACGCGAGTTGCCCTCAACCAGCAGTAGCCCATCGTCGGCATAAGCCATGATGCAACACCCACTGGTTATCTGCAATCGCATGAGAGAATCGAACTCAACAACCCAGATGAGTGGACTAGAACACTGCCCTTTGGACAACCTTTAGACATTGGTTTTCCTATTTCTGAACTGCCATCATGAAGGACGACAGTTCTGTCACTGAAGTAACTCAAGAAAGTTCTGATCTCATTTAGCATCCAACCACACTGTTGCAGTTGAAACAAGGCAGAGGGCCACCACAAGTTGCTGAACGCCCCAGATATATCCAAAAAGACACTGATTACATACTTGCACTTGCTGGCCGAAGCCAAATCCATGACCCTAAGAAGCGCGTCCTCTTTGCCCTTGTCGGGGCGGAAACCATACTGGTCGTTCATCAGCATATGGTTAGAAGTTAACCTACTATTAATGCGGAGGTACAAGATCTTCATTGGGCTTTAACGGGAGAGTAGGACTGGGACAGTCATGACTTTTTTTAAATTTTAACTATGATTTTTAAACCTTGATTTTAACGCATTATATAACTCCTGATGGTGGCTTCCAAGTACGCCAAAAGATCTAGAGAATGTATCAGTGTGTTGGTAAGGTGGATTAATTGCTGGTTAATTGCTAATTTATTTATTTCAGTGAAATGAATAATTATATTAATTCATGATTGTCCTCCTCCCCCCCCCACCAAACAAAGCACTTGTTATGTCATTATATCATGACACCTTTCATCTACTCCCTCTTCAAAAATGGTGCTCCCAAAGTATCCATTCATTGATTTTATCCATAACTTCATCTTTGCTTTTGAAGTGTTGAGTAGACAACCAATTCTTCAGTTTTGTGAAAGATAAAAATCTGGGCTTTAAGGAAGATTGTAAAAAATCTGCCCCTTAGACTTGTTTAGTATATCTTTAGTGCTAGCAGCAGTTTGAGGCCCATGCATTGTCCTGCAAAAAAACAGTTTCCCTTCATTAACATCTCTCCAATTTATTGTAAATTGTTCTCGTAATCTTTGTCATTTCACAATATATGTTTGCAGTATTGACATACCACTTCATAAACTATTTCAGAAAATTTCTTTCCAATCCCAAAACACAGTAGCCATTTTTTTTTTTTTGATTTCTTTGAGCTTGTTCTGTGAGTGTGTGTGCATCCACTGTTGGAACTATTCTTTTGTCTCAGTATTGATGAACTGAATCTATGACTTATACTATTTCGGTATCCACAGAAAATCCTATCAGGTTTTTTTTATGCACAGCACTTACGAAAAAAATCCTATTTGTCTGTAACAATGCTGTAAAAAGTAGACCTTGAAATTTGAGGAAATTTTCATTAAGTTCAGTAATTGTGAACCGGCATTTATCATGAATGGTATGTTCAGTTTTTTCAACAGGTTCATCAGTTACAATGAAATGTCACCCTATTCCTTTCTCATTATGAACATTAGTTCTTAGTTCATCCTCCCCTGAATTTTTTGCTCCATTCTCTCACAGAACCATCATTCATTATATTATTTCATAAACTATGCAGCTGATTTTGGATCTCAGTTGCTTATCCGCTGTCAGTCAGTGATTCGCTTGTCAAAAACTAATTTTTTTGCTTTTGCTTGCAAAATCCAAATGATACTATGTACCCTGCAACTGGTAGGAGCTGCAACATCCCAACCCTGTAGGGGAAGACACCCGCCTTTTGACACTTCCAGTCGCCCCCCCTTCTTAATAGCCCTGATGGGCTTTAACAGGAGTTGTATTTTGCCTTCTGACCATCTTTACCTTCTTTTACATCTCATAGTAATAAGCCTGGCCTCATTGGGATTCCATGATGTAAATGCCTCAGTAGACATCATTTACATAAGTGATTTATGAACTCAGCTTTTGCCTTCACTGTAGGCCTCATCTGAACATCTTGAATGTCCTACATCGTTTCCCTCTGAACTAGCTAACGGAGTTCACGGAAGCACGAACCCTGTGCCTAGTTCTACTTTTATTGAGCCAATTTCTAGTAAATGTCTCGAGATTTGAGGCAAATTTAACAACATACCACCAGAAAATGTTGTTCGCAGCAATGAAATTTGGTCCTAATTCCCTTAATGAACGCAACTTTAGTTCATACCCTGGACTTAGGTTAATTTATGGACTCTGGTCTGTTTTACAAGGTAGAGGAAGAGAGCCCTCCTACTCCCACTCACCTCCATCGCAGAGTCCCGCGTGACATTTACTTGCTTTCAACCATCGTTGAGATGCTCCTAAACCTCATGGCTGCATGGGATCCATGCCCTCGACAGTGCAGTCACTGTTCCGCCGATAGCTAAGCAATGAAAAATAATCACCACCAATACTATCTAATTGTGGCTTGATGCCATTGTGCCTACCTCCAACCAATCAAACTGCCCAGTTGGTCCCTAGCCACCCAGGATGCTACTCTACTATACCCTTTCAGTTGCTCTGGTCAGAAGAAGAAAACTGAGGAAGCTAGTCACAATAGGACTGGACAATTATCCAGGCTCGATGAGACTTTCAATTGACCCGCAGATAAAAGAATGAATCCACTCTCGTGAGTTCCCTAACAACTCTGGTATGCTCAGCCTTGTACCGGGGACAAACATAAAGGACATGGTTCATGGTGTCATCGACTCTACAGTCCATACACAAGCCCGAATCAACCAAAACAAACCTAGCTAAACTATCTCTAAAGGCATCATGTCCTGAAAGGAATTGAGTTGTATACTGATTGGGGGAAACCCAACTAATTGCTTGCAGCTCCCTAACATTTGGAAAGATACCATGCATGTGTCGTGTTCCGTAGCTAAAATATCAATGGGTTTCATGCTGGCGATTACAGTGACTGCCTCTCTCGAAACATTTCTGTAGTCACCGACAACAGAAGACGCTGTGCACACAAAAGAATATCCTTATAACATTGGATTTGTAACCGATGAGCCCAGACGGGCGCAGCGTACAACAATATGGCCTCACAGATACCTTTGTAAAGAATATTGCATGGTATGATAATTCAACCCCCAATCAGGATGAATGCCTCTACAGACACCAAAGAAGTCATCAGTGGCCTTCTTTGCAACAAACTGAAGGTGCTCCTTGAATTGAAGCTTCTCATCAAGGATAACACCCAGATACTTACGGTAAAATACCTAATCAGAAGGCCGTCCATCTCAACACATGGGTCACGGCTAAACGACCTTTAAGTAACATCATAGTGGTTTACTCTATACTGAAAACCATCTTATGCTGAAGACTCCACAACCTGAGAACCTAAGATGCCTGTGTCGCTCTGAGCTCTATCTTGACACATGAGTTGCCCTCAAACAGCAGCAACCCATTATCAGAATAAGCAACAATGCGGCAGCCACTGGGCATCCGCAATCACATGAGAGAGTCAAACTCAATGATGCAGATGAGTCATTGCCCTGTGGACAACCTTTGTACAGAGTCTTTCCTACTTTAGAGCCGCTATCACGAAGGATGACGGTTGTAGGAGCTGCAACAGCCACCTTCATGTTTCACCACATACTAACCATCCAGTACAGAATGAAGTGTCAACTGAATGTATATGTGATAATATTTAAGCTTAGCTGATCTCTACCGTTTATAAATCATCTACGTGTACATATACCTGTGCCTAATAAATTCACCCATGTATGTTTTAGGCATTTATAATTGTACATGGTATATCATTGTTTTAAAATTAATAAATATTGATAAAAGATTAAGCAGAATTGTTGACTTCATTTCTCTAATCCATTCTGCTACATACAGTGTAATCCCACTATAACACGATTATTGGGAGACTTTGGTGACACCTGTGCTATAATAGGCCAACCATGTTATTTTGAGAAGTAAATTTTTAATCACAATGGGGATCAATTAAAAAAATGGCAAAAAACAATCAATAATGGTTTAATAAAAAAGCAAGTACAGTATAATGTCTAATTATATGGAAACAAGTTAACTGCAAAAGATACAATATTTTTTCTTTGAATGTAAATTATTTTTTAAAATAAGAAGTTATTGTTTTCCGTTTCGCAGTTGTATGTTTCTTCTTTATAATATATGACTTTACAATTTGTAAATGCAATAAATGACGATCATCACTATCAATTTGTTGTTCCATCCATGTTATTATATTATTTATATTTTCTAGAACGTCTTTTATTGAGGGTGTAGACCTCTTCATAACAGTGACCTCTGCAACACCTTCTTCCTCTGACAAATTATCGTTAGGTTGTATAACGGAGTTTACAATTTTATCTTCGGTCATGTAATGGGTTTGATTGTCTTCTTGAACCCACTCATTGAGATCACTTACAAACAATTCTTGCCTGGTTGAATTTGACAATTCCAGTGCGTGTTCGTCAGTAAAAATATGAACATTTCCTGTTTCAGTGTATTCTGTATTACTCTGTGACAATACCGACCAATAATTTTTAATCCTAATAGAATTTACGTTATTCCATGCTGTTCCAGCACTGTATACAACACTTTTTAATGACACAGTTTTAAGAAATTCTGTTACTTGTAATTCTGAGTTAACGATAGCGGTCAGTAGCTCTCATTGGTAATAAACGTTAAATGCCCGAATAACTCCTCACTCTAATGATTGGATCAAAGACATGGTGTTCTTGGGTAAAAACATTGCACCAAATTCCCGGGTTAAACTGGCTTTCAAACAACCTGCCTTAACCTTTTCAATAATTTCCAATTTTTCCTATACAGAATATGTTTTTCGTTTAAACATGTTAGACAAATACGAACACAAACAAACTACAAAATCTAATAAATTAACTAATGTAATAAAACTTAATTATACTGATAAAACGTAGAAAAATTAGCTCGGAATAAATCACAATATGTAATAACATTCAGGTGCCTTGTACAGGCAGCACATTTGATGGTCTTATCACTGTTACAGGAAATGATTCATGTACAGTATATCATAAGAATGACTCCTATTACTGTATTAGAAGCATAGTTTAGTTTTATTGAATCATGTTTTTGGAAATTCTAAGATTTTAAAATTGGTCGTGACTAATTGATAGATGTTATATTAGAAGCGTATTGTTGACATTTTCAAAGGATTTATGGTGGGTTTTACACCGATATTGAATACAGTGGTAGGGTGACTAGCTTTCTTAATCCTATTTTATTTTTTCAGATATTTTTTGGGGGACAAGTTATAACCACATTATTTCTGTATCTGTAGTATATTTAGCCACATTATACCAGGGCTGTACTGTATCAATTTTTGAGTGAATGTGTACAGTATATAGTTTTCTTTCTAAACTATCAAGGTTCTGTTTGGAAGAATTTAGGTAAATAACAAAGCTTTACAGTAAACAGGAGCTAAGAAATAAAAATAAAAGTTAGGTAAATAAAAAATATTTATTTTGTATCTATGAATAAATATAAATGTGTTTTTTTTTTGTCTTCAGTCATTTGACTGGTTTGATGCAGCTCTCCAAGATTCCCTATCTAGTGCTAGTCGTTTCATTTCAGTATACCCTCTACATCCTACATCCCTAACAATTTGTTTTACATATTCCAAACGTGGCCTGCCTACACAATTTTTCCCTTCTACCTGTCCTTCCAATATTAAAGCGACTATTCCAGGATGCCTTAGTATGTGGCCTATAAGTCTGTCTTTTCTTTTAACTATATTTTTCCAAATGCTTCTTTCTTCATCTATTTGCCGCAATACCTCTTCATTTGTTACTTTATCCACCCATCTGATTTTTAACATTCTCCTATAGCACCACATTTCAAAAGCTTCTAATCTTTTATTCTCAGATACTCCGATTGTCCAAGTTTCACTTCCATATAAAGCGACACTCCAAACATACACTTTCAAAAATCTTTTCCTGACATTTAAATTAATTTTTGATGTAAACAAATTATATTTCTTACTGAAGGCTCGTTTAGCTTGTGCTATTCGGCATTTTATATCGCTTCTGCTTCGTCCATCTTTAGTAATTCTACTTCCCAAATAAAAAAATTCTTCTGTCTCCATAATCTTTTCTCCTCCTATTTTCACATTCAGTGGTCCATCTTTGTTATTTGTACTACATTTCATTACTTTTGTTTTGTTCTTGTTTATTTTCATGCGATAGTTCTTGCGTAGGACTTCATCTATGCCGTTCATTGTTTCTTCTAAATCCTTTTTACTTTCAGCTAGAATTACTATATCATCAGCAAATCGTAGCATCTTTATCTTTTCACCTTGTACTGTTACTCCGAATCTAAATTGTTCTTTAACATCATTAACTGCTAATTCCATGTAAAGATTAAAAAGTAACGGAGATAGGGAACATCCTTGTCGGACTCCCTTTCTTATTACGGCTTCTTTCTTATGTTCTTCAATTGTTACTGTTGTTGTTTGTTCCTGTACATGTTAGCAATTGTTCTTCTATCTCTGTATTTGAACCCTAATTTTTTTAAAATGCTGAACATTTTATTCCAGTCTACGTTATCGAATGCCTTTTCTAGGTCTATAAACGCCAGTATGTTGGTTTGTTTTTCTTTAATCTTCCTTCTACTATTAATCTGAGGCCTAAAATTGCTTCCCTTGTTCCTATACTTTTCCTGAAACCAAATTGGTCTTCTTCCACTCTCCTCTCAATTCTTCTGTATAGAATTCTAGTTAAGATTTTTGATGCATGACTATTTAAACTAATTGTTCTGTATTCACATTTATCTGCTCCTGCTTTCTTTGGTATCATGACTATAACACTTTTTTTAAAGTCTGATGGAACTTCCTCTTTTTCATAAATATTACACACCGGTTTGTATAATCTATCAATCGCTTCCTCACCTGCACTGTGCAGTAATTCTACAGGTATTTCGTCTATTCCTGGAGCCTTTCTGCCATTTAAATCTTTTAATGTTCTCTTAAATTCAGATCTCAGTATTGTTTCTCCCATTTCATCCTCTTCAACTTCGTCTTCTTCCTCTATAACACCATTTTCTAATTCATTTCCTCCGTATAACTCTTCAATATATTCCACCCACCTATCAACTTTACCTTTTGTATTATAAATCGGTTTACCTTCTTTGTTTAATACATTATTGGATTTTAATTTATGTACCACAAAATTTTCCTTAACTTTCCTGTATGCTCCGTCTATTTTACCAATGTTCATTTCTCTTTCCACTTCTGAACACTTTTCTTTAATCCACTCTTCTTTCGCCAGTTTGCACTTCCTGTTTATAGCATTTCTTAATTGCCGATAGTTCCTTTTACTTTCTTCATCACTAGCATTCTTATATTTTCTACGTTCATCCATCAGCTGCAATATATCGTCTGAAACCCACGGTTTTCTACCAGTTCTCTTTATTCCGCCTAAGTTTGCTTCTGCTGATTTAAGAATTTCCTTTTAAACATTCTCCCATTCTTCTTCTACATTTACTACCTTATCTTTTTTACTCAGCCTTCTTGCGATGTCCTCCTCAAAAATCTTCTTTACCTCCTCTTCCTCAAGCTTCTCTAAATTCCACCGATTTATCTGACACCTTTTCTTCAGGTTTTTAAACCCCAATCTACATTTCATTATCACCAAATTATGGTCGCTATCAATGTCTGCTCCAGGGTAATTTTTGCAGTCAACGAGTTGATTTCTAAATCTTTGCTTAACCATGATATAATCTATCTGATACCTTGCAGTATCGCCTGGCTTTTTCCAAGTGTATATTCTTCTATTATGATTTTTAAATTGGGTGTTGGCAATTACTAAATTATACTTTGTGCAAAACTCTATAAGTCGGTCCCCTCTTTCATTCCTTTTGCCCAGCCCGTATTCACCTACTATATTTCCTTCCTTGCCTTTTCCAATGCTTGCATTCCAATCTCCAACTATTATTAAATTTTCATCTCCTTTTACGTGTTTAATTGCTTCATCAATCTCTTCGTATACACACTCTACCTCATCATCATCATGGGCGCTTGTAGGCATATAGACGTTAACAATCGTTGTCGGTTTAGGTTTTGATTTTATCCTTATTACAATGATTCTATCGCTATGCGTCTTGAAATACTCTACTCTCCTCCCTATCTTCTTGTTCATCATGAAACCTACTCCTGCCAGCCCATTATTTGACGCTGAGTTAATTACTCTAAAATCACCTGACCAAAAGTCGCCTTCCTCTTCCCACCGAACCTCACTAATTCCTACTATATCCACATTTACCCTATCCATTTCCCTTTTCAAATTTTCTACCCTACCAACCTTTTTTAAGCTTCTAACATTCCACATTCTGACTCGTAGAATGTTATTTTTTAGTTTTCTGGTGACCCCTTCCTTAGTAGTCCCCACCCGGAGATCCGAACGGGGGAATATTTTACCAAGGAAGACGCCTCCATTATTGCTATGTGAAAATGCAGAGAGCCACATTTTCTTGGAAAAAAAATAGCTGTAGTTTTCCATTGCTTTCAGCTGTGCAGTACTCAGAGGACTGAGTGATGTTGATATGGCCGTTTAAGTCATTGTGACTCACGCCCCTAACAACTACTGAAAGAGCTGCTGCCCTCTTTCAGGAATCATTCTTTAGTCTGGCTCTCAACAGATACCTCTCCGATATGGTTGCACCTTCGGTCCAGCTACTCTGTATCCCTGAACACTCAAGCCCCCTCACCAACGGCAAGGTCTCATGATTCATAGAGGAGGAAGAAACACAAATGTGTTTAATAGTACTGAAATATTTACTGATGCAAAATGTGTTACAGTGTTGATAAGCACTTGGTACCTTAAGTAAATTAAAACTTGGTGAGTTACATGGGTAAAACCATAGTTGGAGAGAAACCTACCATGGAAGCTAAAATAGTTTACTCTAATTTGTTAAATAAATTTTTTCTGCTAAAACTAGTTAAAACCTTAGTTTAATCTGTAACATTGTGTTATATAGTGCTTTATTTATTGCTTTTTGATAATTACTCTAATGACTAATTTAACTAAAAATTAATTTATCTGCGAGTATTTAAGATGAAGAGGTTAAATTGGATGATTGGATGGAGCACAAATTTGTAGTTCAGTTGTAAATTGTTTAAGATTTTACACTACCAGTAAGAGCATTTTCATGACTCATTTGCACTGAGGCTGGTGGGTGATTCTTAAAGGATACATGCTGGCTGTAGGCTTCTATATTGCTATCCTATTCCAATCAGTGCACAAGTAAATTTGTTGTAATCTGTGCAGTTTGTTACTAGATATTTGTTAGTGTCGTACTGTATCATTATGACAGTAAGTGGTAAAAATATTTGTTAGATTGTAAAATGATTTGTGAGTGTTTGGATAGGATAACTTGCTAAGTTATGAAAATTTAAAAATAACAATGATTTTAAAATTAAATAAAATATGATATTTATATATAACAAAAACTTTTGAATACGATACTTTGATAATAATAAATTGTACATATTTTACAGATGAACATGAAAACGGTCAAACTGGAAACATGAACAGTAATAATAATGGTGATGATATAAAGTTAATGAGATGGAAAAGAATTCAAATAACAGAAGAGAAACGTAGAAAAAAAGAAGAAGAATTTAGAAGACAATTGATAGCACCAAAAAACCAACATATTAAAATAATTGATCGATCAGTCAAAGATTTAATCGATACCGTATTTGGTAAAAATGTTAACCCTAAAAAATCGACCAATTATTATAAATTAGCAAATGTAAGTAATGAATTCAATTTAAAAGAGTCATCATTTGAGTTCCCTGATTTAAGTGAAGGTATAAGTAAGCATAGGAATGCATTGAAAAGCAATAACTGTGATAAATCTTGTATAAATTATTGTGATAAGAGCAGTGGAAACTGTGATGGTGAAAATAGTAATAACATTAAATGTAGTGACAAAAGTGAATGTGATGAGCAGATTCACTCTGTAAAAGTGAATGATACTAGTAAAATCCCACAAAAAGAAAAGAAAAAGAAAATAAAAAGGAATGATCCTATTGAATTCAATATTTTTAATACTTGGGAAATATTACAGGTACCTGTTTATTTTTTATTATCTATACTATGCTGAACTACCAGGTGTTTCTTATCGTATCTGGTCCCAGGTCATTTTTTATCTGGAAGGGAAGTCTTAGTAAAAAAAAAAAAAATGAAAACTGCTTGAATAGAACCTACATTTGAAATTTCAAAAAGTTTATGAAATTTTAAACAGCTCTAATTTTTTTATTTTCATTCCTTAAAATATTTTGCAATTATTCATCTTAAGATGTAAAGTGAAAATAATTTTTATCAGTAAGGGAACAGGTTAGTTTTTTAATCTATTCGTGTATTAATTTTTTTAAACTTATCTACATCGATTTGATTCCGTATTGCTGCATTCTTTATGTAATTCATTCAAAATTGATTCTCATCATCAATAATCTTATTCAGCATAGGAGTCACAAAGTAAACAAAACACTTCAGGTTGATGAAAAAACACTAACTATGCTCTAATCTATAGTATAAAATATTGAATAATATCCAAGAACTTTCAGAAGTGTAATACTGAATTCATTAATCAAAGAAAAAAAAGGTACAATTTAATATGCTCTGAATTTTTCATGTAATTAATCACTGCTGAAAGCTATTACAGATGTGGCACACAAAGTATTAAAAAATGGTCAGCTTATTGAGCCCAGTAAAATCTTCATTGGTGCCATAGAATCAAGCCTCTTGTAAGACAAGGGATGTAGATTCCTTGGGTCCCTTTAATTAATGCACAAACAACTCTTTTTCCAAAATCATTATTCATAAAGTTGGAAATAAACACTAAAGTAAGGTTTAAATACAAAAAAAAACTCTCTAAAGTTTGTTAGTCTCATGCCTTATTTAAACAAAGTTTTACTTTTGGAGGTAAAATATTTAGTACTGGAGCATTCACAGTCTTACTTGAACCTTAAAGTTTTACAAAATATTCAGTAGGAGGATGACTTGTACCTCTTAATATACAGGTGTTCCAGGACATATCTAAAGTAACTTCAGGTACTGATTCAGGACACCAAAATGAGGAAAAAGGTTCATATCAACATGAGTCCTATTTTGCTTTATTTTCCTTCTTGATGAAATTTTGTCCAAAAAAAAATTATTTGAGCAAAAAAATTATTTCTCAGGAACAGGAAAATCTACTGTAATGAAATTTGGCATCTCTAAGACTAGTGTCTTATTATACAAAATAAAAATTTTTGAAAATGTTACCTTCTAAAATTTCAAAATGGTGGCCATCATAATTTTTGAATCTTCAATATCTTTGTAATTATTTGTTTGATAAAATTTTTACTTAATACAACATTTATTAAGCATTGTATTTTGAACAAAATGATGCCTCATTTGTTAAAATCAGTACGCTTGTGCACCGTAATGTAAGCTGATAATCTTTATTAATTTACTATTGTTATTAATTATTAATAATTTTTATTGCAATTAAGGTGGAGGAAATAAAAACAAGCAAAAAATTACCTATTAACCTGCTTATTAACCTGCTGAGGATGTTTTTTATAAAAAGTTTTAGGGGATTAAGAATTAAAAATGTGAAATTAGAAACAATTTTTATTTGAAGTATTTATTTAAGTAAGAAGATTAATATTAACTCAATGAAAACATTTTAAATTTTCTAAATTAGTACATGACATTTTTTATATTTTCCAGAAAAGACATAAAGTGATGGTATCTAAAAAATTACAAAATAGAAAATCTGTTAAAAAGAAGCGATTATTATCTGGTAATGAATTAGATTCTGATAGACCTGAACGAAAACGAGGGAAGTATAGAGAAAATAAAAAGAAAAAATTGACTAGAATAAAAAAGAAAATTATTAATGAGAGACAAGTTAGATTATATTTGATGAATGAAGCTAAATTATTACTTGAAAATAATAACAAATTGATTTTAAATAATCTGGATTCTAATTTATTTTATCATCTCAATAAGCGACATGAAAAACAATTGATTAATGGTAGTAATATACAGATTGATTTAGCAGTAGAAAATAATTCAACAGAACTGAACAACTGTAATAAAAATAATATTGCTGATAGTAATTATAGTAATATTGATCCCAAGTTACTTATACATTCAAGAAAATTCAGATCGTTAGTATACTTTTTTATTTTTTTCATACCTTACCTATTGTTCAATTACTTATTTGATATTATAAGTCATAAAATTTGTTCTGTAATGGAAATTGGCACTTTTGCTTTACAGAGCTTCTTTATGTTGGTAATACCACTGGCAAACTCCTCTTGTCTAGACTGAATAGACTTTATTCATCCTTATCCTGGCCCTAAAATGAATTTGTTATTCTATATTCTTGTCTTTCTTTTATCATTTATCTTGTTATTATATGGATGCTTTAGAATAAACCCAAAGAAAGAGTTATGGTAAATGGTTTTTGAAATGATATTGTATCTAGAATTGCTCAAAGTCATTTACAAAAAAAATTAAAATCTAGTTATTAAACAAGCAATAAACAATTTTATTTATTGTTGTTAAATTTTTACAGCTTTTTTTTTATACTTACTATGACTGGAATACATGGTAAAGCTATAAAATCACCTGACTTACTTTACCTCCCTGTGATTTTTGAATACAACAGGCAAAGTAGGATATTGACTTGTGGTCTATACTCCATTCACCATTAAATTTTCGAGTATAAAAACTTATGATCAGGTTTTGGATTTTTTCTGCGTATATCCACATACCAACACAGACCAGAATTCTACATCTTTAAGAGATTTTTTATATTTATACAGTTTTATTAGATTATAGTATGCATCTTAATAATATTTAATAGAATTTTCCTAGACTTCATAAAATTATAAAAATAAAAGCCCAGTAGATGTAAGGAATTGTATATTTGTTTATGAAACAGATTTCATCTTTACTAGAGCATAAAAAGAAATTAAATTTACTTAAAATTGAATTTATTTTTTTTCTTATTCTTGATTTTTGTGGTTTTGAGAAAACACAAGTATAACAAGTTCAGATATTGGAGGACCTATTTCTACATACATTTTAATGAGCAGGGAACATGGATGGATGTTAGGTAAAAAAAATACACCCATTATAGTAATTAAATCCAAGTCTCTAGTTTCTGTAGAAGCCATCTTGCTTATTACTTCTCTAACTCATTATCTGTAGGTTCAGGGGAATTGATAATTACGTATAAGATATTAATGAATTATAAGCACGGAAAAGATTTTTCCCAAATTTATGATGATTATTATTCTTTGTGGCAGTAGGTTCTAATTCCAGTCAGCTTGGTATTTTTTATATTTTAAAAGTTTTATTTGTCAAGCTAAAAAAATTTGGATAATGGTAATTTGGTATCAGCCATTTTTTTATTAAAGTGAATAAATTACAATACTTGTAAACAAATTAATGACTGAAAAGATGAATTTAAATGATAAATACTTAGTTTAGTGATAAAATCGCTTTTTGATTTATTAATTAATAATTTACTATTACTGTAATTCTTTTACTGCCTCTAAATTTTTTATATTTTCATTTGAAAATATGTTTGGTATCACAACTGAAATGAATTTAGGTGACCTGACATGATAATCACCCAAAAAATGGCATAGCTGTCCTCTGCAATAACATATTGTCATGCGTTCGCTGTTCGACCAAGATATTGGGAGACTTACAAACTAAAAATTTCTTATAAATACAATTTATTGCTCTAAAAACATAGAAAAGAAAATAAATAATAATGATAAAAACAGTAACAACAATAGTAATAATAACAATAAATATATATAAAATACAGAATAATAATACAAGTAAGGACAAGATTTACATAAAGGCAATTAAATTATAAAAACCAGAATGTAATCTAATTTATTAAAGATATTGTAATGACCACTGATATTGTATTAACAAGATAACACTAGAAAAGTCTAAAGTTCATACAATTCAATTTCTGCAAATATTTTTACTGTTTCAATAGAACTACTTTACACTTTAGGAGTTAATATAATACTGTCACTTTCAGTACTGTTTACCAATAACTCGCTAAACAACTTCCTGCATTCACCCACTGTCCAGTATGGAATGCTTGGGACACACCTCACTTTTTACCACACGCTTACTGATATTGCCATCACCACAACTGTACTGAATATGGTCTCACAGTAGTGACTGTCTCTGTTGGTCCCTGGCAGTATTTATATTTCTTAGCCTCCAGAACCAGTACCAGCCTCATCCTTTTAGTTGTTAAAGCATAAAAATTTTCATCATCTACGCCCTTACCATAAATTCTTATTTCGGTCTGGTAACCCTTCTGACCGAACAACAGCTTTTGGAGGTGCCATTGTTTGTATTACAAATAACAGATTATTAAACAGACCTGATAGTCTGAAAAAAAGGATCCCTTTTAGTTTCTCCTAGATTCTTCTTTTCATTATTATTTTCTTCTTCTTTCTTCTTAATTGGAAGAATCCATTGCTCTGGTCAGCTATACCGGTCTTGTTACAATATGTCCCATTTGAGGCTTAGTAATGAACGTGAGGGATGAAGTTCTTTTCATGTTGTCTTTTTCACAGAGCAAGATATACTTTTTTGCCAAAACATACAAAACGAAGAGAAGGGACCAAGTGGGAATAGATGTACGTGTACTAAGAAAGGATCTGTGAAATAGTTGAACTTGTATAAAGGTACTATCAGTGAAGAGGTATTTGGAAATTTAAAAATTTGCAGTTGCAGAAGAAAAAGGATTTTATTAATTGAACATTTTAATGTGATTTTTTCAGGTTTAGTAGAAAATGATGCATATTTTTAAGTTGATAAGATTTAGTAAAAAAAATTCATCATTGAGTTTTTATTAATCGTAGAACCTGTATATGTAAACTACTCGTGCAGTTTCTTTAGGTAACTAATTATTTCAATTAATTATGTTATTAACAGGACCTGCTGGTAATTATTATTTTACAGATATTGTAATCAGTGGCCCAACAAAGAGATGAATAGGTCCGTTCATAGCCTGATTAAGGATGTAGTCAAATTTCAGGATCGCCAACATAATATTGATCCAATGAAAGCAGACTCTAAGCGACGATATGTTTGTGGATTCCATGAAGTTTATAGATTTGTTAAAGTTAATAAAGCCAAATTAATTATTATTGCAACTGATATCGATTGTGTTGAAGGAAAAGGTTTGTATCTACTGGTATTATTCTTTTGTCTCTACGTAACTTTCACTCTTAATCCAGCAATTGAATTAGGTTTCATAATATATCATTGTATTGGTCAGTTGCTCTGCTACGTTAGATAATATATTATTTTTGCAGTTAAGTTTAAGGATAAATATCTGGTTAATGGACTGTCAGAATTTCATCATGTATAAAAATGACCTGATAAGTTTTGTGATTATGTTTAAAAAAATTTTGAGTAATTTTTCATAAATCTGTAAAAAAAGCCTGTTTTTAGAGCTCTCTGATTTCAAAGATGTTATTTTGGCTAATTTTAATGTATTGAATCCATTCAAATTGTTTCAGATATTACAGCATTACTTGTTATAGAATTTTAAAATATATCTACAGATCTCAGATTACTAACTTAATACTTTTCCAATTTTATGAAGACATTTCTGTAATTTGTGGATATGGAACACACTTAGTTGATTTCACTATGAACTTAGTGTTGATATAAATTAAATTTCAAAGCCACCAGGAGTATAAAGTTACTGCAATATGTCAGTGCAAATTTCTTTGTGACATTCGTTGTGCTGTGGTGTAAAAACCTTTAGGACCATCTTGCACAAACGTTTTTCATTTGTGATCCTTGTACAGAAATTGCTATGCAGTATTTTTGTCATTATTCACAGCGTCAGCTATTTTCTTTGATTTTTGAAATGGAAGGCCATCACCAGAGGATTCATTATCTTATGCAATCTAATGTCCTTCACTGAATCTTGTGCTATTCAAAAAACACATACAAGAGTCAGTGCAGTCTTCCCTGTAAGCCTCAGTAGACATTCCACAATACAATAAGAATTTGA
The DNA here is from genome assembly GCF_047948215.1 of Lycorma delicatula. NCBI lineage: Eukaryota > Metazoa > Arthropoda > Insecta > Hemiptera > Fulgoridae > Lycorma > Lycorma delicatula. The sequence continues at coordinate 140,559,545 of NC_134459.1, read as the reverse complement.
AAACACTTGTTTTAAGCATGTGAAAACATTCCATTGGTATTTCATTCTACTTTGATAAAAATTTTAATTGACATTTTGATCAACTTTTACACTTAGCATTATTCCGTTATAACAGAAAACACAAGTGCACTAAATAATGACTCACAATCAACTATGTAGCCAAGAATGTATAGTTTCAATTCAGATTATACAGATTCAATCAGATACCCATGCAAATTTTGACCCATCCAAGCCAAAAAGCTCACAATCAGTTCTTACTGCTTGCTTTTTCTAAGGAGTAGAAAATATAGCCTCATTATTTATTAAACACACTTTTTGTGTGTGTATATGTACAGTGTGACTGCAAATTGCATGGCAATCTGTCAGAAGATGATTCTTTAGCCAAAAATAAGAAAAAAAAGTTCATATAAACATGGATCAGAAAACAGTTGGTTAGCAAGTTTCGGCTCATGAAATATTTAGTCTTGCTTTCTGCTTCCTCTTGAAATTAAACCACACTAAAATTTGTGGGATACAAATCAAGGGGTAAATAGTGCTTCCTTATGGTTTTGGTCTAAGAAATTGAATAAAATTGGTCCCAGATCTCTGTCCCATTTAGATTTTTAAAAACAGGGTAAAACACAAAAAATGTTTTGTCAGCCTTTTTTTAGGTTTGGAATAAAATAATTTTATTTTACCAATAAACAAATAAAAATTTCTTGTTAACTTTGTAAAGAATTTAATTCTCTACATTATTTTCAATTCTGAAAAAATGAATATAAATAACATCTATTAAAATTAAACAAAAATTTGAGAAGTTCAACTTTAATCAGAAATAAAACATACAAAAACTGGTTTGGAAAAGTTATATAATTTTAAACAGAACATTTTTCATCAGTGTTTGAACAAGATAATACAAATGAAAACAAATAGGAAAAATAACAAAAAATGTATAAAAAATAGATATAAAAAAATAAAAATAACACATTTTTTTATATTTCTGTAAAAATACCAAAACCCTTGATTAATTATCAAAATGGTTACTCGATAAAGCTGCAAACATTTCTTCAAAGCAGTTGCTTAATGTGGTTGCCATTCTCTTCCATGGAGATTTCGAATCCATGCTCGCTAGCTGATTATCCTGTTTAAAATCGTATCACTTTTCCTATCCATTTTGTGTGTTTTGTTTCCATTTAAAGTTGAACTTTTCAGATTTGTGTTTAATTTTAACAGATATTATTTACATCAATTTTCTCTGAATTAAATTCTGTACAATATTAACTATAATTTTTTTTGTTTATTGGTAAATTAACAGTTATTTTATGCCAAACCTAAAAAACTGTATTTTCTGACCAAGTTTTTAAATGTTATATCCCATTTTCTTAAATCTAAGTGAGGTAGTGATCGGGGAGCACTTTTATTCAATTTCTTAGATTAAAAACCAAAAGGAAACACCAAATTTACCCCTTGATTTTATCCCAAGAATTTTAGTACGGTTTAAATTCACAGAGGGAGCAGAAAGCAGGTTTAAATGTTTTGAAAGCCAAAACTTGCTAACAAACTGTTTTCTGATCTATGTTTATAAAAACTTTTTTCTAATTTTTTGCTATAGAATCATCTCCCAAAAGATTGCCATGCAATTTGGAATCATTGGAATCACCTGTGTGTGTGTGTGTGTGTATATATATATATATATATATATTCATACACTACATAAGTCATATATACATTCATTTTGTGCATTTAAGAGTAGTAGAAAAATTACATTGATTTAAATGTATCATTTTTTTTTATTTTATGTATATGTTGTAGATAGTTTACTAGATTATATATCTCAGTTGGTAATGATGGCAGACAATCAATCTACACCATATGTATTTTGTGGTTCACGTTGGTCACTTAAAATGTGCTTAAAAAAGAAGTGCCCTATTAGTTGTGTTGCTGTATTAAATTATGATGGAGCTGAGGTAACAGTTAGAAATTTCTTTTAATATTATATTTTTGTAATGTTTCTTTCAGAGTATTTTCTTTGGTATTACAAAATTTTTAATAACTGACATTTTTTTATAAATGAACCATGCATGAGTTTCAAACTGAATATCAGGGTTTTAAAGCTATGTTATATTTCTCAAGTTTCATGTACATTGATTAATTACACATGAAATGAAAGAACAACTCAAACAGTTTTAGCTGTGTGCATACTCATAAACTTGTTTCCCATACCATCCTCTTGAAAGCACTTGTAGGAAACATGGCGACCCCCAACAGAAAGTGTTCTGTGTTTTGCAGTTTGCAAAGTGTGAATCTGTAATTACCATTCAATGTGCATTCTGTTTAAAGTTCCATTGAGATCCCTGAGCAGTAACATTCATAGATGGTATAAACAATTTAAAACCTACTGGCTGTATGTGGAAAGAGAAGAGTACAGGACAGCCGAGTGTGTTCAAAGACAATGTAGAACATGTAAGAGAGTCTTTTGTGCGTAGTCCTAGGAAATCTGTTAAGAAGGCTAGCCATGAATTAGCAATTCCAGTGACATCTGTGGGGAGGTTTCTAAGGAAACGCTTACAACTGTGCCCATATCATTTACAGCTGCTACAAGCACTACAGCCTACAGATTATGGTTAGCTTTGCTAATAAAATGATGCATCGTGATGATGAAGACTTTCTTTATTCGTCATAACCGAATATGACGAATCAACATTTCATGTTAATGAAAAAGTAAACACTTATAATGTGAGTATTTGGGGATCCAAAAATCCTCACAAAGTATTGCAGTGTGAACGAGAGTCCCCCGAACTGATTGTTTTTTGTAATGTATCCCAACGACAATTTTATGGTCGTTCTGTTTCATGGAAGCAACTGTGCCTGAAATGAATTGTCTTGATGTGCTACAACAAGGCTCTTTCCTCAACTACAATACGAACTACAGAACTTTATTCGGCAACAAAATGTTGGCCTTCTCGCTGGCATAACACTGTACGTGATTGGTTGAATGAAATTCTTCCCAATCACTGGATTGGTTGTCAGGGACCAGATGACGGCTTGTTTACCATGATTTCCATGTGTACCCAATCTGATCCCGTATGATTTTTTCTTTGGGAGTTTATAATGGATCAAGTATATGTGCAATACCTGTTGACCTACCCGACTTGAGACACAGGATTGAAGCAGCTGTCGCATCAATTACTCCAGACTTGCTGATTAAAGTGTGGGATGAACTCTCCTATTGAGTGGATGTGTGCCATATGATGAATGGTGCTCACATTGAACCCTTACAGGAAAAACTGTATGATTTGCTTTTTCATTTCATGTATAATTTATCAATTTAAGTAAAACTTAATAAATATTATATACTTATAAAACCCTGTATTCATTTTGAAACAGACTATATTTTAGTTGCAAGAACGAAAAGTATTTGAAAGTAAAGTATCTTATACTTTACTTTCAAGTAAAGTAGTCAGTTTGAGCATCTTCTAGAAATATTAAATTGTTTCATTTTTGGTCAATCATAGGCTATGGGTTGTTCCCTTGTTCCAGTTTTGTATAATATTCCATCATGTGTGTAGAAATCCATGGTTTGTAGAAATAAATCTTTTAGTTTTTTATTTTTTTTATTTTGAGTCATTATGGAGAAACAAGGTGTTCAGTATCAAAGTAATGTGTTCTACATTTGATATAGAGTAAGTAATTAATGAAACATTTTTAAATTGTTAAAAAGGTATTTAAAAACATTTGTAGTCAGCATTAATTTGCAGTATACAATTTTAATTATCTGTGAAATCATTTAGTATTAAATTTAAGAAATAGTTTTATTAATTAAAATAAAACCTTGGGACACATAAAACTGCTTTTACACCTCTAAAACTTTTTATTTAGTCAAAAAATAAATTAATTTATAAATTTAGTTGACATTAAGAGAATTCTGAACAACTGATAAGTCTGCATTAAAAAAGCACGGTTATTAAGTTATCAAGTATGCTGACAACTGGTTACTGTAACAAATTATTGAAAATTTTTTTTATACAAACGTCTGTATAAAAAGAAGGTACTAACTGTAAAATGTAGGACACAGAAAATTCCCTTGATTACTTGCTTTTCCTATATTTTATTAAAGTTCTTCCTGAAAATCTCAGGCCATTCACTGATATCTTCTGCACAGATGATAGAAGTACTATATGTGAAGATAAATACTTAACAGAATGAAAAAATTTTACATAGGCAGTTCAAAATGTAAATCATTCGTTGGGTTGTAAAAACTTAACTTGCTCATAATATTGTAAGTGATTCCGCTCTAATGAATTTTTTATACTGTATTTACATTAAGAGCTATCCTTACTGTTGTTTGTGGTAGTGAGATTTTACTGCAGCATGTGCGATTCTGTTAGTGCAGTAATGTACCCAGTGACTCAGTTTTTTAGTCCTCAACAGTATTTATAATACTTCAACATCTTTCTGTTTTTGTAAACACTGATATAATTTTATAAATATATGCTGCCATGTCATTAATTCGTAAATAACTCTGATCAGTCAATGCCAAAGAAAACATCAAATTATAAATGAATCATTCTTACATTATTTATTGTTATTTACTTAAATATAAAACTTTCAAGACAGTCTATTACAACACCACATACTTTATCTACAACAGGAAAGCTCTTAAAGTGAATCAAGTATAGGTTGTTATTTCTTGTATTTCATCATTATAATTAAAAAAAAAATGAAATATTTATGATGAATATGTTTTAGTGGTTTATTATCTATATTTTCAGAAGTTATATAAAATTATTATGGATTTATTACCACAAGTTAAACAGTTATATGATGAAAAATTAAAAGCTGCTGAATTAAAGTGTGGAATTACAAGTAAGGTTGAGGTAATATAATTTTTTCTTTAAATAACTATTTCATATTCTTTTTTAATTTTTCTTAAATATACGAATACATTACTCAAAGCACAAATTTGAGTTGTTATCTGAACAGGCCATTCAGATCATTTAGTATTGTTTTGCTCGTACACCTACTCTGAAATTAATTACTTGTAAAATTTTTTAATTGATGGAGCTGACTCGGCATAATATTTATCTACCTTTCTTTTAGTTTCTTATACAATTTTTTCTTTAAAAACGTAGTGTTTGATCATCAGCTATCAAGTGCGAGATATTTATAATTTACCAGATAATTTACTTGTAAATAAATAAAACTTAATTATTTTAGTTTATTACTTTTAAGATGTCACATTTAGAGGCAAAAAACCTTAAAATACTATTATCAGAATAATACCATCAGTGGATAATGGTGATATCAGTTTTGAATTTGCCACCTACATATCTTACGTAAATAGATGGTGCTTATGTAGCTCAGTTATGTCAATCAATAGTTAGCTGTTGGCAACAAATAGTTAAGTAATTTTGCTGTTAGTTGGTTACATTCATCCATACAATGAGTGCTATAATTCATGATCCACCAAGTGTGAAGAACAAGGAGTAATCTGATTTTTGATAAAAAAAATAATTCTGCCACTAAAACTCACAGGCAAATTTGTGAATTTATGGGCTGAATATTTTGAGTGATGCTAAAGTAAGATGGTGGTGCTGTTCATTTTGAGAAGGGTGAACAAATTTTCATGATGAAGAATGTGACAGTCGGTCATCACTAATAATGGATAATTTGAATGAAAAATTTAAGAAAACTGGTGCTTCGCTTTGTCACAATCTTCTTTGATATTTCAGAATCTTTGATTTATGAAATTCGTTACACACAAGGAAATATATCTTGCTGTAGTGCGTGAATTTTTGTAGCATTACTAAAATGAAGGTGATTAATTATTTTATCACATTATTACCAGGGATAAAATCTGGATTCCTTCTTTGAACATCGAGACACTGTAGCAGCGAGTATGATGGCTGCATTCATCTTCTAGATAGAAGTTTAAATAAGAATGTTTGGTAAAGAAGGTTATGGCTACTGTTTTTTGGGACAAAGGGTAGGTGTCTTGTCAAATTTAGTGATTGCAGAACTGCTGTGAATGCTTTGAAGAAGGTAAAAAATTGTAGAAGAGCTATAAAAAAAAAGATGTAGAATTTGTTTTTGCATTACAATTTCCATGCACACATAGCAAATCAGATAGTGGGGCAATCGTAAAAATTTGTCAGAAAATCTTTAATCATCCACCCTTTAGCTCTGATTTAGTTACAATTTTTTTTCTTTATCTTAAACAGTGGCTTGTTATCACAAAAGTTGGACAGTGACAGTGAATTGAAAATTGCTGTTACTTTATAGTTTAAGTCACTGGCGGCGGAATACCTTGAAGAGAGGTTGAAGAAGCTAGTGAAACTATGAAAAATGTGTTGAAGTTGAAGGCAGCTATGTAGAAAAGTAATAAATAAGCATAGTTTGTTTATATTTTTCAGTTTTATTTTTATTTCAAAACAAACCTTACTTTAAGAGTACACCTTGTATAATAGTTTTTGAACAACTCATAATTGTTGGCGCTATCAGATTTTACAAGTAATGATGGTAATGCATTACCTGATATAATATTTTACAATATTCATCTGATGAAATCCATGAACAGAAAAAGCTTTTATATAAATTGATAAGTCTGTATTAAGCTTGCTACTTTGGTATGATCATAGATTTTATTGGAATATTTAAAATTTTAATATCCCAACTTAATTATATTTGATTTAGGAACAAAGCCATCATATTGAATTTACTTTTTAAAATGGATAATGCAAGTGAAATTAGCCAGGTTTGTTTTTCTAAAATTTTACATGTATTTTCTTTTTTTGTAGGAGGATATTACCAGTGAATGCATAAGATCAATGTTAAACACTTTAACTCTAAATGGTGACAATAAATTTAGTAATAATAATAATAGATCTAATAGTGATGGAAGTGGTGCTTATATTGATGATGAAGTTGGTGCCAGTAGCAATTCTTTTATGGCTGCAATTTTACGGTGCTCTAAGAAAGAAAAATAGAAATTATTAAACTTCTTGTATTTTTAACACTGTTAAAAACATGTGAATATCTACTGTGATAAATACTAAATAATAAATAGAAATGCTTTAAAAGCACAATGCTTGTAAAATAATCAAAGCTAAATGAAAAAATTCATAAAAATTACAACAGCATACTACTTGTGGTCACTGACTGTCCAAGAATTGCAATATTATAACAAAAAAAAAAGTAAGATCAAATATTGTCAGTCCGAGTCTTAATTTTAGATCAATTTTGGTAGAATTAGTTGTTTATTTGATTAGATTATAATATTTTACAGAAAAAGCACAGATGAAGTACAATATATGCATAATTAAATTAATAAATTATAGCATATTGGTACTACTACGCTGTACCTGATCTACAATATTCATTTAATAAAGCTCAGGTTTTAGTACTTAACACAAGCATTTTGATTTACTCTAATCAAACATAATACACTTTTATTGAAGTACTTAAAATAGATTTCCTTTAGAATAGAACTAGTTTTAAAAAAATAAAAAATATTTTTCTTCCCTTCAATTGTATAGCAACATAAAAAAGACACTATGTATAAGAAAACTTTTTCAGTCCCAGCAAAAACTGAAAACTTCTTAATAAAGAATTGTTGAGCTTTTCTACACTTTTTTACGTTTTGCATCCCTTTTGTATACATGAGGTGCATAGCATAAAATGAATTTTGAAATGGTAATAAATATTCCTAATTTAGATGTATATGAAAATTAGAATTTAAAATTATGTTATTAAAAGAGTTTATTGCAAATTTAGCTTTTGAGGGATTGTCCTTGTAATATTCAATTATTGAAATTTACAGATATAAAATTTACTCCCAAATATTTGTAATTATTGGCTATATGAATTTTTTTATGCTCAATCTTTAGATGTAATTTTTAATTAAATATAACACTTAACTGGCTGACATAACCTATAGATATAAGATTGAGCTGTTAGATCATTGTTTGGTGGTCTACAGTCTATATGAATATGTATCATGTAGACTGATATTTAGTAATTTTAGTGTTAACTTAGTATTTTTGAATGTACAATATTTTCTAAAGAGAATAAGTTTTAGACAAGAAAGTGCCTTATAATAATACTTCTATTAGATTTTATAAATTACAGAACCATTTAAAAAGATCTACCAACAATTTAAAATTAAAAAAACACTTTTTTATCTCAATTTAATGCTTACAGGAATATTTGCTCAAATAATTTTCATTAACACTTTCTGAATTATGATTTATTCTCTATTTATTTTTATATATTTATATTCTTCAGATTTTAATAGTATTTGTACCTCTAATTATTAATACAGTCTTAATCATATTACTTTTTATAATTGATTGTGTATTTTGTGATGCTGCTCTGATCGAGGTTTTGCTAGAGTGATTTCCCGTGATCCATCCAGGCAAATGCTGGAGCAGATACTTTGTTTTTGTATGGAGTAGCATATCTATCATTCCTGATGTAATTTAATCAATCTGATGTAATTTAATCTAATTCTGATCATTCCTGTGTAATTTATTATCATGTAAAAATCAGAATAAAAAATTTATTTATATATAATCTGATTTTCTTATTAATCTTGTGTAATTTTCTTTCTTCATTTATGTCTTGGATTTTTTTTGATCCTCCAGTTGTTACATATACATCACCCGATATGCTATCAGATGACATTTTTTTATAGAGGTGATCATATGCGGGCACAAACATAAAAGGGATGTTAAATATATTAAGTTTTAACTATTATAGACAGCAGTTTGGTTGACTGGACAATCTATCAAAATAATGAGTGATGTTTTTGGACTAGTTCCCCACCTATTATGTATTGTAAGTAAATGAATATGTTTATATATATTATTAAGTTAAACAACCACTTACTGAAATTAGTTGAAATATTCACTTTGTAGAATTTAAATGCAGTGCAAGCAATATTATTTTCCAGTATATGTGATACACTAAAAAACGTTTGTGTTAAAAATTAAAAAAATTGACCAAGTGCACAAGTTTAGATTTGTCTAGTTTGGCCTACGTTTAATATCTTACAGAGTAGCTTTAAATAAATTGTTTTGGGTTTCATTTCAGAAAAACAAATATTACATAGATAGGAATGTAACAGTTAATTTCTAGTTGTGCATCGACACTTTGCAGCTACATAAATTGACTGCATTGAGTGTGTGCATCTGTTGGTTGATATACTAAGTTCTTCAAGTGATCATATAAGTGGAGTCTGAAATTCATACCTGTTAATGAAATACCATTATAAAACTGCCAAAAAACCTTGATTGGTTGTCAATTACTGGCTGTACAATAGAAATCCTGAAAGGATTCTACTGTACAGTTGAGAGTGCCATAAATGAAACAGTTGTTCTCTAGACGTATACCTTTGAAGCCCCATTGTTAGTTGAAAACTACGAAAATTATATGTACAGTGCCAAAAACAAGATTGACCTTGTTCTATGAATTAATTAAGCTTGCCAATTTTCCTCAGATTTCTCAAAAGAGTGCATTGCAGACCTGTCATAGATCATTTTTCCAGATGTTACCATGTATTCACTTATTCCTACCTCATCCATGCAAAATTTCAAAATTTATTTGCCACAATGAGTGTGGAATTTTAATCTTTCCACACTCATTAAACAAACAGAACAGTCATTTGTAAAAAAAAAAAAAAATGCTCCACTTTGAAGCCATGTACCCATTTTTAAAACAACCTCAGCCATACAACTGCTTTCACAACACTGCTGATGATCACTTTCATCCAACAGGTGTAGTCATATCCATTATTATTAAATGAACATTATGTAGATTTCATCTTAATTGGAAGAATTTTACTACTTGTCTTAATGAGAAATTTTGTGTAACTCCTGCAACAGTGATATGATGCGTTAAAACCAAAACAAATACTAAATGGAATATTCACTGTGGTCAGTAAATTCCAAACACATTGAAATTCTATAGTATTGAAACAAGATAGCAGTCACCATCTTACTCTTGGTGACAGAATTGTAATGTATTATAAATTATGATTAATATCACAAAGAGTAAACTATAAATTGACTGAAAATTAATACAATAGATAATAATTTTTACAATTACACTTCATTAATTGTAGTTGGAGACTAAATGATAAGACCCAATGAGTCTTCCAATTGGTTGCTTCAACCAGTTGTTAACCTAGTAAGTTTAGTGACAATTCCTGCTACTCCTAGTATATAATGACAGGAGTGGATATAGTCCCATTGGTAGAATATAACGGTTTCAGAATTTTTAAATTGGAGTTTTTTTAGTAATTTTTAGTAAGTTTAGTGACAATTCCTGCTACTCCTAGTATATAATGACAGGAGTGGATATAGTCCCATTGGTAGAATATAACGGTTTCAGAATTTTTAAATTGGAGCATGCTTGTAAGTGATGTCACCATCATTGCAAGACTGCTAACATTAAAATGTAAAGTTCAAAATGAACCAATTATGTGCATGTCAGAATGATTATTATTTCATCATAAGTCTCCTATAACTGCTGGTCGGCAGCTGTTTAAAGATTATCTGTAGCTCAGGCACCCCCGTAATCTTTTGCTATGCTGGGATCACAAAAGATTATTTTTGGAACTGTAGTATGTTTTTATAAACTATGAGATTTGTATGAACTGATTGAAATATTCTAAAATACTACATCTTTATGAGTCATCAAATCTGTACATGTTGGCACACAAGCATGGTTACCTATTGTTTTTTGTTTTTTGTTTTTTTAACTGATTATAACTATAGACATTTACATTCTGAAACTATTTTTTATTTACTTTTAGATACATTTACAGACACAATCCACATTTACTAACCTCTCCTGTGCTTCGAGGCGTAGGGAAGTCACATGTTATTATCACAAGGTAACTGCCTTACTTTGTGATTACATTTGTCCTGCCGACAAATGTAATTCTTAGCATTTCTTTGTTCAGGAACAAAGTAACAAAGACCCGTGGGGTATTATTTACTGAGTGCTAGGGCATAAACAAAAGAAGGACATTCGTCTAGCCACTTTCTTGACCAGGCAAGGAGTGAGCTCGAAGAAAACTGAGATCCTACATACTTTGTTAGATGATCTTTTGCTGAAAAATGACTTAGCTGTAGAAACTGCTTATAACTGTTATGTTTGAAACGATATTGCCTTTCATCGCATGGATGCTTTGTCTTCAGAAGTTACTGAGGCTGAGGTGCGTGAGATAATCTATAGCTGTGGCAGGGGTAAAGCTCCTGGCTTTGATAGAATAATGGTGGAGCTCCTTTTTGTTCAGAAAACGTTAGTGGGAATATGCAGTAAAATAATTAACAAAATGTTATTTGTAGGCTAATTTCCAGTTTGTTAGAAAAAAGGAATAGTTAAATTGTGGTTTAAGGGTGATGGCAAGGATCTCAGTGTTAGTTTCTCATATTGGCCTCTTACTTCATTGCCAGTTATTGGTAAGGTTTTCAAGAAGATACTATACCTGCGTATTAATGAGAGGTTGACATCGCAATGGTTATTGATGGAGGATCAGTGTGACTTTCATCTTGGTAAGAGGACGGAAGATGCTATTTTATGAGTTTTAAGCATTGTCAAGAATAATAGTTCTGGGTATGAATTGGGGATTTTTCTTAACATATCCAGGACATTTATCAATTTGTGTTGGCCTTCTACTTTATTTCAATTACAGAGATCTGGGTATATCAGAAATAAAATTCAAGTATTGCATAGCTATTTTGGGCATTGAGACATTCTGCTTGGTGGTGGCCACGAAGTGAAGAAGACACTGTCTAAGGGTTGTCCCCAAGGCAGTGTGCTGGGCTCCATATTGTGGGTTGAGGAGTTTGATTCTTTGATGCAGTTGAGGATGCCCGGCGACTGATGCGTTGTCGCTTAAGCCGATGTCAGGCTGATGCTGGTCGAAGGATGTTCACGGAATGAGGTTGAACTCCGCGTCTTGTGCATGCAGGATACTTGAGCTGTGGGGCTGTCAACATAAGATGGCATTTAGCCCCGTTAAAACCAAGATGATGCTACTGAAGGGCCGTTTGGCTGTGATGTGACGGGTCCGTGTTTCAATATCAGCCATCGAATTTGATGTGTTCGGATTCAGAAGTACCTCGTGGTGTTTTTTGACGAAAATGTTCATTTTAAGGAGCATTTACAGTACTGGTTTTCGCAAAGAAAACCAGTAGTACCTTCTTTGGTATTCGTGTGATTAATCCGGATTGGGGTCTGAATTTTAAGACAATGAGTAGCCTCTATAAGAGTGTGTGTGAAGCAATTATGTTGTGTACCAGATCTGTTTGGGCAGATAGGCTAAATTTTAAAACTTATAGGGGCATTTTGTTGAGGGCCCAACGACTTTTGTTGTTAACAGTGACAGGTGGTTACGGTATAATTTCTCGTGAGGCTGTCCTGATGACTCCTAGAATAAAACCTATTGATTTTCTTTCGCTTAAGTGCGAACAACACTATTTTGCAAAGAAGTTGGGTCAGCTAATTTCTGCTAGAATAAAGAAGTTGAGAATGATGGATTACAATTGTGGCCGACTAGGTGGGATGAGATGGCTGCAGGGCGTTACGTACATGATCTTTTCCTTGGTGTGACGAGTCTGCAGAGCACCTCTTGGGTGTCTCGTAATAAGTATATAACTGAGTTTCTTTCAAGCCATGGTGCTTTTAGGGGTAGGTTGGCTCATTTCAGTCTGGCTTTTTTGGGTCTGTGTCTGTGGTGTGATATATTAGATGATGCCTTTCATGTTTTATATGACTGTCATCAGTGTGATGAAAGACGATTAGAGATAATGAGGCAGCTCGGTGATATTGGGTGTACTTTAGATTTTAAATGTTAACTGGAGCCAGTTAAATGGTTAATTGTGGGGAACTTCATGAAATATTTGGTTTTAGGCGAGTTTCGGAGGGCGTATATGATGAGGAGTTCTAGTTATCCGGGTGGTTAGGGACCGCTTGGCGTTCTCTGATCGCCAAGATAGGCGCTCCATAGTTTTGTTTTTGTTCTGTTATTTTGTGATTTTTGTTTTATTCGTTAGTAGAGATATAGCTCAAAATTTAAATTCTTTGATTCTATTCAGTTCTGTTTGTGGTTTTGTTTTGTGTTATTGATAGTACGTTCTAACACCGATGGAAATGTCATTCGTGGCATTTACATCGGTGACATTCTGACGAAAGCAAAGTTGTTAACTCGAGATGTTATTCAGTCTGTGGGTTCAGAAGATGACCTTCAGTAAAGCCCATCAGGGTTAGGTACGGAGGAGCTGGCGTGGCAACCGAAATCGTCACATGGCGGGATCTTTCCCTTCGGGATCAAGATGTTCTGCCATAACCGTATCGAATATTGAAATTGTTTATACTAATTGTAAAAATTTACCATTGTTTTTTTTCAGTATCAAATAGAATGCTAATGTTGTTTTTCAATCTCACACAATCTTTGCTGTGTTGCATCTACTGTTGTTTTATTTTGAGGAGCCACTAATAATTCCGACACTTTTTTTAACGTTTTTAATATGACTTGCATTATATTCTTGTGTTTTAAGAATTAAAGATAAACCCCAATCATTCACTCCTTTTTTACCTGCAATATCGCCCTTATTAATTTTTTTCTTAAATGTTATAATTTTAATTGTCTACGTGAATAAAAAATGTTTATGCTAACACTCGTTGGAAAGAATTTTAACGACGTCTAAACGTCGTTTGGAATAAGTGGGCAGCGGATAAAAATGTGATGATTGATCTCTTTCTAAAGGAATAAAATAAATATAACGAAAATAAATTAAAAATTTTTAATAATATTTTTCAAATAAATTACAAAAATTTAGCTATCCCTAAAATTCGGCCGCTTGCGTGCAACGCACATATTGCACAATAGGTCGTGGTGGCCCTGGATGTAACATATGAGGTGCGACAATAAAGTAATGAGACTGATTTTTCTTTGCAAGATGTGGCAACCCTGCAGCTTGCGTAGGCACACTATCTTTGACCTTGGTCTATAAGCTACTTCTAGTCCAAGCGGCACATTGATGCGACTGCTCAGTAGTGAGTGGTGCTGTAATAGGTGAACACGTGTTTGTGTCTCTCGTCACAGAAATGAAACCGCAAAATATTGCGCAACGGTATGCCATTTCTTTTTGCGTTAAATCGGGTGAAAACGCGACGACAACTTACGGTAAGCTTCAGAAGGCTTTTGGAGAGGAGGTTATGTCAAGAGCTCAAGTTTTTCGGTGGCATAAAATTTTTAGTGAAGGCAGAACGAATGTTGAAGATGAAGACCGCAGTGGACGACCATCAACCTCACGGACAGATGTCAACTTGACCAGGGTGCGTGAAATCGTACGATCTGATGGAAGATTATCCGTGAAAATGATTGCAGAAGAACTCAACATCAATCAAGAAACGGTTCGTCTAATATTAACTGAAGATCTTGGTATGAGAAAGATTTGTGCAAAAATGGTCCCCAAAAATCTCACACAACAGCGAGAAACACGGAAAAATGTGGCAGCCGATCTGTTAGAGCAAACGGAAATCAATCCAGATTTGTTGAGCCGTGCTATCACTGGTGATGAAGGTTGGTTTTTTCAATACGATCCAGAAACAAAACGTCAAAGTTTGCAATGGTACTCAAAGGGATCACTCAGACCAAAAAAAAATCTCATGTCAAAGTCAAAAGTGAAATGCATGCTTGTGTGCTTCTTCGATTCCAAGGGAATTGTTCATAAAGAGTGGGTGCCTCCTGGACAAACAGTTAACCAATATTTCTACAAAGAAATTTTAGAAAGGCTTCGTAAACGAGTTCTTCGTGTCCGTGCCAACATTGCTGATAATTGGATTCTGCATCACGATCCGCGTAATCCGCCATCCCATACTGCTCTGTCAGTACAGCAATTTTTAACCTCAAAACAAATTTCAGTACTACTACAGCCACCTTATTCACCAGGTATCGCTTCGTGCGACTTTTTTCTATTTCCAAGAGTCAAAATGACGGTCAAGGGACACTATTTTCAAACAACACAAGATGTCCAAAAAGCTGTGACGAGGGTCTTGGAAGATATTACAGAAGATGAGTTCCAGAAATGTTACCATCAATGGCAGAAGCGCTGGAATAAGTGTGTCCAATCAGAGGGGAACTACTTTGAAGGAGACAACACTAAACATGACTAAAACGGTAAGCAACATTTTTTTTCACATCAGTCTCATTACTTTATTGTCGCACCTCGTATATTTTTTTGAAAATAAATCTATTTTGTTGTTATTGCTGCAACAGAATTGTGAAGAGTCGTTGACTAACTAATACATTATAATACAGCTGATTTATTTTTAGATTAGCTTTCTTATGAAAGTTTTATATGAAGCACTTATAATTATCATTTTTCTTTAAAAAATATAATTTATACGACTGCATTTTTATAAAGCAGCAGTTCCCATCATACTATTTGAAATTTTTTTTGTTTAACCTCCGGGACCACCGTTAGGTATTACTTCAGATGATGAGATGAATGACAATTTTTGTAGCGTGTGAAAATGTTATGCCTGACCGGGACTCGAACCCGGGACCTCTGGATGAAAGGCTGAGACGCTACCACTTGTGCTACGGAGACCGGCACTATTTGAAATATTGGTGGGAAAAAACGAACGTGTTTGTAGGTAACGAATAGGTTTTTACATAAGCTTAAATTACACAATAATCTTGAGCAACAAAATAATTTTAAATTATTAATAATACTTTAATTATTTCTTTAAAACAAACTAAAATTATTTACTTTAACACTAATGTAGTTCTAAAAAAATAAGTGACATTTACAAGCAACCATATTGGTAATAATGTAGCGATCGGTAATCATCGGGTGGACTATTTTCAACGCGGAAAATTACTTCCTTTCAACAGAACATACTACTGAAGTAAAGTTTTGAAGTGAATTTGGTTTTTAATTACCTTGGCTCTGTCTTTTTAGCATCCAGTCCTAATTTATGAACGGTTGCACTTCTGAATTTATTTTGTAAAACCGTTTATTCTAGTATTATGACATTACTTAGTAATAACTATTAAAAGAAACAAGCTTTGGTATGATATAAGTTGCATTTTTTATGATTTTTTATTGAGAAATTATTGCTGTCTACATTCAGGTTCATTCTTTTATTTGCCACACTTTAGGTTTCTTCTTTTGTTATCCAGATAGAGTTTTATTTACGTTTTCGAACATAGAACAGGCAGCGCTGTTTATGAGAGAGATTGTAACAGCTCTTCATTTGCCTAGTATATTATCTTGTATATAATATAAAAAAATTTACCAAAGCAAAGTACTGTCTGAGTAATTTGAGATTTTTTTATGAGCTTTTGAGAAATGATTTTTATTTCAAGATTTTTATTTTTGATGTTTTATCTAAATGGCAATCTATCAACGTTAAGTGGCATCACTGCCTGTAACATATTAACGCTTATCATTCTAATGTTTACCTCGTTCCTAACCTATGTTTCAACCATGGTAGTTTCCGTAAATGTAATATAATTATTGTTAGTGTTTCAATTTCTGTTTGATGCAATGAATTTCTTTAAACGTACTTAGGATTCTTTATATTTTTGGGATTGATATTTGTGAGATCTGGATAAAAAATGCATTCTTCAGAACAAACGTCAGAGCACGATTCGCTTGAAAAACAGAATTCTTCTGAAAATATGAACTGCAGTGGGGTAAGATTTAGTGATTGTATAAATTACTGTTTAAGTAAATTTGTAATACTCCCGTATCTTTCGAAAAAAAAGTAATATTTTTATTTAATTATTCGTTTTTTTACTGTTCGATATACAAAATCATCAGTGATTTTGTGATTATATTTTGACTTTTACAGTTTGTTTCTATTTAGATTGAAAAATGAAGAATGGATCGTTTCAAGTGTTATTATCTATCTATTGTAAAAGTTTGATTATTTATTTACAAGCTTGATGTTAGATTAGTGAGGTCGGATAAATGGAAACGTATATTAGCAGTAGAAACAAATGATTCATTCTTGGAATGGATAGTTAATATCTGTCGTTTTATGTACCGACAGTGCATAAAACCATTTCTCTGTGGATTTTTCATGTAGTTCTACCATTGTTAATCTTTTGGTTTATGCAACTATTATAGATAATATATTTTGTGACATAATTTATCATTTATGAATGACTTGTTAGATGATAAATTTTCATGTGAAGATCAAATTATTGATTTTGTGTACAAATAAATCAGTCCACTGCAATTCTTTGATCTTAATCGTATCATTTCACTTGTCTTAATAAAATGCTTTGTTGTCATTATTAAATTTTATTGTCCTACTTATATTTCTCTCAAAATTAAACATTTCTTGAGCTACTTCGTAAAGTGAAAACAAGTTTTCAGGATAGAAAGGCCCTTTTTCTGTAGTTACTTTAGAAAAACCTAATCATTAAATGATCTATTAATAATTCTTATAAGTATAAAATTTATGTTTAAGAACAGTATTATTCTCTTGGGTTTTTAAAAATACCTGTTGAATAAAGGTTTTTATATATATATATATATATATAATTGTTTCTCAGCATTATATCTTTGAATTCTTTGAAAATTATTTAGCTTACAAATCTTCATTAAATACTTCTTAAAGTAGAACTTGTTGCCAAATCCTAACAAAATAGGGGATTGTTTTCTATTTAAGTAATAGGAAGGCTTACCATGAGCACAGTTTATTCTTTCTAGACATTCAGCTGATGCCTGTAGTTGACTGTAACTGCAGTGAACTGGAATGAAATAATCAAGCACTTAAATTGGTAGTATCTAAATAGATCCTATCACCCATATCAATACTGCTTTAACGCTACTGTTAAACCACCTTGTCAGTTTGTCGTATTTGAATTCTACTTAATTGTCACCTCTAATTTTTATATGTTAATAGATGAACAGAAAATAAATTATTTTTCTTTACAGGTGAATAATAGCAGCAGTAGTTGCAGTAGTGCTAGAAGCAATCAGAGTTCAAAATCTTCTAATGACAGAGAAGAAACTGGTAAAGATAAATTATTTAGGTGGATAAATAAACAGATGAAGATTGAAATGACAGATGGAAGAGTTTTAATAGGGATCTTTTTATGCACAGACAGAGATGGAAATGTTATTCTTGGATCTTGCAGTGAATACCTTACTGAAGGTACATTATCATCATATATTATTGTTTATTATATATAAGTGCATATTACTATTGTAAAATTATTGTTGTGCTAAGTGCTGCAAAAATCTCTACTTCTTGATTGAAATTAACATTTGTGGCCAAATTATCTTTCCTAAACACAATTATTGTGGCACTGAGGTAAATTATTTTGCATTATCTCGAATTTGTTTTATTTCTTCAAAATCAAATGTAATTGCTTCTTTTAGTTCTTTAACTAGGTTGTATGGACTGTAGTCATAGAACATGCTTTTTTTTTACAATGCTCCAAAAGAGAAAGCCAAAGGTGTGAGATTTGGAACTTACTTCTACGGAACACTTTAACTAGTCACTTTGGTGTACTTCAGACTGTAGTAACATATGAAAAATCTTAAAAATTTATTTGTAGCTCTTGTTCAGCTGTAAATAAATTTTAGATTTACCTATAGGCTACAAATAGCATGTATAGGTAGATCTCTAAATAATTCTGTCCTGCTCTCGGAGAGAGTATTCTACCCCAAAGGTTATTCCTATTTGGTTCAAGCAAGATGTATTGTTTTCAGGTAAACTCAATCTACTTGACATTTAAAAGTTTACTCATTATTCAAAAAATATATTAAGATTGTTTTGTCTGGCTTTTTTCAATATCAGTTCAATGATCTGCAGCCTATAGCTGAGATCATCTGCAACACCATGTACTACATTTACCATGGTTATGATCTAAAAAGTTTAACTGGTGTGGAATATTTCAACTAACATTTTGAATGACTGTTTGTAAAACATTGTTTATTTTTCTTCCGTACTGCTGTTTCAGGCTTACTTCTTCTTGGACAGTGTTAATAGTACCATGCTGTTAATAAAACTGTTAAGTTGTAGTCATATGAGTTGGTAGTATTGAGCAGGAACTATTATCCCAAAAATAATTATTACTGTGAAATCACATGAGTGCTGTGTTTCTAGGGATAAATATTCTTAAAAAACATGGTGTTCTTTTTTTATTAAATTTTTATGAACACAAATAACAACATAAACAGCATCTCATGGGTTGTGATCAACTGTTTAACATGTTCATGGTATATAATGAATAAAGTACCTAGTATGCTAAAAAATATTTTTCAATAAATACCTACCAAATATTGTATTGAAGTGTAGAATGTACCTAAAATCTTTTTTTAGGGCTCTTGTTTTGCAATTTGTGATGTCATAGAGTGATATTCATATCCAAGTAGTGCGCACTGCGAATGAACTGATTCCAAGCCAGCCATGCAATGTTCCCTTTGTTCCAGCTGGTTTCTTTTGTAACTGCTTTCTTTTATTTATTATTGTGTACATTTCCTTGTCAAACTGTGAAGAAATGTAAGTGACAAGTCTTATCCTTCCACTTATCCTTCCAGATGGGATCATAATCCCATCTGCATATTGGGTAATGGTTTTGCCTTTTTTCAAAACTGTACTTTTAACTAAATCTGGGGAATGCTTCGATCAATTTGTAGAGTACCACTACAATATTTATCTTTTGCAAGAAGTTTGGATTACACTATTATAATAGTTATCCATTAATAATGAGTGTGATTTAATAATTCATTCATGAGATACAGTTGGACTTTTTCACAGTGACCTTTCCCTGGAAAAAAGTCATTGCCTCCGCCATAAACAGCAAACTTAAAAATGAGCCCTACTTGAGGCTGTAGTTGTGGCGCTTGCCTTTTACATACTGTTTGAGTGTAAGCCGGCCTCTTCAAAGTATCATTGCTTCATCAATATATAATTCTAATAAGAGAGATATATAATACGAGGGTTATTTTTTTTTCAAGGTCGGATCGATCGCAAAATAAAAATCAGATGAACCTTTGCACAAATGTGTTGCGCAGCTTCTCTAGTATAGCCTTCAATCACGCCACATCACTTCGTTTAGTTCTGAACACGCAGCTAGCACGTAAACATGTCTACAACAATAACATGTCCCGCCAAGTGTGAAGTGCGTGTGGTAATTAGATTTCTTCATGCTGAGGCGTGTAATGCAGCTGAAATTCATCGATGAATAAGTAATGTGTACGGTGAAACTTCAGTGAGTGACAGCAAAGTGCGACAATGGTGCAGGAACGTTAAAGTAGGACGTGCAGATATTCATGATGCAGGCGGTCAGGGAAGGAAGCGAGTGTCAACCAATGATCTTGTTGAGTGAGTGGATGAGGCAATTCGAGAAAATCGTCGTTCAAAATTTCTGTATTGAGTGATTAGTTTCCTGAAATTTCAAGGTCAGCTCTCTACACCATTGTGAGTGAGAGACTTCAGTACCGCAAACTGTGTGTGAGATGGGTTCCCAAGATGTTCCCAAGAACACGTGCTAGCTGCGTGTTCAGAACTAAACGAAGTGATGTGGCGTGATTGAAGGCTATACTAGAGAAGCTGCGCAACACATTTGTGCAAAGGTTCCGACCATCACAAAACAATGAGAATGGATGCCTCCCTAACGTTTCTCCAGCGCTACCACAATGAAGGAGAAAATTTTTTGAAATTGTCACAGTGGATGAGACATGGGTCCATTTCGAAACTGAAGAAACAAAAGAACAATCCAAACAGTGGATGCATTCTCATTCTCCCAGTAAAACAAAGAAGTTCAAGCAAACCTTCTCCAACAGAAAGTGTATGGCTACTGTGTTCTGGGACCGGAATGGAGTTCTCTTGGTGGAATTCATGGAACGTGGCACGACCATCACTGCAGCCTCATACTGTGTGACTCTTCAACGTCTGTGAAGGGCAATTCAGAATAAGTGGAGAGGAATGTTGTCATCAGGCATTGTCTTTCTCCATGACAATGCTTGGCCGTACATTGCAGCTGTAACAAAGAAGCTCCTGCAGTGTTTTCATTGTGAAGTGTTTGATCACCCACCGTACAGCCCGAACTTGGCTCCCTCTGATTTCCACCTCTTTGCTCACATGAAACGCTGGCTAGGAGGACAACATTTTGGCACAGACATCTAGCTGCAGACCAGCATAGAAACATGGCTGAAAACACAGGTGGCTCTGTTCTATGACGAGAGTATTGGAATGTTGGTACCACGCTATGACAAACGTCTAAATCAGAGTGACAACTATGTAGAGAAATAGTGTAACTGTAAGTACTTGTTACAAATAAAAATTTTTTTGTTTTCACTGTGGTTTTAATTTCATAATTGATCGGACCTTGAAAAAAAAAATAACCCTCGTATATCAACATCATTGTTATATTAAAACGATCTATTAGTAGTCTTACTTTGAACAGACGATCAGTATTAGGCAATGGCTGGTCAACTTGGAAGACAGGAAGTTGAGGAGCATTGACTTTTGAAAAATACAGATACCTAAGAATTAATAGAAAATGATCACAGCTCATGTACTGTCTAAAAGCAGGTAAGTTGAAGAGTCTGGGTTTTCCAGTAGTCCTGGAGTCTATTGAATTTAATGGTTCTTGTGTGTAGCAAAAATCAATGAAGACTTTTAATTCTGGAACTGTGAGGTCTTTCCAACAAGTTATGCGAGATTTTTCAGAAGTTGAAGAACCACAGAACAGTTCAAAAGCGTATTCATTCATATTTCTGCAAATCAACTCTAAAAAAATATTGTCCACAAGTAAAAGAAACCAGTCTATTAGTCTGTTTTCCCCCCCGGAATTGGTACCAATAATCCTCTTATCTCTTATAGGCCTGAAAGGAATTTGCTTTAATCGTAGAGTATTATTTGCCCAAATGGGATTTATTTCATCATCCAATTCACTTTTGGATGACTTCTCTGATGTGGAGTTTATATCAAGATTATGTTCAAAATCTATAAGTTCATCATCGCTGAGGTGTTGCACAACTGTATGACAGGTATCCATTGTTAATAATAAATTAGATGAAAAAAAGAAAGTAAAATGAACTACAATAAAAATTGTGTTAACTTACTGGTTCTGATACTACGAAATCGGTGTAAAAATAAAAAACAGAATTGGCAGGAAACCAGATACATAAACTATACAAACAATATCTACTTACAATGCACACACAACATACGATCTACTTCTGCCAAGAGTTGAGCTCAAACTAAACCATAACAAACATTATAATAATGTTACTTGTAAACGAGTAGTACGTCTACTAGTGGATGACACTACTTGGATACGAGTAGCCTGCACTGAATGTATTAAATGGTGTGTAATACTCCATAGTCGTAAATTTAAGAAATGAAAATAACAGTTTCAAAGCAGGAGCATGTTTTTAGATTTCAGTGGTTAGTAACATTTACTTGGCAAATTTTTTAAATTTAACTTTCTAACATTGAAGTTGTTTTTATTATTTTAAAATTTGGTTATTGTAAATAATTTATTATTTCAGACTGTTTTCATAATTTATATTTAACTTATTTTATAATCCTGGATTTTTTGTGACATTCACTAGATTAGGTGTTTTCTTAGAGGTTGTTTCTTTTCAGTTCTATTCTTTTTTTATCCACTGATTATGATTAAAATTTTTTACGCTTGAGAATTATTTCAAATAGAATTGTTTTAGTCAACCGATATATACTATCATGTCAGTGATTAAACCTACCGCAGACCAGCATGAAATATTCACAGATATAGTGATAGAGAAAACAGTTGTGAACTGTCACATCAATAAAATCCATGAGTTTATTCACATCAGATGAAGAAGTAATATATATATATATATATATATATATATATATAACTTGCCTTGGAAGACATATTTGTATCACTATACGAATACCAGTATTTTAAGTGTTTACCTTGAAATTGTTTTATTTAGATAGACTTCGATGAGGGTGGTTTGGAAAGTAACATCCTTTTGGCTATAAGTTTTGCTACAAGTTTTTTTTTTGTATTTGTTTTTTAAACCAATCTATTTCTATCCAGTCAGTCTTCAACATCCTTGTATAACTCAACATCTTAAAAGCCTCAACCCTTTTTGTTTACTTTTCCTGTTTGTTCATGTTGTATCCTAAAATATTGCATATAAATATTGTTAAGAATTGTCATCTTACTCCTAGATCTATGAATTACACTATCAGACTTCTTGTCTGCATGAAAGCATTCTTTGTTTGTCTCAGTATACTTTTAATATCTACCTAAAACTTCATCTATCATTTTTCAATTTTTACTACCTAAATAATATAGTTGTACAAATTATGGTATATGGTAATCCTGTAATTCGTTATTCTACTTTCTCTTAAGATTTCAGTAAGTTTTTTTATTTTTTATTTCCAGCAAATAACATTTTCATCATTAACTTCTTTTCATTCTTGGATTGTTCCTCTTACATTTTTCTTTTCTTTTCTTTTCTGTTTGCATTCTTTTGTATTCAAATTTAAAAGTAATTGTCAGTCTATACCCTCTGTGTACCTCTTTATGAAATACATCTCTATTTTTTAAATTGCTTTCCTTTCTTCATCTTTTACTCCTTAAATTCATACTATCTAAATGTTGGATAGATGGTAAAAATCTTATTTTATATTAAAAATACATTTTTAAGATCTGAAACTAGAATTGCCTAATTTTGTATTTTAATGTTGAATAATTATTTAAACATTTTTTATTGTTTTAAATGAAATTTGTTTTTTTCTTTTATATCTGTTTATCTGATAAATTGATTTAATAAAGAATTTCTTTGTGCATTTTTTATTTTTAAATTTTTACTGTGTACCAGTACAGTTTGTGAATTGAAATTGTGATCATCTGAATGTCTATACTACATAAGCTATTTCCTTGCAAATGATCTTATTAAATATTTTTGATACATGAAATTAGATTGATAGTGTTGATTTTTTTCAAATTAGTTTGTTCCTCTTTTTTTGGTACGGTAACAATTACATTTGTTTTAAAATCTGAGTATAGTTCCTTAAGTATTGTAAATTATTAATAATTCTAATAACCTTTACAGCCTACTTTTCCTGCCTTTCTAAACAAGATAATAATTATGATAGTCTATTCCTACTGCATCACTTAATATAGTAACTTATTTTATCACTTTATAAAACATTAACAAAAATTATATTTGTACTGTTATTAGTTGTTTTTTCATTTCAGTTTGTGGATTCTTTGATGAACCTAGAATGCTCGGTTTAGTTATGGTACCAGGACGACATATTGTTTCAATACATCATGCTCCTGATAACATAGAGGGTGAAACAGCTTGACATTCTGTTAATTATGACATTTTGTAAAAAGATTATGTGATTAATTTATAAATATACTAATGTGTAATTTATGTACATAGGATATCTGTCTTAAAATAGGTACAGTAGAGTCCATTTTATCCAAGCTAATATGAACTGAGATTACCTCTGATAACAATTAACTTGGTTAACAAGGAAAAGTAGATTTTAGAAGTATAAATGGTATAATACATGGTAATAATTTATACATTTTTTTTTTTAGTGATAAAGATATTTTTATTAATTTATATTTCTACAATTTAAATGTAAGTATCAATTTAAAAAATTAGAAATAAAAGTTTTAACAACAAAGAAATACTATATTTACAATTTTAAAGTTAACAAAAATCTAAAAAAAAATGTATTATTTGAACCAAAAACAACATTGCCCTGAATTAAAAACAAATCAAGAATAAAATTAACAGAAATTTTGGGAATAAAAACTTCATGAAATGAAAAATAAATGACAACCTATTAAAAATAACTTTTTAAAGAAATCTGTTAATGGCTTCTTTTTTTAATTTTGTTTAGCAGCAGTCTTGTTTAACCAACATCTTAACATCATTAAATCACATGGTGTGGATTCCTCTTGTTGTTCAATATAATTTATGGTTTCAATCGATTTTAGTTCTTCAGAAGCTGATATATTTTTTTTGTGATTCTGTTTTTCAGTTTTATCAATTTCATCTTTTTTGTTTCAACAACTTATTAATATAGGATCTATCAATTGATTCTGCAGCTGGAATTTTTCTTGTAAGTTCAATTAGACACTTCATCTTCATTGTCGGTTCTTCCTTCAGTTTGAATGTCAGCTTGAAGTAACTTTCACCATGATTTATTCAATGCCATCTGTTTCATGTTGTCCCATGCTTCTGCAATCCAATAAACATCTTTTAATGAAATCAGTTTCACATATTCAATTATAAATTTCTTCTCTTCCAGTTCTTCAATGTTTTTTAACATCTGCGTCTGTAGGTTTTTTAAATGTTATATTACCCCTTGATCTAAAGGCTGAATGATAGATTTGGTGGCAAGAAGAAAAAATGCTTTGATTTCTCTGCTAACCAAAGTTTCTGCGTCTGTATGAGTTGGAGCATTACATATCACCAACACAGCCTTTGAGTTAGAATTTTGCTATTTAAAAACTTCTGAACTTCTTGAATGAACTCTCTAAAAAACCAATTACGAACAGTAAAGATCCAACCACACATTTTTTTGGTTCTTGTAAGAAACAGGCAAGCTTTTAATGAAATTCTTTTTAAATGCCTAAGTATTTTTTTTGATTTTTCAATAACCATAGGTTTCATTTTAAGTTTGCTAACAAACAACAAATAACAAACAGTTATTCGTTCCTTACTTCTTTTATAACCTGGTGTCGACTTTTCTTCTTAGCCTGCTAATGTTTTTTAGTAGTAGCTTTCTGAAATTGAGACCTCTTTCATCATAATTAAAAATTTGGTCCAAACTCAATTTCTCTTTCTTTAAAAATTCATTAAAAGAAGTTTTAAATGGAAGCATTATTTTATCATTTGTCGATAACTTTTAACCACTTATTTAGTTGCTGAATACCATAGTTTCTTTTTCAGCAATTGAGCCACCCAATATTGGCAGAAAATTCTTCTTCGGCGTCTTTAAATTTGGAATGAAAATAAATGGCTTTTTTCTTTAAGCATAACATCAGTAACTGGAGAGCCTTTTGCTCTTAACGGAGTAAACCATACGTAGAAAACTGCTGATGTTTTGTCATGATCACATTTTTTCATTGTCTTACAAGCTGGATTTTCCACTCTGCCATTGGCTTTCTGTGAACACCATTTTTCAATTTCACTATGGTTTCTTTTCCAACCACCTAACATTACTTTTCCAATACCTAACTCAGATGCTACCTTTTTGATTGATTCACCATTATCTATCTGCCATATTGCAATTAATTTTGTTTCTAGTGAAATAACTATATGCTTCCATTTACTATTATTTACGTTACAAAATGAAACATAATTAATAAACATGTACAGTAATTGTATAAACACTAAATAATTAACAACACTGCGCAATCTGTAACTGTATAGTGGACTTCTGAATGACTGATGACAAAAGAAGAAGAATTGTGGAATGTAGCATGTGGGGGGAGCAACTCAGCATAATGTCATTGACTGATTGACCTTCAGTCAGCCAGCCCTTGGTTAATAAGGATCTCAAATATCAGGACTCAGTTAACAGGGGCTCTACTGTAATTTAATATTAAGTACTTATAAATAAAAAAGTGACTGTATATTCTTTAGATTTATTGTTATTTTTTTCTTAAATTGTTTATAATAAAAACAGTATTTATATATAGTTATTATCTCAAAAGCTGGTTTGAGCTGTCCAGTTTTACTACTAGCTGCTAAATAGCCCTTACGAGATCTTGAGATCATCAGTCAAACATTATGCTAAGGGTTAATTTCCTTTCCTTCTTGAAAGCATACATTATTTTTAATGTTTACTATATTAGTCAAATAAAAATTTACATTCTAATAGTAATATATTCCATTGTCTTTTATCCCCTCAGATTCATGGACAAACTTGTAAAAATAATACATATCCATAAAATTTTTTTACACTTAAAAATTTTGTAAATTTTCTATTGCTGAAAATATTTCAGTTGATTTTATATCATCACTAATTGCATACCCAGCTACACCCGGATCTTTTTAACAGTCTTATGAAATTTCAGAAAAATCTTTCATTGAAGATTATCCACTTAATATCTGAAGATTTGATTATTTCTTCTATTAATTATAGAATTTTAATTGAAGGAATTGGGATGAATACTAGGATAATTGCTGGCATTGTGGTTCAGATTGTTTCTGTTGCTTTTCTTTCTTATTATAAAGATGATTTAAAGAAACTGAAATTAAGCCTTTCATTGAAATCATTTATTGAATCCATAATTTATTTTCATTTATTGAAGCCTTTCATTTAATCTTTCATTGAAGATTATCCACTTAATATCTGAAGATTTGATTATTTCTTCTATTAAGTATAGAATTTTAATTGAAGGAATTGGGATGAATACTAGGATAATTGCTGGCATTGTGGTTCAGATTGTTTCTATTGCTTTTCTTTCTTATTATAATGATGATTTAAAGAAACTGAAATTAAGCCAGTTTACTCTTTTGTTTTAAAATTTTAAATAAATGTGAGTTTATGAGATATAAGTTGCAGGTACAAAATATACCATTTGTATTTGAAGATTTGCAGAATGAAATTAACACCCCGTTATAATCAAATAAGGTATGCCCTGAATAATTCTTGAGACACTTCCCCCTGTAAATGATAATATCAGGCTCAGTATGTTATCATATCTCCCAGATAGATAAACATCTTTTGTGTATCTTTAATAAAATTTTCTCTGACAAGGTGTTTCCGTATTCTTGGTCAGGCATTGATTATCCCCATTCTGAAACATGGTAAAGATAAATTAAGCCTTACAAGTTATCGCTCTATCCCCTTGACCAGTACCCTGTGCAAGGTGATGGAACAAATGGTAAACTATTGTTTAGTGTGGTACCTTGAAACACCCTAATTGTCCCAGAACATTGCAATTTCCACCAGAGTAGATCACATAGTTGCCCCGGAAGCTACTATTCAAAACGCATTTTTATATTGCCAACACCTGGTTGCTGTATTTTTTAATTTATAAAAGCCATATGATGGAGGAGAGGAATCCTAAATTAAATACACTTCATGAGTGGAGTGGAAAAGGTAACCTCCTGATGATATCTGGAAGTTTCACTCAAGAAAACGGGAGTTCCTCAAGGAAGAGTCTTAAGTGTTATTTTGTTTGTCATAGCCATAAATAGTATAACAGACTGTGTGAAAACCAATTGTGAGTTCTTTATTTGTAGATGAATTTTCAACTTATGTAGGGTGTAGAATCTTGGGTAAAGGTGAGAGAATAACTTGACTTGGCTGCTGTAAGAGACAATAACCCGGTTAGAATTGTGGTGTAATTCTACTTGATTTACATTTTCCCTGGAAAAAACCAAGTGCATTTGCTTTTCCCGGTTGAAGAAATGTTGACCCTCAGCTATATTTACGTGGTGGACCAGTTGAAGTATGCACACGGGTTAGATTTCTAGGTTGCTGTTTGACCAACAACTAACATAGGTGACACATTTGAATTTTTGTCAGTATAATAAATAAAATACAAATCTGGCAATTTTACAAAATGAATTTTATAATATTAAAAGTAATACAAATCCTGATGTTACAGTTTACATGGATGGTTCATGGAACAGTTGTACACTAGATGTTGGTTTTCATTTTGTAGAATATACATGTTTGGCTTTCCCAGCATCACCAGTATTTTCATTGCAGAACCGTATGCCATTAATAAGGCCTTACATATAATTAGCTCAAAGTATCAACATGTTCTTGTTTGCTCAGATTCCATGAGTGCCCTACAGGT
This sequence comes from Lycorma delicatula, assembly GCF_047948215.1. NCBI lineage: Eukaryota > Metazoa > Arthropoda > Insecta > Hemiptera > Fulgoridae > Lycorma > Lycorma delicatula. The sequence goes on along the minus strand of NC_134459.1, from coordinate 140,530,741 downwards.
GATTAATGATGTTCATTAATCACCTCTAGACACCCTGTTGGTTATCTCTGAGATTCATTGTGTCATTTCACAAATGACTAAATAATACAACGGTGAGCTAATGTTGGATCTCCATCCATGTAGCAATTACAAGCAATGAGCACGCTGGTAGTGCTCATTGCCTGTAATGTAAAGTGCTGGTAGTAAAGGAGGCTTGTTTCCAGCCTCCTTACACTGATTGCATCATTCCTAATGATATTGTATTTTTTCTGAAGTGGATGGTTCATGATGTCTGGCAAAGTGATTGGAATGCTACCATGAACAGTAAACTACCCAACTAAGAACACTGTTTCACCGTGGAGCTCCTCATACAGAAATAACCTTCAAGAGGATGTTGTTTTCTGTCATTTGCGAATATGGCACACTAAGCTCACTCTTGGATATCTGATGGTTCAAGCAGATGCACCAGTTTGTGCTCGCTGCGACTGCCGACTGACAGTGCACCTCATCCTTGTGGATTGTATCTGTTATGCAGCATTGCATCGCAAGTTTAACCTAGGGCCTAACATACAAACCACTTTAGGGGATAATGAAATGTTTCTATCTGTAGTTTTGCATTGTCTTAGGGCCATCTACCTACATTCAAGTATTTAAATTACTGTAGTGAGTTTCAGCTGTTCATACCAATTGCTGTAAAGCAGTTGGTTATTGTATTACTTTGAGATATACAATGTGATATATCTTTGTTTACTACAAGAAGTATATCATGTCCGAGTGATGATAACACAGAAGCTTTTTCGTCCAGGAAAAAGCAAAAAAAAAACCTTGATTATAACGTAAATTATAAGATAAAAAATAGATGTAGCTAAAGTCTGTTTTGTTTTATGGGTAACAGGAATATTACAATTATAATTAATTGGAATTCTCTCTACATAATATGTATGTTTATTGTAGGGAGTAAGATGTGGTGGCTACCTGAAAAGCACAGTGCAATGATTTCAGCCGTATTTAAAGTTACAAAGTTATTAGAAAAAAGGTTTGATGATTATTACAGTAATGAATAAAGTTATTGATTTTTGTTTAGAGGACTCTGTAAATTGAGTAGCTACATAAAAGTTAAGATTAAAGTATAGTATGAAAGATTTGTAATTTTGTTTATAGGCCTGTACTAAGTTGTGTGATATATTCCTTGTGTTGGAATAGAAGATGGTTCTAAAGATTTGAAATTGAATTGTGAAATAAACAAATGTTCAGAAAATTTAAAGCAGTCGGTGACACATTTTATAATCTGATCTTCAAATGTAGTAAATAGCTAAATGTTGAGAAAAGACATTTGCAATTAAGATAAACTTGTGCAGCAAGCAAGAGAATATCACAGTATTGATTGAGGTTGAACTAGGAGCATATTATAGCAAAAAAATGGTTCAGAAGCATAGTAATATAACTATGCTTCTGAACCATTTTTTTGTTAATTGCTCATGAAATTTACTATGAGTCATCCTAAATTCAATAGCTACAAAGTTCAGAAGCATTATAGAATGATCCATGAAGGAAAGGGAAGGAAAAGGATTAAGAGACTGTCCAATTTGGGAATTATAGACGTCTACATGAGATTATTCAGATCTCATTTCAAAACAAGAATGAAAAGAAAAGCATGAATTCCTGTAGATAATTTTTTAACATATTGAAACAGAGAATTCAATTTATTTCCAAATGCTAACTACAGAATTTTATGAAACTATATTATGGGATTTTTTGCTTTTAAGAGGATAAAACTGTTAAGGCCTGTTTGTTCCTCAGGTACCTCAAGCTTCATAAATTAACAAAAATTACTCATTTGGGAATTTGAAATTTTCTTTTCAAAATGAACCTTTAAAAAATAATTTAACATTTGTATTTTTTCCCAAAAGTATTCATATCCTTAAGAAATTCAGTTGCTTAAACCATGTCAATACGTTCAAGTAATTTTAAATGTATTATTATAATGTTTAATTAATTTTTTTTAATGTATTTATCATTAAAAAGAATCAAATAGGAGAAAGAGAGGCCTTCTTCCTGTCTTAAAGTATAACCACAGCTCCCTCAATTAATAGTAATTGAAATTAGGAATATTCATACTCGTATTTATTTTTGTTACCCCAAGAAAAATTAAAAAAAGAACATTAGATTTATGAGCTGCACTGCTCCCAATGGGCTGTATTCCCAACAGCCCTTTGAATTAACAAAAATTGAAATATTCCTATATTAAACTTTTCTTTATCAAAATATGTTCTATTTGTGAAAATAATTTAAAAAATCATATAGGTCAGCTGACATCCACCTAACAGTTACTTTATTTTTCTAATGTGGATGGATAAATTATATACTATTTAGAAAAAACAAGACTGTGAAATGAAATCAGGAATTTCTGGGATGAAATGTTGAAATACTATCTTATTATTATTGTTAGAATTTTTTTAACCACATTACTAAAATAAAGTGGTAATAAAGTTGTTATCAATAATAACATAGAGCATAATAAAATTTAATTTGAAACCTAATGTAAAAATAAAGTCTAAAAAGATTTTTATTACTTCTTTCCAATACGTTTATGCTTAATAGTTAATAGTCAATAACTTTTTTTTAGTTATCACAGATTCTTAATTATATTGTTTCTCAGGATTTACTTATATCAATAATACTTGTGGGGTGGGAGGCAAGTCCAAAAACTGTTTTAATACTGCTATGTGTTGGCTAATGGAATGTACTTTGTGTTAGTAGTTAAAAGAAAATAAAGAGGTTAGTCTCATAGATATATTATTTTGAAGTAAATAGTTACTGGGGAAAATGGATGCAAGTCTAAATTCTCCAGGGGGAAAATGGGGCAAGTCCAAGAATTTTTGATCTGTAATAACCAGCCTGTTTCTAACCAGTTGTTTTACTATTCATATTTTATTAAGCGATGTATACTTTTGAGAATAAGCAGTGAAAGGATATTTGTGGTGTTGTTTACAACTTCTCTATATTAACTCAAATTGTGCTAGTAATTCTTTTTTGGTTTCTTTTAAATAGGTGTTATGGAACAATTAATTTATGAACCTGAAAATTAACTACTTGAAACACCATCTGCAGGTGAGAAGTGTAAAATGTTATAGAATAAATGATGCTAATAAGAAATTTAGAAACCCATGAAACAGGTAACCAGTGTTTGTATACACTTAAATGTTTTGAAAATATAAATGCAGATGTGGTGATTTAAAATTATAAAACATTGGCAACTTGGCAGATAATGAAAAAAAAAGTCTATGCTCATTGCCAGGTTAATTGTTCTTGATGAACAGCAAAGAAGGTATTGGAATGGTGGGCACTGAGGGACAAGGTTATCAGTATCGTGTTAGGTTTGTAAAAGAAGATAATTTTACAGAAATAGTGTTAGCCAGAAGGCATATTTCCATCCAAGGGATTAATAATAAAAGCTTGAAAATGTTCAAAAACATTTAAAAAGATACTTGTGCTGTGCTTTCTGATTATGAGGTAAACATACAAACCAATTTTTTAAGCTCTCAGAAGAAACAATAATGCAATACATACAAAATTATTTAGAGTCAGAAAAAGTCATTACAGCTTACAGAAAACAAAGAAATTATATCTGCCAGAAGAACTGACTGTTCAAAAGATTTATATTCGTACACCGAAGCATACCCTGCCCTTTTTGGAGGAAAAATAGATGACCTGGAAGAGTTGATGGGTTTCATTCAGAACATTGTAAAATTTACTATACAAATTTATCTCAAATAATCTTTTGACAAGGTTTTTTTTTGTTGCACTCTGATAACTTTAGAATAAAATACTATTTTGAATGTTTTGTAATTATTTTGTAACTACTTTTTTTACCGATAAATGATGAGATGAAGTTAATGACTGTTATCATTTTTTATTATTATGAAGTTATTTGTTGTTAACTGTTATAGAGTTTACAGAAAAATTAAATTTATCTGAAACCAAGAATAGTAGTGTGATGTTAATAATATTAAGTGAAAATACTAATAGCTTTTTTCTGAAATAGTTTTATTATGTAATTTTATTAACTTCTTGCTGTACATTATTTCAGTTTTTGGATTTACCCTCTGAAAAAATGTGATTCACCTCTTTCTTCCATTCCAAAATATGAAGTTTATTACTTCCCTTACCATATTTTATTTTATTTTTAATATGTGGGTTGTTATTCCGTATAAAATGTAGCACTGAAATATATTAATGTAAAAGTGAATCCATTTTTCGGTTGAAAGTCGTTTGATTTTTAACTTTAAAATTGTTCAACTGTTAAATTACAAAACTGAATTTGTCTATACTAACATACATAAACTAGCCCAATATACAAAAACTAACCTATACTTTCCTTGTACTTTGCAATAATAATTTGTTTTACAGGAGTTCACTAAATATATCACATTTTTAAAAATGTGAGAGGGCTGTAGCCTGTAAATACTGATTAATTATTTAGTTTTGTTATGTCTGCAATCTAAGGTTATAATTATAATTTTAAAATTATCATGATATACTTTTTTATTTCAACCAGTTTTCCCAGCTTCTGCCAGATCTGTGTGTGTGTGTATAGGCAGATGCAATTACTAATACTGACTTGCTAGGCCTGTAGCTGCAAGTGTAAGTGTACCAGTAGACATGTAGTCCAGAATAGACTCAGGACTATAAATAATCCACTTGCTTTTGATGATGGCAAAAAATGGAAAATATCTGAAAACCTTAAAGTAGTTTTCATTTAAAAAAAATTTACTCCCTACTTATGAGGAAAAGTTACAACCAAACATCACCACCATGCTACTTACTCAACAAAGTAAAAAATAATTTTTATAAAAATTGCTCCATTCATAAATAACAAAACTTGTATTGAAGAAAAATATATTAGTTAAATTTAAAACCTGCTTCTTTTATTGAAGTTAATTAAAAATTATATGTAATTTACCATATTTATTCTTCTTATTCTATTTAAAAATGCTCATTAAACATTAATATAAGAAACCAAATAAACCGAAGAAATCTAAAACTATTAGGGGAATGATTGATTTATTGTAATAAATTTTTTTTATCCATGATTTATTTTTAGGTAGTAACACCCGCTTTAAATGTTCAGTCAAAACAAGACAATTTTCATTTAAATTTTGTTACTTCAAATTATACTTGAACTTACAATTCTGTTAATACGGTAGCCTCTTTCCTTATTTTCTGCTGCTACCATTGAACAGCTAAGTACCTTTTGATCAGGAGAGAGAACCCATTATAATAGATTTCAATAGAAATATAAAAAACTTTTTCCAACCTCTATGGTTAAGTGGTAGCATCTCTACTTTTCATCTAGAAGGTTCTGTTTTAAAATTGTGACCTGGGTTGGCATTTTTCACTTGAAAAAAAAAGAGTGTACAGATAGATGAAAAGAACAGATTTACCCTAAATCTGTTCTTACCAGAATGCGAAATAAATAAATTTTTCTCAAATGAGAAAAATGTTTCACATTTTTCAAAATTTGGTATTTTTATGCATTAATGTAATATTTTTCAAAATTAATGAAATAAAATTATAAACATGAAATGCAGTAATGCCTTTAGTTAAATTACTTTAATTTTATAAGTAAAATGCCGGTAGTCAAGAGCTTTTCCCCATATATTGTATCTCTTACTGACTGTCTGTCATTAATAGAAAACAAAATTTACAAACTTATAAAAAATAAATATGATTAAAATTCAACACTTTTTTTTTAATTGATCAGTATTATTTAAAAATTCATCAACAGAGTAGTATTATTTCTGTAAAAGAAAACTTTTTAATTGTATTTTAAATAAATTAGTTGGGAAGATTTTTAAAGTGGTTTGGTAATTTATTAAAAATGGCAATGGAAAAATGATGAGGCCCTTGTAAGCTGAAGTATTGTGTTAACAGTTACATGAAAACAGTTCTGTTGCCTGGTTTGATAGAGGTTGATTACGTTTGTTTTTTGTAAAAGAATAAATTACCACTGTTTTTTTTGGGGAAAAATAGAAAATACACAACACTAAAAAATCAATCAATATTCATTAAAATAAAATTAGTTTCTGCATAGCTTTCAAGATGCCAAACAAAATATTCAAGATTATTCAGTAAACTAAATAACAAAGTAATAATGTTGTATTTGATAAATCTTTAATTTATTTTTTATGCTATATTGGGAACGTTTTTGTGATCGAATTTTTAAATTTCATCGGAACAAGCGTATCACAATTTAGAAGTTAATAATTTAAAAAAAATTTTCTTCTATTTTTCTAGTCTACAAATAACACAAGATAGTGCTTAATAAACTTGCTAAACGTTTGTAAAATCTTATTCGTTCATTGAATGACTACTCGTAGTTTATTTCTATCGCTCCAAATAGTGAATTGTATTATCACCTTCATTCTTTAACTGTTGAAATGATATTTTTATTTTTGTACAGAAGTTTTATTTTATATTATCTATTATTATACGGCTGACTGGTGATAGTCATTGTGAAGGTAGACGGTGACGTTTGGCAACCAGACATAGCTTTTGTGTCTGATGGAGTATCGAGAGCAATTTAGTAGAAATTATATAGTCGTAGATTAGATGTTATTAGCCTACTGTTATTGTTAATTATTGTTTTTTTAAAATACGTTTTATAAAACTAACGGCTAATTTTGAAATTTTAACGGCACTTGCAATGAACTTAAAATTTAACCTTTTTCCTTGAATAATAAATTTAAAAAAAATTATTACGACTTTATTTCGTAAAAAAAAATCCTGTAAAAGAGTTTTGGAATGAGTTATTAAACAAGTAAAATATTTTTTTATTTTAAAAAAATTAGAATTAAGTTTTGCTAAGCACTCTATTTTAAGAAATTATTAAAGGTATTTCAAATATTTACATTAATAGTTCTGCTGCTAAAGACGGTCTATTATTCATTCTTTCAAAACTGTCCCAAAGTGGCACATTTGGTTAGCCCAGACGTGGCCAACAGTTTTTGCCTTCGGGTCCAATTGGAAAGAAAATTTTTTTCACACGCCGAACGAAATGTTAAAGTGAAAAAATGTTAATACAAAAACGATGTTAATAAATAAATGTAAGTAATTTAATACAACAAATTAACAAAAAAAAAAAAAACTAATGTGACGTGTTAAGTATTTTAAATTTCCATATTTACTATTATTTAATTGCTTATAAAAAAAGCTAATATTGAAAAACTCTTCGCGGGCCGCAAAAATTAATTACACGGGCCGTACAAGCGGGGATTAGCCCTTACCTTCCCGTTGACAGTTCGAGCTTCGATGGACCTCTTATAATTTAACACTAACGGTTCTTGATACTGTAACTTTGCCACCGATCCATGAGTATAAAATCTTCAAAATACTCATTTTACAAACGAGGAATCCAACTTCTTACGGGCTCCGAATCGAGAAAGTATCTGTAGACTTCTGTACGAATTGTTTTACAGACAGTAAGCTCGTCATCTCTATAACCAGTATATCTATACTGTTTTCAAAAGATGTTTTTTTTTTTTTTAAGTCATGAGGATAACATTTATTTTTTAAATTCATTAGAGAAGGGTAAAATTTTAAGTTCATTGCTAATGACGTGAAATTTCGGAAGTAGTTGTTAGCTTTATAAAATGTATGTTAAAAAACAGTAATTCACAATAACAGTAGTATTAAGGATACATTTACATTTTAAATACATCTTACGTACTTAAATTATGGATCATAAAAGGGTGAAGCAAAAACTCTTTATTTTTTATCGTATCTGGACTTAAGTCACATACTTAACTACAGAGTATTCTACAAAAAAAAAAAAAAAAAATCGATATATCCATCTTCTGTAAAATTTGAGTTCAGTACTCTATTCTTTGTTCTATTATAATGGACTCGTCCAGAAACAGACTATCGCGTCAATTCAGTCGACTACTACCGGTAGTCATAACATTGCTCGGTGCATTGTTAGGAAGAAAAGTGTTTTCACTAGAGGAACGTATTTTTATTATTGAGTCGTACTCAATGACTGCAGTGCAAAAATTTTTTAATAAATAAATAAATTTAATACATTTTTTTTTTAATTAATTTTTTCAGCTGGAAAATTAATTTCCCGAAATCAACCGTTTGTGGGCGACAACAGTTAAAACTACGACTATATGGAATTCAAACATATCAACTTTTTTATCTAGACAAAGAAAGACGGCTAGATTATTGATAATCGTTTCGTTGATTTGTGCGTGAGGAGATTCATTTTATGGACTTGCTATTTTTCTCTTCAAATGGTTCCATTTGGACGGGTACATCAACAATAGAGATTTATCACGATAAACAATTGCTCTTTTTTCTTTGAATACACCATTAATACAGAACATATCAATATTTTACTGCTTCCTTGGAAAAAGAAGATGGATACTGTTGATTGTAATATCAGACTGCGCAAACTCAACGACTGCTTTAATTAATGAATTCATTAGTCGTGGTTTATGGCCACCGAGATCTCTATATTTGACACCACTAGATGTTTTTATTTGGGGTTACCTTGAAGAAAACGCCTACAACAACAAACCACGAACAATAGATTAACTGAAGCTCAATATCGAAGAAGGTATATTAAATATTCAATCACAAAATATGATAGTAGTTGCAAAAACACACTGAAAAGGATGGAAGCGTGTATTCATGAAGATGATGGCCGTTTTCAGCATTTACTCTAAAATTTAAGATGTAAAATTTGATTATAAAAGTAATATTAATTACTTTAACTTGTTTCATAATAATGCTTACTGAAATAAGACTATGATAGATGGGTTGCGTTTTGTATGAGCTATTCTATGATTCAGTTAAATTAGTACGTAATATTGAATATGTATTTTGATAATTTCATTCATGGATGTAGATAATAAGCCTAATTTCTTAGATTATTTCCCTTTTTTTATTAGTTGTTTTTTTTATATCTTCAGACTGAATTTTCAGATTTCTATGAAATTTTTTACGATGACTTCTGAATACGGGTCGTTGATGCCTATTAATTTTGGATATAATCGGTCAAGAGGTTGGTGAAATACGGTTACTATGGGTCCGTATCTGAAAATTTTACTCAAAGAGTAGAATAGTTTTTGTCTCTCTCTTTTTCTTCTTCTTCCCCGGGCCGGATCCTGCAGTTAAGTATTACACGGCACAGGGGAGTGTCCTTTACGGACACTTCCCTGGGCTGTGGGAACTTAGGCCCGGCTATGTCGTTCCTGGGTCCCGATTCCGGAAGCCGGGAATTAGTGTTTATACCAATGCCTCTTAACGGAGACACCCCGAGTGGAGCATCCCCGCCGGAACTCGGTCTTTTTCGTCCGGGGTTGCGAGAAATCCCATGCCTCGTCAATACCGACCACTCGTGAAAGCACGTGCGAACGGCAGCTCCGCAGAGGACTGTCCCTCATTTCCTAGCCCCCCCGATCCTTCTCCTGAAGAACCCTCGCCACGAATCCTGCAATGGTATCAAAACTCTTGGGGCTCCGCCAAATGGTGGTGACGATGTTCTTCACGCTGAGCGGTCCGGTAATCGCCGAGTAAGCCAGGCGGTATTCATCCCACTGCGGGCACCAGAACACCACGTGTTCAGCTCACCAAACCTCCGACTGGCCGACGGCTTTATATCAGCGAATAGTTTTTTTAATATATTTCTTTACTTACTTTAATGTTCCACTTAATTTTCCTTCTTAGTAGTAGTTTTTTGAAAGTGTACTCCCGGTTGCATAATCTTCTCGATTTTGCAAGGAAAGTTATGGAATTCTTCCGGTTCTGCTTTAATTTTCACATCCAGCTGAGAAAAGTTACGCTTTTGCAGGTTTTTTGTAACGTGTAACCGCTCACAGCTCTCAGGGATCTCATCTTCTCTGGTCTAACGGTATTTTATTTCTGTCAGTGAGTGTCCAAGTCTTTTCCCCCTATTTTAATTAAGAGCACAACGTATTGATATTGTGTCATTTTGACTCTTTTGAGAACTTTCTTATTTCACTTTTTAGGATCCTATGAATTGCGTCACAAATGTGGTCACCACTAATAGTCGTCATCACTCTGCTAGAAGTGATTTTGGTACACTACAAGAAATGAAAGCCGGGATCTCATAAGGAAAGCCCTGCTGTTAGGCTTTCCTTATCTGTCATTTAGTTGTGCTGTAAGAAATTTTATCTTACCGGTAGAAACCAGCGCAGATTGGAACGAAATTACTGAAGTTTAATACGAGTAAATTATCTCAATTTCTTAATTATTTTTAAAAACTAGCAATGTGATTTGCGAAACTTTCTCGGCTTATTTAACTCTCCTCCTATCTCCTCTCAAAACATTTTGAAAATTGTAATACTATGTTTAAATGTAATGAATGGTTCACCTGGAAAAAGAGATGTAAATTAACTTCCACTTCCGGAAGGAACAAAGAGAAAAAGCCCTTTTGGTTCATATCAACTCTTTATAAATATTACCATTTTAAAATAACTAAAAATTTAAAACCTATAAAATTAAGACGGTTATTGTTATTTATGAAGAGTCTAGAATGGGGGAAAATCTTTAAAAAGTTTTTTAGACTACTACTAATAGAGGTTTCCTAAGGTGTTATCTCAATCATTTTGTTTGATTTTAACAAAAACCATCTATTATTAACCGTTATATAAAACAAACAAATTTTATTATCCCCGCCCTCCGAATCCCACCCTACTCCCAAACCATTATTTTAATATATATTTTTAGTTTAAAATAAATCCAATCGTTTGGATTGATTTTTTCTGTTTTGAGAGCGGAAGAATTTTTTTTTGTTTTAAATATGGGGAGAGATCTTTTTTCTACTTTTATTTATAATCTTCGGATCCTCTCCGGCAAAATTTTCAACGAATTGTTTCTACCTCCTTGCAGTAATCATGATTTATAATATAGAATTGCTAATTCCCTTTTCGGTTTTTTTTTTGCAATTGAGAATCTTTAAAATAGCGGTTCGAAATTAATATAGAAAAAAGGAAAAAGAATAAACTACAGGTTGTAGTTTTAGTGACGAAAAATTTAACAGAAATTGTAGCAAATGTTGTACCGATTTAAAGAACAGCTAAAAACAATTTGAAATTTATGATTAGTTATTACATTTGACGTATAATGACAGATGGAAAGCTTAGAGATTTTTTTGGGGGGAATGTAATGGAGATATATAAAGGTGTCCTATATTTCCATAATAGGAAAAACAAATATTTTTTTATGAAGACCATGGTGTATTAGGAAAAGATACAAAACATCTCAAGGAACGTATCCCCAACGCCATTACAAGCATACTTCAGTTGTGCTTATGGCCTTCATAAAAGTATGTTTTCTTTTTTTATGTGTGGAAACTTATGGGGTTACGTGTTCTTCAGCAGTAGAGGACACGCATCAAAATGTGTTTTCAAAACAGTGGTAGTTATGTGGAACATATTATTTAAATAAAAATGGTTTTCATGAAAAAATGTTTATTTTTCTGTGTACGGAAACTTATGGGGTTACTTACAGAAGAACTAACTGAACTTACAGAAGAGCTAACCAGTTACATATTCAAGATTTATATTTTTAATTAAATATAGTGTCCTTAAAAGGTGATCCAAACTCTAGGAAGTGTTACTACTTAACATACTGAAGAAAAAATGTCCAGTGAACGTAGGTCCAAAAACGCATATTTTTTTGCCAGTCCGCCATTTTGTGTCTTTTAAGAAAAAAATTATTTTTCAAGAACGGTTGGAGATAACGCAATAAAATTTTGCACTTTATTTTAAACTAAAATATTTTAACAGGAAAAAAAATAACGGTACTCTTTCTTTGACAAATTTCAAAATTTGTCAAAGAACGGTTGGAGAACGGTTGGAGTTCTTGAAAAATAATTATTTTCTTAAAGAACACAAAATGGCGGACTGACAGAAAAATATACGTTTTTGGACCTACGTTCACTGGAAATTTTTTCTTCAGTATGTTAAGTAGAATCACTTCCTAGAGTTTGTCCTAACCTTTTAAGGACACTTTTTATGGAACAAGAAATATATTACTGATTAGAAATCTTGTTAAAATATATTATCTAGCGAAGTACAGAGATGAATCCGTTCTCTTTGTAAAAAGTGAAAGAAGGAAAACGTGTTATTTTTAGGATTCTGAGGAATATTAGGGGTTTTTATTGATTTGGGAAAGAATTTTGGAGGACAAGGATAATTAATTACCGATTCAAATGCGCGTGTCCCAGTTAAGTGATGATTTGTGTCAGGGACGGTTTAAAAGCAAGAAGAAAGTGAATAAAGGAATTAAATTTTCTTAAATTAATTATTCTGTAATGTTGTGTATTACTTATGTATCCTTTTTTGCATATTTAAAAATTAAATTCAAAAATGATGTTAATTAGTTTATATCCGTTTTAATTTCTTTTCTGGAATTTCACATAATTTTTTATTTATCCAAATTCATTTAGTTGTATAGAAAAGTAGCTTAATTAATTTTATTTCTGTCACACTATTCCTAATTGATTATGTTAATTAATTAATTATTTTTATATTTTCTATGATTATAATTACTGTGATTACAAAAAACGAATTAATTTTTTTTTGTAAATATGTACACGGCTTTTGTTTTTTCTAAAGTCAAACTGGCAGATGACCTCAGAGGTCATTCTGTAGGTGTGGAAAATATCTTTCCTTTTTGGATGTTTTATACAACTCATTTTGATTTTTCTACATTTTATATTATATAATTTTTCTTTTTGTTGGTAAATTAATACATGTTTATTATTATTATTTATTTAATTATATAAAAACGTACGGTTTGAAAATTTCTTTCACAACATTAAAATAATTGAATTTCCATGGATAAGATATCAAACTTCCTCATCCTACAAGATATATGTGTTTTTTAATTAACACTGGTGTATCGAAACATAAGATTAAAGGCCAAAGGCAGAAGTAAAAGATTTTTTTTATAGATACCTAAAATCAAATAACGAGATTGAGTCTCGTTACGGTAGGTGTTTGAAAATATTACATTTGAAAATATTACAAAATATTTTTTGTAATTAAAAAAATAAATAAATAAAATAAACTTTTCAACTGTTTAATATATAAAACTGAAATTTAGCGAATAGTCTTATCTCGAAACGATCGATTTTTCGGCACCTCATCTCAAGTAACCAGAGTGGTCCCCATGGTGGGGGGGGGGGGCAACTTTAAATTTTAGATGAAAATGGTAGCATTGTGTCTTATTATTGTAATATGACAAACGAAAACTTTGAAGTAAACATTTAACGAAAAATATTAAATAGTCGCCGATTCTCGCTCTCGCCATATCTTCCATGCGTTCCCGTTCGGCCAAAAATGCGGCGTACTGAGAAAAAATGTTACATGTGACATACACATTTTACTGAATGCATTTTTCAACATTTAGGACGTTTCGGAAAGTGACTTTTTTAAACGGACATAACGATGATCGATATTTTTTCCATGGTAGGCAATTACCCTACACACTTCACGCGAACGATCACTGACACCCAATGCGTAGAACAATCGACACGAGACTTAGGCAACATATCTGGGTATTTGTACGCAAGTAGGATTATTAATTTTCTTATTAAATTTCCCTGCGAAAATTAGTCTCATTACTTTTTCGATGTCCCTCGTATATTAGTTCCTCATTATACCACTATCTTCGGTTACCATAAATTATTTATTGCCCGGAAGAGAGCCCTCAGATAAACGTTTTTAAAAATATTTCATACGAAAATTGTTTCAAATCCTATTCGTTAAATAAAATTACCGTTCTCCAGGATATTTCACCTAAATTCATTCTCAGAGTGTAATGAAATTCTTCCCGTAAGATAAGGGAAAAAATCTTGATTTGAAATATCAAAAAAGTTGTGATATTCCTTCTTTAAAAAAAAAATAAATAATAATAAAGAATTAAGCCAAATATTTTGGGTTCCTTCTTTTTGATAAAAATATCTGATGTGGACACTTTATGACTTTCTTGTACGCCTATTAAATTACATACAGCATTTTTTTCTGCACTTCATTTAAACTTATTTCATTTGAATGTGAGATACGATCCTCCAATTCTTTAATAAAGTGGACAGTTACACAATTGCTGAAATATTAGTTTTTATTATCATCAAATATTTATATAATTATTAATTCAACAATCTTACCTGAAATATTAGGATGGAGTAAATGTCCCTTTATTACTCGAATTACTAAATCAGTATTATTCGAATATTCGTGAGTCGCAGATTAACAAAAGTTTCAGATTTTTGGGGTGTCATATAAATAAAAATTAATAATAATTAAACTGTACCGTTTAGTGAACTTCTGTTTACTAGTTACAAATGTTAATTTCGACCTTACGGTGTAAAATATTCAGTTTTTATTGTTGGATTATTTGGTGAATAATCAAAAATGAAAAAAAATAATCGTACAGTAAACAACAATCATACACAAAACAATCATACAGGAAAAAAAGATAACATGAAGAAATATTTCTCAAAAAACGACAAGCAGATGAATATAAAGAGGGAGAAAATGTTAAGAACAAGGGAAGAATATGTTAAAACCAAAGAAAGAAAGAAAAGATTAAGAGAAGATGATGAATATAAAGAGAAAAAAGTGTGAGAATGTGTACACAAATTAATATCAGAAGAATTATATCAAACCAGAGAGCGATTAAATGATTAAAACAAAAAACAAATTAACGAAATGATTATCAACTCCGACTTAAGAAGAATATTATCAGACAGTATCAAAGGAGTATGGACTAAAAGATAAGAATTATTTGCAATTTATTAAAGATCGAGCATGTATGCCTCAGTGTATATGTTATCTTTCTGAGGAACTAGTTTTCAGTCAGTCTGTAGTTAACTTTAATGTAGATAAAATTAAACAGAAATTCCAGAATAATTAAATTAAATTAAACAGAAATTAAACTAGAGAATCCAAAAATAATACCATTCTAAATTAGAATTTTCAATTAATATTAAATAATTAGATGTTTCACCAAATTTATTACTTATACACATACGTAATAATGCATATTGTACATAAGCATATTTTCAAAAGTACATAAAATTTTATTTCATTAATAACTTCTGATATTTTTTCATATCTTCTTTTTTCTTATGTTTATCTAATGAAATGAATTTGTTTTGTAGCGTATGAAATGTGTCATACTGGACTGCTGACCGGTATTCGAACGCAGAAGTTTCGGATGAAATTACTGAGACGGTACCCTCCGCCTTGTAGATCGGCGATCTGTGTAATGTATTATTATGTACCGGTCAAAATTAAAGTTTTATTTATTAGATAGTTCATTCTGGAATATATTTATGGAAATTCAATGAGCGAAACGATTTCTTATTATTTTGTTAAGGTTTTTGTATGAGATTTAGAATACTTATATAATTCACCTATAAAATATTTTTTTCAGTAACTTAAATTATTACGGAAGTATTTCAAAACGGGCTTATAAGGTGTTCCGGATTATACTATGATCCGTGACAAAAATTATAAGTAATTTTTACGATAAGTGAGGCGAATATTTATTGCATGAATATGGAAGTGACAGGCATATTGTTATATAAAATTACATTCTGCGTGGTCTATGTACTATAATTGAATAACAGTTATATCACGGTATTAGAACGTGTTTTTATTGAAATAGACGTAAACTGAAAGATATAAAATTGCTAGACAGAACTATTAATAATAAATAAGTAGGCTATTTTTTTAAATTTATTTTTTTCATCTTTTCCATGAAAAAAGTAAATTTTTTCATAAATAATATTACGGAAATTTTTAAAGATTTTTAAAAACTTGCTTTATACTTTTTAGTCATAATTATTATCAAACATTTGAGTTTAATTAGTAGGTTAATTTGGATTTAAAACCCCGCTTAGCCATTTTGCAGATTTTGCAATTTCTGACACCCGCACCCTTAATTTACCCTCGTACGGGGAGATGTTTGCAAAAGTAATAGTGGAATATTGTGATGTCACCCGACCTTAGTAACTGTGCAAAATTTCATCAACAGGCCATGTCAGGAAGTACGTTAAATTATTACATCTGTACCCTTAATTTACCCTCATACGGAGGGGGGGGGGGGATGCAGAAAGTAATGGTGGAATATTTTATTGTCACCCGACCTTAATAATAACTGTGCAAAATTTCATCAATCGTCAATGTCAGGAAATATGTTAAATTAAGGATGTAAGATTTGAGGACAAACATGAAAAAAAAATTGATAAAACATTGTGAATTACAATAAAGAAGTAATTCAATTTTTTTCTAATAAAGATGACTTGTACAAGAATTAATCAATTATAATTATTTCAATTAAATTAATTTACCGACCATTAAAATTATTTTTACTTTCATATGTTCCCAGTTTATTTCAAGACTTCAACAATAAAGAAAAAATTCAAGAATTTCAAATAAATAGAAATACTGTTAAAAAATAATTTAAAAATGAGTGCTTATACAAGCACCTCCTCGTATATGCTTTTTAAGTTACTCGCATTTCCGAACAATTTCAGATATTAATTGTTTCGACTACTTCTTAATTTGTTTGTATGAAACGACTGACAAAGTTATCTGGCCGATTAGAAATTTTTACAAACAATTTTTATATAAAATATAATAAACGTAGACCAGCATGCCACATAGTTTTTTCTGTCAGAAAATCAACGATCTCATTGTCAACAATTTTCTTCTCGCTTATTCGAGGAACAAATTTTAACAGAAGAAGATTCGGTAACATGAATTTATTTTCTGCCGAATTGTTGATTTCAGAGCAACATATCAGTCGGACATAAAACGTTTTGCGAGTTAAACGAAAAATTCCTAATAAAAAATTAAATTAGTAATTATTTATTTCGTGTTATCGGTCTAGGCTTGTCCACACTAAGATCTCCAGATTTTACTGCGGCGGATTTTTTCTACGGGGTTACCTCAAAGAAAAAGCCTACAGAAACAAACCACGACCACTTGAACAATTGAATGTTAATATTGAACAAATTGTATTAAATATCCAGCCACAAACTTTGAAGAAAGTTGCAAGAAAGGCTGTAAAAAGAATTGAAGCTTGTATTCAAGAAGATGGCGGCCACTTCCAACATTTACTCTAAATGTAAGGTAATGGATGGTAATAATAAAAATTACATTTACATTTACACATGCCTTTTTATTATTTCAATACCTACCAATATAAGGTTGGGTTGCGTTTTATATGGGAAACTCTGTATTATTACAACTTGTTTTAGATGGTATACATTGTATTTATATTTGATTAATTTTATTTCTGTATACTTATCTATAAGTATGAGGCGTGCTTTTAAAGTTAGGTCCGCTTTTAAATAAAAGAAAGACTAAAAAATATGAAAAAACTTTATTACTTACGTATAAAAACTACATTTTTTACCACTTTTCTATATAGCTGCCTTCAATTTCAACAATTGTTTCATTGCGTTCCATTAACTTCTTCATTTTATCTTAAACAAATTCCGCTTCCTGTAACTTGAACCACGTAATAACATCACTTTACAATTCGTCGTCATCGTCAAACCTTTGCGATCCTAGCCGTTGTTTAAGGCGAAGAAAAAAATCCCTGGGAACCAAGTCAGAACTATAGAGTGGACGATTGAAAGATTTTCCGACGAAGTTTTTCCAGTCCCTCACCCGTCGATTTGTCGTTTGCGGGCCAACATATCCACGGTCGTTTATTGAGATTTATAACTCTTCTAAGATTTTTTAACGTTTCGCCATATGTAACAACATTCATAGTAGTTCCGCGATCGCTAAATTCAACAAGAATCACACCCTTTTGTCCCATAAAACAATAGCCATAAATAACAATGTAATCAAATAATTCCTTCACCTTCATTTTCTTAACGCCGCAGATATACTTACGCTGCAATAAGAAGGCTTTCCTTGTGCGTGTCGGTTAAAATCTTCGGAACCCATCCACCACACGATTTTTTTATAGCGCAATATTTCAGTCTAAACTTCATAAATTAAAGTTGTGAAACGTCGGGAAACGTAAAAGACAATTGTGACATGGTGAAACGCCGAATATTTCGTCGACTTTGCAATCAAATCATCCCCGTTATCACTTTATCCCCGTTAAAACTTTTATCCGCAGATAAATATAAAATAACCTTATGTACACTAACAAACTCTAATAATAGCATAGTACTTGCTCACTTTTATAGTTATTTTGAAACCGACTAAAGAATACGCTTCA
This sequence comes from Lycorma delicatula, assembly GCF_047948215.1. Classification (NCBI taxonomy): domain Eukaryota; kingdom Metazoa; phylum Arthropoda; class Insecta; order Hemiptera; family Fulgoridae; genus Lycorma; species Lycorma delicatula. Next base: position 140,512,483 of record NC_134459.1, on the reverse strand, counting down.
TTTAAATTACATTCCTAAGCATATAATAAGCGTCATGTAATCTGGCGGGTGATCTTTACAGAGTTTGTTATAAAAAAAGTAAGAAAATCGTAGAAAACAATTTAATTACACCATTAGAATCATCAATCTTGTACATAAAATAATACTTCTGTATCCTCCTTAATAATGCGCTACGATGGAAGTATTTCTCCCTATTATTGCTCTTCGGTGTAAGTATATCTGTCCGGCCGAAGTGACGACCACACGAACATACAGCCTGCAGGGCGCTCTACATTTTACTCTTTACTGTACATGAGTATCACGTCGCAGGCTGCGCGTGGAACAGACCCAAAGCGCCGCCGAGCATCTGTTTCTTTTTATTGCCGTGAAAATAGAATATAAAACATATTTTTCAGGAAATCTTTGGAAAAATAAACGGATGTAAAGAAATAATCGACGGCGTTCAAAATTTAATATTTTAACATATTGTTCATCTAACCCTTATTTATCACTCTGCCAAACATCGTTTCGATAAAAGGGTGTCCTTCAAAATATCCAAAACGTTTGTCTCTTTTTTCAAAAGAAGCTCTCTCTCTCTCTCTCTCTCTCTCTGGGTTTTGAAAGGCGTTTTGCGATAGATTTAGTATCGTTTAAATTGTCAGTACAATCACGAATTCGGCTATGACAAATTTAAAACAAAATGAATTGATGGAGGCGCATGATGCACGCTAAGTCTGACACTATTTTATTTATTTTAAAAAGATGCACATTAAACGGCAATTTTCTCGTTTAAGTAAAATCTAATTTCAATGCGTTATGTAGCTGTAGTTTGTTAATATTAACTCGTTTACAAACTTTATAAACATACTGATTAAAGAATAGAATGCTTTATTTTCTTTTTCTTTTCATGTTATTAAATCTCTTTTAAGAATGCCTTATTTCAATTTCTATATCAGGTCCGATATAATACGCAGTATACCGTACTAATAAATAAAGATTTTATTTATTTATTCATCCATCATATTTGTTGAATTTCTTTTTTAATTTAAAATTTACTAATTTTTAAAAAAGATCTGGCGCCCTGATGTATGAATCGTTTAGGTAAATTTAACAATTCTGATATGGACACCATTTGACTTCCCTGTATGCATATTTAATTACATATATACATTTTTGTAAAATGAAAAGTACATAAAATTTTATTTCATTAATAACTTCTGATATATATTTTGTCTTTTTTTTTATTGTTATTATTGAATTATTATTTGTCCTAAATAATTTTTTTTACAATCAGAGGTTAATAATTATTAATAAATCAATATATTTAAATAAAAAAAATAAAAAAAGGAAATGAAGTCGGATTCGAACCGGTGTGCCTTCCCCTTGTAAGATCCAAATATTTCATTAATTAAAATTTCATTTGGCTATAACTCAGGAACCAATGAAAATAAGTACCATTTATGATATATCGTTGAAAAGATCTCAGTGAGGGTTTATTACTGCAGTTAAGAAAAAGTCCAAAATCCAAATTTGTTAGGATTTTGGACACTTTTGGTTCAGTCGATTGCAATAAAGAGGGGTGGTGTACATCTAGATGTTACAGCAGTCCTAAATCCAAACTTTCAACATCCTACGGCTAATCGTTTTTGAGTTATACGAGATACATACGTACGTACAGACGTCACGCCGAAACAAATCAAAATGGATTCAGGGATATATATAATATTTCACGTAGATACCAAACTGTTTGAAAAATCTTTCAATCAATTTATTAAAAAAAAACAATTAAACTTTTTTTTTACCAGAAACAACATTTTGTTGATGATTTTTTAGATAGTAATAATTAAAAAAAAATTAATTATCCGGATATGTGCTCAAAAAGATTTTCAGTGGCAGCTTCTGAATTTTGAATTATTTTATAATATTTTTTTAAGTTTGATGTATTTACCTTAACATTATTTCACGCACTTATATTTAAATAATCCTGTACTTTAAACACATCTGTTTTTTTTTGTCTTATAATCTATTTTTATATTTATAATCTATCTCATATTAACGTGATACACTCGTGTGTGTATATATGTTCCGATCAGAATAAAGATTTACTTACAGTCTCATAAGTTTAAATACATAAAAATGGTTTTCATAAAAAAATTATTTTCCTGCGTATGACAACTGATGTATGACACTGTATATTTATACGCGATACGTAAGAAAATACGTAGTTTATTTTTTGCCACAGGATGTATGTTCAGTTGAAAGTACTTCATTAATTGACAGAATAGTTTAAAATTTATATCCATCGCGCGTCTGTATCTTTTTATTTCGATTGTACAGTAACTGTTATAGTCAAATTCGTGTTTCACTGATAATTCCAATGATATTAAATTTATTGAAAATTCTGGAATATGTTTATTTTTTCAGAAAACATAATTTTCGTTTAAAAAATAACTTTTAACCTTTACTCGGCAAAGTAAATAACGATTAATTGAAAATCACTTTTTTATCTCGTGTGTTATATTTTTGTACCTATTTAAGTTTACTTTTCTAAAAATCTTCCATAAAACCTTGCTTTTTCTATTTTAATGTCAATAAAATAAAAGAGAAAATGAATCGGAAATTTTATTTTATGCACTTTTCCAGAAAATACTGATGATTTTTATTAATTTAAATAAAGTTACCGCAATAGTCACCCGCAGGTTATATGCGGGTTAATAATAATCATGTAAATTTTCTCTATCTTCAGCCAGAACGTCACAAAGAATAAAATTAAAAGGAGACTACTAATTAGCATTAATTTCATAAATGTATGAAAATACTCTGATGCAAGATATTTGTTTGAATCGTAATCCAGTTCTTAGTTACAAAATAATATTGTCTGTATTTTTTAATAAGTTAGCAACAAAGTTGATTTATCTTCCTGGTATGGTTATTTATTCTTAGATAGTGGAAAAATAATTCGAAATAATAATAATAATAATAAGAAACTAAAAAAATTTCACTGAAGAATGTACAATTAATAAAACGTTACCTAAGATTTATTTTTTGAAGGTGGGGGTGAATTATGAATAAATTTTATTGTAATATTATTATTAAAAGTTTAAATAAACTAAAAAGTTTTAAATATTCAAAAAATCTATATTTTTAAACTTTGATCGAGTCACCCACCAATGTTGTCTCCAAAGTATCTTTTGGGCTACTTGGACTACTGTTATGCTTAGGAAGACGTAGAAGAAGCAATAAATAAAATGATAGCTTTTTCGATTTTTGGTGGAAGGGGAGAATCTGTGGGGAAATTCTTTTTTTAAATGGTAAGGTAAGCATGTACTAGTACTGAAATTAACATAAAGTGGGGTTATTTTTACAAAATGTTGAGAAAATTGACTCCAAAGAAATTATTTACCCCACCCCCTGGAGATATTTATCCCAAACTTTTATTGAAAAATTACCTCATATACACGAGTCTGTGCCAGATTTCAACATAATCTGTTTATCCAATCAAAAGTTATTTTGCTTTAAACACGCCAACAAACGTACATACGTACGAATATTACCTCCAATTCTTTTTGTTTTTTGGTGTCCCTGAGTCCTAAAACATTAAGAAATAAAAAAAAAAACTCATACCCTATTGTTTGACTGATTACCGTACTTTCTTTCTTGCAGCATTAGCTCTAAAGCTATGATGCTAGGAAAGTTAAAAAAATGCTAATTTTAAAAATATTAGGTTTTTCAAAAAAGCGGCTCATATGATTTTGATAAAATCATAGTGTGTTTTTACCGGGAATTAAAAGTTTTTATACTATTTTAAGCATTTATAAATAAATTTTCACACATTTTTTGAAGAATAAGATCTTTTTTCATTGTAGAATGTTAGAAATATTACTGAGATTGCCTTCCATGTTTATACAACTTCTAGACCTTTAGAACACTTATTCAAGTAAGAAAAAAAAAATGAATTTTAGAATATCGTTTAACGACTGGATTTATTCATGAACGTATATATATAATAACTTTCCCGTAAATTTCTCAAGAGAGATCACCAGAAATAATTTTTTTCCTTTTTTACTTCTTTGTACGAAGAAAAGGAAATACTGTGATCGCGAAAATCTCGATTTTCAGATTTCAACGGAAATTTTCATTTTGACCATCCCTGAATTCATTTTGACTAGTTTCGGCGTATCGTCTGTACCTACCTATATATGTGTCTTGCATAAATCAAAGACGATTAGCCGTAGGATGTTGAAAGTTTGGATTTAGGATTGTTGTAACATCTGATTGTACACCTCCTCCTTTGATTGCAATCGACTGAACCATAAAAGCCCAAAATTCAAATTTCTTTAGATTTTGGACTTTTTTTGTAACTGCAGTAATAAGCCCTCATTGAACGATAAGCTTTTCAACGATATATCGTAAGTTATTTTCATTGGTTCCAAAATTATAGCCTAATAAATCTTTAATTAATAAAGTATTTAGATCTTACAAGGGGAAGGCACATCGGTTCAAATCCGACTTCATCTCCTTTTATTAACTTTTTTTTAAATTTATATATATTGATTTATTAATAATTATTTACCTCTAATTGTAAAAAAAAGTTTACAATTAATAATAATTCAATAACAGTAAAAAACAAAATAAAAAAATATGAAAAAAATGTAATAAAAAATATATACACAATTTAATAGGCGTACAAGGAAGTCATGTGGTATCCACATAATTTTTTTTTTTTTTAAATATCCCGTTTAACAAAGTTCCAGTTTTAATTATTCTAAGATTCTAATGATCTTCATCTACCTATAGAGATTCTAAATTTTCACTTTATTTAAAAATTCTCAAAAACAATTATAAAAGTTCATTAAAAATAAATAAATAATTTTAGCGTAAAACAATTCAGATATTTGGATAATTCTGGAACTACATCCTGTGAGGAATAACACAAACTACATTTTTATTTCATACTCGTCTAGTGTCGGTTACACTAAATATTTTTACTGTTTAGCCTTCGGGAATTACCGTTCAGCTATTACTTCATAGGTTGAATGAGGATGATATGAATGTGTGTACTCTTGTACAGTCTCAGATCGACCACTCCTGAGATATTTGGTTAATTGAAACTCAACCACCAAAGAGCACCGGTATCCACGATTTAGTATTCGAATCCGTATAAAAGTAACTGAAGATACTAGAACTTGAACGCTGGAACTCTCGACTTCCAAATCAGCTGATTTGGGAAGACGCGTTCACCACTAGACAACCCGGTGGGTGTCATTAAATTTAAAGTAGCCTAAATTAACCCGCAAATGGAGAAATATTTTACAGTAGAAGAGCTTCGCTCTCCTGACTATCTATGGCCGATCCATACCACCGTTTTAAAGGTAATTAAAATAGCTATTTTAATAATCATTATGTATTTTTCTTTTAACTGTGGAAATTTTGTAAATAACAAACATTTTTGAATCCTAAAAGTTCCGTCTTGTTGCCGCTCATCAAAATAGGTTTTAATAAATGTATATTTCTCAGAAACGATCATAATACCAAAATGTTTCGTTTAATTTCCGTAATCTAAAAACCTAAACTATACTAAGCATAATTTAAAAAAGTTTGTGAATGACTTCAACGTGTTTGGATCGACGAAAAAATTATAGAAAAAATATAATTAAACCATTAGGATCATCAATTTTTTTCTGCTTAATTGGCATATAAAACACATTTTGCGTGTCGTTTTTCGTTTAATTTTTTTGAATTTATACTTCTTTTGGCGCGTTAGGAGAATCTGATCAGAGTGTATTTTCAGCAAGTTACGGAAGTTACGCGCGCCGATGTTACACACCATGAAGATTTGCGCAGGTCCAAGCGGATCAGTTTGCACCCACATGAGTGCAGTGTCTAATTCAGTCAGTCGTTCAATGCATTTAAGTGATTAGCACGTGTTGTAAACGTAGCAAATATTGAGTCGTAATATATATTTAAATATGTATTTATATACACGGATTTCTGGAGACTGATATTTTAAACTGTGAATATTATTGTTCATATTCATAAAACTTTATTTGTATTGCAGCGTATATTTATTTATTATTTTTTAAAATGAAAATTGTGTATCAAGATTTGAGGTTATATTTATGTAAGTATTATTTTTTATGAGTAAAATTATATTTTTTAATGACACAGGAAATAGCACACATCAGATAAATTCTTTATTTTGCATAAATAATTTTAAATTTAAAAAAAAATTTGATAAAATACACTATTATAAAATAAAATTATTTGTATCATATTTATCATATCATAACCCTCGTGCCTATTCAATCGTCATCCGAAGAATTAATGAAACTAAACTAATCGAAATGTATTCGATGAACTTTGTTTTATAGGACAAAAAATACTTCAATACTTTTTAAACTGTATAAAAAACTGTATAAAATAAATATTGTTTAATTTAAGTTTTATTTATTCAAACCTTTATTCGCGGTATTAATATCGTCTATCGATCCTTTTACTCAGTTCAAATTTGTTTGAATGCGTAAAAAATTCTTTTGTTTATTCACGCCAAAGAAGTATAACTTCTTACGTATGTAAGTACACATGAGCTTTTTTTTTTTAATATGAAAATAGAAAAAAACAGTTTTCCAGGAGATTTTCAAACAAGTATAATTTAGAATGCTATAAAAAAGCTGTCTATGATAAAAGTATGCAAATGAAACGCGTTCCGGGACATGACAAGCGTTCTGAAATAAATTTTGCATCGTTGGAATCGGTGTAATACGAATTCGACAATACCAGTTTGAAATGAAAATAAAATGATGGAGAATGGTGGTAAACGTAGATTTTAAACTATAGAATGATCATGAATTATTGATAGCATTTTAGGTGTTAATAAAAAAATAATAAAGAAATATACTTAAAGTATGTTTTATTGTTAAACAGGGCATTTCAAACACTTTTCTTTAGAACACTTAATAATTTATTAACCCCTTATTAACAAAGTTCACGTGCACCTTTTGTGGCGCGCAAAATGTGTAGACGATATTCAATTTTTCACCACACATTACAAAGAAAATTTGGAGTTATTTCATTAATTACTCGGGTGGTGTAGCGTCAGGGGATCGATATGGTCAGGAAATTGGTCCATCACGACTAATCCAACGTTGAGAAAATTACTCATGTAGGTAGTCCCTAACATGAAGACCTCAGTGTGGCGGAGCGCCAGCTTGTCGAAAGTAAACGTCGGTTGCCGATGCTCAATTTATGGTACTGCATTTACAGTCCCGTAACATGTCTAGATAACGAGCGCTAGTAACCGTTGGCTCGGTGAAGAAGAGTGGTCCGATCACTTCATAAACAGTCAACGCACACAAACGCTAATTTTTGGACTATCACATTGTGTTTAACGAATGGCATGAGGGTTCTCGCTACCCCAAATCCAAAATTATGACGGTTAACGTGACCAGAAACATGAAAGGTAGCTTCGTTAGAGAATATTCATTTTTCTAAAAACGCATTATCTTTGAACAATTTTTTCAAGAATGTATACGGCAAAATTATATCGGCCTGGTTTATCATCATCTTCATTTGTATGCACCAACTGAATTTTGTATGCATGAAGTTTTAGGCGCTTGTGTAGAATCTTCAGAATTATCGATTGCAGTATTACCATTCCTGAACTCCCACGACTAGTCGATTTACCCGGGCATCTCTGAAAAGTTTCTCTTATTCGATCCACAACTTCCTCGGAGACTAGGTGGTCTGCCAGCACTTTTTTTTGTACTACACTTCTTGTATTATTAAACTGCTAATACCAACGTTTTATTAGGAGGATCACGACCACGACCGTACTCTAAACGAAAACGTCTACGAACAGTAACAACAAATTCGCTTTCATGATACCATAATGCGCGATTGCTTTCTCCTGCATGGTGATCATTGCTTAACTGACCCCCCGCCCATAAGGTTCTTACATCGCGCCGACGTATTCATTCAAGGTTATCAGTAACTCTAATACCTACATTAATATTTTTAAAAATCTGCGCGCTACATTGTTTTTATAATTTTTTATTTACCCTTAAAATGCGCTGAATAATTTATGCTCACTCTGATACTTTATGAATAAAAAAGTGCACGTGGAAAGGTACTTTCTCGTTCAAGAACACACAGTATATCAACTGAATACACATTCTCTGCAGGTAGTAAGGTACGAATTTACTAAATAGAAAAAATACAAATGAGGGTTAGATGATGAACGCTTCTTCTTAATGTTACAATAATGTAGCTAACTCACCTGCCGAGTTATGTGGTTCTTATATAGCAGTGGATAAACGGTGGACTTAGTTTATTTACTACAGAATTAAACTGATTGACCTCTACAAAGGAATTTAATTAATAAAGTGAAAAATAAAATAAACTACAAAAGGGAATTGTCGATCGTAATTGAACGAGGAAGGTTAAGCCACGGACAAAAATAATCTTATACTTTAGCTATGTCATTAGAGGTGTTCCCAGGGACACCGGATATTACTGAATGATGAATATCGTAACTTACTTCAACCGTATTATTGCATTTTTTTTAATAAATAAAAGTCCGCGGGAAAATTTATAAAAAATAAAATGAATAGGTAAATAAAATAAAAATAAAGTAAAATAAATAAATAATATTGAAAAAAACTAATATAGTATTAAGTATTTAATCGTATACTAATTAAAGCATGTTGTTATACGTTAGTATCCTATTTTAAATGCGTGCTCACTAAGAGAAAGACTGAAAGTGCGATGGATGTCGGGATTAAGTCGTGTCGGAAGTGGTCGAATGATGGAGGTCCCTAGTTACACCGACAATCTATTGTCCTCAATTTCCGTGCGTTTTTAGACAATTTTACTTTACGTATTTAATAAAAAAAAATGTATATATATATATTTAAAGTAATATATTAAATTTAACAAAAAAAAAAAAGAAAAAAAAAAGTAAATTGTCTTGCTTTCTATGTAATAATACTCTAACAGCTGAAGGAAAGATCTTCATCTCTTAGTCAGAGATGAAGATCATCAGGCTTAAAATACAGGCTACCGAAAAGAATTCTGAACTTCTGGGGTTTCAAGAACGAATATAGTTTTTATTTTCGATATTCATAATGTTTTATGCGTAATATTGAAACACAACAATTATGTTTTAGTTTACACATTCCCTATCAGATAACAACTGCGTTAGACTGTTGCGCAAACCAATCTGTTTGAGCCCGGGGTTAGTATTATGTTGTCGCTACAAGAGAAATCACAGTGCGTGTATTGGTACACAGAAACAAAATCGGTGATTGTCATACAAAGAAATTATACGCGAGACTATCGTAGAAATTCTGTGAATGACAAATGCTTATCTAAGTGTTACGAACAGGTTTTAGAATCGGCAAACGTTTTGAAAGGACTAAAATAAAACTAAAACAGCCGCCGAAAACACTGGTAGAATTCGACTGTCTGTCCAACGAAGTCCAAAATGTTCATTTCGTAGTATGAGTCTGTCAACTAAACATTCCTAAAAGCACTGTCCATGTTGTTCGCAAGCGATTGAAACTTTGTGCTTATAGACTGCAGCTATACCATGAAATTAAACCAAAAAACGTTCAATTAGTAACGATCATGTTAGACTTTATTTCTGATAATGAAACAACCTTATTTTCTGATGAAGCAACATTTCACGTTCACAGAGTCTTGAATCGCCATAATTGTTAAGTATGGGGCTCAAAAAATCGACACGACTATTCGTGTCGATTTTTTTAATTCGTCGGCAAACGTCTGAAAAGTTAATGTCTGGTGTGGTATCATGCGTAATCGTGTTCTTGAGGCGTTTTTTCCTATGAGCATATTGTTACGGGCATAATGTACTCGGACATATTAGAGAACTTTGTGTTTCTGCAGATTAAAAATATGGAGGGCCTAATTTTTCAACAGGATGGAGTCCCTCCTCATCATATAGAAGTTAAGCTGGCTGCGCTGAACGACAGGTTCCTTGAAGGTCTGATAGGCAGAGAAACACCCATTATTTGGTCCCCAAGTAATCGTGAAATACCAAGTAAGATCGTGAAATCCCGATCTACCGCCGATGGATTTCTTTTTTTTGGGATTACGTAGACATCATACATCAAGAAAAAATACGGTCACTTGACCAACTGCTCCAAAGAATAACAGTAGCAGTGGAAGTGATTTATTACTCAACTGACCCCGCCCTCAAAGGTTGTTACATCGCGCCGACGTGTTCATTCAAGGTTATCAGTAACTCTAGTACCTACATTAATATTTTTAAAAAATCTACGCGCGCTACTTGCTTTTATAATTTTTTATTTACCCTTAAAATGCGCTGAATAATTTATGTTCACTCAGTATTTTTTAAATAAAAAGGTACACGTGGAAAGGTACTTTTCTCGTTCAAGAACATACAGTATATCAACTGAATACACATTTTCTGCAGGTACGAATTTACTAAATAGTAAAATAAAAATGAGGGTTAGATGGTGAACGACTCTTCTTAATGTTACAATAATATAGCCAACCCACCGCCGATGAATTTCTTTTTTTTGGGATTACGTAGACATACATCAAGAAAAAATACGGTCACTTGACCAACTGCTCTAAAGAATAACAATAACAGTGGAAGCGATTCCTGGATACATCACACTCGCGAAAGTGTGAAATGAGGTGAATTATTATCGGTTTGACGTCTGCAGGGCTGTAAACGATCCTCATATTGAGTTTATATTTTATTTAATTTCATATTAAGAGCTAAAACCCAGTAGACTTTGCACTTTCATGTAATATACAAACGTCTGTAATTCTAGATGTAATAAAGTAAATTTAATATAAAACTGCGGAGTTCTTTTTCGACACTGGTATAAAACTCATTGATAAAACATAAGATTTAAAACCAATTCTAAAGAGGATTTTTATTCTTATTCAGTGATTAAGTTCCTGTAAATAATTAGTATTTTATTGTCTTCGCATGTATACATGTATTTATTTATTATTAGATTTTTTGTAGATGCAGAACTTCTGTCACTGTGTTGGTCTATAATAATAGCATACCGCTTTTATGTTTGTACTTCTTCTTATACGGGTGTATTACGCACTTCTTACGTGTGTTAGCCTATACTTTGATTAATATATCCGAACTCGATAAATATAAATCCGAAAATGGCTCAAAAAATTTCTATTATTTGACATTGTTAGCATTAAATTTGATACAAAATTAAAAAAAAGGAGAAGGGTAGTTTTCACTATTTTCTTAGTGGTCACAGAAATTTGTGCTTTAGTGCAATTAAAGTATAACTTGTTTAGCATCTCCAAGTTTTAAATCGATTGGCTTTAGGGGTGGAGTATATTCAACATTATTTCTTAACAGGTTTTCAATTTAGTTTTCTTAGTAGGATCCAATTTCTTTTACTAACGATTTTGATTTTTTTTAAATACAGTATAATTTTGATGATAAATGTCATTTGACCAAGCTTGTCAACTGGAATCCAAAAGAATTTACTAACAATTTTGATTTGTTTTCGAAATTATAATGAAAGTACAATATAATGTTTAATATAAAGACGTCGTTCGATCAATGGGATCAAATCGAACATTGTGATATTTTAAGAAATTGTACACCAAACTTTGCATAATCAAGTCATTAATATGAAGTAGTCTAGAATGTAGTGCCTTTTGCGCACGAGATAGCGTTAGTCTCCGAAAACTCGGGTATATGAGTCGCAGCGGGACAGGCCGAATGTCACACTCCACGTTTACACCCGAGGAGTGTTTTAAATAGCTTTTAACCTTTGACCTTGAGAGCTACAATTATATCACTGCCAATACATGCGACTTCCTCCAGTGAAGGAAGTGCATTGCATCCTCCAACAACTAAGAGGCGCCCAAGAGGCGTATTCCTCCTGGGTCGGAAGCCTTTAGCTCCGAAAAGACTTCAGGGGACGGACTGAAGGGGAATCTCGCCGAGAGAACGAAGCACATATGCAGCATGTCTTCCAAGGTCAGCTCCGGTGAATACTCAACCCGTCTAAAGAACCGAAACGCAATAATTAATTCCGTCCGTAAATAAAACAAAATAAATATAACTGCCATTAAATAATTACCCGCCCGACAAATAATTAATTCCGTCCGTAAATAAAACAAAATAAATATAACTGCCATTAAATAATTACCCGCCCGACAAAAGAAACACACAACAGCAAGGGACTTTTGTCCTGGTTCTGCGATTAGTAGGGAGATACATAAATCTCCCGCTATCGTTGCGTTCCGTTCCAACGAATGTCATTTGACAGCTGGCACTTGAAGCTGGTAGATGTGCAAAATGTGTTGGAATTCTTATACTCAAATCTAAGGTACTGTGCCGTGAAGATGAGTGAACTTTCCTCAAAACTGCGTTAGATTTTATAATTTTATTTCGATAAAGGTATAAATACTTTGCAGGCTCGTGAAAAAATTTGTGCTGTTTACGGGCAAGATATGTTATCGAGAGCAACAGCCAAAAGATGGTACAGTCGCTTTCGTTCTGGAAATTTCTATGTCCAAGATGCTCCTCGCAGCGAGCGATCAATCATAGAAAAAGTGAATGATATTCTGGCAAAAGTTGAGGAAGACCGATATGTAAGCAGTTATGACATCACCAGTAACAAACATCCATCATCAAACAGTGTTTAACCATTTGGAGAAAGCTGGCGACAAAAAGAAGCTCGAAGTTTGGGTGCCACATGATCTGGCTCAGAAAAATTTACTCGATATAATTTCTATCTGCGAATCTCTACTGAAACGTAAAGAAATCGAGCCATTTCTGAAGCGGTTGATCACGAATGATGAAAAGTGGATAACCTAGGCAACAGTGTGCGAAAAATATAGTGGTAGAAGTGTGGAGAAGCTCCACGATCTGTGACAAAGCTCACATTGACGCCCAGGAATTATGCTATACGTTTGGTGCGATTGGAAAGGCATCGTGCACCACGAGCTGCTGCCAACAGGCAGAACGATAGATTCAGACCTGTACTGTCGACAATTAGCGGGGTTGCATCCAGCAATTCAAAAGAAACAGAAAGGGTGTCGTATATCACGCAAACAACGCCAGACAGCATACATCTTTAACGACCCGTCAGGAATTAAGAGAACTTGACTGGAAGGTTTTAATGCATCCACCGTATAGTCTGGACCTGACATTGTCAGATTATCACTTGTTTCGGTGTCCACAGAGCTCCCTGAATGGTGTTAAATTAGTTTCAAAAGAGGCTTGTGAAATCCACGTCACAATGTTTTGACTAGAAACCACAGAAGTTCTATAGCGACGAGATTATGGTGTTGCCGGAAAAATGGCAGAAGGTCATCGAAAAAAATGGTGCATATCTGATCTCATAATTATATTTCCCTTTGACAATAAATGAATTTTCAATTTTGGCCTCCAAAGGCAACACTTTTTTTTTAGACAACCTTTGTTTTTTCCTTTTTCAGTTTAGCCTCCGGAACCACCGTAAGGTATTACTTCAGAGGATGATATGTATGAATGTAAATGAAGAGCACAGTCTTAGATCGATCATCCCTGAGATGTGTGGTTAATTGAAACCAATCATCAAAGGACGCCGGTATCCACGATCTAGTATTCAAATCCGAATAAAAATAACTGCCTTTACTAGGATTTTTAGACAACCTAATATTTAAAAACTATCTGGCGTATTTGAAAAAAAAAACAAGTTATACAAAAAGAAAAATTATTTTTCTGTTGGTAAATTTAAAATTGAATTAATTTGGTTTGAAATACTTTATTATGTACACAAAAATGACTCCTATTCTACGGAGGTTAGAAATATTTGCTTTTATTCGTAGAATATTGCTATAATTTTAAATATCATTATAATTTAAGCATGTAAGTGTTTTTTTGAATATATTTTCTGAAAAGATTCAAAGGCTAGTTTTTAAACATTTTTACTATTACTTCTTAGAAATACTTTGTTTCCTTTTTAAATTATAAAGAGCATATAGAATTTATATTTTTAATCTATTTATTATTTGTTTTTCATTTATTTCGTGGTGTTTACTTTAGTTGAAGAACCTATTACATACTTTATTACCGCACAAGCTGACAATGAAACGCTTCGGAATTACACCGGGTTATCCATATTGGCTAACGAAGGTGATTGAAAAAGGTCAGTAATCGAGATCAAATGTATATATATATATATATATATACTGTAGGTTTGAAATATTATTTACTAATAAAACTGGAATGGGACGTTTTTAGTTACCCAAAATATTTTTCGGAATGAATTCGAAGTGGCTTTCATCTCTTTAATAATTTAAAGGATGGAAAGTGATCAATAAGTGTCGGATGGTAAGCGATTCGTAAAGGATGATGTACGAGTATTAATAAAAACAGTGAAGAACTTTAATGTATCGGGGGCAACTAGTATGATTTAGATATTCTAAGCTCGTAAACTGCTACGACATATCTCAGTTTTGGCTTTGGTTATTTAGAGGATTACGGTAAAATACCGCATTTACTCGAGTACTACGCGCTTCATTTTGCCCGGAATGACAGTTGAAAAAATTGCCTGAGCATTGTACATGGATTTACAGCGTATTGGTTTGCATGGCATTTCTCCCGCCACCACTCCATTCGGTCGCCCTAAAGCATAAGACCGAATGTCTGTACCACAAACGGCTATTGAGCCTCGAAACAATTAAGCGACCAGTCCTAACTAGCTCCTGGAGCTAACCTAATTGCATGAGCGAACTAAGCGTGGTGCCATACACCACTCGCTTTGTGTCCCACCGCTCACTTGTCATATATTAATAAAAAAAAATGGGTAGGCGCACCCCGTCAACTAAAAAATATATGTGACACTCAATAAATTAATTTACATCGTCAAGACAGCAATGGATTTTATATTGTATATGGATTTTAAGGTTTAAAATCCATATTTTAAGGTGTAATCATTAAATTTATACAAAAGCTGGCAAAGTTTGCATGATTTTTCCGGCTACGCCGGTCAATGGTAATATTTTATTTTATAAATTTGTAAAAAAGTAGTATTTAAAATCGTAAAAAACTATAAAACACAGTAAAATAAAAAGTTTTGCAAGTTAAAACACTAGGAAGTTGTAAAAAAATGAAATAGTAAAAGATTATACGAAATTGTAAAATAAAATACCCTCAAATGGTATAAGCATAGGATAAGTTCTTGCACAATTTTTCTAGACATAGTTAAATAATGTAAATATTAACCAAAATTAGTTTTATAAACGTTAACATCGAAAAACTACAACAAATTTTGACAACCAAAGTACTAAGGGGCTTTTTTATTATTGATTACGGTGATTACCAAAATAAAATTTAAGCATCAAAATTCCCAAATTTCGATTTAAAAAAAAGGTTTTGGTTTTAGGAGCTTCCTTACTCTACGGCGAAATTAAGAAAAAAATATTTATAAAGAAATGATCCTTAACGAAAAACCTAAGAAACTTTTTAAAAAATATATCATTTATAAGTTAATAAGTTTTCTCTAAATCTAACATCCAATTCAATAAAAAAAATAAGAAAAAGAAAATTTTCAAAAAACTTTCCTGGGTTTTAGATCAGGGATTTATAATATAAAATAATTGTAAACACTTCTTAATAATACTATATATATATATATATATATATATGAAGTATAAACTTTAAAAATGATTAATGATTTTGGAAAATAAATAAACTGAAGAAGAGAGAGGAAAATAATAATAAAAAAAAAACAACATATATTTTATTTTAAGAGTGGAGGTTGATTTTTTTTTTATCACTGACATTGTAGG
Organism: Lycorma delicatula; assembly: GCF_047948215.1. Taxonomy (NCBI): domain Eukaryota; kingdom Metazoa; phylum Arthropoda; class Insecta; order Hemiptera; family Fulgoridae; genus Lycorma; species Lycorma delicatula. The sequence goes on along the minus strand of NC_134459.1, from coordinate 140,496,691 downwards.
TAAAACGTTTGTTTTAATAAAGTTTTCTCTAAAATACCTCTGAAGAAAATGAATTTAGTTTCTTTGCGATATCCCCCTTCATAACGAATTTTGAAAAAAAATATGCTCAAATATATAAAAATATTTGAGCCGAATTTGAATAACGTCGGTTTTATCAATCCTGAGATATAAGGCCAAAAGTGTTAAATCACACATATACGTACATACTCGTATGTAAGTATACAACACATAGTATGTTTTTTTTGGTCTAGATGAACTAGTTGGACTTCAAAACGTAAAGATTTACAAAAAACCTGTTACCCCATTTTTGACAGATCACCATACGCACTTTTCCCGTTTAATATTGCTATTCTAGATGTAATCGCCGAGAAAGTAATATAATTCAGTATTACTTTCCCGGCGTAATATTAATTAATTTACGCCGAGAAAGGCGTAAATTAATCAATAAATTAATTAGGCGTAAATTAATTACATAATCCAAAACAAATTAATATATAGGCTTACAATACAAGAAAAGGGGTGGATGAATAATGAATTAGTAGTGAACCGGATTAAATACGTCTGGGTGTGTCGACCAGGCGCTTTATTACTAAAACTTCCCGTGCTTGTAACGAATAGTTTTAGGGGTCATATGACCCCTAATGTTAAGCGAAGACTGATTGGTAGAAAGTATGATCGATCAGGTTATTACTTCTAGTAGAATGATATCTGTTCTTCAACCTCAAGATATCTGCGTAAACCGACCGTTTAAAACCAACCTCCGTAAACACTACACAAACTGGATAGTTAGCACAACACACGAGACCAAAATTAAGAAATCGTCTTTGATACAAATCGGTTAAATTTTTGCGGTTCGATCAGAAATACCGGTTGATTTGATTAAAAATTCGTTTAAGAATGTTGTGATTTCGAACGCTCTCAGTGCAAGTAAAGACGATTATTTGTGGTTATGTGATGATAATTGCTACTTTACAGATGACGGAAACTCGAGCGAGCACCGAATAATTAAGATAAAATATCTATTACTTCTTTGCTTTTAATTAAATATTTGCAGTATAGACTAATTTACTGAAATATACAGATAAAAATACTGTTATAATTTCAATCTTCTACGGCGATTTTGTTGAGAAAATGCAATAAAGTTTACTTTTTTCAATTTTCAAAACCTGGGTGCGCATGTTAAGTGGGTGTGTGAACGGTATGTTGTAGTTTTAGTAAACAAGTGTTTAATTGTAACCTGAAAGGTTTTAAGTTTGAATCCCGGTCAGGGTCATCATTTTTCACAAATTTTACTAGTTCCTGAAATGTGAATTATTAAAAATTAACATAATAATAGTAAAAAAAATAATTGAATTATCTTTATAAAGTACAGAAACCTTTAAATAACATTGTACAAATTTTTGTGTGTCAGCTGCTTTACATAAGCGAACTTTTTTATATTATAAAAGAATTTATTTAAATATTTCTATTAAATATCTGAATATGAATTTATCACTTTGTATAAAAAAATATATTAAAAATTCTTTGTTTATAAATTTTTTGGATTATCGGCACGACGCGCTTAACACAAATGTAGAAAATCTGCATTGTATATGTAGGTATATTTTTAATTTTAGATAATCGAAAAGCCAGTTTATAGAGAAAGGCGAGGTGATGTAGTGAATGAGAATTGTATATATAGGTAGATAGAAAACAAGTTTTAAATGTTCGGTTGGAATTCGTAGATTTCCGTTAACAATCGTTATGGATGAAGCGGTAACAATGAACGAGGTCTAGACTAGACTGCCGTCACTAGGGCATCTAACCGCTGCGGCGAATAGCAGAAGCAAGAAAGAACAGGATAGAGTAGCGTAGCCGTGGTGTGGTAGTTTAGTTACTAAAGTTTGACCATGTTGTTGGGATCGTGTAGTGTGTTTGGTGTTTCTTTTTTTATGTTTTAATTATATCTTAATATATATTGTGATTTTTATTTGTTGTCATTGCATTTATATTAGTTTATTTAATATAGAAAAACAGTTGTTAAAACTTTGAAATAGTTTTTATGAAGTTATTATAATAAAATGACGTGTGTGAAAAAGTAACGGAAGAATTTTGAACTGTAATGTATAATGACAGGTTCTGTTAGTGTTTACGGTTAACCTCAATTATTAAAGTGATTTCACATCATTTAAGATAACTGTAAGTAAAATATTCTTATAAAATATTAAATCCAAATCAAATATTTACTTTAAAAAATTTATTTATATTAATATGTTATTTAAATTCATTTAAAACACAATGAAGTTGTTTATCTTTTTTCTCACATAGTGTATATTGAATTATCGTTTAATGAATATTCATTTCGAATTAGTATTTCAATACATGATTTATTTTCTTTTAAATTTTAAGTTATTGCTCAATATAATCGATACATTTTTTTAATGTTATGTTTAATATAAAACACCTTTCTTTACATCAGTTTACGATGTGACATCGACGTGTTATATATAGTTGTTTTCACTTTTTTTAAGCATATCGATTGCGTTTTTGATATGTTTCAGGCTAATTAATTGTGAAGTTTTACGACCTAGTTAATAAAGAAATTTAGGAAAATAAACGCTTTACAACGGTTAATTTAGTTTATTGTTTTAACAACAAACTTTATGCAATAATATGCCTTTAGGTATGTTATTACATAAAGTAGGCCAATAAATTTTTTAAAATTTTCTTTTTTATCCGTCATATAATACAGTTTAGATCTTAATTATTTAATTTACGCTACGCACTATTATAAGTTCTTGGTAATATAATCTTTTTATTTTAGTAATTCTTGAAAGCATGTTGACAAATATTTGACATATGAATCATATAGGCCTATGCATATTATTTTGAATTCTCACGATTACTGAAACATACGTAGTTTCATAATAGATTCGTAGAAAAATAAGTGGTTGATAATAGTATAATAAGGTGTTTTATTTTTTGTGGTAGTATAAAAATAAAACATCTTTATTCTAATTATAAATTATATTATTATTATTATTTTTTATGCATTTATCAGTTGAATTTTCTTTCTTCATGTGGTAGTTAATTACTTTTATATTGAATACTGTTACAGTATGTTAATTATTTCGGTTTAAATCACCAGTTGTTTGATGGTTTGTATACAAGGAGCACATGCACTCGTGGTTGCCAAAGTTATTTATTTCTTATAAAACTTTACTATTCGGTGATCGTTATTTTGAAACGTATCCAGGGTGGTATAAACAAGTTATTGATATAATTTAATAACTATTAACACAGTGCATCACTTTAATGCCGCATAGGCTCTCTATAACTCCTAATAATAACTTTATTGTTACCTAAACTAATTTTTAGCGAATCTCCTATTATATATGATCATTGGTGGTTTATTTATTTTACTAGTTTATGCGAGGTTTATTTCCTTTGTTTTATTTTAGTTTTAATATTACTATACTTTACAATCTTAGTTATGAGCTTCGTGTTAATATAATCTTTGTCTTTTTTAATTCCTTGCCTACCAGGTGAATGCAGCAGCGTACCAAAGGTTGTTTTGACGTTGCAGTCAATAATGATTGTTTCTCACTGGTAAAAACATGTTTAAATCTCAGAAATCTTTTCTTAAAATTATGCCTTCTGTAGAGTCGGTTCTTCTGCAACAGTTTATTAACGCCTGATTGAACGATCTATCCTCGCTAGTGCTGAGTCTTTTTACAACCGCTGCATCGTAATGTTACTTCTATTTCTTTTTACAGGATTCTAACAGAAACGTTTTTCTGCGATTCTCTTAAAACATTATGTATTAAAATATGGATTATTATTACTTCCTTTTTTTATTTATTATTTATACCTCTTAATGCTTCTCTGATCAGCGTTTTTCCATAGTTTTTTTTAAGTTCCATGAAAGTGATAGTGCAGTATTTTTTTATTTTCGGTGCAAAAGCAAAAATACCATTCTGTAACTGATCTATGCAAGTGTCTCATAAAGAAGCGGAAAAAATCTCAAGACATGTTTTACAATTAAAACTAAAGAAAAAGTTCATATAAAAATAAATTCGGAAACGCTACGTTTTCAAATTACAGCTTGCAAAAATTTTTCCCGGATTTCTGGCCCAAGAATAAAATGAAACCGTGCTGAAATTCTTACAACTCGAATTAAAAGGGTAAATTTGATGGCTTATGATGTGAAAAATTGAATAGACTATCTTTAATAATTTTTTTTAGACAATTATTAAGCACAAAAAAATTATGTTTGACGTACTTCTTTATATGTTTGTTTTACTTCTTTATATTGCCAGTAAAAACATGAAATTTTTCAACATTTTTTCCCCCCTAACGTTACGATCTGTTCAATTAGTGAACAATAAGCTACCCCACCCCACGGCCCAGTGAGATGTGGATGATATGGATGACATGTAAATGAGGTAGTCTGTACAGACTCAGGCCGATCATTCCAGAGTATTGTTGTTAATTGAACCCCAACCACCAAAGTGCAACGATATTCACTATCTGGTATTCAAATCCATATAAAAGCAACTAGCTTTTACTGAGATTCGTACCTCAGAACCTTCGACTTCGAAAATTATCTGTTTCAACCTTTGATTTACAATGACGAGTTAATCACTAGACCCGGTGACCTCAATAAAATTTGTAGAATTTAACTCTAAGGCAATCCATGTTACGTAACGTCAACTGAATATGAAGAAGAGAAATTTGATTTATTAAAAACGAAACGGATAGAAATGTGGCAGAAAAATGCTGTATTATAATTTTAAATTAAATAATTTTTTATTTTGCATGTTGTCACTATTAGCTTAACAATGGAAATTCGTGTGTAGTATTTGATTAGTCTTGTATTCTTTCAAAATTGAAAATCTATTGTACGTCACACATAAAAAAATGTGTTTTACAATAATTTTCTCAAAAATTACTGACGATACAGTTATAATCCTGTTTTATTATATTTTTTAGTTAAAAAACCTTTTAAAATTATAAAATTTATCCCTTAATAGTTTCAAGAATTTCATTATAGCTTCATTTTACCTTTGGAAAAGAAAATTTTCTTTGTTTGGTATTTATTTTGTCCGTTGTTTGTAAATTTACAAATCGTTTTTGAAAACTATTGTCAATTTGTCAAATAAGAAGCTAAATTTTGCTCTTGTCGCGATAAAAAGTCTTAATAATTTAATGTAAAAAAATCCATTTTTTATTGTCTATTTTTAATTTTTCATCATTTGGAAGTTTACGTATTGTAATTTAGGTCATATATTAAACACAAGGACATGAAAAATAACTACATTTTCGATAAGAATGAAAAGTTTCTTTCAGTGGTAATGGTAAGCATTTAAATACAGAGCAAACTCATTTTATATTATAATAGAGTTATTTGATACAGTAACGAAAATGAATCCGTTAAAGTATGTATATAATTTAAACTGTTTTCTTAATTGATTTTATTTCTTCAAATTTCATTGATTAAATTTGTTTATTTATATTCTTAGTTTCTGAGATAACGCCAGTGAATATCTAAGAAATGATTTATAAATTTTATGCATTTTAATTAGATCAACTTTTGAGTAATTTTCCCCTGACGCTTCACTTCAACTAATAAATCGTAACCCTTATCGGATTTAATTTTCGTTAAGTGAACGGGTTTTTAACGTCATAAAATATTTTTCGTGCTATCCTTATCAGTGAAATTCTTTTCTCCACATTTGACTGTTGCTAATCTGCTCTAATATTTATGATTACAACGTTGTCCAGCTAAAGAAAATTTATTTATTCTCTGAAATTTTATTCATGATAATTTTTCTTTTCCGGCTACAATTCTGTGGCTGCAGTACTATAGTTATCAAAGGTAAGTACAGTGATCAAAACGAATTTTATTATCGAATTTTTTCAAATATCGACGTTTCAAGGCCTTGTTAGTTTAAAAAGACACAGTAAAACATGGAAATTTTAGGAAAGTGTATGTACTTTTGTTGACCTGTATTATGAATAATATCTCCGGACTGGGTTGACAGATTTTTTGAAAATGCCTCAAAAAATTTCTATAAATGGGTCGTTTGATAGCATTAAGGATAATTTTCACGATTTTTAAATTCTGTACTTTTTGTATTGAGGGCGTAGAAAATTAAACTTTAGTACGACGGAACTATTTGTAGTATTTTAAAATTTTAAGCTAATTTGGTATAGGATTACGGTATATTCAGTATTATTTCGTAACAGTTTTTGCATCATATCTCAAAAAACCATGGATCAGAAAGGTTGAAATTTGGCTATATTTGACCTGATTTTCGATTCGAACAAGGTAGCATCGCGGTACCTACATATTTATATATTCGCAAACTGTAACTTTAGCCTTCCTTCTTGAATAGTATCGTACTAAATCAGATCGACTTTTTGAAGTAAATAATTATTCCGATAAACTTTTAAGACCCAAAATCAAGGGGCTTAAATGGGACCCACACTTAAAACATTAATGTTTTTTATACTTTAATTTTGAAGATTGAAAATCCAGTTGTAACTATAAATGTAGGCGACATGGGATTTTTTTAAGGTATTCCCGTGGAACTCTATTAAAATTTAAGATTTAAAATTGATTTTTTATTGCTTCTAATACTGTATCTGTTTTTAAGTCGTGGCTGTTAGAAATGTCATTTGAGGTTGCTTTTGAATAAGGGGATTAAATGAAATTTTAATTTTTTTTAACAATTGTACTCTAAACACAGTAGTTTTGGTGATAAAAACTTCAAGACGTCAACCGGAATCCAGAATGTTTTAGTAAAAATTTCCATTTTTTTCTCAATTTTTCTATTTGTATTGCATAATTTTTAAGGTGCAAAACGTCATTTGCTAAAGGGGATCAAATGTGACCAAATGTTTTTTACTGAACACTTTAATCTTTATTAGTATATGTAGTTTAAATATTGCATTATTAAGTTATTACTATTAAAAAACCGGATGGTGTATTTCAAATAAAAAAAATTTAAATGGTAGAGCTGGAATAGTTATTCAAATTTTTGCCGATTATTTTTTTTATTTTCAACATAAATATGTGAATTTTTACTACTGTCATTCAAATACAGCATACATTTGTTAAATGAAAAAACAAATTGTAAAAAAATGGGGATTCAAAAAATTCTATTAAATATTCCATATGTGAAATTGACAAAACTAGAAATATTTTCTGCGAGATATTCATAACTTTTTAAAAGCTTATTTTAATAACATTTTACTTTTATTAAATATTTTATTTAATAATGTTTTTTTTTAAAATTTTTTTATAAGATTATTGGATACTGGATGGTATATAATCCAGGTTTAAATTCATTTAAGCGTTCAAAGGTATATTTTTAATTAAATTTTAATACTTATGAATACGTTTACGTTAGGTTTTCAATTAACGGCATCTTTCTATATTAATTGAATAAAACTTGCTGTTAAATTAAATTGAAATTGTTTTACACTATTGAAGAGCAGTATGAAATCGCAAGAAAATAAAATTAAAAAAATTGTCGTTGATTTTTCAACTGGTATTTAAATTTAATGATTTCCCGTTTTTTCTTCCAAATTCAAGGAAATTGTATTTTTCAACCTTAATAATAATTGCCATATTAAATTAAAACCTATAAAAAATATGTTTAACATTTTTAAAATCACTTATAATAAAGGCTACGCAACCGCTTTAACTAACCTTACATCCAATAACTGTATTATTACATTAACCCGTCAATTATGATTAATTGTAGTTAAATTAACGATATGAACAGCAAGGTCATTAATATCGATTGACCATCTCATATTCAGAAGTCTCCTCTTAATGTTCTAGTACAGCTTCTATTTTTGGGTTCCTAAACAGTGGCATCGGAATATACTCGTTCTTGTAGTGTTATTCGTTCCATATTTTATAGTGAATTTGTTAGTATAAGACAAAAATAACAATTTTTTTTTACTCTTCATTTTCCCAAACCTGGGTGAGCGTAGTATATACTTCTATACGGTATTTTCGATTCAGTGAAGAGGCTTCGGTAAATCAATTTTCCCATTTAGCTTTGTAACAGATGATTTTGCTCTTAGGAAAAAGCCATTATCGTAACAACTGTTATGGTTTTTAATGTGGGTACAGTGCCTTCTTGATTAATCCATATTTATGCCCGCATTGTTTTTATTTCTTTGTGTTACATCATTTCATAGTTGCAACAAGAAAATGATGTAAAGAATTTTTGTTTTATTTCTTTGATAGTAAAATGCTTTCAAAATTTTGATACATATAAATGTAAGATTCGGTCCTATTGTAAACCGGTTACTCCTATTGAAACCGAAAGTAAATTAAAATTGTAATTCGAAAAATACGGAAATGTAATTTTAATGCTGTACTTAATAATAAATACGAATAGATTTCAATTAGAAATAAAGTACGGAATGCGGAGATATAACGTACACGAGATTTTTTTTTGAAATGTAAAATCACTTCCGTTAAAGTAGTCGTTAGATCGGATTTTTTTTTATGCGAGTGGAAAACATTTACCGGTAAATTTTGTAATAGTAAACTAACTGTATATTTTACGTGATTCTGTTTCTTCCGTAATCTCGAAGCAATTTTGTACTCCAGTGCTGTTTTGATTGTATGTACGTGCTACGTTAAATCGCTCTCTGTTCAATGAAAATCTTTTTAAAAAAACGTATATTGTTTTTGTTGCAAATAAAAAATTTACTACTATTTATTTGCTAATTTTTTAGCAGTATCCTGAGCAACGTAAATTGTTATCAAGATAATTTGCCATTATAAAAGAAATTCGAAATGTATTCGTTACGGAATGCAGTAATTTCCATACAGCTTGTGGGTGATATTGCCGTGTTACTGTTTTTTTGGCAGAAAAATAGCAAAAATTGAATTACACCACTAGAATCATCAATGTTTCTGCGTAAAATGTTTAAAAAACACGGTTTTTCAGGGTATTTTCATAAAAGTAAAATTTAGAAAGCAAAAAAAAAATAACTAATGAGGATAAAAATGTGACATTCTAACACGTCTAGATCTTTCCCTTGTTTACTACTCTGCTTATATCAGTTCGATTAAACGATTTTAAAACTGCTCGTCACGGTTTTTGTAACAAAAAAATCGCATTCCGGGTTGTAACAGGCGTTTTGCAATAATTTGATATCGTTGGAATTGTTAGTGCAATATGAAGTCGACTATAACATGAAATTGAAATAAAACACTCGGTAGTTGTTTATAATTTATAATTTCGATGAGGATATACGATAATGATGATCATGTTTCGTGACGATTGCGCACAGTGTAACTTTCTTGGTAGGCCTATCCAAAGTTCTTTAACAGTCTTGGAAAGTGTGAACAAATTTGTTTTAATTTTATTAAATTTTTTTTCATTTAGATATTGTTTTTAATAGTATATATACATACACACATCATAAAATTATGTATTTTTTAAATATTATATATTCTTAAAACTATGAAATTTTATTTCATTACTAATTTTTTCCTCTTCAACCAACATCATGAATTCTAAAGAAAAGTATTTCGTTGACTGTTCTTAAACTGAACTAGACTTTACGCTCCCGACTGAATCTTATATCATTGTCTTTGTTTTTTCATTAAAAAACTAGTTTCTTTTGTTAAAGTAAATAAGAAATACATCATAGTATGCTTTTATTAATATGCAGCGACTTCAATTTTCCCCGAATTACTGTATATTAGCATAGTACAAGTTTTTTTTTAAAGGAAACTTCTAATTGAAAATTTTATTTCCTAGAAAATAGCCGCAAACTTGAAACTGTTGGTTCAAAATTTGTCGTGGACAATCAGAAAACATTAGTTATATAATAATTAACATACGTTACGTTTATTAATTTTGAGATTTTTTTTGGGCGTAAATTCGAATAAATTAAAAATGTAGTAGTATTTTTTTTTTCTTCAGTCATTTGACTAGTTTGATGCAGCTGTCCAAGATTCCTATCTAGTGCTAGTCGTTTCATTTCGTTATACCCCCTACATCCTACATCCCTAACAATTTGTTTTACATATTCCAAACGTGGCCTGCCTACACAATTTTTTCCTTCTACCTGTCCTTCCAATATTAAAGCGACTATTCCAGGATGCTTTAATATGTGGCCTATAAGTCTGTCTCTTCGTTTAGCTATATTTTACCAAATGCTTCTTTCATCATATATTTGCCGCAACACCTCTTCATTTGTCACTTTATCCACCCATCTGATTTTTAACATTTTCCTATAGCAAATGTAGTATAAAAATTACTTTTGTTTAGTTTTTCTTAAAAATATAACCCAATAATAAAGTGATTGTATTATTTTTATTATGAAGTTAGTTATTAAGCTTCAAATTCATCAGCAAAGATATAACACGATTAGTATAGCCGTTAAATTTTCTCTACTCTTTCTTAGCTACCGTACATCTAACCGTTTTTAAAATTCTGTAATTTCTAAAACCAGTTTTAGAAATAAAAGTTTTATCTTCTTGAAACCGTGAAATTTGGGTGCAGTGCCACTAACAAACCCTTCGTTTCTTTTACCACATGTGAAATGACCTATCTCATTGAAAAAAATCCGTGGCCGTTGTTCTATTGAAGATAAGTTGATTATCGATGATTTACGCTACGAGATAGATGTATCGTCAATTGTTTTCGTGTTGTGTATTACATTAATTCCAAGATAATTTTATCTTGATATTATAGTCATTTGACTATAATATCATTTGTTACTTTTCCGACTTTTGTGTTATAATTTAAGTCCCAGAATGCACCTGTAAAAATCGTTCGTTTGGAACTGTACATTGGTGGCTTCTATCAACTCCAAAGTATTTCCTTTTTGCATTTGCGCACTGGTTTAGAAGATGTTACCGATTCTGGAAACAGACCTGAATTCTTTTTTGAAAGACTAGTTTCTTTATCACTTGTATTGATTATTAACGATCTCAGAGAGATTACGGGAAGTTGAGTCGAATGAAAAATCAGAATGGCTGAATTCAGTAATTGATTTTTGCGTAGTGAGCAAACTATATCTTTATGAGGGATGATCCACTTATTTTTTCTATAAACAAAATCTCTTAATCTTTTCATTAAAAAAAACCCCATTAATCTTTTTATTAGTCATTAATCTCAGATTTATTTGTGTGTCACACAAAATCTCGGACTCTTGTTTGCGTCTGTCACTTTTGTTTATCCATTTTTGGAGATGAACGTTCTCATCTTTTCGTTCATTTATTACTTAGAAACAATTGGCTTTACGAGAGGATCCAAACGGTATGCCACTATCCACGTTCCTGACGTTTCAGTAACAGTTTTATCGATTTTCATACAAAATATTATTGTTCATTTTTACGCCAAAATTTACTCTTACATTTATTCTTTCATTGCAACCAGATGATAATAATTGTCTTTATCAGCTTGAAATTAACGCACACATTTATTAAAACATGTTTTAACAAGATTACTCCTGATTTTATGCGGCCGTTTCGGGAATTAAAATGTCACACTTCGTATAAAAGTGGAAAAGTATTACTATTACTAAAAAAATGTCGTTCCCCACCATATGAAACTTGTGCCTATTGACATTTTGAATTCAAAATTCTTTTTATTTGTTTGTCTGTTTTGATCTAATTCTACTTTCTTATACGAAGTAAAGAAAGTATTGTAATCGCGAAAAATTTCGGTTTTCAGATTTCAACGGAAATATCCATTTTGACCATCCCTGAATTCATTTTGACTAGTTTCGGCGTGACTACTATGTCTACGTACGTATATATCTCGTACAACTCAAAAACAATTGGCCGTAGAATGTTAAAATTTTGGATTTAGGACTGTTGTGATACCTAGTTGTGTACCTCCCCTTTTGATTGCAGTCGACTGGACCAAAAGTGTCCAAAAAGACCAAAATCCAAAAAAATTGGATTTTGGACTTTTTCTTGATTAGTAATAAGCTCTCAATGAGAGCTTTTCAACGGTATATTGTGTTTCTTATTTTTATTGGTTGCAGAGTTATGGCCAAATAAATTTTTAATTAATGAAATATTTGGATCTTACAACGGGAAGGCACATCGGTTCGAATCCGACTTCATTTCTTTTTTTATTTTTTAATTGAAATATATTGATTTATTAATAATCATTAACCTCTGATTGTAGAAAGACTTTCTTTCAATTCAATAACAATAAAAAAAATGAAAAAGAATCAATAACAATATGAAAAAGAATCAGAAGTTATTAGTGAAATAAAATTTTATGTACTTTTAAAAATGTGTATATGTAATTTAATAGGCGTACAAGGAAGTTATGTTGTATCCACATCAGATTTTTTCTTTACTCACTTTAACCTAGTTGTAAAATTTCTATTAGCCAATATATATATATATATTTGTTTAACAGATCATTATTGAAGTATTTTTTTAATTTTTCTTGTGTAAAAAGAATATAAATAGATATTTATAAAAACAATAGTAATAATAACTGTAAACTTTATATATAATTGAAAAGTTAAATTTAATTTGTATTATCGATAGGTTTAATATTTGTATATAGAGACACAAATATATACACTCGTACGCAAACGTACATTCATAAAAACCATTCACCTACTAAACTCGATGTAAGTTACCGTTTGAACCAACCGGACAGAAACTAGTTATACGTAAGATGTTTATATACTGGTCGCTCACACGTGCGTTGTTCCAACTTATTATTAACCCCAGAAACGGTTTGTAACGGTAAAACAGATCATTATGATTTTCGCCCGCGTGTGTTCTTTTTATATAATTTAAGCTTATGTTGAATAAAAAGGGAGAAAAATATTATATACTATCCAGATTGCATTGTAGTTTATTTAAATATATGAAATAATACGTTGACCTTATCATTTCGCGTAATATAATACGAATAATTTTAATGTAATTTAATTTAAATATAATATTAAAATCAGCTTACCAATAGATTAGTTAATCTCGTCAAACGTAAACGATGAAGTTTATTAAAGTTTTAACCAATTTATTGGTAAGCTGATTTTAATATTATGTTAAAATTAGATTACGAGTATATTTTACCAACGATGCCAAGTTTGCAAAATTTAATTTTAATTTAACTGTTAGTTGTATTCATAATGATGAATAGAGTGTGTGAATTCGTACTTTATAAGATTGTGCATTTTTATTCATGGCTAACATTTATAGACAATTGAGCTTTTATAATCACCAAAAATCAAATTTTATTGAAAATTATCCGTTAAATTTATATATATATTATATTAGATTATTATTTTTTATTATTATTGTATTATATTATGTTTATTATATATTTATATATTATATATATATATATAATTATATATATATATATATATATTGGAAAGATCTTTTTATTTATTTCACATCTATAAACTGGTTTTATTTTAAATGTTTTCGTAGGCATAGTAGTAGTGCAATCGACAAAAAAAATTTTTTAGAACAATATATTGGGGTAGGAGAACCGATCAGAGTTTAAAAATATCGATTATTTTTTAATTTTTTAAAGCTTTTTTTTGGTTTATTTAAACTTTAATATTATTAAAATTTCAAAATATTAGACATATTTCAATATAAACTTACTACCCCAACATTTAAACTTTAATATTAAAAGTTTAAACAATAAACTTTTAGTAATAATATTACAATAAAATTTCATCATAGTTCACCCCCCACCACCAAAAAGGAAATCTCAGATAACTTATTATTGGTTGTACATTTTTTAATGGGATTTTTTTTGGTTTCTTCCATTTAACATCAATAGATGTAAAAAAATTTAAAAAGATTTTTGATTGGTGATTTTGGTGGTGGCGGAGAGGAAGAAGAAATAAAAAATACCGATTTCCTGATATATTAAAAACAATTTGGTTTATTTAAATATATACAGATAATTTTATAATAAAACTTCATCATAAATTAGTCCACACAAAAAAAGAACTTTTAGGTAATTTTTTTGATGTATAATTATTTTTTCAATATATAAGAGTAAATAATCAACGCCAGGAAATTATTACTACTTCCTTGTTTACCTTTTTTATCGTATTGCGAAGTAAGTTATTAAATTTCATGCTCATCAGCTGATACACTTAGCGCGACTAGTGTAGGTCACATGTTAAACAGATGTCTTGATTGAAAATTAAACGACTATACCCAGCGTGTAGGTTTTGTTTTCAATTGATTTCATGAGCATTTAAGTAATATTCAATATTAACAAATGTTTCTATATTACAATAAAATCGTTACTTGAACAAGTAATCCGTTCTTATGAAACCTTGAAATCAGCCAGTTCTAAGGATTGAACTTGAAAGAACACCGTAATTAAATTTCACTTGAGCAGAACAGAAATTTCAGACAAAGAACAGATACCATATTTCAGCGATGAGCATGAATCGTACTGAAAACCCCCAAGCACAGCTTTACATGGCCTGTGTTCTATATGAACTACTCTGGAGAGAAAAATTATCCTTCGTAGTACATCAAGTGAGACTTACTATTAAAAAATACTTTCAAAAAATGTAATAGTTTTTAAGGAAATATTTTATTGTAGTTAGGAACAATAAAATATTATTCTTTTAATAAAATAACACCTTAATAATAATATTGTATAAATTTTTGATTATCATTATTCGATATAATGTAGCTTTGTTTTCATTATCAGATTTTTGTTTTTAAATTTTAAAGTTCTTTTTTTGGTATTGTTTAAGTACTGAAAATCAGAAGAACGGGTGAAAATTTAACTAATCTTCAGTATGTTTAAAACTCTATGTTTCTTTTAAATATACTGATTTCTATTATTCTAATGCGTCGTTTACAAAAAAAAATTTGGACAACAGAAACCTTTCCATTTTTGTAACTAAAACGATATTAACTTAGGTACATGCAGATCTATTCGGGTGTAATCATCGGTCCGAAAGTTAAGAACAAACTGATACATACAGAATATTCGTAAAGTGTAGGAATCTTTAAATGCCATTTTAACAGTTAAATAAAAAAAAAAAAAAAAAAAAATGAAATTCGGCATTTGCTTCTTCCTCGTAACGATTTATTTTTCAGTATGAAAATATCATATCCCAGGACTCCCAAATGGCCCCCATAGGAAGGAACTCAAAAATATTAAATGGAAAAGTGTAGGACTGTTGTAAATCATTTTAAAGGGAATAAAAAAATTATATTTATTGTTAAAATTTAGGCTACGACACCCTAATAAAAATGTTGGTCAAATATATTAATATTTATTAATATTTTTTCACAGGAATTCCAATAGAAGCGTACACTATATCCCAAGTAGTGTGCTCATAGATCATTTCGAAGTACGGTTATTTGCTAAATTACATTTTTCTAAGTTTAACGGCTGAAATGTTACTTAAGGATCCCCATACTGTATTATGCAAATATATATATACTTATAATTGCATTCCCATCGCGGCTTCGCCTGCGCTATATGATTATTTGTGTTTCCCGTTGCGGCCAGGGGACTTTTAGTCGTTCTAGGCTCTGCCCCCTGTAATTATTAAATTCATTCTTGTGAGAATAATAATGATAAATAAAAATTAAAACCTCTTCAATTTATAAAAACAATCAGTGTATTGTAATTTCTTCAGAGCAGCAGTTTGGTCAGTACAGGACCCAGTAATTGGTTTTTAGATTTCCCGTCGCGGCTTCGTTCGCGAAGTACATAATCAGAATTTCAAACATAGAATATCTTCACAGTGTTACCAAATCTGATAAAAATTTATTCATAGCGGTAGCATAAAACGATAAAAAAATTGTTTTTAATCTCTTAAAATATTAAAATTCAAAAAAGCCGAAAATGGTTTTTGGATATTTCTGAAGAGCAAGGCTAAATCTAGTGAATATCTTGTTTAGTATAGACGGAAAAGGAAAAATGTGTAATCATTGTTCGAGATATTTTTACCTTTCTTTACTCCATTTGTGCTCGAATTTAAAAAAATTGAAGGAAGAATTTCAAACAATGGATTTTAGATATTCACATGAAGATTACACACAAAAATCCAGAAAAATTATAAAAGAATAGTAAAATTTGATGTTACCCATTTTAATTCTAAGTTTAAAATTTCAAAAAAAATAGAAATTGGTTTTTAAATATTAACATGACGATTACAAACACTAAAAATCAAGTTGAAATTTTCATTTCTCACCGAGAAATTAAAAAAAAATATAGTAAAATAATAAAAAAAAAAAAAAAAATAGTGAAGTTTGATGTTACCTCATTTTAACCCTTTATACTTGAAATTTCAAAAAATCTCAAAACTTGTTTTTTGGTATTCACATAAACATCACACATATCAAAAATCAAGTTATTATATTCAGTTTTGAAAAATTAAAAAAATAGTAAATTTAATTGTTACTTCATCTAACGCTTTAAACTCATAATTTTAAAAACTCTGATGTGGACACCACATGACTTCCTTGTACGCCTAGTAAGTTATACATACACATTTTTTTTAATGAAATGTGCATAAAATTTTATTTCATTCATAATTTCTGATATTTTTTCATATTTTTTTTTTAATTGTTTTTATTGAATTATTATTTATCGTAAATCTTTTTTAAAATCAGAGGTTAATAATTATTATAAATTATTATATTTAAATTAAAAAAAAAGTTAAAAAACAATATGAAGTCGGATTCGAACCGATGGGCCTTTACTTTGTAAGATCCAAATATTTCATTAATTAAATCTTTATTTGGCTATAACTCTGGAACCAATGAAAAATAAGTCCACTTATATCGTTGAAAAGCTCCGAATAAGGGCTTATTACTGCAGTTAAGAAAAAGTCTTAAATCCAATTTAGTTTGGATTTTGGGGACACTTTTGGTTGATTGCAATCAAAAGGGGAGGTGCACAGATAGATAATACAACAGTCCTAAATCCAAAATTTCAGCATCCTACGGCTAATCCTCTTTGAGTTATGCGAGATACGTACGTACATATCTCATAAATACGTACGTACAGACGTCACGCCAAAGCTAGTCAAAATGGATTCAGGGTTGGCCAAAATGGATATTTACGATCTGAAAGTCGAAAATTTTCGCGATCACAATACTTTCTTTACTTCGAACAAGGAAGTAAAAAGATATATAACTGTTTGCCAGCTAAAATTTTTCAACTTATAACGAACACACGTTTGAAATTCAATCTTTCTTTGTTGAACACGAGCTAGGCAAAACAATTAGCATATTAAGAATGAATTTTTAGAAAAAAATTCACTTTAAAAAAGATCATAATCAACTGAAATAGGAACAGCCAAAAATTAGATTTGGAATTTTATTCGTAACAAAATACGCTAATTTTAACCATCTCAATTAGTGATCTTATACTGAAAGACAGATTTTTGAAATCGCAGCACTGACTATTTTTTTTTTTCTTCACTGTCGAGCAGTTAAGTAGCATTGAAGTCCACTTTTGAAATTAACTGTGAAAAGTATTGAATGGCCAACCTGTTGATTAGAATTGTCTACTCTTAAGTTTTATACATCAAAAGTTTTGTTTTTAAAATTATATGTCACAACTCTACTCTTTCAATTCAAAATTTTTGAGAAGCTCCCTCATAGGAGGTAATAGATGTGTTAGTCACATACCAAAAAAACGATCTTCTTGAGGAAGAATCGTTTGCTAAATTTTATTTTTTATCTTTAACCGTTGAAAAGTTAACTCTTTTTTTCTGTTTAGTCTCCGGAACCACCGTATTACTTCAGAGGATGAATGAGGATATGTGTGAATGTAAATGAAGTGAGTCTTGTACAATCTCAGTCAACTGTTCCTGAAATGTGTGGTTAATTGAAATCCAACCATCAAAGAACATCATCGGTATCCACGGTCTAGTATTCAAATTCCTTTAAAAGTAACTGCCTTTACTAGGATTTGAACCTTAGAACTCTCGACTTCGAAATCAGCTGATTTACGATGGGGGTATTCCACTTTAATTCAGCAAATGATCAGTGCATCACTATTTTTGATTTTGATGATATTGGGTATATGATATCTACCCACCTTGCAGTGGCAAAAAAATATTTTTAATAATTTTCAAAAAAATTTTTCTTGAGCAATAGGCTATTTTCTAACTTGCCAACAGGTAAAAACAACCATTTTCATCCCTTTTTTCATGAGCTATAGCATTCTTATTTTATTACATCGTACAGGGATCAAAAAGAGTTTTTTGGAAAGAGTAAAAATGAAACTTCCTCTTAATGTACTCACATATTGTTTTGTTACGTTTACATAGTGTGGTTTTTTCAAGTTTGGGCCAAAAATAAATAATGAAGGGCTTAGGGTAAAAAACAGTAAAAAAACTTTTTTACTTTTTAACTCTTAGGTACTAGTAGTGCTTATAAAAAAAATTGGACTGTTATTGAGTGTCCATTAAAAAAATAGCCGCTAAATCGTAAAATTTTTAAAATGTCTCATTTTTGGGGCCCAAAAACCGCATGTGGGACAGGTGGAAAAAATCTGAAATTTTTACAGCAGTAAGTTCTTTTTATGTTCTTCAAAGCCATATAAAATTTATTTTGTTATTCAAAGGGTTTGATGAGTAATAAAACCAATAAAACCGCTACAAACACCGTTCAACTAAATTACAACTAAATTTATTAAAATGAATGTATTGATAATTAATAAATAGTCAATTACAGAATGATAAATAATAATTACAAAATGATAAGTTGTTCAATTCACTTGTACTTTATTTTACTCCGGGTAATGGAAGTTATGAATAAATCTTGCAATTTTTGGTAACAAACTTAACTAACATAACTTAGTCCTCTTGCCGTTTTCATTGAGTAGAACTGATAAGACCTCATTCATCTTTGGTGCAATGTTGTGTCCTCTTCCAGTAGTTGATAGAAAAAGCTCTGAATGCGTGAGAATATTTAAAATATTTTTCCAAATGAACCCATGTTTGATTATCCCTCAATTATTTCTTGAATGAAGTACAAGGTCCCTGTGGATGGAAAAATTGTATTCGATATTCCTCTTCATTTTCATGTATTTTGACTTCAATGACTTCGCCCAACCAGCGCTTGCCATCGTATACGCAGCAGACATAATTTTTACATTTTGGCTTTGTTAAACCTAAGGCAATCAGAAACACTAATGTCCTTGTGCACCGATACTAACGTAATTTTTTCTGATTTCTGAGGTCGCCCGGATTTTCAGAATAAATTTCTGACTTGTTGGAACATAACTGTGAAAGGTTCATGTTTCTGGGACTGTTGTGATTACCTGATAACGAGAACTGAGGTATTCTTCAGTCTCTTGAAAATCTTTATTAGAGCAGAAAATAAATGTTAATTTTTAATATTGTCTATGCAATAATTGTACATGTCAGAAGATATAACAATTTGATTGTTGACTGTCCTTTGAAGGCTTGCTTTGAAGGCACACTCCTTTTTACAGTTCCACCAATACCATTACATGGTCGTTTTCCATGGTATGAGCCAAAAAAAGTGCTATTTAGCTGCGATTTCAAAATCTTCTTGATGGTAGCACAAATATATTAAATTTTTTTGTTTTTATACTGGGCTGAGGAGACATCAGAAAAAGAAAAAATATAATCACTCCTAGCACCTAAGAGTTAAAAGGTAAAACCAGATCTGTTACCTTAAGCCCTTCATTATAATTTCGGTCCCAAAATTTGAAAAAACATCAATTTGTAAACATAATTTCAGTAAACATTACAAGATTTGTTTATATAACAAAATGATTTTTGAGTACACTAAGATGGAGCTCCATCTTTACTCTTTTCAGAAAGCCCTTTTTGACCTTTTTAGCCTCTGCAACGTGGGTAGTTAGTTATTATGTACCAAATATCATAAAAATCAAAAATAATAATAATTCAATAAAATTTTTTAAAATTTTGTAAATTAAAATGGAGTACCCCTCATCACCATCACAGATTACTTCCGTAACTACCTAAACAGAATAGGAAAATAAACCAATGACAACACACATTCGCCCAACAATACGCAGATTACACTTAACATTCACCGCCCTCACAGATTACTTTCATATTCTAATCTAATCTAATCAGAATAGGAAAGCCAATGAGAACAAAACCAATGACAACACAAAATTCACTCTTCAATACCACAGATTACTCTTAACATTCACCGCCCTCACAGATTAGTTCCGTAACTATCTAATCAGAATAGGAAAATAAGCCAATGACAACACACATTCACTCAACAATACGCAGATTACACTTAACGTTCACCGCCCTTACAGTTTACTTTCGTATTCTATTCTAATCTAATCAGAATAGGAAAGCCGATGAGAATAAAAGCAATGACAACCACAACCACTCTTCAATACCGCAGATTTCTCTCGTCAAAAAACTATAAAGTACATAAAAAAATTTGTTGTCACCACTGGGCAACAACAAAAAAGTGCTTGAATTTCCCGTATTAAATCTATTTTTAGCATCTGTAGATGCTGCACTCAATTTTATTTATATTTTAATTATCAATTTACTAATATACAAAAAAAAATTAAACAGGAAGTACAAAAAAGATTAAACATCCAGTAGTTTTTTTACACGTTTTACGTTTTACTAATTAAGTATATCGACACAAAGTGTATTCTTTTATTATTGACACTGAAATATGCTTCAAATTAACATACTAATTAATTGTAATTTATTTTTACTTTTCCGGTTGTCACACTAAATAACAGAGGGAAAGTTTGGCCTTTATTTGGTTATATATATTTTAGGAATGTGTTGACCTATAATAATAAAATTTTGTACGATAGCAAGTTGCTTACAAAGACTGACTATAAAAAAAAAAAAATGATGGGGTTTTACAGAGATATAGAACGGTTCAATATTCGAAAGA
This sequence comes from Lycorma delicatula, assembly GCF_047948215.1. Classification (NCBI taxonomy): domain Eukaryota; kingdom Metazoa; phylum Arthropoda; class Insecta; order Hemiptera; family Fulgoridae; genus Lycorma; species Lycorma delicatula. Next base: position 140,475,810 of record NC_134459.1, on the reverse strand, counting down.
CAACTTCGTGAAAATTTTACGTGTGTTTTTTTTTTTGTGAACTGATAAAAAATCATCACCGTCAGAAATAACATTGAAAATAATATTTTGAAAGAGAAAGAAGTTTGATAAATACATCAAAAATTATCAGTAGAGGGGTTTTTAAATATTTGTGTGAGAATTCACCATAGATAATTGATCTATTTGACATGAAAAATTCGTTGATATCGATAAATGTAAATGAAATAGATTTTTTTTTGTGTGCATTGCTTTATTTATGACAATTTCCTGAACAATGAAACTATAAGTAAATTGTGTAGTTTGTAATAAGGGAGGTATCCAGTGTTACCTCCCAAGACAATACAAAGGTTTAAACACAGTGTAGTACAATAAAAAGTATAACTAAGCGTAACAAAGTACAAACAAATTGAAAATTAAATGTTAAGAACAAAAAAAAAGTTAAATGGTAACGTAACAAAACATAGGTATTGAGAACAATAGAATCTTCTATGTATAAAAATGAGTTTGTTTGTCCCGTTTGCGTTCCTATACCATTAATTCGATTACGATGAAACGTCGGTGAGTCGTTGTGCACACGCCCGCGAAGGTTTTGGAATTAGTTTGGACCCAATATATGGCGCTGGGGTTGAGATATTTAGAAAAATTGTATTTATGGACGGATATGGCTCATATTCAGAATATATATATTAGGTGAAAAGAAAAATTTTTCTAAAAACTATACACGCTAGGTGGCGCCGGTGTCGAGATATTTACGAAACAAATAAATATACAAACAGATTTTCTTCTATATATATATATATATATAGAAGATTACCTGTACGGAGAATAAATACATATTACGGAGAAGATACATATTAAAAAATTTTACATTTTTAAAATTCGTCCGGAAAATCTCGCAAGCAAAAAAGTACCTAAGAAAAAAGAAAGAACCTAAATATCTCACAGGTAAAAGTATTTAAGCTCTGAAACTTTTTCTTAAGGTGATCAGAAAAAGGACTTTGAAAAAGTGCATTAGTGAATAAAGTAAAAAAAATAAGTAAAAAAAGTGTTTAACAGACGCATACGGTTGTATAATTAAGATAATAAGATTTTATTAAAAGTTTGTGAGTTGTAGGTGTTCTTTGGTTGTTGGGTTTCAATTAACCACATTTCTCAGGAGTGTTCGACCTGAGATTGTACAAGACTACACTTCATTCACATTCATACATATCATCTTCATTCATCCTCTGAAGTAATACCTTACCGTGGTTCCGGAGGCTAAACAGAAAAAGATAGAGTATGCAAAAAAGAGAGAGAGAGCTTCTTTAGTCGTCTCACATCTTCACTATTATCCAAAAGGTTAACAACCAGATGGTTTTCGTGCGCGTTAAGCTTAAGTACGTACTTTGTACTTAACCGTACAAAGTACGGTTGAAATTCCTCATAAATAGATTGTATCCGTAGGTAATTGTGGACCTCCTTATTCTTCGCAAACCATGGCGCCTCCGAAATATTTTTCAGCACTTAGTTCTGGAACCTTTGGATGATGTCAATGTTGCTGTTGCTCGCCGTACCCCAAAGTTGTATCCCGTAGGCCCATGTTGGCTTTAAAAACGCCTTGTACAACAGTTTGTTATTTAACGATAACAAGGACCTTCTTCCTAATAAACAGTTCAACCGTCTAAGCTTGATATTTAATTGTCCTTTCTTTACTCACATGATTTTTCATTGATAGGCGGTGATCCAAATGAAGCCCTAGGTATCGTACGTTGTCGGAAGGAGGGATGTAAACTCCATCCAGGCAGACTCGTGGGCAAACTCTCCTCCTTATCGCAGACGTCTCATGACTTGAATTTGCAGTATTAGCACGTACCTTCCATTTTGCTAGCCATTCACTGAGAAGGTCTAACTCCGATTGCAGTTCCTTCGATGCTACTGTTGAGTTAACGTCAACCGCCATAATCGCCGTCATCAGCAAAGGACGCAAGAATGACATTTTACATGTTAGGAAGATCAGCAGAGTAGATTGAATACAAAACTTGGCCCCAAGACTGAACCCTGCGGAACTCCCGATTTCGTATAAAAAAAGCCTAATAACTCTTGGTCATATTTAACCTGTGAGAACCGTCCATCAAGGTAGTTGCATAGTACCATATAATGTGGTTGTGGCAGGCTCATTTTAAGCTTGTAAAGTACCCACCGGGTTGGTCTAGTGGTTAACGCGTCTTCCCAAATCAGCTGATTTGGAAAGTCGAGAGTTACAGCGTTCAAGTCCTAGTAAAGCCAGTTATTTTTACACGGATTTGAATACTAGATCGTGGATACCGGTGTTTTTTCGTGGTTGGGTTTCAATTAACCACACATCTCAGGAACGGTCGAACTGAGAATGTACAAGACTACACTTCATTTACACTCATACATTAGCTAAACGGTAGTTACCGGAGGCTAAACAGGAAAAAAGAAAGAAGAAAGAAGCTTGTAAAGCAGACCAGGCAACCGTATTTTATCGAAAGCCTGTTGGATATCCAAAAATACCGCCGAGCATTATTCTTTTCTTTCCAAACAACTGGTGATGACATCAGCAATTCTATGAATTTATTCAATGCCGGAGTGCCCACTCCGGAGACCAAATTGGTGGTCAGGAATAACAACCCTTTCTACTAAAATAGGTTTAATTCGTCCGAGGAAGAGCCTTTCAAAGATGTTAGAGAAATTAGGTAAAAGGCTGATAGGTCTATACGAAATGAAATAGATGAGTTAATGAAATATAATTTTATTGTAAAGTATTTAATTTTTTTTTAATTTTCACTCTATTAATAAAAAGAAAAAAATTAGAAATTAAAATATTCATCCTGTAAGTAATTATAAGGTGTTTGTTATTAACGGGGACTTTAGACGACCGAGTAATCTTGTACTGAGTGTAAATATAGCTTATTAAATATCTCGATTACACATGAATATATTGCTAATTATATATCAGCCATGTAAAAAAAAATAAAAAATAACTTCTGGTTTATCTCAACATGTCAACCCTTCAAACCCAGGAAGGATGACTAAATAAGTTCCTACCCCCTGCTTCATCTCGCCTTAGATTAGAGGAGGGGATTTATCATAATTTATTTTTTATAAGGGAGGTCCATAGCACCACGTCCATTTCTCGTTCTCTTTTATTTTCAGTTAAAGTTTTAGTAATAGGTTACTCGCACTTCCTTATCGATCGTTAATAACTTATTTTATTAAGCTTATTTGACTTTAAATTTAAATTTACCCAGCCGATTCGTTTTCCTTACTTGGATAGATCCAAAGTTAATAAAAGAAACTTTTAAACTTAACTTAAGTTTTTATTCTCATCCGTTCTCCACATTACTTCTTTTCATTTTCACCGATCCTCTGCGCGACCATATTTAAAATGTCTCTAGCATTTCTTATTACCCCGTTTTCTTAGTATTTATGATTCACATCCGTCCGGTCAGAATTACAGTCACAAGACGCCTCTTCAATTCCAACTTCATCTTTATTCATAATAATTGTTTATTTTTATCGAAGGAAGCCTTAATCGTTGTTATTGTTTTTATTTCATGCCATCTTCAGTTTCGCCTTAACGCAATCAGATTTTTCTTTTTTTTTGAAGACATTCATTGATTTATTGTTTTACAACTTATGTTATTTTAACGTTCATTTTCATTTTGTATTCTATCATATTAATTCTACGATTTATATTCAATAAATTAATTGATAACATACATCTTAAAATTTTCCTTTTACCTCGCGATTAGGCGAATTATACCATATTAAAATCACATGATACAAGCTTAAATACAATCTAAAGAGTATTCCAGTCGGTCGACATTACGTAATACAATAAAAAACTGACATCATCGTGCAACGCTCCGGACGGAATGAGAATCGATATTGAATCGCAACCGCATGGTTTTCTGACAAGTAAAGAAAAGTAGCGAGAACAACTTTAACAATAAAATGATATTTTGTTAACTCATCTATTTCATTTACGTTTATCGATATCGATGAATCTTTCTCGTCAAATCAATCGATTATGTACTCTGAATTCTCTAACAAAAAAAAAATAATACATTAAAAATACAATCTGTATTTACTAAAACATTAATGATTTGTTACTTTGGTTTTGTTCATTTATTAGTTGATTGGTTTTTATATTTGCTTAGAGGGAATATTCGTTTATGTTAAATGTTATTTTAAATAATCTCTGTTATCTTGATCTTTGTTTGAATCTAAGTTAATAATGTGTAAAAAAATGTACCCGGGAATTGAAATTCCGGCTTAAAGTATAAAAAAAGTTTTACAAGTTTAGCATATATAATAGGTTTTGAATTCTTTAATTGTTATTGTTTTTGTAAAAATTCAACCTGAGTTATAAAATGTAGGGGGAAACTCAGTATATCATCCGGTATGATATTTACAATACCAGCAATATATATGTAAGAGACGTGGCTGAAACCTAAATACACAGTCGCTCATAACCTGTAAACAAATATGGAAAAAAAGTACACTTTATTTGCTACAAAAACTTAAATTTATTTTATTACGTAGTCATTTACAGTACACATTTCTGCCAACGGTGAACCGGTTTTTTCATTCCCTCAATGAAGAATGTTGGTATTCTTTCCTTGATCCACGACCTCACTTCGTCCTTCAGTTCATTAATGGTGAAATGAATACCTTTGGTATCTCTCTTTAATAGCGGAAAAAAGTGAAAATCATAAGATCCCAAATTTGGTGAATATGGAGAGTGCAGAATAGATACAAATTTCAAATTCACAAGAGTTTCACTTGTTGAATGCGATGTGTGTTGTCGAGCATTACGTGTTTTTTCGTGGGTTGTCGAACAAGACACACGTTTCCTAAGGTTTTTAACATCTCTATATATCGCGTAGAATTTACAGTCGACCCGGCTTCCAGATGATCAGTCACGTACACGTGTTTAAAATCCCAGAATACCGTTAAGAGAATTTCTTTTTAAATACGGTTTTTAATTTTTTTTATTGTGGCGAACTATAGAGCCTGTATTCCATCACTGCCGGTTTTCTACTAAGTCGTAGTGACGCACCCTTCTTATTTGGTTTCCATCACTATATTGAAAAGGAAGTCATCTCCCTCGTCGCGTTTCAGAAACTGTTTACAACATTTCTTTGTTGTTTGTTCATTTCTGTGAGTTTGCATGGCATCCACTGCGAAAAGATTTTTCGCGGTTACCCAGTCGTACAATAATGTGTCCTATTCAATCTTTCGACATACCTATCCGTGCAATCCGTTGTTATTTGATGCGACGGTCATATTGAATTAATTCATCCACATCTTGGTGCTTTTCATCAATTACAGGAATCGGTTGACCAGTGCGAGTTTCATCCTTAATACTCCCTTTATCAGGTTATGTTGTACGCAACTTTATTGCCCAACAGTACTTCCATCAAGAGTTTGCGGGGTTTTTGAAAATTTTGACCGTTTCATGACTTCCTCTACAAAAAAAATTCATCATGAAAAAATCCGGAAGGATGTATTATACGTATACACTTTTCCGGTGGATGGACCGATTCAGACGATATTTGGCACGATAATTTCTATACATAAGGCATTGATGCAATTAATTTCGGTCACAATTAGTCAAGGCGGTAGATAGATACGGATTTTATAGGTTTTACTCAAAGGGTAGGTAAATTTTTTCAATTAATTTATTGGCCTTTAAGTAACTAAGATATTTTCAGATGGTGTTTAATCTTATTCAAACTTCCATAAAGGGGTGAGGATGAAAAATAATTTTTTCTTTTAGTCGTTTCTGGGCTCAAAGTCGTGACTTTTAATGTACTAATTAGATGATTCCATTACACTGTACGTTTACTTTGATTATATATTTAGAAAATTTCATTCAAAGGTGGTGGAATAATAAGCCTTATGTTTTGTTATTTTTTGTCAGTTATCGGTTTTTTTTATATATATCCAGACTTCGTCTTTTTCCTGTTTAACCTCCGGGAATAACCGTTAAGGTATTACTTCAGAGGATGAATGAGGATAATATGTACGTGTGTAAATGAAATGTAGTCTAGTATAGTCTCAGTTCGACCATTCCTGAGATGTGTGGTTAAATGAAACTCAACCACCAAAGAACACCGGTATCTATGATCTAGTATTCAAATCCGTATAAAAGTAGTACCTTTACTAGGATTTGAACGCTGGAACTCTCGACTTCCAAATCAGCTGATTTGGAAATACGCGTTCACCACTAGACCAGCCCGGTGGGTTTTTTTATATTCAGACTGGATGAACTGATTTATATGAAATTTTATACGATTTCTTTTGAATACGGGTCGTTGATATCATTTTATTTTTACGGTCTCCAAGAGTCCCGTATCTCAAAATTTTACCTATAGAATAGAACATTTTTTATACTGTTCTTTATTTTCATACTTACATACTATAATGCTTCACTTAATTATCCTCTTAAGTAATTATCTGTCGAGGACGAAGCTTTCGGTAAGCATAACATAAATTTGTAAGAAAAGAGTTATTCAGTATTGGCTTTCTTTTAATATTGTGGGTAAGAAAAAAACCTGCATTTCAGTCTCCCGATAGCAAAAAAATTGAGAATTGTAATTTCAGTTCCAATAAAATTTTATCTTGCCTATCAATCTCAAAAGCCCAAACATTAATTGCAAATCATCATAAGTTTAATGACAATAATAAAGTGGCTTTAATGGATTCTAACAAATAAATCCAACATAAATAATGATATCTTATGTCAGAAAATAGAAACGTAAGCATGGAGTCAGCTTAAAGGTTTTTACCCATATTACATAAACGCATTTTTTCCTCCAAGAGACGATACATTTTGCAGATAAGAGCTGCATTATCATTTTCTATTAAACTAAATGGTATGAGGATAATATAAATTAATAATTTGGTGCATATCTTTGATCACGTATCATACTTGCAAGAACATGAAGATCATGCAAGAGTATACGATTAGGTTATGATATTCTGCTAGTTTCTATACATAAAGGGCTTGTCAGTGAAGGGGAAATTCAAAAGCTTGGTTATTCATTTGACGTTTGGGTGAGAGCGCTGAACTTATTGATATATTGTCAGTAATTTAATGCCATTTAAACATAGAACAGTGATCAAGTGCACAACGTGCTTTCTGTGTTAAATCGTTTTCATAAAAATGGTGACTCCGCAACAACTATGAAGGTTATTTAGCAGTCGGTTTAATATTCCGCGTCATGGGCGAGTACCGTCTCTTCATACAATGAACATTCATTGATTATCAATGAATCATCGATCCGTCTAATAAGAACTTAAATTTTCACGCTTATAAAATTCAACTTGTTCAAAAATTAAAAGATGCTGTTTCGGTTGCTTGTATGCATTTTTGTTTACAAATTGTGCAGTTTTTGGATGATGATGAAAATTTAATCCATATATGTTTATGTCAAATGAAGCTCATTTTTACAAGGCTGCCCAAAACGGAGTGTAATATATTTACTGTGTGTATATCTTAATTTTCCTGTTTAGCCTCCGGTAATTACCGTTTAGATAATTCTTCAGAGGATAAATGAGGATGATATGTATGAGTGTAAATGAAGTGTAGTCTTGTACATTCTCAGTACGACCATTCCTGAGATGTGTGGTTAATTGAAACCCAACCACCAAAGAATACCGGTATCCACGATCTAGTATTCAAATCCATGTAAAAATAACTGGCTTTACTAAGACTTGAACGCTGCAACTCTCGACTTCCAAATCAGCTGATTTGGGAAGACGCGTTAACCACTAGACCAACAATATCTATGTATGTTTATTCCACCGTATCAGGTCAACGGCTAAACCGATTAAGATGTGTGACCTTGCGTTGGACTCTTTACGTTACCGGGATAGTCATAGGCTATATAAATATGTATATGTGTATATAATTATATATAGTAGTGGAGATTTGCTGTTTGAAGCACAAACTTAATGAATTAAATTAATGAACTGTGTACTGGGTGTGAACTAAATGATTCGAATCAATGGTATGAATAATATTACAAAAATAATAAAATAAAATATTAAATAAATTAAAAAAAAATTCTGTTTAATAATAATGCTTCCCGTGGGCTTAATAGTAAAGGCTTCCCGTGGAGACTACGTGTTAGGCTAGAGTGGTTAGATGATGGGAGCACCTCGTGCGAGACTAGGCCAATCATCACCATCAACTGGTAACAAACGGGATACCTCTGCGGCGGAATTTTGGGAGGTGCAATGGGGTGCTCTTATATCTCTGCAAACAGTTGTCCGATTTTCAAAATTCAAAAGGGGTATTTGTTAGGTTGAAGGTTAACTTTTGCATGAATCAGGTACACTCGCGATCTAACAGATCACGGTTTTTCGTAAATGAAATTATATCTTCGCAACCAATCTTCCGTTTTTCAAAATTCGTACGGGGTATTTGCTAATATAATATAAAACCAGAATGGAATCAAACCAAAACAGAAATTAACTGGTATAACAGAAATTTACCTTTTTTAACGCTGCATAGCGTTAAATACTATATAACAATCTTTAGTCCTTTATTACACGACTCCCCAAGCAGGAGTGTAGTGTATTTAGGTTTTATGTACATATGTATGTATGTTCCACCGTTGCAGCTCAATGGCTGAACAGATTTAGATCTATGACCCCGTGTTAAAATCCTTACGTTACTGGGAGTGTAGTATACTATATAAATTAATAAATATGTATATATGTTTAAATAAATTTAAAAACAATTGAAAAAATTACAGTATATACAAAATTGTCACCCGCACGCTCTTTAGTTATCCTATATTAAAGAAAAAAAGACGTATTTGTCAGAAATGTTTTTTTTGGCAGTCGTGTTTTTCAGTTTTTAATATTTATCTCTTTTTACCTGAACGGTTAGTAAATAAGCAGTATAGTCAAATCAATATTAGAGCGCGCTGAAAACCCACTTCAGTTACGGGAGAAACCGTTGCACAGTTCGAAGGTCACAGTGTGGTGTGCTCTTTCATCATCTGGCATTATTGGACCATTATTCAAGACGATCGAGGAAACGCTACACCCGTTACTGCATAGCACGATCACAACATTTTTTATGCAAGAATTAGCTTAATTTTCATAGATTAAGCGATTCCAACAAAAAGATGCTTTAAGTTATACCGCTTGTATGTTTATTATTGCTTTAAGAAAACTCATTCCGAACCATATCATATTGAAAAATGGGGCCGGGTAGACCTCCTGATTTGTTCGCATTCAACTTTTTTCGTTGGGGTTTGCTGAAGAGCAAGGTCGCAAACGTTAGTGAAACGAAGATTATATAATTAAAAAGAAGTTTCCCGCGTTACACCGGCCATGTTACGGAATGTAATGGAAAATTTTAGACTAAGACTACTACAGAGCGAAGATCGTAATGGTGCCCACTTCTTTTGCGTTATTTTTATCAAAAGTAAAATGGAATATCTTACTTATCAAAAACCAGTAAAAATATTCTTGTTAAAAAAATATTTAAATACAACAGTTAACGTTTAAATACGAGAGTAAACATTTTTATAATATTTTTAATTTTCCCTATTCACTGACGAACTTCTGTGAAAAGTCCAGTTTAGTTGATTCAGGGCCAGTAATAGCTGTACTTCTTGTTCGTGTTTTGCGAACAATTGGAGCTTATTATATTAATGGATCTCCAGGTCATAACGTATTATTAATTAGAATCCGATAACATAATGATGTCTGTCATATCGAGGCGATATTAGTGTTAAAATACAACTGGTTCGATTTATGTGAGCCTCGAACTTGAATTTTAAACATTAATGTTACTCCGACATACAATATTTGATATAAAAATTATTAATAGATTAGGCTAATTGTGTAAGGGCGTATTATATATTGTTTTATTTAACTGAATCGCTGAACTTGATTTCAAGAGGAAATTTGTCTGCATAGGTTTGTTCATGTAGAGGTTGTCTATCCGCTCGTGGTCTCCCGTACTAATCAGTTTATTCTTCTTTCATGTTTTGTGAACGAGAAATGGATTAAATATTACGAGTTAAGTAATAACAGTGGATGATTTGTAAAAAGTAACAGACGGTACCACTTCTACTGGCGAGGAACGACGTGCGGGGAATAGATGTAATACGAGACGGACTACGAGCGGTTAGACAATCTGTACTGTGTAACGATGAATTCAGTATAATATAATGATTTATTAAACGTTCTATAGAGTGTTTCATAAATTAAAACTGTAATTTAAAATGAAAAAGTGTTAAATACAGAGAGGTCCAAAGAAATGCACTTGCTGTTTATAAATAAATAATATCTAAACAAAAAGACTTATTCTCACTAATCTAATGTGTAGTATAGTAGTGTAAGGTATTAAATTTATCGTGGTAGGCGGAGCTGGCAATTTATGGCGCGCATGCGCGGGTGGTTGGTGGTGGAACGAGCCAGTGCAGCAGAAGACAGTCGAGTAGCAACAATGACTGAGGTTCACTTATCGTTTGTTGAACGCAAGGATGTACTGAATTAGTACCGGAAGTACAGACACATTTGTCGAACATTCACGAGGAACAGCGGCAGTGGCAGAGAGAGTTTGGAATAAGGAAAAATCCGGCCCACCACTAATAGCTACAAGTTCGGTGTCCAGTGCTGCAGTGTTGTAACATTTCATCCGATCACCACAAAAATCAGTACACCAGGGAGCGCGCGAAAATGGGTGCCCCGGTCAAGTGTAAGAGGCATTCTGAAAAGTGCAAAGTGGTAAGTGTGTATTCCAAGACTACTACACGCGATCAGTGAGGACGACCCAGATGGAAGGATGAAGTACTGTGAATAGTTTCAGCACATTGTTGACGGGGATGAGAAATTTGCAGGGAAGTTTATGTGGACTGATGAGGCGCAATTCAAACTTAACGGTACTGTGAACCACCACAATTGTGTCTATTGGGCTCCTGAAAATCCTGACGCTCATGTGGACAGGACAGTGAATCTACCGCAGGTTGCTGTGTGGTGTGGTCTACCAGTGCGTGGTTTGATTGGTCCCTTCTTCTTCGATGGTACTGTAACTGGGGAGGCGTATCTTGATGTGCTTCAGACAAGTTGCTGCCATCCAAAACCTGTATGGTGATGAGAACCTTTTTACGTGCAACAAGACGGAGCCCTGCCTAACTACCATCGAGGTGTCAGGTTGTACCTCGATAAAACTACCTGGACGATGGGTGGGTCAAAGAGGTGCTGTTGAGTTCACATCTCTGTCTCATGATTTGACATCTCTGAACTTCTACCTCTGGAAGACCGTCAAGAATGTCGTGTATCGACAAACACCAGCAACAATCTACTAGCTACGTGAAAAAACCGAAGTCATGTGCTGCTATTACGTCAGATATACTAACAACGGTAGTTCGGTGCCATGCGCGTTATATAGAAGCTGCTGGTGGTTTTTCGAACACATACCATAACCCTCAGGGCCAAAAACTTTCACGTCAAGTCAAATTTGTCACGTGATATGGACTAGCAAACAGCGAGTATATTTTTTGGATCCCTCTGTAGATTAAAATTAATAATTAGTTGACGAATTAATAATTAGTAATTCAAAAAATAAATATTACGTATATAAAATTAATTTTATTAAAAAAAAAAAAAATTATTAACACATTACTTACAAAGGATGTGGAGTTTTAGTTAAAAAATAAAGTAATTAATAAGTTAGGCTGTTCCATATTATAAAGAAAATAAAGAGGAAATGAAACCTAGTTATTTTAAATAATAAATAAAAAGTTTTACTCGTTGATTATTTTTTGACAGAGAAAGTATGACGTCCTATGCTGACCGCATTAGATTTTTAAAACATCATACTTTGTCAAAGCTTAAATTTAATTAATTTAACAAAGGATCTCTAAAGAAGGACACAGTTTTATACGCGTACGATAGGTTTTTATATATTTTTCACACAGGTTAAATCTACAAACAATATAATTTCCATAAAATTAAAAATAATAAATTAATTAAAGAATATTTTCACTTTTAATCTAGTAGACCGTTTGACAATAAAAAGGGAAAATTTTCATTATTTAATTTTAAATTATTTTATGAAGGACAAAACAATAAAAAAAAAAAAAACATATATAAACAGGAAATAATTATAATAATAATATTATTACAATTCTATCCGTTTTCATATATAGGTATACAAAATAAGTAAATAAATAACTTGCATTCTTTCATATTTCACACTTCACACTTCACGGATGAGAAATTTTCCAGTAACCGTGTCACGTATATATTATCATTTCATGACTCCCGAGTAGACCTACCGGACAATGAATACTCTAAACCGCTCTCAGGAGATAACAAAACGACGACCCATTATCTGATAACTAAACTGTACACGCTGTGTAGGAAGTTTCTATATAAATGTATATCGCATAATTATTTATTATAAAAAAAAAAACAGTTTGCATGAAAGAATAAGGATTTTTCCCTGAAGTGTTATAGATTCGCTTATTTTTCTGCGTTATTCTTGAGAATATAAATTTATTTCAAGATATTCGATACGAATACGGCAAATTACCAATAAAAAGTACCTCTGTCTTCGTCTCTATGTGTGGTAGTGCTTTTTCAACGTTAATATATTTTATAAAACATTTAAATTTAAGAACAATTTTTTGTCATATAATATTTTTTTTTTAAATCTTCCTATGTGTGATTTCACTTAAAATATATTGTTATTTCAAAATAAAATTTTTTACACTGAATATATGTTTTAACAATACATTATGATACGCACTTATAATTTCATTTAAACGGAATAGAAAACCGGTAGCGATGCAAAATATTTCCATTAAAACTGCTGCTACTGGCGATCTCAATTTTTTGTTCAAGAAGAATACAGTCGCTAGGTAACATCCGTTCAGGGAAGTACAATGTTGAGCTGTATTTTATGCTTATGTGAAGAGGTTGTTCCCTTTCGAAATAATCATACTGTTTTAATTGAAATTCTTCCATCACAACCCTTCTTCAACCCATTGTAAATTAAAATTATTTACGCACTGCGGTAGTGTAGTTAGATAACTGATAAAAATGGAATAATCTTTACCGAAAAAATATTTAAAAAAAAAAAATAGCTTCCGTATAAAAAAGACTATCAGGAAATCTTTCTTTTCAATTTTTAAACGAGAAAAAACTCTATTTTTAAATATACTTTTTAGATTAACCTTTTTTTCAGGTTTGGCGACAAAAATGGGAAAATATAAAAAGAAAAAATTAAATCTTGTAATTAATATTTAAATCAGATTTACAAACTACTTTCTAACCATTATGCCTCTAAAATTCTCCTTCAAATGTTCACGTTCTGTAAGAATGCATTTTTAAAGCTTCTCACAACTTTTTGCAACATTTCAACCGTAATTTTTGCGATATCTTCACTAATGTTCCTTTTAATTTCATCAATACTTTGAGGTTTATTGTTGTCGACCCAATTTAAAAAGAATTAAAAAACAAAAAGCAGTGACACCGTTTAAATTTGGAGATCGTGGTGGCCATGAAATATCTCTGTACTTCTCGAGACGGCATAATTCTTAAACGACTATTGCATTGAAGCAATTGAGACACGAATATTGTCTGCTGTTGTTCTTCTCGTTAAGACCGAAGTAATCGTTTTAACTGAATAGTTAAAAATGATCCAATCGTATTGAAGTATCGAATAGTATCGAATAGTGCAGTATCGAACTGCACTAATAGTTGTTGTACATTCATACAAATTTCCCTGAGAAATGTAATCCAATAATTCCCTGGGATGAACCATTACACCGAACAAACGTTTCTGTATGAAGGGGTTACTCGTGAACCAACTTAGGATTTTTTAACGTACAGTATCAGAAATTTTGTTTATTTATAAAAATTTGCTTGGTTCATTTGACATCCGTAACTGGGAAGAAACTTTTTATAGTTTTCAATGTTATGTAAAATTTACTCACAAAAAATATCAAGATTTGTCAAGTCTTAAGACTTCAATTTTTGAACAAATTACAATTTATACGGATGAAAATTCATATTTTTTGGCAATACTCTTTATAAATTTACGTCGATTTGTTAAACAATCTCTAATGACTTCGGGACGATCACGTCAAACTCAGTAAACCGGCATTTCTAACGGTTCAAATATTTTCTGCTATACAAATTGTACTTACTTTACCGGTAGGTTTTTTTTTTGGACTTATATCTTTTCGAAATTCCTAATCTACTTACTTATCGCATGACCAGATGCGACATGGTCATGACGACGAAAATTAAAGTGTTGGCAATGACATCGTTTTTGTAGTGCAATTTTACAGCCTACTCGCTTTTGTAAATCATTCCATCGCTCCATTTCACTAATGGCAACGATACTTTAGTGCAGCAGTTCAGACACACTTATACAACAGGGTGAGCAACGTAAAACCGAACCCGACTGATATGATCAGTTGAACACAAAAGTGCATCGATCCCCAGGTTGGTTATTTTGAACATCTTTTGTAACAATAAGGTAAATAAATGTAACCCACCGGGTTGGTCTAGTGGGGAGCGCGTCTTCCCATATCAGCTGATTTGGAAGTCGAGAGTTCCAGTGTTCAAATCCTAGTAAAGTCAGTTACACCGATTTAAATACTAGATCGTGGATATCGGTGTTCTTTGGTGGTTGGGTTCCAATTAACCACACATCTCAGGAGTGGTCGAACTGAGACTGTACAAGACTATACACTTCATTTACAATCATACATCCTCTTTCATCCTCTGAAGTATTATCTGAACGGTAATTACCGGAGGCTAAACAGGAAAAAGAAATAATGGTAAATAAATGCAACATTTAAATTACGTTTTATGTTTTTCTTGTTTAATTTATCCGTATCATTCATAAAATTTCATTCCAACATAACCTATCGATTCTGCAGCGGCTACGTTATGTATGAAGCTCACTTTGTATAAACCGCATTGTTGTGAAAATTTACAATTTTTTTTGCCAACCTTTGTAATCTATTAACCAAGTTAAATTATTAATGCAGTTGGAACACTGAAACTGCATAAAAAAAATATGCGTGCAGTGACATAGATTTTACACTTAAATTACCATAGTTTCTGCACTTACTTCAAATTTATTGAACCTATTTATAATAACAGTAAAATGAATAATAAGATTTAACACAGTATAAAACTTAAAAATTTGTCGTCCAAATTTTCTAAGGTATCGATTATTCAAACATTAACTTATTCTTTCGCGATGAATACTACAGTCACGCAATTTCTTTACCGATCAGTTTGAATTGAAATAAATATGTCTTCATAATAAAGGTAAAAAATTAATTCTGGGTTATTATTAATTCCATAATCACTTTTATATTAAACTTAACAATTTCATTTCTCATCTGAAAATTACTTTTAAAAATTAAAAAATAATCAACTTCTGATAATTTTTTTAAATTACTCAATTTAAAACCCGTGTGAAGCATGGAAAAATATTTAATATATGTATATGTTCTTATCAACTAAAAAACAATCTTTTGTCATTTTCCTTGCTCAATTTGGTCTTTTATCAACGAACGATTTTTCAGTTATTAATTGTATTTTAAGTAATAGCTATTTTTAAATAATTATTTATTAAAAAAAAAAAAATAATAATAATACAAGTGGTATATTCGTTTTCATAAGCTGAATAAAAAATTTCATATAATAATAAAAGAAAAAAATTATTAAAAATCACGGATGAATTGATATTTTGTAAATTAAGTAAATAGTTCGTGTTAGTGCAGGCAAGATACGCAATTGTAGCAAGAAAATAACCAGCCGGCGTTTTATAAGAAACGATCTATTTTATTATGAGAATTTTTCTGTATTTCTCCCAGTAGAAATTATTTAAAATACTTTATTATATCCTATTATAATGATTGTATTTAGTTAATATAATATTTTTATTGATTTTATTATAATAAGCATACATATATATATATATACGCTTGTGATCTGAATCTACGATACTTGTGATCTGAATAGTTAGTTATTTAATTTAAATCTTGCGCAAAAGATATTAACGCTCAATAACCAAAAACGTTGTAGGGGGATGACAAGAGATACAATGTATTACTGAAATTGTTATAACGATTGTCAGTAACAAGAATCCAATTAAAGGATTACGAGGGGCAAAGAGGAATAAAGCGGTTATCCGTCGTCTGCTTCGCTATATATTTTCGTACATCGACATGTTAAGCTCACAGAAATATAGATGTTCAGATTTACAACAGATACCATCACTCTGTACAATGAGCAACATTACTCTCAGAGAAAGCAACAATTATTGTTGATGATCATGACGCATCACATGCGTCATGATCGTAAGAAAGAGTGGGATAGATGATGTATTGTTTCTACTCAGTAAGGGAAGTTTCAAAATATATTACCAAAATTCGGGTTGCGCCCTTTTGTAAAAGATCTGTAAGCAGCCCAACTAAAAATAAAAAACGACTCGATTGGAACTCTCGGATTTCTAATCCACGGTATGACAAAGATGATGATTGATTAAAAAATAAAGAAATAAAGTAAAAAAGAAAATAAATCAAATTATAATAAATTAGAAAACTAATAAATCATGATAATTATTAGCGGTAAATCTAACATGAATTGTAACAAATTATTTCTACGCTATGTAAACAAACATAAATAATAAATAAATAAGCAGAGTAATCAACTGGAATCAGGTTAACCCAGGATTTAGTACGAACAACTGTAATTTACCGATGCAGTTATGCCAACTAAACCGAATTATACCGTTAATTAAAGTATACGCTATTATAAACCGATTTCAATGTAAAGTGTAGAAATCTGATGTCTTGTATTAATGTTCACTGGCAGAAGTAGAATTATCAGTAACAACTATTGTACTGCCTGCATTTCTATTTTCTCTCGTTTCATTTCTTACGAAAGATTTTTAATCGTAGATATGCGACACATTCACCCACCATATAATAATCGTATGAAGAAATTTAATTTTTTTTCCACGATAAATCGATTTATACAAATCAGGATAGATATTAATAAAGAATAACTATATCGGATAAGGGTGAATAACAAAAATTTATTTAAAGATTAAAAAAGGATATTTTTATTTATAAGGCAGCTTTAATTTATTTAAATTACTTGTAATTGTGAAAGTTTTGATGTAAAGTTTTACTTTATTTGATAAAAATAAATAAAATTATGTTTTCTAACTTGATTTCCATTTTAATAGATTATATTGTAAATAATGTAATCTACTTAGATTACATTATTTACTAAATATTATTATTAAATATAACATCATTTATTAAATATATAGAAATTTAAATTTCTATATATATATATTGCAAATAGATTATTTTGTACCCTAATTGGTGAAAATTATTGATACCCAATCTCCAACCTCCGTGGCTGACTAGGTAGCGTCTCTGCATTTTGTGCGAAGGTCCCCTGTTCGAATCCCGGTCAGACGTGATATCTTTTCATACGCTATCGATCTCCACTGGGCTAACCCTGTTGTTTTTTGTGGGTTCACCCTGTTGATGCCCGTTCTTGCATAGTTAAAAAAACCCAATCGGATTTTCTAATTACTTCTCCAGTTACATAGTTATACTGTGTAACTTTGCAGTACAATATTAATAAGGGAAAGTGTACAAATCGGCCGAACTTTTTCATGTCAGGATTTTTGTACATCTTGACTTTTAATGACTCGCTCAAAAAAAAAACAAAAAAAATTAACATTAAAAAAGTCAGGAAGGATATATATTGGCGTTGGCCTGTTTTTTACTTGATATCTCCGGACTGAGTGGACCGATTCTGATGAAAATTTGCAAGAAGATTTCTGTATTTGAGCATTGATGCCGTTTAAATTTGGACTGGATACGGATTTAGGGGTCCCGTATCTCAAAACTTTATTCAAAGGGTAGGTAAATTTTTTCACGTAATTTAATGCCCATTAGGTAAAATATTTTCTGATGATCCCTAAAAGGGTGAAATTTCCCTAAAAGGGTGGGAACAAAAAATCCATTTTCTTTTATCATTTCTGGTCTTAAAGTCACATTCTTGCACTTATTAGATGATTTCATTAGGTAGTGGGGTATAATAATCTAAATCTGATTGATTTTTTCTTCAGTTATTATTCAGGCTGAATTTTGATAACTGATAAAACATGCCAAACCTTAATCCCATTTTCATCGAAAAAAATCGTAACCAACTGCAACAGTTTTTGTTCCTTTTAATTTATTGATATTGATGGATAAGCATGCAGTTTTAAAGTGTACTGTTGCTTTAAGTGTAACAGTAAAATTGCTGTTAACAGTCCGGTCCTTGAGGACTAAATTTAAATTTCTAAGAAATTTTCTTAGAAAAATTTTTTTTTTGTTAATCGTAGAACTTCCGCGATTAACAAATATACTCGACGTAAGCCCTTTTTATTTCATATTCTCTCGAAATTGATCTACTCTTAACAAATAAAATAATTTGTAAATTCTTAGCTTATTGGGAACAATAGAATTTCAACTAACCCACCTTTTTCATACGTTTGAAAAAAATTAGCGAAATATGTCTTTACAATAAACAAACGCTCATCTTTGGAAAAGGTCAGATGACAATAGAAAGGAATTAGTACTGAAAATACACTGATGTAGTTTAAAGTACTTAACTTCATTAAAAGCAAAATAACATAAAACTTACCTTGAACATGTTATACACTCTCATTCTGTGGGATGCAATTTTTTTGAAGCACCCATTAAATGATTCATTAAGCCGGTAACATTTTTTTAATAGGTAAAATTCAAATTTAACCACATGAGGAATTGATATAAATTTGTTTTACCTCCAGATAGTTAAGAACAAAAATATTTTTATATAACTAGATTAATCAGTTAAATATTAATGAATAAAATTCTGAAGTTTTTGTTTTGTTAAAGCAATCTAGGTTTGGAGCAATTCAAGAAATATAACCGGCGAAAGAGATGTTACTGATTTAAACCGTTTTCATCGACTTGAACGAAAGAAAAATCACTCTACACGTGCCGTTTTAATTTATAAGATAGTTTAATATCTACATGTTCTACATTTTTCCATCATTTTAGTTCGGTTTTAAACTGTAATCGTCGAATTTGTATCACACTTATGGTTGAAATGATAAAAAATTTAACGGAAGACTTCCGTCAAATCACGGCATCCACTTCTTTTTCAAGAAAAAACGTCATGACGTTTCAAAAATCGTTTAATAAACTTGCAGAGTGATAAATAAGCGTTAGATGAAGAACATGTTAGAATATCATATATTTATCCTCATTGGTTGGCTATTTATACAACTGTCTAAATTTTACTTTTCCAAAATCTCCTGAAAAACCGTGTTTCTTTTCTATTTTTTCGACAATAAAAAGAAAATGATACGGAAATATTATTTAATAAATTTTAGGTAGAAAATATATTTAAATTAAGAGCATAATCCAATCTTTCCAGTGGTGTTGGCACGCCAAAGTTATCCGCTAAGTTGTTTGGCGCTAAAGTAATCTATTCTAAGATAGTCGTACAGAGAGAATTTTTCACTTATAATTTTACGGTATGCTTTATGAAAAGTGTATGGTCGATTAACAAAAAAATAATTTCATTATTTTCACACTAATTATTCGAAACACACACACACACACACACACACACACACACACACACACACACACACACACACACACACACACACACACACACACACACACACACTAAAAAATAAAATCATGAGAAGAATTAATCGGTGTACCTGTATATCATTTAAATGATGTAGACGCAACGGAAATGTTGAGCTAATACTATAACACCTCTTCTACCTAAGGGGACTGTACAATATTAGCATCTACGCTTATTCAATTAGATTAGAGTGAAGAATGAACAAACGTTAAGTTTGTGTGAGTGAGTTCGTCATGATTCTGCTGAGTCATGTCCATTGTATCAGTACCGATTCACAACGCGGCCATATCTGTATATACACAGTATAATTTTTACTCATATATTATTACCGTGCAATTAATTTGTCATATAGTAGTCAGTATAATCAAACGTTTATAAATCTATAATATTATGTCCTCAATTCTATTAAAACACTTATCTTTTCTTATGATCACTCTTTTGTTCTCGTGTAAAATTTTTGTGTTTCTGTTACTTATTTATTTATTCTAATGTTATTTAAAGTTAATATAATGCAATTTTTTTTTAAGTTTACTGAAACGTGAGTGCCGCGTATTCCTATATTTGTGTCTGTACGACTTGAGTTTTACCATTATTTTAGCACCATGTCTGATAGCGATTCAGTTGATGACAATGCACGATTATTGATATCCCCTCTGAGAAAAAGGCGGCGAAAAATACGCTTAAGTCGTGCGGAAAAACACATCATTTTAAATTTTTATAAAAACGAATTGCAGAATAATCCAAGTTGATTTCGGATGTCGTTAATAATTACGGTTTTCTAAAAAAAAAAAACTTGAAGATGAATTGAAGAAAAAGTTGACGATTTTGATAAAAACGCGATTCGTAAAAAGTACACGAATTTTAATTATTGAGAAATGGTTTAGTAATGACTTACCTCCTCTGAAAGATATTATCTTAAACAACGCTCTTTATCATTAATGTAAAAAGGAAAAAATTTCAACCGTTTCTTGGAAAAAGAATGATATCAAAATGTGGCTTAGTTCAAAAGGAATGATTTTTGAAGAGGATGAACTTAAGGTCCAATTATTGCAAAGGATTTCGTGTATTAAAAGTAATTTTACTGTTTATAAAACTGATGATTTAACAAGATCCAGTGACAAAACCATGCTTCGATTACCTCCCTATCGCTCTGTACTTAACCGAATTGAGTTAATTTGGTGAGAAATCAAAAGTTTCGTAGCGTCTGAAAATACTGCTTTTAAAATATCTGATTTTAAAAATTATACTTAAAAGCCGTGGATAAAACAGGCGAGAAGGAAAACTGTATGAAACATGTAACGGATATTATTGAACCAAATTATCGGGAACTGAATAATATAAAAGAAAACAAAATTGTGCCTACCGTTGTATCTCAATACTGACAGCATCACGAATTTCTCGCAACCAGATGACGAAAACTAATTTGAATTAATTTTTTGCTTATTATCTTAGAAATTTGATCTACTTTATTAGTGAACGTTTACTGTTTTTGGACGATTGACGTCCAAAAACGTTCGATAACTGTTAAAAACTCAAATAAAATGTCTTAATTTCTTAAATTTAAAATATATACGTTATTTTTGTAAAATATAATAGCGCGTGGTTACTTTAATAGTAACTTCGCGTAGTTTCTTTAACGAGGATTTTACGTAGTTTTTCGTATATGCATCAAGATTACAGGAGATACTTGTGAATCGGCCGCTTGAACACTTGTGTACGCAGTCTGTTTACTTGCACTGTATTAACTAACTGAATAAGATAGTGACCTACGATATATAACATTTTAAAATTAAAATGAATTACATAAGATTACGCAAATGTGTCACTAGTTCTTAAATAAGCAACCTAGCGTGTCTCCTGTACAATATTAAAAATAAAAGAAGCGCGAATATATAACAATATTATATTGTTACATTAACTCTTCCCGCTCGTAAATAAAATAAAGAACTTTTCAACAATCAGAATCTTTTGAAACGAGCAAGGATTTGCTCCTGTTGTATCTGTTCAGTTACTTGTAACGCTCCTCTACATAAAAAAAAAATGTTTATATTTCGGAGATGTTCATATCAGGAATCATCATAATGACACAAAATTTACCTTAACCGATGTAATGAATTTGCTAATATTGCTTAAACCACTTTAATTTACCGGTTATTTTGGTATAGAATATTACTGCCATTTTTTCAGAATGTAACGCTACATTCTGCTGGGAGGGGAGTGATTTTCTTCATAGACTTTGGCTGTAATCTTACGACAAACCATTATTATTACTCGACCGGGCGCAAAATTGATAAATCGTTGCGAAAACACGGACGTTTAACTGACAGTTTCAGTTTAATGTATCATCTAATGTTTGACGCCATGTGTTGCTAACACTGCGCGAGAGTGTTCGTGAAAAAGGTATTACTTGTAACCAGTCTGCCAACTGGATTGCAGGCAAACTCGCCGACCCTTCTAATCGGAGTCGATTCTGAAAAATACAGACATATAAGAAAATATTATACAGCAAAGTAGAATTTTAATTTTTTTTCCATTTTTCGTTGTTTTGAGGTGCCTCAGTCAATAGCTAAGAAATAAAAGTACAGTTTTACATTTATGAATGTATGTTTGTTGAGGTAAATTTTGCGTGTATTTCTATAACGTGCCAAATGAAAATCACTGAATTCGGTGCGGTGACTCAGATACATAAGGGCATTAATATTATTCAATTTTTATGTAAATCGGAGACGAATACTATCTTGAGAATAATTTTAATGAAAAATTCGGTTTTTAACTTCTCTTTTTGAAGACTAATAATTTGTAGATCAATAAAAGATTTAAAATCTTTTCCACCCAAAAACAAAAGAGCACAACCCCCTGTCATGTTCTTGAGGGGAAGGAGACGTTTTGCTTTAAACGTTTATATTTTTTACTTTTCATAGTTTACGCGATAAATTGTTTGGTTTCTCTGAAAATCAGACAAAGGATGAGGTTGCCTCTTTTAAAATCCATGAATAATAACAACTAAATGCTACTGTAATTGTCTTCCATACAAAAATCTTTCCTCCGGTTCCTGTTCCTTTTTTATCCGGAAGGTTTTGAGCTTGAATCCTTCTGAGTTCGAAGAAATGAATCTTATAGCAGCTGAAAAAATGCCAAGTCTCATGGCATTAACCATAACATTAAAATTTTGAAAACTTTGGGAGAGAAAGTAGGGGGTTATAGACGGTGGACAAAGTTTCGCGAACAAGCACTTTTTTTGTTTTTAATGTTTTCTAGTACAGACATAGCGTATTAAAGTGAAATCAGCACTATAACTTTATTTTTCCATAAAATTTTACATATACCACTGTAAACATTTTCTGCATTTCAGACAGCCGTAGTTCATGATCCTTTAAGTTTTTCTTAACATTCATTTGACACAGCTTTGTGTTTTTTCACTTGTCTGTTTTTAACAAACAGATTTTTTTTATTCAGGCGTACGTTTTCTATAACTTTATTCAAATAAAATTAAATATATATATATATATATATATATATATATATATATATATATAGATATATATTGATATATATATATATATATATATATATATCACGTTTTTTTAAATATAATTGTATATATTCTCAAAAAAGAGAAAAAACTTTTTTCGATTGCGTCTTTAATATGGTGCCAACTTAACAAGGATTATATGGTTTTTAATGCGTTTTTTGAAGTTTGTTTTAATTATTATTATTATTATTGTAATCGCGAAAAATTTCGCGATTACAAAGGATTACGAATTTTTTTGTAATCCAAAAAAGTTGGTTTTTGGACTTTTTCTTAACTGTAGTAATAAGCCCTTGTTGAGAGTTTTTCAGTGATATATTATAAGTGGTACTTATTTTCATTGGTTCCAGAGTTTAGCCCAATAAAATTTTAATTAATGAAATATTTGGATCTTACAAGAGGAAGGCACATCGGTTCGAATCCGTATTCATTTCCTTTTTTTAACTTCTTTCTTTAATTTAAATATATTGATTTATTAATAATTATTATTTACCTCTTGACTGCAAAAAAAATTAAATAAATAATGATTGAATGATATTAAAAAATATGAAAACAATGTAATAAAAAATATATGTAATTTAATAAGTGTACAAGGAAGCCAGATGGTGTTCACATGTTTTTTTTTTTTTTAATTTATTTTATGAAAACAGTTACCACACTTAAAAAAAATTATAACTACAGTTTTGCACTTCTTTAATAAATTTATATATTATATTATGAACTTCATTTCCTGTATTATATTTTTATACTGTATATGTTAATCTCACAGTAATTTTTTTAAAAGTAAAACCTAATCTACATAAACAAGAATGTAAATGTTCGTTTATTTAAAATCTTAAATCTCCGAAAGTTCTTCACCGATTGCTTTGAAATTTTGACACAACGTTACATTCGAATACGCCTGTGTTTTTATATACCTACTATTTATATACCTAAGATGTCACACTTGTGACAGGTAAAATCATGTTTTTCTTTAAAAGCAACGCTATCTGTTAGACTTAAAAGTAACACACGCTATATTAAATATTTTACGATTCCATTTCAATGTTTCCGATATGTGTGTCCGCTGTGGACTAAAAAACTACTGGAACAATTTACGGGTGGGGAAAAGGGAGAAAGGGAAAAATCGGAAAAGGGACAGAGAGAAAAATAGGAAAAGGAAAAAGAGCGAAAAATCGAAAAAGGTAAAGGGAAGAAGGAGAAAATGGAAAAAAGTAAAAACGGGAAAAGGAAATGAAAAGGGGGAAAGGGTAAAAAGGAATAGGGGAAATATGAATGGGAGAACAAAAGGGAACGTGTGAGAAAAGGGGGAAATGGTAACGTAAATGGGAAAATGAGGGAAAGGGAATATGGTAAAAATGAAAATGTGGTAAAGGGGGAAAATGAACGGGAGAAAGGGTAAAAGGGAAAGGTTAAATTTTGTGAGATTCCGTAATGTTCATTTTGTTAATGGTTTATCAAACTTTCAATTGTGTTTATTTAATATATATATGTATATATATATATATATACACACACACTCAAATCTAGCAATATCGAAGCATTGCCGGGTCTGTTAGTATATAATAATTAAAAGCTAACAGTAAGTGAGAAAATAACAGTTTTAAAGGTAAATTAAGTTAAGTAAACAAATAAACTAAAGAGCTGATAAACAATAACCTGTCACTATTGCTTTCTCTCTTTCGTTCACTCACTCTCTCTCTCGCTCTCAAGTAAAAATAAATAATCTGACGAATAGATTTTATTAGACGACGTAATGGTATAATTAAATAAAAATATTTAATGTACAAGAAAAATTAATTTTAACTATCTCACCAGTAAATCTGTTTCGTACCGATTTTTTTTTTAATGAATTATATTATAATTAAATTGGTGTTAATATTCGTAGGTAATAATTAATTATGTTATTTATTTTTATTATTTTTTTCTTTTAAAATATTGATTAAAATTATAATTCCCCTATCAATTAAATAAGTTTAGAAAACTGATAATTTTTTCTTTTTTTTACAGCATATCTAAGTATAAATGTGTGTGCGTGTATGTTTATTACAAATGATGTATGTGTGTATATATATATATATATATATACACATACACATATCAGTTACATATTATTAATATGGGTGTGTTCTGACCCCGCCCATGCAATACAGTAAATTTATATAAATTAACTTAAAATATTTATGAAAATTAATTATATGTTTTTATATACACTTATATATTTTTAACAGCTAGTTTAAAAAGTTAATTACAGTTACTCTTAAATAACTTCTCAACCTTGAAAGAAAAATTAGCAATTGTTTCTACCACAAAACGATCTATTTCTTTGTATCAAACCACTACTTCGGGTGTACTGTAGGCTATCTTTTGAAACTAGTGGTAAAAAAAAAAAATTGTCAATATTTTGATCAGAGTTGTCATAGTCCGAGGTTTAAATCAAAATGTTTGTTTCTCTATGCTTTTTATTATATTTGTATCATAATCTTATCCTTCCATTTAAAATTTGTGAGTTGCTTTCCATGTGTACTTAGGGATGTAATGATCTTCTACCAAAAAATAGATCATTTCGAGGTAGAAGCATTTGCTAAATTTACTTTTTTTTAGTATTTCACTAAAAAACGTATTTCACTTTTTTTTAGTTAAGAGTTGCTGCGAACCACTTCTAAAACTAGCCAGGAAAAACATTAAGTGGCTGCAATTTTGATTGGGGTTGTAACCCGATGTTTTTAAAATATAGATTTGATGTATTCTTCAAATCCCTCTCACATAGGGGTTGAAGGTAAGGTATTTTCATGCCAGAAAATAGATCGATTCGAAACATTTGCTAAATTTCGTTTTTCTATGTTTAACTGTTGAAACTTGTTTAATGGTCGCAATACATTCTTAATACCCGGTATATGTAATTTGTAATCTTATAAAGAAAGCGTAATTTTAATTACATTTGATTCTTACCATCGATTTATTAAACTCATTGGAGTTTAATTCTGGCACTATCTCAAGTATACTGGACCGATTACTCAATCATAATTCGACTTAAAACCTTTTACAAGAAAATGCGAGGTAACAGAAAACTGTAAGAAAAATGACTGGATCAATTTTACTGATAGATCTGTTGTATGAATGAATGATCGATTAATACATATGAGGTGTGTGAGAAAAGTAATGAGACTGACTTTTTACTTACCAAAGTTTTTATTTTTTTCAAACAACAATATTATCCCCTTCAAAGTAGTTCCCTTGGACAGCTATACACCGGCGGAGTTGTTGTTCCCACTCCTGGTAGCAGCGCTGGAAGGCTTCAACTGGTAGGCCATTTAACTGGTCGGTCACAGTCCTTTAAGACATGTTTCAATTTCGGGAAAAGGAAAAAGCCACAAGGACTCAAATCAGGGGAATAGGGGAGTTGCGGAACCGTAGGAATACGTTTTGAGGTCAAAAATTCCTTGATGGAAATGGTCGTGTGACACGGGGCATTGTCATGAAATTGTCACAAACCTTTCGCATGTCCAAATCGTCTGTCAAAATTTGATGTATGGTGAAAGTGCTTAAATTTAACTGTTCACTCATCATCCTTATTTAACTGCTTATCATCATCCGTCCTTAAAAGACGGTCTGATCTCACAAGAACCCTCACACGCTCAACGTTTTCGTCAGATTTTGAAGTTGAAGGTTTCCCTGAGCGAGGTTGATCTTCAACGTGTTCTCGGCCTTCCAAAAATGATTTGTGCCGGCGGAAAACTTTTGCTCTTGATAAGCAATGTTCCCGTAAGCCTGTTTCAACTTTTCAAAGGTCACACTTGCGGATTCCCCAAGTTTAACACAAAACTTGATCGCACAACGACGCTCTAAATTCCGATGCTCCATTTTCGTAACGCACAACAAAAACACAACTTCACTGATGGCGCTGTCAAAAATAATGTGTTGGCTGAACGGATTTGAAACTCGCACAGATCACGTGGAACGGATGAACAAACCGGTCTAGCACAGACCGGCAGACACAGCGTTGTCAGATCGCTTGCAGTGCTACCAATCTCATTTCTTTTCTCACACACCTCGTACATATACATGGAAATCTCTAGATATAAGGGTAGATATATGGCTGCTCTTCAGCGTTTCTATCGATCGGTGAAATTCCGTTTATTGAATAATTTTTGGGCCACCTGTGCTTGTATATATTTTTTTAAACTTCACTCTCTTTTGTAATAACAAACTTTTAGAAATTACTCTATTCCTCTCGTTTTTCTAAATTCTTTACGGAAGAACATTTTCGAAAAAATGTAGTCTGTCTCTGAGCGAAGTGTCCGGACACTTCGCTCAGAGACAAAGTACATTTTTCTGTATGATGTCCTTAAAGAAACTGAAATATATTTCAAAAATTTTATTTAGGTTTGTGAATCGTACGTATTTAGAGAACAAATTTTCGAGTTGAAAATTTATATTGTAATTTGAAAATTAGCGGTTGGATATTTTATTACTCGGTTAGAAAGCAACAAAAATATTTTCATTAATTTAATTGTACGCTGACAAATAAAAATAGTTCTTACATTTTCCTGTCACGGTCAATTCTCTCTACGGTTCGGCTAAATAAAGCGATTAATAACGGAAAATTAAAACGTGAATATTTTTAATTTTATTTCAAAATAAATTTAAATTTATAAATCAAATTTTCATTTTATAATAATAAATCATTTGCCTTTAATTATTTTTATTATTAATAGTTATTATTTTAGCAAGCATAGGGGAGAATCGAACTTATTTGGTGGACAGGAGATTAGGTCCCCAATATTTGAATACTAAATCGTGGATACCGGTGTTCTTTGGTGGTTGGGTTTCAATTAATTACACATCTCAGGAACGGTCGAACTGAGACTGTACAAGACTATACTTCATTTACATTCATACATATCATCCTCATTCATCCTCTGAAGTAATATCTGAACGGTAATTCCTGGAGGCTGAACAGAAAAAAAAATATTTTAAAGTAAATAATCGAGAAAAGTGAAAATTGAATGAAAACTGGTTTAATTTTTTTTTCTTAAGCTTAATTTAATAAACTATTTTAAACATACAGTATACCTAAATTAAATAAAAAACACATGTAATAATAACAAGAGGTTTTGAATTATGTGTTGAAACATAACCTCGAGAATACGATTTCTGCGGTTTATTATTATTTTTTTTTTTTTAAGTTTAAACCGCATAATAATATTTCACATCTTCATAACTTTCACATGTTATGAAGATTTATCTTAAGATTAAAATTATCTTCTTTTTTTTATTGATATTGAAATAATAAGTTAAAAATAAAATTAGCTCAGCGCTACTGCAGATGAGTAAATATTATTTCGTAAAATTATCTTAATCTTTTTTTTATTATCTTAAAAAACATAAATATTGATAAATCTACTGATTACATGTAAACTTTATTTCATAATTAGTATTATCATTCCACATCTGACATTAAAGAAAGTGTTTTTTTAAAAATAGTTTTGTTTTCTCTCCAAAAAAAAAATTCATACCTTTAAAGTAGTTTATTTATTTACTTTATACTATAAGGATTAAATAAAAGCAAATATTTTGAAAATTATGACTGTATAAATCAAATTAAAATAAATTATTTTTTAAATAGTAACTAACTTAAAAAAAAAACAGCTTCAAAAAGGAAAAAAATATGTATGTGTATAATAATCCTTATTTAATTTTATAAATCTCGACTTAAAAAACCCGTGCCAAAATAAAAATTAATTAGCCTTTAATTTGTCACGAATTTCAAAAATTTGAAATTAAAGGAACTGCTTGATGTTATGATAGCGTCTCAGTCTTTCATTTTGAAGGTCCCGGTTTCGAATCTTGGACAGAACTAGTACTTTTCATACTCAGCTAAATGTGTACAAGTTTATTTATTAAATTAAACAATAGTTAAAAAAAAAAAAATGAAAAAAGTGTTATTATTTACATTTTAGAGCGCTTTTGTGTGATTATGTTTAATATTTCCTAATAAATTTATTGTATCTTACATTTTTTTAAATTTATTTTTATTTAAAATATGGTTAGACCTACGAAATTAGCTATTTGTATAAATCGATAGTTTCTATGTAATAAACTCAAAGACGATAAATCTGGATCTTAATAAAGATAAAACAAATTGAAAAGCACAGAAATGATCCAAAGAGTCTCCTACGAAGCTCTATATTTTTTTCATTTAATTCCCGATAGATTGTGAAAATATGTTTTTTATCCAAGTTTTCCAGTTAATTTTTAAAAAAATTTTGTATGAAAATAATTTTAATGATACCAAATTAAATACAATTACGATATATGAATCCGATACAGACCAACAATAGCAACAAATAATTAAAAATATTTTCAAATCATCGATGTATTTCAATTTAAAAAATTTTTAATTAAGTTATGTAGAAAAATTCTTACAACGAAACCAACAGAATTCATGAAAAAAAAATCAGTGGTGAAAAACACGGTTAAAAACATACTGATTTAATTAAACGATACTGAACTCCTTTAAATGAAGTCTGTTAAAATAAAATATTGTCATTCTGATATTCTAAATACTTACCGCTAAAATTCAGGAAAATATAAAACCAAAAGTATATCCCACATTTCAGAACTTTAAGGTAGTTTTCAACAGCACTCTCATTAAATCGATTCACAGGACTTCACTTTTTTTTATGAATTAATTTACCACAGAAGCTTAAAAAGAATCTTGTACGCTGAACTATGAAAATAGAGACTTGTAATGTATGAGAAATGCCATGTCTGTCGGGATCCGAACCCGGTATCACGACATCAGATTTCTTACAAGCTAAATTTGGAATGGATAACTTTTGTGTAGATTCATCGATGTTTAAAATTAAATAAAAAATATAATAAAATTGCTTTAAAAAAAGTTCAGTATGTTAAGAAACTATTTGAGAAATCAAATAACTTTTCACACTTGTGAAAAGTTATTTGTAAGTAAGAAAAGAAAGTTAAAAGTATAAAAGTTATAAGTATAAGTATAAGTTAGGTATCGTTATAAGTTATAAAGTTTAAAGTTAGTATAAAAGTTATTTGTAAGTATTTGTAAGTTATTTTTTTTAATTTTTTATATTTAACTTTAAATATAAAAAATTAAATCTATCAAATGCTTGTACTCTAAAATGATCTGTTTTTCGAGGTGAGATCACCATAATCCATGGGTTCCCATGGGGGAGGAAAAGTCAAAAATTTTTAATAAAAAGCATTATTCTGCACGATGTGCAGAACCCTACCCTGTAAAAGGGTTTTGAAAAACAAACCGTTTTGCGTAAAGAAAGTTTCGGGCTATGAAAATGCTTACAAAAATGTCAGCCATTTAATGTTTTTCACAAATTGTTTCAAAATTGGTCGGTCTACAGTACCTCTTAATTAACTATTCAAGAGTTAAACTGAAAAAAAGAGATAGCATATGTTCCTATCTCAAAATGATTTATTTTTCTTTTTTAATGCCCTCAAATTTTTTGAGTTTCCCCTCCATCATGGGTGCTTGTGGGTGTAGTGATCTAACACCGGAAAATATATCGTTTTGAGATAGGAGCATTTGCTAAATCTAATTTTCAATTTTTAAATATTGAAAAGTTTTTTTTCAGAATTATCATACTTTAACAATATAAGCTTAAATATAAAACCAAATTTTAATAAAACTGAAGTAAAAAGGTAAAAAATAAAATATTTTACAATTTTTTTGAGTTTGTATATTTTGAGTTCAATGTCAAATTAAGTGAAAATAGATTAATGGTAGTTTTTTCAACACGATGTCGATTTTAAAAGCTAAAATTAAAAGAAATCAAAAGTAATTTTTTTAATTTTTTTTCATTTTTTCAAAAAGATGTTTAATTAATGTGGTATTTTTTCACATACAATATTTTGTTTAAGAATCTTATTCACAGGTGTATAATAAAAACATTACACGATACCTAAACTATTTATGCAACGATCCGTTATGATAATAAGTTGAAACCAATTATACTCGTACTTGGATTAGCTGAGTGAAGGTTGACCGGGTACAAATACATAAAAAGACAACTTTTTTGTGCAATAGTAGTTTTGAAATATATAATAGTTATTCTTTCTTATGATCTGACTTAACGGTTCTTTCTTCACATGATTACGTATTAATAAGGCTTATTTTAAAATTTAAATGCCTGATATTCATTTAAGAATATAAACCATATCAATCTTTATTTTTATGATATGCATTTATTTATTTTTATAATTGACTCGTTTATGAAATATTAAGAAAAATTATTAAAAAAAATTACATGAAGCGAATTTCCCAGAAAAAAAAACGGTAATAGTCGAGAACTTTAACCCAAAGAAAGGTGTACATTTCAGTTTACTGTTAAAAAATTTAATTCCCTCAATAAAAATTATTCGGTACTATATGATTCAAACTATCAATCAGAATTACATTTACTGACATTAAGGATATTTCACTTTACAACTATTTCCTATGGTTAGCAGAGTGAAAGTGTCACTTGTAGGGCTAAACACCTGAATTTCCGTAGGTTTGGCGTACTGATGTGCGGATTATATATCTTTGGTTCAGTGAAGAAGGCAACAGGAAACGATTTTAGTTCTCATTTTCCTAATAAGCCTTCCATGGAATGCTTGTTTCTTGAGAATGTCTGTACCAGATTCAGGAGTGAATTTTTTCCTACATCAGATCACCTTATATCTTATAGCATTTAACACTCACAGTCTGATTAATTCTGATTATTGAAAAACCATATCTCTTTAAAAAAATTCCTTTGGGCATACCGGAAGGCGGAGGTAGATTTCGCTGGTGCTAAGTAGAGGATAAAAAAGATTTCCTCCTTAAAGTTAAGAAAAACTTCAAATTTACTCAATACAACAATGATTGCATGTGAAAAAGAGTTACACGTGTTTAGCGTAGAAGCCCCATCTTCTTGCAATGCCAGCAACATTTTGGTCACCCCTTGCCGTAAGGGTTGGTCATATCAAAAATTGTTTCAGACAAACGTTTTAGGTAATGTTTAGAGGACTAACGACCACTTTAAACCGATTCGATTCTGCGCCTATTAAGGGAGATATGATTTTTGTTGTCTTCGAAACTCCATTTTTTCACCCCCTGGCCAGTGGTTGGTGATATCAATAAAACTTTACTCAGAAAAGTTTTAGGCCTTTATCCAACGAATAGTAGGAATTTTAAACGAATTCGATATTTTACGTAATAAGAAAGCTATAGCGATATTTTGTTTTTTCGAAAAAGCCCCTCTCATTTCCATCCCCTATTTTTCCAATTAACGAACTCGACCGACATTTTGGGGCCGTTATATTTTATGTATCAATTTGAAAGTGATTGGCACAAAATTACGGCAGTTATCGTCTCCACAAGAAAGTGAAATATATATATATCCTCGTTTTCCTTCAATCAGTTTTTCTTTTTTTTTAAATTTAAATCAAAAATTATTTTAAAAATCTGATGTGGACACCAGGTAACTTCCTTTTACGCTTATTAAAACACATGTACACATTTTTTTCTAAAATGAAAAGTACATTTATAACTTCTGATATTTTTTCATTTTTTTTATTGCTATTGTTGAATTATTATTTATCGTAATAATTTTTTTACAATCAGAGGTTAATAAATAAATCAATATATTTAAATTTAAAAAAAAGTTAAAAAAAAAGGAATGAAGTCTGATTAGAACGATGTGCTCCCTCCTTCTAAGATCCAAATATTTCATTAATCAAAATTTTATTTGACTATAATTCTGGACCCACTGAAAATAAGTTCACTTTTGATATATCGTTGAAAAGCTGTCAACGAAGGCTTATTACTGCAATTAAGAAAAAGTCAAAAATCCAAATTATTTAGATTTTGGGCTTTTTTGGACACTTTTGGTCCTGTCGACCTTTAATTCGTATAAGGGCGTAAAAGAGTTAAAAAAATAATAATTTTTTTAATGCATAAAAAAATTATACCTTTTTTAATGCATAAAAAATGCATTTTTTATTGTGATAGATCAACAACAATTGAGGTATTCATTTTTTATTAAATAATTTTTTTCATCCACATTTAAATGGAAGAAAAAATTAATTTTTATACCGAGTCGAAATCATGGAAATCCCTCAACAACTTTAAAGCCATTCTATATAGAATACATACTGTAACTTTCAGGATAAGGTCAACTACTTTTGATGAGAAATATAATTTCAACCTCTTCTTGAGAGGTGGTCCATGGATTTTTAAATAGTAACACTCTTTATGTGATAAATCATTTTTAAGGTTTCTTTAAATCGGAGAAAAATGGTATAAGTAATACTTGTACGATGTTGCCTGTTCTCAAAATGGCGGCGGGATAAATTTTTGATCCAGTTTGAGAAATTAGCATTCAAGTGGTTTCCAGCTATTAAAAAAAAATGTGGCATTGCCCATCGTGTTGGAAAATCATTTTGCTTGAAAATTGGATTGGCCGTGGTAGACCAATCAACTGGCCACCACGATCACCTACCTGACTTAATGCCACTGGATTACTTCGTTTGGAGCCATATGAAAACTATAGCATACCAACAAAATGTTAATACTAATGAATAGTTAGTTATTCATTAAAATATGAAATGCTATTGAGTTTATACGAAACGATCCTAATGTGATACGGAAAGCTACCGGAAACATTTTACGACGGGCAGAGTACTGTGTTATTGTGAAGGAGGGAATTTTGAACAATTACTGTAATTGAGATTTGTTATGCTGTTACCATTTATCATTTCAAGTATTTAATTTTTTTGTTTTGCTGTATTAAGAATAATGTTTATTAGGTACAAAATAATACAATTTTTTATCTATTTGCTTCAATAAAAAACCGATTTTTAAAAGTTTTTATTTGCTTTTTATTGCCTCTATTTACATTAATTCTCTCAGAATTAAATTCTGTACAGGTTTTATTACTAAATCTTCCGCATTTATTAGTCATTTAACAAAGCTATTGTATTAAAAACCTAAAAAATATATTGTTTTATTAATAATTATTAACTTCTGATTGCAAAAAAAAATTACATAAATAATAATTCAATAATAACAATAAAAAATAAAACAAACATTACATTTTATTTAATGAAATAAAATTTTATGTACTTTTCATTTAAAAAAAAATGTATATATGGAATTTAATAGCCATACGAGGAAGTTATGTGATGTTCACATCAGATTTTTCATTGTTTTCACCAGTAGAACATATCGTGAAGCATATTCCGTTTCTTCGTAGACATTCTGTATATATAGAATCATCTTCCAAAAGTTTTTTTACGTTAGTTTATACCAAATTGCGTACAATGTACAGTATAAATATGAATTATGTTTATACGTCTTCCCAATAATGATTTATCTGTTTTTAATAAAATAATAGTTTTGTTTTTGGTAAAATTCAAAGTTTTATATATATATATATATATATATATATATATACAATATTTAAAAAATATATTAACAAGCGAAGTAGTCGCATCTCTTTATTTATTATATCTGGACTAATCCACGTGCTCATTTGGTAATTACTGTGTGTAATACTGCTTGCCACGTCAAAACAGTAATTCTTGTGTACTAACAGAAAAAACATTTTAAATGTCTTGATTTTTAACTAACCTATAACCTAATCTATTAGTCTGCTTTATCTTAGAAAATCATATCAAAGAAGTTACATTATAACTTTGATGTATCTCGGCTCCAGTGAATGAATGATTTATTCTTAGAGATACTGCGTCTGTTTACATCTGCTTCATAATATCTTGACATTAAGTATAGAGAAAAGCTAAATATAAATCTAATAACCAATTAAGTGTATTTATACAATGAAAAGTTGTATGTAGAATATGATGATATTCAGTTTTTAATTTAATACTTTTTTATTTTACTCTCTAATTTTTAGGGAGAAAGTTTTAATATATAATATGTATGCTGGTCACATAAGAGTTATTTATTTTTTATAAATTTTTTTAAATTTCTTTAATGAACGTCTTACTTAAAGTTTTTTTTATACTTGTCATAATTTTTGCTTATCATCCTGACTTGTTTACATTTATTTATTATTATAATTGTAAATTATGTATTTATGAATAAAATTAAGCAAAGTCACGTATTTCTATATTTGATAATGGATAAGTTATACGATTTTTGTTTTACGTTACATCTTATTTCATACTGTAAAATAAACTAATTATGATGAGTGTGTGTGTGTATATTTGTATGGATGCTACTAAAGTTTCGCACATACTGAATGTGAATGTGAAACTGTGAAAGTGATGTGAATATTATACTTGTTTTCATTAACGTCCTCGTCAGTGTGCGTGCGCAACTCAACAACAACTTGCATGTTCAATTGTTTCCGCTGTTTGAAGGTACGAGCTTCTTATAATAAAGATAATAATAATTATTATTATTCATACGGTAATGAAAGGTATTCTTAAGAAAAAAACGAATAATAATAATAATAATAGTAATAGTAATAATAAAGAAAACCAGGAATAATTTTATAAAATAATACTTTTACCTTAGCCGGTATGAATCTCTATATTCTGTAAGTGATAACTTATGATTATTTTATTATTATTGTTAAAAAATTCTATTAGCTTATCTCTTATTATTTAATAGTGTTATATAAATATTCGCAAGTACTACTATGAATAACCCCGCATTAATATTTTCTCTCACGTTACGTTAACGTTTAATAAAAATAAGTAAAGAAATTTATTCCGTTTAATTTATTCGAACTATTTAAAATTAGAAATATGAAAGAATTTTTTGGGTGTTGCCACTCTCATTAAACATTTCATAAAAAAAACGTTGAAAGGTTTTTTAAATTACTAATGTATAATGTTTTGTAACTTAGTTTAACAAATAAAGAATTACTTCTCAATTCGATCAAAACACATTTTAATCTTTTAGGAGTGTTCAGATATTATTCTCATCATTAAACGGATTGATTTCTATGATCTTTTTTTTATTTTGTAGAGGAAAATCTTGTGGTGGTTCTGTTAAGTTCCCCCCCCCATATAATTTAAAAATAATTTTTTTTAAACAAAATGTGCATCGACTATACAGAAAAATTAATTCCTTAAATAATTTTTCAACCGTAGAATAAAAAAAAATAAAATAAAATTTAAACAATGATCCCTCAAAACAATCTGTTTTTTTCCAGCACGAAACCTCCACACCCAATAATCCATGAAACCCCCACGGAAGAGAACTCAAACATTTTAAAAGTTAGGTATCATTTATTTAAAACTTTAAAGGAAAGATATCGTTATTTTAAAGGGCGTTAAAAAGAAAATTGTTATAAAATATATCGCGTTTGTAACAAATCTAACCAAAATAGCTTTTATATAATATTCTTTTTACAGCTGTTTTCAAAAATGATCTATAGTAATTCTTAAATAATTGCTCAAAAATGAAACTAAAAAAAAGTTAAAATTTAGAAAACACCGCGAAACGATCTATTTTTCGGTATGAGACCACTACTTTATTTAGAATGTACAGTAAGCTACTTTTTTAACTAGTTTTGATAGGTATTAAATGGCAGCCATTTTCTTTAGAAATGGTGTAGCCTGAAAGTTAAGGAATAGCTTAATTTTGTTAATGATCTTTTAGATGGATTGTTACAACCCTAGACTTTCGATTTAAAGTTTTTGAGTTACTCTCTCTCTCTCTGGTTCCTTGGAGAACAGCGGTGATTATATATAACTAGAATAATTAATCTGATATTTAACTAAAAAATTTAAGAAAATTGGTTAGAAAACTTAAACTGTTTAAATAAATTAACAAAAAAAATTATTTCGGGTTATACTGTATAAAATCTTATTTGACGCTCTTTAGCGGTGTTTTCTTCTTTTACACTGGATTCCAAGTGTTATTTATATTTAATTTTTCTTACCTTGTGTATTTGTTTTTTGTATTTACAATATTTATGTAGGATTATCCAATTTTTTAATAAAAATAAATATTTTAAATAAAATAAGGAATTTGCGAGATATGTCTTGTTTTTTTTATGTTATGGCTATTTCAACTTTGCCACTGATTTATACTTAGAAACAGATATCGCTTGCGTGCACATTTATTTTTATCAGTAGCCATTATTTGACGACAGTAATCCAGTCATACTCTTGTTAACTGCTGTTCACAACTTAATTGTAAAAAAATACTAAAATAAAAGGTCTGGTATAGTATGAGATTCGAGCAGTAATTCGTTTCTTAACGGTGAAAAAAAATATTTCTTACTGAAATCCATTAAAAAAAGTGCGATATTTATGGAGCGAATGTGTCGGTTAAATTCGAAAATAATGTTCTTTGTTTCGAGAAGTTAGAATGAAAGTTTACAATGGACAAAGGTCAACTGTATATCTCACAAATGACAGTCGGAAATCTTCGAAAACCCATCATACAGTTCGACTTCGTACTTCGAGATTATTACCTTTTTCTTCATTTAAAACAACGGCTGGCATCGCAGAGATTTGAAAATGATTAGTCTTTTAAAGCTACTAAGTTGATGTGAAAAACTATGTTGAAAGCAATACATATATGTAAGTTTATTTAAATTTTTTCTACGTCACCCAATTTTTATTTTGATAAAAAACGGCTCTTACTTAAAAAAAAACATGCCTCTAAAACGTTTTTCTAAAAGTAATGCCGACTAAAAAAAAAAATCTGCACGATAAACTAGGCCTTATTCTTCATTAAAAGGAGTTCTTTCATTGATTTTTATTTTCTCAACTTGTCCTGTAAGTTTTTTTTCACTTTACAAACTGAAATATATGCCGTCTAAGTAGAACATTTTATTTTTCAAATATATTTTGACGTTACATTGCTTAGAATTGGATGGTTATGATGTAATGATATACAGGTGTACAAAAAAGAATATTGGGGTTTTAAAGTTATTTAATAACTATTAACTTGGACTTTCGCTTTTTTTTTGTCTTCGGTCATTTGACGACTGGTTTGATGCAGCTCTCCAAGATTCCCTATCTAGTGCCAGTTTCGGTATACCCCCATACATCCTACATCCCTAACAATTTGTTTTACATATTCCAAATGTTGCCTACCTGCACAGTTTTTCCCACCTACATGTCCCACCAATATTAAAGCGACTGTACCAGGATGCCGTAATATACGGCCTATAAGTCTGTCTCTTCTTTTAACTACATTTTTCCAAATGCTTCTTTCTTCATCAATTTGTCGCAACACCTCTCCATTTGTCACTTTATCCACCCATCTGATTTTTAATATTCTCTTATAGCACTACATTTCAAAAGCTTCTAATCTTTTCTTCTTACGTTCTCTGATCGTCCAAGTTTCACTTCCATATGTTTTACTTCCAAAAATGTTTTTCCGACGTTTAAATTAATTTTTGATGAAAGCAAATTATATTTTTGACTGAAAGCTCGTTCGGTCTGTGCTATTCGGCATTTTATATCGCACCTGCTTCGTCCATCTTTAGTAATTCTACTTCCCAAATAACAAAATTTTTCTACCTCCGTAATCTTTTCTCTTCATATTTTTATATTTAGTGGTCCATCTACATTATTTCTACTACATTTCATTACTGTTTATTTTCATGCGGTAGTTCTTGCGTAGGACTTCATTCATGCCATTCACTGTTTCTTCTAAATCTTTTTTACTCTCAGCAAGAATTACTGTATCATCGGTAAATCGTAGCATTTTTATCATTTCACCTTGCACTGTTACTCCGGATCTAAATTGTTCTTTAATATCATTAACTTCTAGTTCTTTGCAAAGATTAAAAAGTAACGGGAATAGATAACATCCTTGTCGGACTCAGTTT
Organism: Lycorma delicatula; assembly: GCF_047948215.1. Lineage (NCBI taxonomy): Eukaryota > Metazoa > Arthropoda > Insecta > Hemiptera > Fulgoridae > Lycorma > Lycorma delicatula. The sequence continues at coordinate 140,436,729 of NC_134459.1, read as the reverse complement.
TTTATTACGGCTTCTTTCTTATGTTCTTCAATAATTACTGTTACAATTTGGTTCTCGTAAATCTTAGCAATTGTTCTTCTAACTCTATACTTGAACCCTACATTTTTTAAAATGCTGGACATTTTATTCCAGTCTACGTTATCAAATGCTTTTCTAAGTCTATAAATGCCAAGTTTTTCTTTAATCTTCCTTCTACTATTAATCTGACTGCTAAAATTGCTTCCCTTGTGTCTATAAATTTCCTGAAACCGAATTGGTCTTCTCCTGACACTTCTTCCACTCTCCTCTCAATTCTTCTGTACAGAATTCTAGTAAAGATTTTTGATGCGTGAGTAGTTTAAGCTAATTGTTCTGTATTCTTCACATTTATCTGTTTCTGCTTTCCATGGTATCATGACAATAACACTCTTTCTGAAGTCTGACGGAACTTCCCCTTTTTCGTAAATATTACTCACCAGTTTGTATAATCTATCTATTGCTTCCTCACCTGTACTGCGCACTAATTCTGCAGGTATCCCGTCTATCCCAGGAGTCTTTCTGCCATTCAAATCTTTTAATGCTCTGTTAAATTGAGATCTCAGTATTGTATCTCCCTTTTCATCCTCTTCGACCTCCTCTTCTTTCTCTATAACACCAGTTTCTAATTCATCTCCTCCGTATAACTCTTCAATATATTACATCCACTTATCAAACTTTTCTTTTGTATTATAAATCGTTGTACTATCTTTATTTAATACATTATTTGATTTTAACATATGTACCACAAAATTTTCCTTAACTTTTCTGTATGCTCCGTCTATTTTACCAATGATCATTTCTCTTTCCATCTTTGAATAATTTTCTTTAATCCACTCTTCTTTTCGCTAATTTTCACATCCTGTTTATAGTATTTCTTAATTTTCGATAGTTTCTTTTACCTTCTTATCACTAACATTCTTATACTTTCTATGTCTCATTATTATGCTTTCTCTTTAGCATCTTTGCTAGTGGCGCTATCAAGCGGAAAGATGAAAAATCAGATAAGAAAGATAAGAATTTTACGGTCTTGGGAACAACTAAAAATGTATTTTTTTTCTCTTTGATTCTAGCCCTAAATCACTTCTTTCAAAAGATATTATAATAAATTAAAGCCCCGATATTGCTTTTAGTACACCTGGCATATTAAGCTTCGAAGTTTTTCACGCGAAAATTCATTTTAATTTGTTGGAAAACTTTGGGAGTAAAAAAAACGTTATCCCGCATTAACAAGATCCTTAACGTAAGTTAAATAGAAATCAAGCTCTTTATATCGAGTACAAGGAAATACTCCCTTGTACTTGTTTGTATGAATACAAGGAAATATTGTAATCGCGAAAAAATTCGGTTTTCATATTTCAATGGAAATATCTATTTTGACCATCCCCGAATCCATTTTGACTAGTTTCGGCATGACATCTGCACGTACTTATGTATGTGCAGATGTTGATTTTGGGTTTAGGACTGTTATAACATCTAGTTGTGCACCTCCCCTTTTTATTGCAATCTACTGGATCAAAAGAGTCCAAATAAATCCAAAAAAAATGTAATTTTGGACTCTTTCTTAACTGCAATAAGCCTTTCATTGAGATTTTTTCGATACATCATATGTGGTACTTATTTTCATTGGTTCCAGAGTTATAGCCAAATAAAATTTTAATTAATGAAATATTTGGATCTTATAAAGGGAAGGCATGTCGGCAAGAATACGACCTCTTTCCTTTTTTAATTTTTTTTTTTTTAATTTAAATACATCGATTTGTTAATAATTATTAACCTGTGATTGTAAAGAAATTTTACAATAAATAATAATTCAATAAGTAAAAGAAGTAATGAAAAATATCTGTAATTTAATAGTCATATAAGGAAGTCATGTGGTGTCCACATCAAATTTTTTTAATTGGGGGTCGATTTTTGTAGTCATAATTATATCCTGAAATTGTACTATTTAAAAAAAAAGTTGGTAGTAAATTAAACGTTTCTTTAAAAAAAAATTAGAGTGAGTTAATTTTAATTTGGTGTTATTTATTTATTTTTTTTTGCATTTTAAGCATAGCTTTTTATTAGTCACTTCAGTAAAAGAAATTTACGATGAATCAATTTTAATTTGTAATGATAATTAATCTAATTATCCCTTATTAAATTTCTTAGAGATAATTTAAATAGATGATTTCTGAAAAAGAAAAATAATTACGTCTTTTATACACACTACGTGATTTAAAAAAAAAAAATTTCTCACATCGTTGCAAGTTTTTTTATACCGTAATCATATTACAGCCTACTCTTTTCATTTACCTCTCATATTTTCAAAATATTTTCGCTCGAATCCACAAAAATACTCTGTTATTAAATATTCTTAATAATAAATATTTAAAATGTTTTTACATAAATGTACTACGTGCATACATGTCTGTGTGAAATAATTATAGAGTTCATTCGGTTGATGACATCATTTAGATAGCGATCGTTTGATGTAACAGCTGTCGTCAGTTATAAACATGCGAGTTAATTCATTTTTATTTTATTAAATTTCATCATTGTAAAGAATAAATAGAATATTATTCCAGTTAAGATGAACTGATGATATTTGCATTTGTAATTAGAATGTACAGAAGCCTATAACTTGAAATTTATGACCCGTTATGCTAATTCAACCACTTTTACAACCATTAGTTTGTTCCGATTTCTTGTAAAAAAGAAAAAAACTCATAATTAATTTTAATATATATTGCAGGATTTTTTAAAAATGTTTAACCTAAATTAAACTACCCCCCCCCGCCCATGGGGGGGGGTCGTCTTTGCGTAATGAGGCCCCGAGCACCCGGCATCTGACGGCGTGATACTCAGATGCAATGTCGATATGCTTTGTTATATCGCAGAGGAGGAGACTTTGGGAGGAAAGGCTTTTGCCACACGGAGACAGGAAGCGCATATTATTCTAGGTTGAAGAAGAATTAATGGAGGTCTGGCAGGGGTGGTGGGACCGAGGTACTAAAGGTCGATGGAATACTGTCTCATTGGCGGCATCAGGAGTTGGTGTAGGAGGACGCAGGGAGATGTTAGACACGTTGGGTTTGGAAGATATGTTCCGCCCGGAGGATTCACGATGTATAATGCTGAAATGTGTTGAAAAATGGAGTTCGGTCGCAAACTACATTAAGAAGGTAATGGATAGATTACATACGTACGAGGAGACCCGTCAGAGAACGAGACGTCGGAGGGTGCCGGGACGGACAGGCCCGCGGCTAAGCGTTTAAGGACCCCCGAGTATGTGGGTTTCGTCTTTGTACGATGAGGCCGCGGGCACTCCGCATACCGGCATCTGACGGCGTGATTCTCCCCCCTTTCAGATCCAATGCTTTCCATGAGCGGACCCAGAAAGGGGGAGGGTCTTAATTAAACGTAGGCTATGATTTATCTTGATGTTTGTTATAGGAAGATTAGGAAGTTTAGATTTATCCTAGAGTACCTAAATCCAGGGTTAGACTTTTTATAGGCAGCACAATCTACGGAGAGATCTACGGTATAGGCAAATCCGCCACCACAAAAAATTTCAAGAATCCGCCTAACAAAAAGCCACCTAATTAAATGTCCCTGAGAATGGGAAAGTCCAACACTACATTTTTGAACTTTCTGTCCTGTCACAGATTTTTGATGGGCGACCGATTCTTGACAATTCCTTAAAAGATCAAGGAATCTTTACCCGAGATGGAAGTAGCACATTACTGACCCCCAATTTTTCTCTGACCATTCCAGATATATTGTAACATAGATTTATTTTATTCCAAATACTAAAGAACAATCTGATAACAGGGTGAGTGAGACTTTCCTATAAGACGTAATCTTATTTATTCTCAGAACGCGTGGAGTATGGAAGTACAAGGTTTGTCCAAAAAGAAACAAATCTTTTTTAAGCATCATTTTATTGAACTATTCAAATACAACTTAATCAGATTTATTTTATTTTAAAGTATTGTAATTTACTGTTAGTACATAGCTCACGTGTTTTTTCACTCATGTAATGTATTTTGATACGCATTTCTTATTATATTCTTCAAATAATATTTAATCTATATTTTCTATTGGCTAGAAACGACTTCATTTCAGGATGGTTTTGAGAAACAAAAAGAAGTCCGTGTTGTCAAATCAGCGGAATAAAAGGCTGGAATACGACATTTTTGTTATGCTTCTCCAAATATTTATAAATAAGGAACGCGAAAGCATTTTTATAATGGGTCATCCATGTTTTGTTTATTAAAATATTACCATATTTTTTTTAACACGTGTATTTTACTAACGAACGATACCATTTCTATCAAAATACACGATCAATATGACCTTCACGTTTTAGAGACGTTGCGTTGGCGAGCTTGATTTGAAAATTGATTCAAATCATTGCACTGCGTACGGTTCATTGGTTATTCCAAAATAAGCTTCTCGCAACATTTTGTGTTTGTATAAATATCTTGCTCTATTTGAAATTAAATTTTACAGAAACAGGTTGCTCTTTAAAAATTAAAATTTTCTTTTTATCAGTAAATCACCGCAAGCATGAAACACAACCGGATTTACTCTTGTGCGTACTGGAAATGAGATTAATATTACGGGATATTATTTATAAAAGTTCCTACTATACAGAGCCACTAGCGGAATGATTCGTATAAATATATTGACACTTATTCCAATATGTAGGTTTCTTTTTCGATAAACCTCATACTTAATTATTAAATGAAGACAATTAAATCTTTTAATTGGATTCCATTGAGATGGATGGCTATACTATTTTATGTTAAATCTTCTCTTGAGACGTTGCTTACCTCTCGATAACATTTTTTTTCTCCGAGACTGCATCTTACAGTAAACTTTCTTAAAGAACAAAGATAATTTATTTGCAGAAGATTTTTTAACGGTTTCCAAGTTATTTACATTCAAAAAATGTTTATAAATACTTTAATTTAATTCGGTCAGTCAACTTCTAAGTCAAAAACTTCTACTTTTTTTGTTTAACAACATGTTTTGAATAAATTCCCATCAATAATTGTGATTAAAATTATTCATTAGATTAGAAATTGATATTATGAAATATTTTAAAATATTCATACCAGATTAGGTTTTTTTTTAATTTTTAAATGAGAGCTGCTATCTTATTTTGGTACAAAATTCCTTTTCGGTATTAAGGCTATTAAATAATAATAATTTAACTATGAATATAATTATTTTTTTAGATGTTAATATTAAGCTTTAATAAGCCTTCACATATATTCTGTTTACTTTTTTCCGTGGGAAAAATATTTAATTGAGAGTGGACGTACAGTAAGGTTGTTGGCTTTATAGCACGCAACCCACCGGCCTGGACGAAGTCTGTTTCAATAGTTATCAATAAACATATCAGCAAAAATAAATTAAACTTTGTTTTACAAATGGATATAATCGTATTAAAAGCGTAAATATTATTTAAACGACAAACACTATTACTATTTTTCTCCATCAATAAAAGAAAGTCGATTGTCACAATTATTTGTTAAGTTCATGTTTTGTAATTAACTTTATTGTTCGTTTTTATAGATGTGCTATTTTTTAAGCATTTGTTCTAGTCAATTTAATTTATATTACCTGACCTGGAGAAAAATACTGTAAACTCTATCCTTCTCGTTAGGCTACCTTCCTTGGTGAGGTCACATCGCCTCGGTCATTTATTCACTGACATAATTGATGCCTTGTCGTTAACCTATAGCTGATTAATCGCATACAAATTCCTTGATCGTCGGTTTCTCTTTAATTTGCCTAGGCTTGTATTAAAATTCATCCCGAATAATGTGAGTTACAGTACATTAAAATTAAATTTCTATCAGTGGGTGCTTTATTACCTTATTCAGATTTTCCAAAGGCTATCAACGATTTATTGAACTCGCCATATAGATAAGATTTAATTATTTTTCCAGTAATAAATTTCAACAATTTTTATAAACTTTTGAATTCAATTTATTTATCTAACTTTCCTTAACTAAAAAAATATATAGAATAATTTGTTAAACTTGTAAATTTTATATATATACGAGTATGTATATATATATATATATTTTTTTAAAATTATTTTCCTTTCAGCATTGGATTCAAGAGGAAGGTTGTATACCCTCCGTATCTCAGACCATTTTTTATCTTGTATTTCCATATTTGTACTTTCAATTATCGGAAAAAATAAAATTGAATATTTAGATAATTTGTTTTTTTTTGTATGGGAAAAGTGAAGGGGAATAAAGTAAGTTTTTTCCAGTTGTGAGAATGTGTTTAAATGAATTATTTAAATATATCACAGTGTACTTTTCAACTAACTGCATCTGAATCGGAATCCAAAGTAGTTATGGGTTCCAAAAATGTTACCCCATCCTTTTTTTTTTTTTTAAGAGAAGTCGAAAAAATAAATTATCTCAAGATAGTAGTCACAGATTAAAGAATAAGTATCTTATCACAGGATATCTCACCATCTACAAAATTAAATGAACGTCTCATATATACAAGTCACTCTACCAAATTTCGTGATTATGGTTTACTCATGCTGGAGAAGTTGAGCAAAAATAGAAGTCAGTATTCAAATAATTCAACATTCGTAGGTATTGAATCGCCCCCTTGTTTTTTTGCATTTATAATGAATGGTTTTAAAACGTTGAGAAATGCAAAAAGTGGTCGTATTGCAAATATTATTGTTGCTTATTTCTTTAAAAATATTTAAGAATAAATTAAGAAACGTAAAAAAAATAATAAAAAACACATTAAGTAATAATAAAAAATAAACTAAATGCGCATTTCGATAGTTTAACGAATCATTTTCGTATGATCCCCAGAATCCTGCGATATTGATCCATATAAAGTAAATACAAAAACAAAATTTCTAAAGTAATAAAAACCTCATTATGAGCAGTCCAAGCAGAAGCGAATTAATCAAATATTTTATTTGAAAATGCATTCCGTCTGAATAAAAATGACATAAAATCAGTTTTCGCTCGGATGAGAACTTGTCTTTTAACGGAATTTTCAAATAATTTTGTATTTTTTCTCAATTGCAATTCCAGTTTTCATTTTTTTTTTTTAATATTTTTTCTTCTAAAAATTCATTCTCAATATTTTTATTAATTCTCTTAGAGTATGTTCAACAAAGATAAAATTTCAAAACGGTACGTTCTTTATAATTTATTGCAAATTTTATCTGATCAGCAATTATTTATATTTTTTAAGGTTTTGAAATTATTGAATTTAATATATGAAACATAGAGATATAGAAATATGAAATTTGGCAAATGCTTCTACCTTAAAAGGATTTTTTTTTTTCAGTGTTATACCATAACATTCAGTCACCTACGGAGGGGGAAATTCTGACATTTTTAAAGAAAAGGGTAAGATTTTGATACATCAATTTAAAGGGCACTGAAAAAAAATTTGACGTTAAAAACTTAAGGGTACGACATTCATAAGCAAAATGAGGGCTATTTAGTTTTTTTTATAACTAATTTCAAAAGCGGTCTACAGTATTGTACCTCTTAAATAACTGCTCAACAGTGAAATTCCAAAAAAAAAAATAAATAAAATTCAGAAAATACTCCTAATAAAACAATCTATTTTTTGGTATTGGGGTGTATTGTAATTTTTGAAATTAGCTATGAAAAATATTATGTGGTTGTCGTTTTGGTTAGGTTTGTCGTACCTTGATGTTTTGTACTTCTAAATTGTTGTTTTCCAATTCCCTTTACAAAGTTGTATCAGAACCCTATTCTATCCATTTAAAATTTTTAAATTCCGCCTATAGGGGCGTGGTGAATCCTTTGGAGACTCGTACCAGATTTCTTTTCAAAAAAAATACATCGTTCCAAAGTTAGAGCATTTGCTGAAAATTTAATTTTTCTTTTTTTAAATTTCGAAAGTTATTTAAGGGTTCCATACTTAATTAACACTGCCTACAATTAGAATTAAACCTATGGTTAAGAGTTTATGTTTTTTTTTAAATTTTATTTTATTATTTTACCCGTCTTATATGATAACGTGAATAATATATATTTGAATTTAATTGTATGACAAAGGGCTTTTCATTAAGAGAAATCTTAATGACATAAATTCTAGACTCAATCGAAATTTGTACAACTCTTTTCATTCGTCGGTAACTAAGCTCTTAAGAAGAACAGTACTATCTATTCAAACGGCAGAATCATTATTGTATCCGTATTATTTTTGTCATTTAACTGGAAGATGGCCATGACATTTTTGAATTTTAATTAAGATGTTTACCCGTTAAATTTTTTTTTCTTTCGTTTTATAACATTACATTTTCTGACCCATTCAGTCCCCGTTATTTATTAATTATTACTTTAGTTCTTTTTATCGCTGATGAGTTATATTAAAGTTACGATCGTGATATTTTTTTTGTCGAATCTTATTTTAGAACTCAACACTGTTTGGAGAGATAGGTTGCTGTCTAGACTAGACTAATGACAGAGAAGCCAGTCGTATTTTTGGACCTTCGTTTTTTCCCTACCTCTCTTTTTCATAGTTTTGTCATAGTAGTTTATGCAATGACACTCTTGGTTTATTATTTGAGCGTGTTTTTACTTGAAACCCTTATACTTATTTGCAAATACAAATATACGAAGTATTTTTAGGGGTAAAATTTGTTATGATTTCCTGTACAATTAATATATACAGTGATTTTTTAAGTACAGAAACAGCTTTATACTGCCTATATGAGAGGTATTTGAAGGCAGAAAGAAATGGGGGTTGTACCCATTTTTTAGTTAAAAAAATTCTGCTTTATGGTTTTTAATTTTTGTCCGCCATATTGAATCAGAATTAATTTTTTTAAATAGGAAGGTGGAAATATGACCAAGATTTCGATTTAAAATTTTACAACAAAAAAAACAATGGTGAAACCCGTTATTCTATTAATGCTTTAGTTATCGAGTTATAAGCATTCAAATTTGCAATGACGGAAAAATCGTGTTAGTAATAAAAGGAGATAAAACGCGCTGCATGAACAATTTTTTTGCATTTTACATTCATAATGCATAAGTTAATGAACTTTAAACAGTGTTATAATATTGATAATAATAAATAATAACTAATAATTAACAACACAACAAATTATTTAAGGACACGGAAAATTTTAAACGAACAATTTCCAAATCGCTGGATAGGTTATAAAGAAGCCGTAGAATAGCCTGCCAGGTCCCCAGACCTGTTTTCTTTGGTTTACTTTTTTTTGGGGGTACCCGAAACATAATGTTAACAGAACAAAACCAGCAGACATTGACGAATTAAAAAGAATTATAATTGACGAATCTGCTGGTGTACCATCAACAAGTTGTTAACGGATATTTCTTGAGGTTAGCACACTGCCTAACTGTAGAGGGGAAGTGTTTTGAACATTTATTGTAGATTGGTATGCTTCCAAAATTTATTTCATTAGTAATTTACGACCGAAAAAAGTTATTTAAAATGAAAAAAAATTGTAATATTTAAAGTAAATAATATCAGTTGATATAGCCGTTTTTATTGTTGCGTAAAATTTACTCACTTTAAGTTTCATTCAATACGACGAACCCAAGATGGCGGACAAAAATTAAAAACCCACCATAATACAGAATGTTTTTAATTATATAGAACTTTATTTCTTTCTGTCTCCCAATTACCTCTCAGAAATGCAGTATAAAGCTCTTAACATATTTTTATCACTCTGTATATACCGTTAGGAATTTTTCATCGGTAACTTTAATTTATTCTCCTCATTTTTTCTGCGATAATTTTTTAAATATAATTTATTATTTGCTTCATCATTGATTTCCTAAAAGTTTTTTCATTCTTTAGTCGCTTCCATTATTATACACAAAATTATATAACTTGATAGGTAACTTTCACGTGTCCCTGTGTCTTTAAAAAATAAATTAAATCATTATGTAATTAATAAATTTTTTCCTACTTGCGTCTTCCGTTTTGTTTTTGACGTGAAAATAAATATATTTAAAAAAATGTAAACAATTTTTTTACATATATTTTCGTAAAATTAAAATTTAACAGCTATAAAAAAAAACCAAAAAAAAAAACCGGCGACAAATGAGATATTCTGATAAGTTGTTCATATTATCCTTATTTATAACTGCCGAATACCAGTTCTATAAAACATTTTAAAATGCCCATAACGGGGTTATTTAAATTTAAAAAAAACGGATTCTCGTATCTTACAGACCTTTTTCTGGTAAATTTGTTATCTTTGAAATCGTCACTGTAACAATAATCTGATAATAATAGTTTGAAATCTAAATAGAAAACTATTCTGTGGTTTGTAATTTATAACTTCGATGAGGGTATGTGGTATTGATGGGGTTAAATAAAGATAGTAAACATTTTAACAACTCAAAGATATATATGAATCCTAAATTATATCTTTGTGTTTTTCTTTACAGTTTTAACTTCTATACAAATATATTTCACGGTTCGTCTTTTCCTTGTATCTGTCCATTTATTTTTTTAGCTTTGATCTCTTCCTCTTCGGTGGTTTTTTTCTGAATTTTGGCTACACTCCCATCGGATTTGTTCTAATGAAATGCAAACCTTTAGCATTTCTGGGTTCTTACTATTATTTTATGTAGTTTGGAGGCGACAGCTTTCTCTTTAAACCTATCCGGGTTTTTTTTACTAAAAATACAACTTCTGTCTGAGTTGATCGAAAAATTATTTCTAACCTGTCGAAAGATTATGTCGAGTTTCTTAATCCTTCATAATATGTATATATATCTTCAAATCCGTCATATTTCTACATATTTATTTAACTCTGGTTAATTTATCATTTGGTTCACCGTTAAATATTTAATTGTGAACCGAATTTTCTGGGTATTTTCAAAACTATTAAAATATAACATCTTCTATATTTAGGGATTTTCTTTTAACGATCACCTGACAGTTCATTCCACAGACTTATTGAATTTTTTTCATAAATTTTTAAAAGTCACTTTACGAGAAACGTAACAAAAACATGGATAAAAATATGTATTCATGTACAGATAATTTAATCCTTTATTGTATCTATTCATTTAGAAGTAAATGCTTTACTGGCATATTTTTATTAAAGATGATTCAGTATGTTACTTTGTAGAGAAACAGCCCGGTGAAATCCGTTGAAAAACAATAAATCAATTCTGTCTTGAATAAAAATTTCAGTTTTTTAATAAACTTCAGTAATAGAAAGCTCTCATTTCATCAGTTTCTTTTTTTGGATATTTTTTTTTTGTTTTGTAAAGGATTTTTTTGTTTCTCTCATAAGTTTGTAACTTAAATTTTTGTAATTAAAATTTACGTCGATACTTTAAATTATATTTCTTATTCCTTATCGTCATCATTGCTTAGTATTGGATTTTTATAGCAATCTATTGTATACTTCTCACTAACCCTGATATCCTTGTGCTACTTGAACCGTTTTCGGGCAAATAATCGCAAAAATTAACTGGAAAATCCTGCTCCTTGATTCTAGAAAGACTTAGCTCGTGATCGGCAACAATTTTTTTACGTTGTTTCTCCGAGTTCCGTTTTTTGCTTTCTTTTCTTGTGGCTTTCTTTTTATTGTAAATAACATTTTTTTATACGTGCAGAATTTTATGTGTTTCAATTCAAATGTTAAATAAAAATAAAACTAATATATTTAAAACAAATTTTGAAAAAAAATCCGGTTTTATAAAAACCTCTCTAAAAAAGTAATTTATATATGTATATTTTAGTTAAACTTTAAATTTCATCTTTTTGAATTTGGTGCCAAATTAGAGTTTACTAAATTGTTTGTACTTCTTAATTTGGCGTCGGCTTGACAAAAGTTGAAATGTGAGGAAGGAATTTGGTCGGGAATATTTGTTACTTTTATGGAGGTTTACTAAACTTTTTTTTTTAATGAAAGATTTCTCTTTAGTCAGGGGATTGAACCTAGGACTCTCAATAAGATAGACCATAATCCATTATCAATAAGATAGACCATAATTATATCATTAATGGACTATTTTAGTTATAATTAGAAAAATCGATTTATTAATTTTTTCCTATTTTTATTCAATTAGTAAATTTATTTGTTTTATGGCTCAAACATTTTGAACTATTTAACTCTTTGCGATTAAAATGTGTATCGTATTTTAACACCAATTTCCTTCGTCAAGAGTGGACATTATCTGATATTATTGTTGTATTATCAGGAATGTAGCTAGAATTTTTTTCGGGGAAGCTAAGGGGGCTGATGATGAAGATAAAATAATTATAATGGAAAATCATTTTATATTGAAACTGTTTTTTTTTTTTACTTTATTGCATTTGAAAACTACAAAACATGTGCTTAGATATAATACATAATTTACTATGCAAATAAAATCATAATGTTATTATATAATTTTCTTTATAATCCACATTTGTACTTCACATTCACACACTTACATTCCAATAAAAGTTATTAATTATTAGAAAGCTAATCGTGGATTTTTCTTTCTCGCCATAATATCTAAAACTTCCATCATGATTAACAGTAATATCTCTATGCACTGACAAAGAGACTAACTAACTTAATTTTCCATCTCCGACTTGTTACCCGCAATCGTTTTGACTCTCTTCATTGCGGAGAACGAGTGTTCATTAGTACATGTTGTTACCGGAAGAGTCGCTAAAACTTGCAAGAGATAATGGATTTTCGGAAAATATTCTTTACTGCAGCGATCCAATACTTCAATCACTTTTAGATCGCATTTTAAATTTAATGACTCTATCTCCTCGCACCAAATAAGATACTCCGCTTGGATGACAGATTCAGAACATCTATTGTCATAATACATCACTAAGATTTTTAGTTTATCCACTTTTTTGACTAGTTGAATCTGGCAAAAGAACTTTTTGATGATTCTTGGAACGCCATCTAGCTGCATACGCATGTATTTGGAATACGATAAGCAAGTGTTGCATTTCTGGCGTGCGGGAAATCCCCAGTAATCAGTTATTTTTATTAGTATTACGTCAGAGTGAGTGCGGCGTTCACACGTCCAGTAACGGTGTTACTATTGCATGATCGAGTAACGGCGGGTTAAAGTTTATAGGAGGGAATTAATGACTAGAGAGATAGTACCGATTTATCTCAAGTTTTATGAAAATACTTTTGAAATGTTATACACTACGGAAATGTAAAATGCTTAAAATGGATTTTTTGGACCCATCTTACTAAATTTAAACCCTGAATGATAAAGTCTAATAATTGTCGGGAAATGGGGGCTATAGCCCTCGTGGCTCCCCGCTCGCTACGTGCGTGATTACACAGAATTCTTTAGATTACGATAAAATTTAAATCTCTATTTTATTATAAATTTTAAATGTTGATTTTTACTTTCCCGTCTAGCGCTACAGCAGAGCTGTAGCTTTAGAAGGGAAAGTATTGTAATCGGTCCAATTTGGGTATGTGAGGTTTTCACCGGATCTTTATGGTTTGACACGTGAGGTACCCAAAAATTCGGATGGAAATTTTCCAGATTTTCGTATGTACAGTCTGTATGTATGATGTTCGATATCGTCTTCTAAATCACCTTATATATCCAGAACTACTCTACCGATTTTGACTAAACTTGGTCAGATTACTTCTATATATGGGACATTGATGCCATTGAATTTTCAATTTAAAAGGTCAAGGGGGTGAGGCTGTAGAGCAAGGTCATCCTCAGTATCTCGAGATTTCGCCTAATTAAGGTTTTATTTTTTTAAGCACATTTGTTAACAATTAAAAAATAATATTTGAAAATCGCACCCACACCCCAAAAAATGCTCTAAATAAACTAGCGGCTAAGTGGATATGCTGTATCAATAGTACCCCGTCTCAGCCACAAGGAGCGCTAGTGTAGCACTGACGTACAGCTGCTGTAGTCTATTGCTATGTTGTTGTGACAACACAGATGAGCGGTAGAATTAAATAAATTAATAATATTTAAGGTGTAAAAAAGTATTTTAAGCACCGCGACATCCGTGCGAATGAAATACGGTATACTCGCGTATATATATATATATTAGTAATATGGTATTTTCCTTTACTTTACTTAAGGGAGCCGGATTTATCCGACTGGCACTTCAGCTATCAGGTTAATTATGTAGCCACCGAACAGGAAAAAGTCTACGGATCGATTCAAGGCGGTCTCGCCGGATTCTACAGAAGATAAAACAATTCTACACGCCTCACATTTTCTCAAGATGAACTTATGTTCAAACTTTACCTACAGAATCGAATTAATTGATGAACAAATTAAGGATAAGATTATTGGAGGTCGTTGAGGAAGGTCAATATCAACCAAGGGAAAGATCGCCGTACGAGACGAACAATCTCGAAGACGATTACCTCTAATCCACCATTTAGAGGTTAGGCGTTCATCCCGCTAATAATCTCTTCTGAAAATCAGAATATTTTTATCCTGGATAGGGTATACAACTGATTTTCAATTTTACGTGTACTATATCCAACCGTGGTTTTCCTAAAAACACTAATAAATCATCCAAGAATATTCTTCGTCTTCCTTCTTTAAGGAAAACCGTCACTTGTCTCCGTAATTGAGCTGTATAAAGAAATATTTTTTATAATTATAAACTCTTCAAATTGGATCGCTTCAATTCCTTGTTTTAGTGACACAATCTTGCTTTATTGTGAAATTTATTATTTTTTAATCAATAAAAAAGAATAATGGTTCATAAATTTTATCATAAATGTATCATTAATAAATATATTTTTTCAAAGGGAAATTTGTACCAATGGAAATTAAACGATAGGTAATTTGATAAATGTAATAAACGAATAATTGTAATGGACTTTTTTATCTAAAAGTTATTCTTTTGAATATAATTTATGATTTTATGTATCAAAAAAAGTCAACATTTAAAATTTAGCGTCATAAATTGAAATATCCGTATCGAATGAATCATTCGTGCAAATAATAATGCTATGCTCTGTTAGCCTACTTATAAGAAAGCAATGTTTGTGTTATTATTTTTGTTTCTTTTTTTCCTTTAATACGATATGCAGTACAATTGAAAGAGAAACATATAATTATATATCATCATTGTTCTTCATAAATTTAATTTTAAAATTGTGTAATTTAAAAATAGATGTAGAATAAATAGAAAATATAATACTTTTACTACTTGTAAGTCATTTGCGATAGAATAATGAATATTAATAGAGTAATCTCAGTCTTCTGTGAACGAATCGATGAGTTTTTTTTAATGAAAATAAAAATGAAATAAAATTGTCTGGGTGAAGAGAAATTCAATTTGAAATAAATAACGAATAGAATTAAAATGAATTAATAATGTATGCTGAACAGTTACTGTGAGAGGGGGCAAGAACTAAGAATACAATAAAGAACAGCTTATATAAATTAAAAAAAAAAACACATTTCGATTTTTATACAATAATCATCAGTAGCTTTAATTTTCTTTATATTTATAACGAAATAATATTCTGAGTGTTATTAAAATATGGGAATCGTTAAACAACTTTCCAGTAGTTATACATCGAAAAAAATATAGCAAAAACTGCTATCTCAAAACTATTTTTTTTTTCAATATAAGATCATTACACTCCAAGACTAAATTACAAAGAATTATCCATGGTAGCAAATAAATAATCTTAAATTATTAAAAGATATAGCATTACGATACATAATTTAAAGAAATAAACATTGAAAATTAAGTTTTGGACGTAAAAAACTTTAACCAAAATGGTTATCATTTAATGTTTTCTTTCCTGCCATCATAGTTCTGGAACTTTGTTCCAAGAGGGAAAGTATGGTAATCAGTCAAAAAATGGAGTGTGGGTTTTTGCATTTTTTTGTGTTTGGGATCAAAAAAAAAAATGGGGGTAATATTCGTACGTTCGTGTGTTGGAATATTTGAAGCGTAATTGTTGACTGAATAAACCGATTTTTATGAAATTTTGTATAAAGCTTGTGTTTATGGTACAATTTATTGGTAAAATTTTGGAGACTATATCCAAGGAAGTAGATAGTTTTTTGGGGTAGATTTTATCAAAATTTTTATCATAATCCTGCTTTATGTTAAGTTCAGTGCATTCTTATCTTACTTTTTATAAAAAAACATTTTTCCCAAAATTCCTCCTTCCCCCCAAAAAATCGAAAAAGCTACCTTTTTATTTAATGCATATTTTTTAACTGAATTTTTTAAATATTATCCTAGTCATAGTAGTAGTGCAAGCGACCCAGAAATAATACTTTGGAGTAATATTGTGGGTAAGGGAACCGATAAAAGTTTAAAAATATCGATCTTTTTTTTTAGTTTGTCTAAACTTTTATTATATTAGGGTCTCGGCCTTTCATCCGGAGGTCCCGGGTTCAAATCCCGGTCAGGCATGGCATTTTTACACACGCTACAAATCGTTCATCTCATCCTCTGAAGAATGCCTAACGGTAGACCCGGAGGTTAAAAAAAAACACACAAAAAAACTTGTATTATTAAAAGTTTATTTAAACGTTTAATAACATTAAAATAAAATTTCATCATAATTCACCTCCCGCACTCAAAAAAGAAATCAGATAATTTTTATTGTTGTACATTTTTCAGTGGAATTTTATTTTTTAGTTTCTTCCATTTAACGTAGGAAACGTGATAAAATCAAATAAAAAATTCTTGAATTGTGATTTTGGAGATGGTGCAGCAAAAAAACCGTAATAAAATATCGATTTTTTTGAATTCTTAAAACTTTTTTTGGTTTATTTAAATATAAAATGATAATTTTACAATAAAACTTCATCATAAATTATCCTCTAGCCCCCCAAAAGAATCTTAGATAACTTTTTTCATGTATAATTATTTTTTTACTATATAAGAATAAATAACCAATGCCACGAGAGTATATAACCTTGTTGCTCCGCTTTTTCCATAGCTAGTTTCAAATTTGGTCTGCAAAACCTCTTAAATTATTTGCTTAACAGTAAATTACTGCAAAGATTAAATTTAACACATGTTCTTAATTCAATAGGATATATTTTTTGGCACTGTAGATTAATTTCTTTATTTTTCCTGTTTAGCTTCCGTAATTACCTTTTCAGATAATATTTCAGAGGATGAATGAGGATATATGTGTGTAAATGAAGTGTAGTTTTGTACAGTTCGACCATTCCTGAGGTGTCTGGTTGATTGAAACCCAACCACCAAGAACACCGGTATCCACGATCTAGTATTCAAATCCGTGTTAAAATAACTGACTCTACTAGGACTTGAACACTGGAACTCTCGACTTCCAAAACAGCTGATTTGGAAAGACGCGTTCACCAGTATACCAACCCGGTGGGTTGGCACTGTAGATTACTACTTTGAGTGATCTACACTGCCTCTTTAATAACTGCTCAACAAAAAAAGTAACATTTAGCAAATGATTTTATCTCAAAACAATATATTTTTTAGTATGAGACCACTACTTGGGTTGTTCTCTTAGCCTCTTTTGAAATTAGGTGTCAAAAGTACTAAATACCCGGTATTTTAGTTAGAGTTTTCATAGCTTGAAGCTTTTTACGTTTAATTTTATTTAGAAGTGGGAAATAATTAGCGTAATTTTTTGTTATTTTTCACCAGTTATCTGATAACTTCACCCGGATAAATCGATTTTAATTCGATGATTTTTGAATGTGAATCAATGATTCCGTTTCGTTCGTTGAAGAGGGTGGAGAGATACAGTAACCATGAGTTCCGTACTCAAAATTTTATTTGAAGGGTATTCATTTTTTTACAAACTTCTCTTAGACGAATTAGATACTTTTGATTTGTGTTGTATTCCATCGGATCTTAAATTAAAGAAGTGAGGGCAAATGATTTTATTTTTTTATATCGTAAAAATTTCCTTATTTATTGGTTAAGATACGTTTATATAAAAAAAACAAAACATCATTTTAATTTGAAATCAACCGGTTTGGAGAGCGAGTAGTCTATATTTAGCACTAATTAAATTTCTCGATAAGGGTTTGTCTGTAATTTTGAAATTTCGCTCAGTGACTTGAGTATTAAAAATACAATAGCTTTAAAGTTTTTGAGTCAAAGTGGGTGGGTAATCTATATACAGGACGTTATCTCAATAATGGTTTAAACAATAATCATTTCGATTCAAAGATTCTTTACGTTCTTCGTAATAGAATTTTTATGTTTTATATTACACGATGTTGTGGAAACTTCGTTTCTGCAAAACACGACACCTGTGGCACCAATATGTTGTTAAACATAAAAAACAGATTTTACAAACTCTTCTACCTCGAAATGTTTTTTTTTTTTGTTTTTTTATAAGACAATCATATCAGGGACGTCCATGGAAAGCAACTGAAAAATTTTAAATGGAAAAACTAGAATTTTGGTGGATTATTTTTAAAAAAAATATCTTCGCACACGAAAATACTAGCCAAATTGGTGGTCATTTGAGGTTTTTCTCAGCGAGTTTCAAAATTTGTCTGCAGCACCAGTTAAATAATTATTCAACGGTGAAACCAAAAAAAAAATAAAAATAAAAAAATAAAATGCTCTAATTTTAAAACGATTGGGTTCGGTGTGAGACTACAACACTTGGATTGTATTGTAGGCCACGTTTGAAAATCGGAATGGAAAATATTAAATTTTAGTTATGCTTGTCTTAATCCGGAGATTTTTATTCAAAACTTTTGGTGTTCAATAACCTTATAAATAGTCTGTGATAATTCACCCTTTCCATTTAAACCTTTTTAGTCACTTTACCCACCGCGGCCCTCCTGGGTACTTGGGATGTGTTGATTTTACACCGAAAATATAAATCGTTTCAAGCTAGGAGCATTTGCTAAATTTAATATTTTTATGTTTAACATTTGCCAAGTTACATTTAAAGATTGCCATCATTTGTTACACTTGTGTATGTATAATTTTTAAAAAAGTATCTTTTACTTTGTAGTAAGTCTTCTGGCGCCTGCATATTTTCTTCTTCCCTCCTTGTAGACTACAATTATATGTTCTCATTATACTACCTTGCAACGGTAATTAAAAAAACAAAATAGGAAATCTAGTTTTTTTTTGCGTGCAAGTGAAGAAAAAATATCTGAATCCTCCAGCGAAATTCACTTTAATTACTATAATTAGTTTTAAAAGAAAAGGTTTCTAATTATAGAAATATTTCATTAATTTATTTTATTTTCTTTAACTAATTGTGTGTCGTGCATTTGTTCTTGTTGCTTTATATGTATTGTAAATAAAAAAAAATAGGTTTGTCTACCAATAGGCTACTAGTCCGACTAGTATAATCGTTTATTTCTGTTAAGTTTAGTAGAATGTATAGGAATTAAGTACAGTAGTCGAAGTTGTAGAATTGCTAGAAAGTCTTGTATTACTTTTTATATACATCACACTACTTACTGTGTGTGTGTGTGTGCGTGCGCGCGTGCGTACTTATATATATATATATATATGTTTGTTATTCGCGCGCGCACGTAAATACTGGAGAGAAACTTGTCTTTTCATGACACTGCCGACAGGAAAGTAGGCAATATTTTTTATTCTTTTTCTGATGTAGCTTCGCTTGAAATTATTATTTATTATTGATACATACACACACACATATTGTGTGTTTTACAGTGTCATATTTGTTTTACAGTAATTTTACATACTAAATTATATCCATAAATTCCATAATAATCTTTATACAAAAAGTTAAGTAAGATTTTTTTTTTCTAAATTTAATTTGTAGTAAATTGAATTTATGACCAAGTTTCCGTATAATTTTTTAGAAAATAATGCATTATTGTGGTCTTGTAGACTTACTTTTTGGATATATAAACAATTATCTGTTTTATATATATTATTTTTTATATATAATATATAAACAACTGGTTATAAGTTACCTGATGCAATTTTTACTGAAAATCATATAAAAATTTTTAAGAATAACAAGTCTCATTCCAGGCTTTTTAGTAAGAAAAGTGACGAATAAGGTTATTTCTCGTTGTCTTATTCTTTGTACTGAATTAACATCATTATCTGCCCTAAGGTATATCTCATGAATCATGTCTCTTCTATTCTCAGTTTAACTTTTAACATCTTGATATCTCTCTCCATTTCTTTTTAAGTCGTCTGTAATGTTTACTCTATTCCGGCCTCTCTTTTTTTCGCCTTCTAGTGATATTTTAATTAATTTTACTTCTTTCATGATTTAAATTTACTTCCTTTCATGAATGCGTTCGAAAATTATTCACTTTTTTTAACCTCCGGGATTATCGTTAGGTGTTGCTTCGGAGGATGAGGTGAATAATGAATGATTTGACACGTGTGTGAAAATGCCGTGCCTGACCGGGGGATTTGAACCCGGGACCTCCGGATGAAAGGCCGAGACGCTACTACTCGTGCCACAGAGGCCGGCAAATATACACTTGCCATGCACTAATACAATAATATATTTTTACATTAGTTGTGAAATGGTGTCCATGAACATCCATATATATATATATATGCAGGTTTTTCTTCTTGTTTCCAAAGATATTACAATTTTTTCACGTAGATTGTTCATGGTGAAATCACGAATATCAGTTTGAAATTCGTGAAGACTGTGGGGTTTTTCTCTATAAACATTACTTTTTTCATAAGTAAAACTCCGGTAAGTCTGGAGAACGTTGTAGCCGTAAGCCTTTAGAAATGACTCGTTCTCCTAAAACCTCTAAGGTAATACCACTGACTGTCTGCTTGTAATTGCGATCCCGCTGTCTATTTAAATCTTAATAATTTCGTCATCAGTTAGCTATGAACCGATGAATAATGATTTCACAATAAAGAACTGATTTATTATTTCTGCGAAGAATATTAGGCCGAATATTTTTCTTCTGGATATTGCAGTCCACATCCTAATCTTCTGGTTATGTAGAGGAATTTCATGAACGGCATGTGGGTTGTTGTTAGATCATGTAGGTGAGTTCTGTGCCTGCACATTCGCTGATAAATGGAACCATACTTCATCGGTGTAAAAAATATAGTCCAAAATATCATCAGAGTTATCGCTAAAAACTGTTGGAATCACTTACAGTTTTGAATTCGATTTCCACAGTCTGTGGCCGATAACTTTTGAAACGCTCTTTCACTTTACAAAAAAGTTAAATAAATGAAAAAACCAACAGAAATACAGGAATTAATCCATCCTCAAAAATATAAAAATTAATAATAAAATTAAAAAAGTAGTAAAACTGAAGACAAAAAAAATTAGACCAAAAGTCAGAATAATAAAATGAATAAACAGAAATAAAAACAACACAAATTCAAATACTTAAACGCAGAAAATAAAAGACAACCTAACAATTATAAAAAAATCTGATGTGAACACCACATGACTGACTTCCTCGTACGCCTATTAAATTACGTTTACACATTTTTTTTTTAAAATGAAAAGTACATAAAATTTTATTTCATTAATAACTTCTGTGATTTTCACAATTTTTTTATTGTTATTCTTGAATTATTATTTATTGTAATTCTTTTTTTTCCTATCAGAGGTTAATAATTATTAATAAATCGATATATTTAAATTAAAAAAAAAAAAAGTTAAAAAAAAAAAGGTGATGAAGTCTGATTCGAACCGATGTGCCTTCACCTTGTAAAATCTATATATTTCATTAATTAAAATTCTATTTGGCTATAACTCTGAAACCAATGAAAATAAGTACCACTTATGATATATTGTTGAAAATCTCTCAATGACGTTTATTACTGCACTTAAGAAAAAAGTCCAAAATTAAACTTTTTGGGGATTTTGGGCTATTTATGAACACTTTTGGTTTAGTCG
Organism: Lycorma delicatula; assembly: GCF_047948215.1. Lineage (NCBI taxonomy): Eukaryota > Metazoa > Arthropoda > Insecta > Hemiptera > Fulgoridae > Lycorma > Lycorma delicatula. Next base: position 140,414,888 of record NC_134459.1, on the reverse strand, counting down.
ATTGCAATCAAAAGGGGAGGTGCACAACTAGATCTTACAGCAGTTCTAAATCCAAAATTTCAACATCCTACGGCTAGTCGTTTTTTAGTTATGCCAGAAACGTACGTACATACGTCACGCCGAAACTAGTCAAAATGGATATTTCCGTTGAAATCTTAAAACCGAAATTTTTCGCAATCACAATAATATTTTTACTTCGTACAAGGAAGTAAAAACGATAAATAACAAAAAAAATCATAAAAATTAAAATTAAAAAAAATCTATTATATAAACAAATCATTTATTATTTAAAAAACAAAAAAAGGAACAAAGAAAAAAAATTAACAAATAAATTAACAGCAAGAGAAACTATCTAAATAATTTCTTCTACAGTAGAACTAAATCAAAAAAACCAACAATGATAAACCTAAAACATCATCAAAAACTAAAAAATAATCATAAAAAATCCCATAAAAACAATAATAAAAAAAGAAAATAATAATTATTCCTTAACCGAAAGACATAACATAAAACGAAATATTATTTTAATTACATCAGGAATCACAGTAACATGAGCACATCACGGAATCCTGAACAAATTTTTATCATCACATAAATCATTAATAATCACAATCTTACTAGGACTATACTTCACAATTTTACAATTACACAGTCACAGTTTACAATTATTCTTCACATAAAACAATTGCAAAAAAAAAAGAATAAATGATTTGGGTTGTTTTGTTTTGATTAGTTGTTTTTGGTACAATTATAAAGGATGAGACTGAGCTTCTTACGAACTGCCATCTGTGCATTTGCAACACTGTTGTTTTTCTGTCGAGCCGACTTTTTCATGAACTTGGGAATATGTTTCGTAGCAGCTGATATGTCTTCCAGTTTCTCTTAATCGAGTACTAATGGTCTACCACTTTGCTCGTACGCTTTTACCGATCCCAATTTCCTTAATATTACCATTAGCCCTCTTACATTATTTCGGTTTGGACTGTATACCTGGAAATATAACGGAAAACCTGTCTTTTAACACCGCCTTCACGGAAGAGTCCTATTCAACGAGAAATGTTCGCTGTTCTAAAGTTCAACACCATTCTGAGCGCATACGGAAAGACACGGTTTCAGTCGTTCAAGGGCGAGGAATACATACAGCCTGAACGGCTCGCGGAAGCAGACTACATACAACTCAGGATTACCAACCTTTACAGAAAATATTATTCGCAGTGCTCGGAATAAAATCCCTCAATATACTCGTGTAATCGTGGTCGTATTGGTATGCTAGCTGGTCCTTCTAGCCAGAACTTAGAACCTCAGGGTCCAGGCGAACCCTGGAGCCAACTCAGGGGCTCCTCGGGGCCTCCTGGGGTCATGGAGCCTACTCCAGGGCCACAGAGCTCGCTTCGGTCGTCATTCCACTCTAGCCAGAATACTCCGCCCCCTCTAATGTGATGTGAGGGCTCCGCACTATTCGTTATCCTCGTGATCATGAGAATAATAGTGATAAATAAATAACAGTTAAAGTATTCAGGCTTTATAGAAACTAAATTACAAAAGACAGAATAATTGTGGTAACTAAAGTACACACCTTTGACGACGAAAAATTCATAACTTATTTCTTTGCTATGGAGGCAGAAATATAATAATGAAGTAAAAGGATTAATTTTTTTCCTTAATGAATTTTTTAAATTTATAACTTCACCCTCCTTGGGGATGAGGAAATAATGAATATTTTTAATATTTTAACCTTCAAGAGAACCAGGGCCTTGTCTGTGGCTTAAAACCTTCCATGGTATAATACGAATGTATCCTGAAAATTTGAAAGCAATCGATCAGTTGGTTCTTCGAAATAATTTGTCAAGATGAAATATATCTAAAAAATCTTCTCAGTTATGCTCAGTTATTCTCAAGAAACACGAATAAAAATTTAGTTGCGATTGATCGAGTAGTTTTTTTGTTTATCCCGAACAAACAAAAACCTCCTTCCTGTTTATGTAGTAATACAGATCATTTTAACTTTTGAATGTACTGTATATTCCAGCCAGTTAACTTTCCTATTGTGAATCGTTCTGTTTAATCTTCTGCTTTTGTTCACTCTCCTCGTTACTTTTCCATTTTTCACACTGTCTATCGATTTAATTTTATTCGATCACCTTCATTTCGCATTTCAAATGCCTCCAACCTTTCTTTTCTCCTTTTTCTTAATGTCCATGTTCATTTCAAAGAGGTGTACGAAAGACTAAAAAATCGGTACAAAATAAAAAGGTCTATGGATATGTAATAAATTAAAATATTGTCAGTAAATAAAAATAAATAAAAAAGTTCCAAAAATAATACATTTTCACTTCGTCTTTAGAAATCAAATCAGTTTTTAATATTAACAATTTCGACTTGATTAATCATTAATTTAAAGCTGAATTTTAAAAAACTAAATTTAAATCGTAAAAAGGTATTATTATTTATATTTTAGCGAGGTTTTTAAAGAGAATTTTATTTTTTATTTAAAAAAATTATTTAACATTTAAAAAATGTTACAAAATTACAAAAATGGCTACAAAATTTATTCTTCGAATAGATTTTCTTTCTGTTAGTTAATAAACTTTCTTCTTTAATAAAAATATCGATTAAACTAAAACAGGAAAATCGAAAAGCTCTCCATCACGATGAGGAAATGAAAAATCACCACATCAAAAAGATGAACTAAAACGGATTAAATAAACAGATTTTCTACTTCTTCAAGAACCAAAAAGCAAAGACAAAGCGGTTCAGATACGCTCAAGGAGACATGAAAGAACTAACGATCCACGAAAACAAATCATTAACGGACAAAAGATCAGAGTAGAGACACTGAAAAAACGAAGGTCTAAAATTTCATGAAAATATCTCAGCCAAAAGGAGATCCAAGAACTCAGAAATAATAAAAGAATGTTGGGAAAAGAGAAAAGAACATTCATGAAAATACTGATGTAACTTACCCCTAGGCGGATGAATTCGAAACAAAAAAAAGTCGAAATAGCTTCATTTAGAAAGGCTTGAATATATTAATAAAAAAAATACTCGTATCGAATTGAAAAGCTCCTCTTTTTTTAACAGTTGTTAAAAATTACACATTCTTGTAGCCTTACTTCACGCTCGGTAATAACTAAAAGTTCGGATAGCTTTTTTTCTCATTCCTCTTTTATTAATTTTTATAGACTCTTTTTTTTGTTTTTCTTACGGATGACTGGTTTTTTTTGTGTAGGCTTTCCAGTATTTTAAATAAAAATATTAAAATTATTTGGCGAGGATTGCAATTGGTGGAAATTTAAAGAAGACTTGTTACAGGATTTCTCATTACACTTATACGGGTGAGATACATTTCTTTACGCCAAAATTTTTTTCTTTTTAAGTGCCGACCGAAAACCATGAACCGATGCATATTAATTTTGTTTTTTTTTATTGAAGATACTATGGTATGGATTTGAATACTAGATCGTGGATATCGGCGTTCGTTGTTAGTTAGGTTTCAGTTAACTACATATCTCAGGAACGGTCGACGTTAGATCTGACCAAGATTACACTTTATTCATACATTTTTTTTTCTTTTTATCATCAGTCATTTTACTGGTTTGATACAGCTCTCCAAGATTCCCTATTTAGTGCTAGTCGTTTCATTAGAGTATACTTCCTACATCCTACATCCCTAACAATTTGTTTTTCATATTCCAAACGTTGCCTGCCTGCACAATGTTTTCCTTCTACGTATTCCTCCAATATTAAAGCGACTATTCCAGGATGCCTTAATACGTGGCCTATAAGTCTGTCTCTTTTTTTAACTATATTTTTACAAATGCTTCTTTCTTCATCAACTTGCCGCAACACCTCTTCATTTGTCAATTTATCCACCCATTGATTTTTAACATTCTCCTGTAGCATCACATTTCAAAAGCTTCTAATCTTTTCTTCTCAGGTACTCCGATCGTCCAAGTTTCACTCCCGTATAAAGCTACGCTCCAAAAATTTACTTTCAAAAATCTTTTCCTGATGTTTAAATTAATTTTTTATGTAAAAAAATTATATTTCTGTCTGAAGGCTTGTTTCGCTTGGGCTATTCGACACTTTTATAGCGCTCCTGCTTCGTCCATCTTTAGTAATTCTACTTCCCAAATAACAAAATTCTCTACCTCCATAATCTTTTCTTTTCCTATTTTCACATTCAGTGGTCCATCATTATTTCTACTACATTTCATTTCTTTCGTTTTGTTCTTGTTTATTTTCATGCGATAGTTCTTGCGTAGGACTTCATCTATGCCGTTCATTGTCCTATCTAAATCTTTTTTACTCTCAGCTAGATTTACTATATCATCAGCAAATCGTAGCATCTTTATCTTTTCACCTTGTACTGTTACTCCGGATCTAAATTGTTCTTTAACGTCATTAACTGGTAGTTCTGTGTAAAGATTAAAAAGTAACGGGGATAGGGAACATCCTTGTCGGACTCCATTTTTTATTACGGCTTCTTTCTTATGTTCTTCAATTATTACTGATGTATTTGGTTCCTGTAAATGTTAGCAATTGTTCTTCTATCTCTGTATTGGAACCCTAATTTTTTTTTCATACATTCATACATATCATATTCATTCACCCTCTGAAGTAAACCTTATGCTGGTTCCGGAGGCTAAACAGAAAAAGGAAGATAGTTGAGTTCTGTGGGTATTGAGCGGGACAACATCCTCGTTCAAATATATATTTATAGAGAATTTCGTCTGAAACAGAAAATAATTTCTGAATGGAAAGAGGAAAAAAATGAATAAATATTTTAAGCCCTTCCCCTTAATTTTCTTCTACCACATCTTGAGATTACCCACCGAAATAATGTCTTGCGCGTTAAAGGGATAATCTGCTGTTATTTGTTAAGGAAATGGCCTTAACCGAAAAAATGGATAAATTCTTTTGAAATCAGTTTTTAGGTATGTTACGTATTTTGAATTATATCCGGTTTATGATTTCAAAGTTATAAATAGGTAAAGATAAATTGTACGATAAACGATGATATGACTTCTGTGATATTAACATAATTGCCCAATTATTTCACTTATATTATCATGTACATCGGCTAGTTTTATGCTTTATTAAGAACTTTCTAATATAAATTATGAATGTAAAATATAAACAACTTTTCAAATCTTGTGTGGAATCGGTAATTTGTGTTTTCACTTATAATTTTACTTTTTTTTAGTTTGCGTGTACACATATATCTATAATTTTATTTTATTCATTTTATTAAAAGTATTATAAAATAATAACCAAGGTTTTATTAATGTTTTCCTTTGTCGATCAAAGCGAATACTACAATTTCATTTGCTTCGATTGTATAGTGCTGTGTTGGATAACCTTCGCTATTCTTTTCAATTTACAGATTGTTAATAAAGTATGTGAATCCTTAAATAACATTATGACCGTTAAATACAGAAAAAGAAAAATTAAGTATATGCTCCTACTTCGGAACGATCTATTTCATTTTTATGAGACCACCATATCTCAAACACTCACATCCCCCATGAGAAGCAACTCAAGAATTTTAAATTAAAAAAGTAGTATTGTAACACATTATTTTAAAGGGTACTAAAAAACAAAAATGTTAATGTTACAAACTTCAGGGTGTAACCCTGGCTAAAATGGCGGTTATCTAATATTCGTTACAGCTACTTTCAAAATTGGTTTACTTTCTTAATCTCACTTCTCAGTAATGGAAGAAAGATAAAAAAATAAATAATTCAACATAAGTTTCTATCTCAAAAAGATCTAATTTTCGGGATGAAACCATCATTTAGGGTATCATACTCCAGATGTAAGCCATTTTAAAATTTTAGTTATGAAAGAAATTAAATGATAACCATTTTTGTTTGAATTTTTATTTCTTTTTCAATGTAAATTAGAATGATTTGTCACAGTCCTATTCTTTCCATTAAAATCTTTTAGTTATCCCTCTTAAGGGAACCCTAAATAATTTGGATGTGAAGGTCTCTTACTGAAAAAATAAATCGTTTCGTTCGAGTAAAGTAAGGAGCATTTGTTACATTTCGTTTTTCCTATATTTAACTGTTGAAGAGTTACTTAGGATTGGTGTACTCCGTTAAAATCCTCTCTCCCTCTCCCTCTCACCACTCAGTCTCTCTCTCAGTGAATGTTGTGTGTGTGTGTGTGTGTGTGTGTGTGTGTGTGTGTGTGTGTGTGCGTGTGCGTGCGTGTGTGTGTGTGGTTTTATATATATATATAATTGGTAAAAATTGAGAAACGATTAAAATACGGACGTATTCAGTTAGACTTAAACTTTAACTTTTGACGAATAATAAAATTACGATCAATTGTTATATATCTAATTCAGTTATGGTAGTTTTATCATTTTAATTATAATTATATTCCTCTTGAAGATGGCAGAATAGCCGAAAGCGCTCGAGGTAATTAAACTGGAATTTGTTAAGCTGTTTTTTTAAAATTATGTATACTAGTTATTATAGCAACCGGTGCCATGTTCGAAAAACTAAATTTTATATATATATTTTAAAGTTATTAAAACTTAAGATAGTAATTTTTTTTTGTCTTCAATCGTTTCACTGGTTTGATGCAGCTCTCCAAGATTCGTTTCATTTAGGTATACCCCCTACATCCTATATCACTAACAATTTGTTTTACATATTCCAAACGTTGCCTGCCTGCAGAATTTTTTCCTTCTACCTGACCCTCTAATATTAAAGCGACTGTTCCAGGATGCCTTAATATGTGGCCATAAGTCCGTCTCTTCTTTTAACTATATTTTTCCAAATGCTTCTTTCTTCATTGATTTGCCGCAATACCTCTTCATTTGTCACTTTATCCAACCATCTGATTTTTAACATTCTTCTATAGCACCACATTTCAAAAGCTTCTAATCTTTTCATCTCAGGTACTCCGATCGTCCAAGTTTCAAGGTAGTAATAAAATATGGAATAATAATAATAATAATATAAAGGATGTTGTACGTTCATTAAAAATTAATTTTTATAATTTTATTAAGCAATTTCCAGATAGAGTTCTGCTTGATCAGTAAGGATTTTTATTAGAAAAATAATAATTTGTACTAGCGATATATGCTTACTGAACATCATTGCAGTAAAATGAACTCCAGGTGGGTCAGAGTTTCTACCCATCAGTTTTTTTCTTATTTTTATAAGTAAACATCGAAGTATAAGTAAAAACAGATTTTATTGATTTTTAATTAAATTTAAATTCAAACGTGTTTTTTTTGTCTTAAATCAGTTTAACAGCGGATTTTCGAAGTCAAAGGTTCTGAAGCCAAATCCTATTAAACGTTAGTTACTTTTTGTCAGATTTGAATACTAGACAGTGGATACCGTTGTACTTTGGTCGTTGGGGTTCAGTTAACCACACGTCTCAGGAATAGAGATGAGTTTGTACAAAACACCTCATTTATATGTCATAGTCATACGTATCATCCTCACCTCATTGATCTGTGGGGGGGGGGGTGCTTGTTGTTCTCTAGTTGAAGCGATATTGCAATGAACAGACTAGAAAAAAAAAATAAGTAAAAACTTGATTTTTTGATCAAGTTAAATTTTTGTTTTTGAATACTCGTATTGACTGCCTGAGCGTTTGCAAATTCGTGCTATTGTTAAAAAATATATATATTACTGATTACAACGCGCTTTGATGGTATTCTAACATTATCATTTAATTTTATCAAAGTTTTCGGATTATTATAAGAAGCTTTTTCGTTTAGATAGTCTCAAAGAAAATAGCCAGATATGTCAAATCCGGCAATCTAAAAATACATTTAAAATGTGAATTTTTTTGACATTCCATAGGGACTCTGTTTTTAGTCCTTGTGCAACCAGGCCTCCCCGAGTTTATCTACTACATTCAGGATGAAAGGTTTTTCAGTCATTTGTCAATATCGATTCCCATGTGTAGTTACTGTGGCAATTTTCTTTTTTTTTTACAATAAAAAAGAAATCCGAAAATTCTTTTTGGAGAAACAGTTTTACTGTTTTGAAGCGATTTTGGAGAAACCGTAATTTTATTGAATACAAATACTATTAAGTGTATGATTTACGTTTGGTTGTACCCCAAAACGCCTATTTGTTGTCATTCCTACTAGTTAATATGATGAGTGAAGTGGTTTTTCGTTGTTTTCTTCACTGAACCTGCCAATCAGCAAGTTGAGCTGACCAAAAGTTTGGTTTATGTGTATAATCAGTCTTATAAATTACATATTAATTTTGTTTATTACGAAGACTGGTTGTATACACGGACAAAGCAACATTTACTAGTGTCACTTATAGTAGCGGAATATTGGGTGCATTACATGCATCAAAGTAATGCGAAAGACGGGGATGGAAAAATTAATTTAGAAAGGGATAATTTTTATATATTAAATATATAGTATAAAATTAAGTAATTGGATTGTCGTTGTACAAACGTGTCATATACATACACTCGCGCCCGCGCACACACACACACACGCAATCATCGAAATCCTTTCCATATCCATACGAAACCTTAAAAAAAATTATGCATACTTCCACATTCCGAATATCCATTGCTCATGTTTATCAAATCCTTACTTAACATAATTTTTTACATTCCTTTTGTAATTTTTATCACGGCCCTAATATTTTGCCTTTTTGATTTCTTGCAAACATTTTTTGTTTTATGGTCCTTCGTTTTTTTAACGGCCTATCTGTAATTTAAATAAAAATAAAATTAAAACTATTAAACAATATTTGTTAAAAAAAAAAAAAAAACAGTTTCATAATGTATACTACAAAGTGTGTTGTGAACAGTAATTAGCCGTGATATTCACGGCTTTTTATTATTGATATGTGCTTATTTTAAACTGCCACAGATTTTAAACCTGGAAATATAATATAATATAATAATATATAAAAATAATATATATAATTTAATATAATTTTTGTCCGTTTTATTTAATTTAAATTACAGAATTTCTGAAGAACTTGTAAAATGCAACTGTATTCTGTTAACACAATAACACTGACCTTTAAAAGTATATAACCGGTTCTGAAAAATATAGTCAGTGGTAATACTGCCCTAGCTGCCTAGAGTAAACACAGTACTACACACATTATTTATCTTTGATGAAAAGTGCTGTTTTTAAAAACATAAAAATGTTTTAAATAAACTTTTCAAATTTATAACGATACATGCAATTATCGATAATACTTTATCTTTAAGAAAATAAATATTAATTAAATTTTATAAAACAACGGTAATTAATAAAGATTACAACGTTTTAAAAATTAGGTCAAAAAACATAAAGAAAATTCTTAGTTAATTTCTCTAAAAATTATTGTCTTAACGTAAAAAAAAAGAGTTATTTTCGTCAGTTTTAAAAAATATTTTTTATTTATATAAACACTAGGGGTGTGGTCACATTAAAAGAATATCGGTTCATCGTTTTGAAGTTAAATTAGTAAATTATAAGCCAAATTGGAAGGAGTGAAATGGGTGGGCCTGTGTAAAGATGGGGCCGTAATGTTTATTTGTTCGGAAGAGGAAGAATGTTTTTTTTTCCTAGAGTCTGATGAAGATTTGATTATTTGACAAAATCGTGTATTCTATAAGTACGTAATGATATTTGTCCTTACCAATGAATTTTTTTCCAGTTTTTTTTTGTGGTGGATTCCTTTTTATAAGTAGAGTAAAATACTGTTTATAATCACAAAAAGTATTGCAAATGGAATGATGTTTATAAAGAAAGTATAATTAAATATTTCACGCTATTAAGAGCAATGTACAATTACTTCCGCAAGAGTCGTTTTTTATCGGTGTACATTCTAGTTGAAATGCATCATGTGGCTGCAATTTGTTATTATTAACTTATTTACACATTTTTCACCATCTTATATAATTCAATTGAAACTATATACTTGACCGAATTTTATAGCGGTTAAATTTTAATTCTCCGAAAATTTGATTAAACAATTTTGATTTTGCGTCAATAAAAACAAAATGGAAAAGGACACGGAAGTTTTCTTATATAAATGTATTTTAGGCAGATACGATCGATGATTCTAATGGGTTAATTTTTTTTCGATTTTTTGACGACACAGAAATTTTAAGTTGTGATACTTAGTGCTGTCTTGTATTGTCGTATAAACAACGGTCCATAAGATTTATCTTTCCTGTTCAAAGTACTTAATGTAGAATTTTTTATAGATTTTCTTTTTTTTTAAATATATCTCTGTCGTAATTTAATTATTAATTATTATGTATGTTTTGTATTTCATCTTGTAAAATAAAACACCAGTTTTATTTTACCAAATTTGAAAGAAAAGTACAGTATTACTTTCGGTTGCACGGTGGGATTGAGGGGTGAAATTGAATTTTATTTACCTTTTGAAACATAAGGAGTACGAAAATACCATTCACTTAAAATGTAATTTCTATATAGGCGAAAAATTTCGAAAATCAACAAAACTATTTGATCAGTTTCATTGGAATTTAGCTGTGCTGTAATAGTGTTTCTGAAGTTATGTTTGTAAAAATTGTATGAAGATTGGTTGAATCGTTTCTGAGTTGCATTCAATTTCATGTCTACAACAAACAACATAACCTCAATTTGAGGTATTTTTGTCGGTCACATGCTGGGATTGGGGGTGAAAATGAATTTTCTTTACCTTTTGAGATATGAGGATTACGAAATAACATTCATGTATAAATCTTTGTGGCTTGAAAATCTCAAAATTTACATTCATGTACAAAATTTTATAGCTTGAAAATCTCCAAAACTACTAGATCAATTTCATTGAAATTTATGTATACTGTAGTAGTGTATCTAAATTTCTTTGAAGTTTAGATTGCTGTAGTAATGTATCTGAAGTTGTGCATGTGAGAATTTGATAAAGATTGGAGTCGTTCTCCAATTACACTCTATATAATGTCTATAATAGATAATTTAACCTCAATTTGAGGTTATGTTGATTTTGTACCGGTGTATTTTTCATACGCACTTATGCAGTGAAGCCACAGTGGTGAATGAGTTGACGCTTGATGCTTGTGTGTGTAGGGTTTATTCGTTAATCGAACGTATGTAGTGTGTTGTACTCTGAAAATCACTGCGGTTCTTACTGTGAAATAGTGAGGGCGTTGGAAACGAAAAGTCGGTCTGTTTATGCAATTCTGCGCAATAGTTTTTTTTCTTTTACGTTTAGAAATAATTATTTATTACTACTGAAATAGCTATTGCTTGAAAAATGGCTGATAACCGGAAACGCTTTTGTCGAAAAAAACCTAAAACTTGGCGGAAAGAACACTTATCAGTTATTAATCGTTGAGGTTTGTTGAAAAGTAATTAAAAATTCCATTTTTCAGTTTTTTTTCTTTGAAGATAAATTTCAGTAATGAAATAAAATCTCAACTAAATTATAAGAAAAAGGTAGTAAAATAAGTTCGCTCTCGGTGTTTTCCTCTTTATTTATGACAATAAGTTATTAGTCGCCGAACTGAATTCTCAATAAATTTAAACGTTTAATTTTAGAAAAATGATTTAGATTTCAAATGCTACTGAAGTACCTTGATCTTTCGGTAAATTATTTTTTTCCGGTCTGGCGGATATGTAAGTTAACATAAAAAATCGTCGTGATTAGCTAATTTATTGCAATTTTACACAGAACGTAAATGAATGAGGAAATATATACAGTTTTAATCAAGTATGAGAACCCTTAAATAGTGTTTTAAAAGTAAACGTAGGAAAAACAGGAATTTATATACGCTCGTACTTAAAAGCTATTTATTTTTCAGCATCAGATTACCATACCCAAGCACCCGGGAAGTCCCATTAGGAGGAAACCTAAAATTTTTAAATGGAATGAGTAGGTTTGTAAGAACCATTTTAAAAACTATTGAAAAACAACAATTATGACATAAAAACTTCGGATTTCGACAATTCTGAATCTTCGGATTTTAAAAACTGTGGCCTTTTAATGTTTTTTGTAGCTAATTTCAAAAGTTGTGTACATACCTCTTAAATAACTGCTCGATAGTGAGACACTAAACAGAAAATAATAAAGTATAGCAAATACTTTTACCTCAAAGCAATTTTTTTTTCGGTTGAGGCCAAGACTTTATTTGGGATTTACTGTAAGCTACTTTTGAAAATAGCTGTGAAAAATATTAAATGGCCGCCATTTTGGTTAAAGTGGTGATAATACCACTTCTACTATGTCAACATTTTTGATTTTTAATGCCTTTTAAAATTATATTTCGCAATCCCGTCTTTCTATTAAAAAGTTTTGAGTTACCCCTCTTTGGACGCTTCTGTGAAGGTTTGGGTTGTGGTGGTTTCATACCAAAGTAGAAGGGAGCATTTGCTTAATTTAATTTTTTAATGTTTAACTGTTAAAAAAGAGTTATTAAGGGTTTATAACTTCATTAACCCCCTATAAATATATATTCTGAATAATAAAGCTTATTAAAATATACAACGAAAAACAAAGTTTTATATAATAAGTTGTAAGTAGACGTTGTTGTTTTTCATATACGGATGTCATATTCACTTCTTGCAATAACGGTAATTGAATGTCAAGGGTTAAAGATTTACCTCTTAAGTGTTGTAAGATACAACAAGGTATTATGAAATAAATTAATCTTTCATCTCTACTCCCCTCCACCCGATCTTAAAGAAATACGACCTCAAAATCGGTTAAAAATTTTAATCTTGAGAAAGATTTAAGGATATAAAAAATAATATAGAATTAAGAATTTTTTTTTTTAAACTTCGGTAGATCTAATAAAACGTTTGTTTAGTTAAGTTTTTCTGACCTTGATTTCCTTTCTAATGATAATAACAAAAACATGTTAGTCATTTTAGCTTTGTCTTTTAGAATGTATAAAAATTTATGGAATAAATATATCATTTTTAGATAATAATAAGTATTAGGTACAGACTACTTAATGTAAGATGTTTTTACATGGAAATGCTTTTTTTGTTTCGCTCAAAATAACATAGACGTTACACTTATTTGTTTCTTATTGTTAAATGAATATTACATTTAAAATTAAAAGCAAAAAACCCGTGTGTGTGTACTTATGTACGTACGTAAGAAGTTATTCTTCTTTGGCGTGAATAAAAAAATAATTCTTTTACGCATTCAAACAAATTTTAACTGAATCAAACGATCGATAGGCGAAATTAAATACCATGAATAAAAGTTTGAATAAATAATACTTAAATTAAATAATATTTATTTTATACAGTTTAAAAAGTATTGAAGTATTCATTTTCATATAAAACAATGAATATATTTCGATTAATTTAGTTCCATTGATTCTTAGGATGACGATTGAATAGGCACAGCGTTATTAGCGGCTTATGCAATGAAAAATATGATACAAATAGTTTTGCTGAAACGTTTTCTAAATATCGCATAAATACGGCATCGATGGTAGAGTTGTGTCGTGTTGTAGAAACTGTAGGGTCATTACTTATAGTTAATTGTAGACCTCGTATAAAAAGTTAACTAATGGACTAGAACTTTCGAGGTTGAAGTTGACATTAAAGTCCCCACTTAAAATCATGGGAAGCTTATCTTCTCCTCTTGTGTAGGTATGCTCCTCCAATTGTTGTGTACGGAAGTAGTGCCCGTTTTAAAAAATGAATAATGTCAACTAATTTTTGGTTTGCAGAAATGTAAATTAAAACAATTATTTTACCATCTTCCATTTTACATTCATCTGCACAAAATTCACCAACTGATGATCTCGTTGAACTGATTAATTCAGACTGTTTCACCGTTATATCGATATACGATAACAATGTTGGTAGTGTCGTTTATATTCCGATATATAGCCAATCCTCCGGCTCGAACATTAGATCGTTTATATTGAATTATGTAATTGAAATTTGGTATATTGATTAAATCATTCTCTTATAACCATGTTTCATTCAACATTAAAATTTGGATTTTTTGTATAACTGAATCGGTGAGATCAGTGGAGTTAGCGCGAAAACTTTGACAATTGAAAGTGTATGCTGTTAATCCTTTCCTTTCGTTGATAAAATTGAGAAAATTTCTACTCAGACGATCAAGAACTCGGACGATTCAATAAAAAAACAAATTTGAATATGCTTTTTTATTATTCACATTTTCTTGTTTAGTACTCACAATATTTATTTTCCTTCAATTATATTTATTAAAATTAATTTTGCAAATTGATAAATTAACTCAAGATATCATAATAAAATAAATTACCTTATTTATTATATATGAACAATCTTTCAAATACTACAATTGAATAACTTCAGACCGAAAAGAAAATAATAATCATAAAAATTTAAAAAAAATAAACTCGCACTAAAAACTAACTTCATGGTGTGTTACATCTGCGCGCGCATCTTCCGTAACTCGCTGAAAATACACTCTGATCAGTTTCTCCTAACGCACCAAAAGAAGTTTAACTTCAAAAAAATCTTTTTTATGATTGTTTTTTTTGTTTTATTTACATATTTTTCTTTACGAAATTTTGTATCTACTCTTTCAGATTTGCCTTTCATAAACGTTCATTCACGTAATGATTTGTAGGTTTATTAGAAATTTTTGTTAGTTTGGTCCTTGTTGTAGAGAAATGTAATAATAATTATAATAATTTGTACATAACGTTAATCAGGATTTCTTGCTCAGACGTCGCAATAATGACAAATGAAGTAACGATGAACGGTGAAGAAAGATCTGGGTCAGTATGATTTGTATATAAACACGTCACTATAAGCATATTGACATCAAAGATGTACTCGTTTTATGGTAAGGAAAGGAATAACAATTTTTTTTTTTTAATTTCCATTGTATTTATTACTACATGTTTAAAAATGATTATTAATTTTTCTTAATAATATTCATCCTCAATTGTCGTTTTATCTTTTTATCGATGAGTTTAACGTTTAATTATATTTTACATGAAGAATACAAAACATCTAGGATGATCTTTCATTCTATTCCCTCTCCCCGATTTATTCTCTCTTACTCTACCCATTAGTACTACATTTTAACCTTCTGCGACTTTACATCCGAGTAAAAAATAAAACGCGCAAAAATATTGTAGTTTAATAACTGCTGTATTAACTATCTAATATCTAATTTTTTTTTCTTCCCCCGGATTAGGCGTGATACGATCAATGTTTTTTTTATCTACCATTTGGTACAGGTTTATTGTATTCCAATCGTTTTACCATGCTTACCTTATACTGATGATTTGAAATTCGAAATTTCCCTTATGTATTATTGAATTCATGCAAGCCGAGATTTTTAAGTCTGAAATGCCATATAAATTCAAAAAAAATAACTGTTAATCATTTCCCGATGAGCGTCATACATTATTTTTACTTCTTTGTACGAAGTAAAGAAAGTATTATGATCGCGAAAAATTTCGGTTTTCAGATTTCAACGGAAATATCCATTTTGATAAGTTTCGGCGTGATGTCTGTACTTATGTATGTATGTAATTCGCATAACTCAAAAACGATTAGCCGTAGGATGTTGAAATCCTGAATTTAGGATTGTTGTAACATCTAGTTGTGCAATTCCCCTTTTGATTGCAATCAACTAAACCAAAAGTACCCAAAAAAGCCCAAATCCAAATAAAATTTGGATTTTTGACTTTTTCTTAACTACAGAGATAGTTAACCTCATTGAGAGATTTTCAACGATATAAATGGTACTTATTTTCATTGATTCCAGAGTTACAGCCAAATGAAATTTTAATTAATGCAAATATTTGGATCTTAAAGGGGGAAGGCACGTAGGTTCGAATCAGACTTCATCTCCTTTTTTTAACTTTGTTTTCATTAATTTAAATATATTGATTTATTAGGAATTATTAACCTCTGATTGTAAAACGTTTTACGATAAATAATAATTCAATAATAATAATTAAATAAATATATATATATATATATATATATATATATATATATATATATGAAAAAATACCTTAAGTTATTAATGAAATCAAATTTTATGTACTTTTCATTTTAAAAAAAATGTGTATAATAGGTGTACAAAGAAGTCATATAGTTTGCACATCAGAATTTTTGTTTTTTATTTTCGCCGAACGCCATATTCTTTTCACTTTCTGAATACACTCTTGAGTTTTCGGATTATGAAAATTCAGCTTATGGTTGGTTGATTAAAGGTTCTGTGATCACCGACTGTGTCGGTATGTCTTATATACCGTTCTATCAACAGCAATAAAATTTCAGTGGGATGGTTCGGTAAAATGACTAAGAAAATCTCCTATTTCATTATAAATCAGCCGAATGCCCAGCGTTGCAGGAGAAAATGTCCCTGATTGTTTTTCCTCCTTCTAAGCAGAATTTTGTTAATCTCCGATTGTCATCCCGGGTACTCCGATCGCCGCCGGATTTTCTAAAGACGAGTTAGCTCAAACTTTACGATATAACGAACTCCGATCAACAGCGATATCATTTTCTAATTAAAAAAACTATACCGATGTACTATCGCGATTCCACCGATGAATAAGTTCACCAGCTTCGCAAAATGTAATCGACCGTTAAGGAACCAAGTGTCTTCGTTGGAGCACCGCGAACACTTTCTGCATTGCCATAAAATTTTACTACTGTTCGACAATTTTATATCGCCACCTAATTTTTTTATCATATTAATGAGCCTTCTATCAGAAAAACTCAATAGTATTTTTTCCTCCATTAAAACACAGAAAAACAATCGATAGTAATTAAACTCAACGGTAGTAATACGACCGACCGATATGCAAACACGAATAAACAGTGATCTGAGAAAGAAATGTGAAAATAACAGCCTATTTTACTTCCTTGTACATGTTATCTAATTAAATTCTTATATTTTCAATTCAATATACAAATAAACAAAAACCATAAACCATTAAATCCTCCCACGAGGAGTTGGATAACTCCAAAGCATCATTTTACCTAGGATTATTTATTTTCAAAAAATAAAAATGCTCAATTCTGTAAAAAAAAAATTAATTTTTGTACCGTATTTAAAAATAAGTTAGCTGAAGATGAAGTTGTATTTGAAAAACAAGATCTAATGAACTAAATGTTGTCAAGAGGAAAAAGTGTTCTTAGGATCTCATAAAATAGCCTATATTGTGATCCACTATTAACAAGGGGACTCAGTTATTGTGAATCGGCTATTCATTTTCTTTCTAACGTTATTAAACATTGCCCGTTCTGATACGAAATATTTAATATTTTTTTTTAATAATAATTCATCTCTATTTTTCTATTTATCCTCTGGAACCACCAAGTATTACTTCAGAGAATGAATGAGGACATGTAATATTTAAATGAAGTGTAGTCTTGTACAGTCTCAGGTCAATCATTCCTGAGATGTGTTTAATTGAAACCCAATTCACCTACGGTGTAATAATTGATATTTTTTTATTATTATACAAAATCTTTTTCTTTTACTTATACCAGAGATTAGATACTATTATACATTTTTATGGGTATTTCATGTCGGTTTATTAGTTTGATTATAATAAAATGTATTCAAAAATAAAGTTTTCCTTTAGTTATTCTCTAATTTTTTATTTATATAACGGAAGGTTTTGAGTTTTAGTCTCGGTCTCCCGGTCAAGCATGGCATTTTTTCACTCGCTGCAAAAGTTAAATGTATCGGCATCCATCGAATGCTGATAAAGAGTGTATATGTAAATATACGAAATGTAAAGAAGTTCATTGCTGTCCGATTTTCTTTCCTTCAAGCCAACAAAACTATTCATTGTTTCGAGCAAAAAGATAGTAAAATATTTATTTACAGGATCGTTCAAATTTAAATTATAATTTATTCAAAAAGTAGTATAAAATAATTAAATTACACGTATAGTAATTTTTCAATATAGTTTCCCTCCTTTTCAATGCCAAGTGACATCTTTCGGACAATTTCCACATCCATTTAGAAAAAAATTCCTATGGCTGTTGACGGACCCATTTCGAACAGCTTCAATTGGAACAAACGTTTTGGCTAGAGGTTCTTTTAAGGGTTCAAAGACATGAAGCTCAGAGGGTGCGAGATCCAGACTGCAGTAGAATGTTACAAAATTGTCCATTTTAATTCACGAAATCATCCTTTGGATGAGCAGTCATATAAGGGTGCGCATTATGCTGTAAAAAGATAGACGAAATGTTGACTTTTTCCGCTTGTTTTGGATGGCTCTTTTTACTGGATCCTTCAGTAAATATGAGTAATATTAGTCGTTTGTAATGCGGTGCTCTATTAGGAAATCGGATGTGTCGAACACCCAACATATTCCAAAAAAAAGAAGAAGCCATAATTTTTCCTCCGAAAAAGTGGCTTTTGCTTTTTTTCGGTTTCAGGATGTCACCATTGAATCGATGCTCTTTTGCTTTATAGGGATAAAATACTCTGTACTCGAGCCTGGTCAGTAGTGATAATAATTTAAAAAAATTCATATTGCGCTAACAATGTATGAGCCACCTGCAGACATGTCTGTTTGTGCTTGTCCGTTAACATTCGTAGAATCCTACGTGCGCGTACTTTCCGGTAATTAAGTGTCCACACTGTCGACACTAATCTTGAGTGAAGAAGCAATATTGCGCTCTGTAATTCCACACTTACTTTGAATAAGTGTGTTAATTATGTTAGCCATTTCTTCTATTGCTGATATTTTCGGCTACGAAAAAACGGTTCATTCTTTTCACGTCCTCGACTGCCTTTAAAATATTTAATCCATTTATAGATACTTTTGTTTGTCAACGTTTCATCACCAAACTGTCTTTTAAGTCTTTCACAAATTTCTAACTCTTCATTTTTTTTTTGTAGTAAGAAATGATATAATAATACATGTTCCACGCTTGGATGCATTTCTTTTTAATGCATACTTGTACATACATAGCATATGTATGTACAAGTGGATCCAGTACAACTGGATGCTGAGTGACTGGAATGGATGGTTTTTTCTGCCCAACAGACAGTGCTTCCAATTTTGGCTTTTGTTTCTTTTATTAGGCATAAAATTCAAATTTTAACACCCGTAATTATTTAAAGTAACTAAATAATTTAATTAACAAAAAAATTATTTTTGTATAAAGTAAGATCATCCTTGATTTTTACTTTTAAAACTCATCGATCGGCAAAGATATAATGCGAGTAGTATACAGAGTGATTCACGAAGTGTTACTGATTGTTTCTGAGCTCACTCTACTAACTCACCGGGCTGTTCTAGCGGTGAACACGTCTTCCCAAATCAGCTGATTTAAAAGTCGAGAGTTCCATTGTTTAAGTCCTAGTAAAGGCAGTTAATTTTTTACAGATTTGAATACTAGATCGTGGATACCGGTGTTCTTTGTTTGTTGGGGTTTCAATTAACCACACATCTTAGGATGGTCGAACTGAGACTGTACATGACTACACTTCATTTACACTCATACATATCATACTCATTCATCCTCTGAAGTAATACCTGAACGGTAATTCCCGGAGGCTAAACAGGAAAACGAAAAAAGCTCACTCTACTAGTAAAAATAATGAAAAAAGGTCATATAAATATAAGTTTAGAAACGCTCCGTTAGCGAGTTACGGCTAGTGAAACCTTTCGCCTTGATTCCATGGCAAAGAGTGAAATAAGACTACACTAAAATTCTAGGAACCCAAATTAAGGGGTAAACTTGATGGTTTCTTATAGATTTTGACCTGAAAAATTGAATAAAACAAGTTCGAGAATGTTATTTCCAGTAGTTTTCATAATATTCGACGTAAAAGAGAAACTTTTTTTTTTGTCTAAAAACATCTTTTTTTTACTAATAAACTTTGTTAAATGACTAATAAATACGTAAAATTTTTTATCAAAACTTGTAGAATTTAATTCTGAGAATTTTTATGTAAAATATAACATTAGAAAACATATATATATCTTAAGTTCTAAAGTCAGTTTGTTTTTTAATTTGTACAGAATTTATTTTTGCATAAAACAAATTCTTTAAAAAAAAGCGGATATCTCTGGAAATGAACAGTATATTTTGTAATATTACTTTCATTTTCTCTGGTGATAATATAACCATTTTTATGTGGAATTTAAAAATATAAACCTGGAATTAAAAAAATTATATTTAAATAATAAATAAATTCGTAATTATAAATTATTAAAATGATTGTGGTACGCGTTAAAAAAGAAATACAAAATAATGTTTTATTCCTTAATAGTCGGACGAGGAATATGATAATTTAATTTTCTATTATTAAGAAGTATCGTAGAAAATAAATTAAAACCGTGTAATGTACTGCTATATTATATAATAAAATTGCATAAGTTCTTAGTTCTTACATCCCAAGACTTTAACATAATTATACGCTACCGATCCGTCGAGCTCCGTGGCGGATTAGTAGCGTCTATCCCTTTCAATGGGAGGTTCCGGGTTCGAATACCGGTCAGGCGTGGCACTTCATTATTATCCATTAGTAACTGTTGTTGCTCTTTAAATAAATAAATTTAAATAATACTTATTAATATTTTTACATTTATTAAAAAATATATTAAATAATAGAGAAAAAACATCTGTTTTAATTTTATTCGGTATCCTGGATCGGACGATGGATCAGATTTTGCTACCTTGTTCTCTTTCTTCAACGCTCTTTAAGCAAAAACCTTTTTACCTTAACTTTATTCACTTTGTCTACGGTCTCTTCCCGCTTCAACATTATCAATGATGTTCTTTCTTCCGGCATTCACTTAAAGCGTAGAAACCGCCTTAGTTTTGCTCTTTCTACCCCGTTCGATGGACTTTTTTCTACGTTCCTAACGTTGTCCATCTTTATCTTGCCTGTCATATTACTAAGAAATTCTATTTCCTTAGCTTGTAATTTATTTTCTTCCTGATGTTTTGTGATTCGAGCCTCTGCAATAAAGTTAGAATCGGCGTAGTATATCTTGTGCATAATGTTTTTTTTTTTACATTTCCTCATCACTACCTTGTTTTATACTAGTCTTCTTTTGCACTCTTGATATAAATTTTCTTACTTTTTTTATTCTTCTTCTTATTTCTTCACCGATCTTCTCATTCTCTGCTTGTTCATTATCGAATAATTTTAAGGTTTACATTTTAAGAACTTCGCTTGTAGTTTTGGCTTTCGTTTTTTTCCTTTTACGGTTACTACCGATGTCTAACTTTTTTCTTTATTAATTTTCATTTCCCGAGCAACTGCCCGGATCGGGGAAGTAAATAATAGAGAAATATTTTAGGTAATTGTTATTTTACTATTTTAAGTTAATAATAGAAAAAATATATTAATTTCTATATTATTTATAATAATAAATTTCTGCAATTTATTTGTATTTATGTCCCGTATGTCGATGCAGTCGTCTAACATCCACACTTTTCTACCCTCCGTTTCCTTTCGTTTTGACTTTTAAACCGATTTAATCTGTCACTATTATAAAGAACAATTAGTATATTCCTCTACCTTAGGCAGGTTATTGTACCAAACCGCTTTGAGAATTTATATTTCGTTTCGCACGGTACAGCATCTTAGCCATTCTTATTATTTTCTTTCGGACTACTTTGAAATTCCTTTGAATCACAGTTTTATGAATATATTTTCTTAAGATTTGTTTACAAGTAAGTTTAACTAATTTATAATATATATATATATTTATTTATTGTATGTCTCTGTACCTATAAAGGAACTTGTCCTGATTCTGACTGACTGATTCATCAACGCCCAGCAAAAATTCCTGAAGATAAATTAATGAAAACTTGGATACATGTTCTTAGGGTATAAGTGTACACTAACAAAGGATTTTTTGAAATTCCAAGTTTAAAGGGTTAATAAGTGAAGTAACAATGAAATTTACTTTATTTTTCTCGGTAACAAATGAAGTATCAACTTTTTTTTTGGTGTGCTTAATTTTCATGAAAATATCTAAAAAATAATTTTTAAATTTTTTGAAATTCCGATTTTAAAGGGTTAAAATGGATTTTGAATTTTTTTAAACCCGGCGGCTATTTTTTTAATTTCTCAGTAACAGATTAAGATATCAACTTGATTTTTGGTGTGTGTAATTTTCATATAAATATCTAAAAACAAATTTATAGATTTTTTGAAGTTCGACCTTGAAATGGGGAAAGAAAGGTAAAAAAAAAAAGAAAAGAATAATGATTACAAATTTTCTCCATTTCTGACTACGCTAATAAATATATATAATAATATACGGTAAACGGAATATTAATCAGACTGGGGATTGCAAAAATCTTCAGATAAATATCAAAAAACTATTTTCGGATTTTTTTGTATTCCAATTTTTTAAGGGGGCGACAATTTTCGATTTTGTATAGTTCGGCGGCTCAACAAAAACAGCCACTGCTACTGTATGCGCAATGCAACTGGCTGCACCTGCCTCCGGTTGCTTGAATAAGAAACATAAATTTAAGTAATTAAAAATTTAAAAAGTAAAATGAGAAAAGAAGTACAATCACCTCCTGGTGGTGTTTGTCGGGTAACGCTAAGAACCGGATAAATTTTTACTCGTATGAAGTACAGATAACCAGTTATAACTAATATTTTTAAGATGGAGGCCGACTCTTTTAAAACCCACTTTCTTAGACCACTCAAATTTTCGGGATCTCTATTGACCAAATTATTACTCTGAAGAAGTTGTAATACACTGATATTTTTTATAAACTGAACAAGGTTTAATTTGTATTTTCTCACAGTCATGAGTTTAATGAACACAATAGTATTCAAGAGACAGAGTCCTCTGATAGACGGGAAGGGCGAGCGAAGCGAGCCATGACCGGCTAAATATTCCCTCACCGCGACGGGAAACGCAAGTAACCAATAGCGCGGATGAATAAGTCACTAAATAAGTCGTCTCAAGGAAAATATTTGAATTCAAATTTTCATTAAATGCCACGACGGGGATTTAATGAAAATTAAAAAAAAATATTCTTGATTAAATAATTTTTATTTATAAATAAATAAGTTTGCTAATAAAAAAAAAAAATTGTGAGCAAAGACGCGACGGGAACGCTAGCATATATATATATACATATACATATATATGTATAAAAGAACATGTCATGGGTGATTCGTAATCAACGCCCAGCAAAACTACTGAAGATAAAATGAAGAAAATTTGTGTAAATGTTCCTCTTATGATGTAAACGTACACTATGAAAGGATTTTTTGAAATTCCCAATTTGAAGGGTTAAATGGAGTAACAATGAGATCTACTATATTTTTTTTTAATTTCTCGGTAATAAAGGATTAAAAAACTGAACTATAAAGGGTTAAATATCAACTTGATTTTTGGTGCGTGTGATCTTCATGTGAATATCTAAAAACCAATTTCTAATTTTTTTTAATTCGACCTTGAAAGGGGTGAAGAAAGGTAAAAATATTTTGAAGAATGACTGTAAATTTTTACCATTTTCGATCACACTAGATGATTTTTTGGAATGACGTTAAAAACTTTATAATATCTAAAAAACCATTTTAAATGTTTAAAAACTATTTTCCGTTTTTTTAAGTGCAATTTTTAAAGGAGTACGACGGTGTTCGGCGCGGCGGCTTAACCAGCATAGCCACAGCGACTGTTACTTTACGTGTGACGCGACTGGCTGCACTTGTCTCCGGTTGCCTGATTAAAAAACATAAAATAAAAAATGATTGACCGCGACGGGAAAGGGCAAGTAACCAAATAGCGCGGGCGAACAGATTCTAGTATATATAGATATATACACATAGAAACGCCATCGCAGTATCGTTATTGTGAGTTTCTTTTTACGATAATCATATTGTTCTTGCTTTGATTTTCCTCCTCTATTTTTTATAATATGTCTTTTAAAACAAAAATAATAAAATAAGCATCAAAAATATGTATTTTGATGTTCTGTGTTTCTATAAGCAGAGACAGACAGAGAGAGAGAGAGAGAGAATTTCTCTCTTACTAATAAGAGAGAAGTAATGTATGTGTTAATGTTTAATATGCACATTTATTCTTATTAAAATTTATATATCTAAACTGATTTGGTATTGTGGAGTCATGTAATTCAGAATGAAATAAGTGAAAGTATTACATCATCAACATATTATGAGGAGGAGTAGAGAACGAAAATTCATGTTTTCTTTATTTGTATCATATTATAATGAGTTAACTTTTTACGCGTAGGAAACATCTACCTACCTTGCTTACAAACATAACCAACATATAAGCAAAGGTTCTTATGGAAATATGTTTTCTATAATGACGGGTTAATCTGTGTAACGATTTGAATGCTCTCTTCTAAAACGGTCAGTCTCGGGTTCGATTCCGGACAAAGATCTGGAATTTTTTAGCTGTAACCGAAAGATGTTCATGTCCGAAGATCGTTATAATAGATGGAAGAAATATAAGGATACTTTTAGAAATTTGTAATGTATGTTTGTACGCTTAGGTACGGGTATCAAATTTTGAAAAATGAATTCATACGGGCGTTATCAATTATTAAAAGTGTTGCGTTATTATAAATAGTAAAAAAAATTAATATAATTAACATTCTAGTTTATTATCACTGGTAAATTAATATCCAGTATGCGTTTGATTAATATGTTAAATGCGTATTTAATTTTTTACTTTCTTTGATTACTTGTTTGCTTTAATCTTTACTTGTTCGTGCCTGTAAAAATTAATGAACAGTATATTATTGGTAATTGTTTCATTTTAATAATTATTTTATTTTATTCTTAAAATATTTGGCTTAATCAATCGATCCTTCAAATAAATATCTTCCGAAGTCTTGATGCGAATACTGCATTACATATGCATACATTCAGTGCGATTCACCTTGACGTATCGACCAGACACGAGCCACGAGTCGTTCCTGAAAATTTTACTTCCTGGTTTAATTAGTAAAGCGAAGAGAAATGCGGCTTCCTGTTACTTTATTCACAGAGTCAAATATAAGGTTGCGTAATATTAGCTCGCAGAGCCATTTTAGTAGGGGTGATATTAATCCCTGTAAGTGATACCTTCACTCGGTTCACCGCATAGATTGGCTGTATATTGAACTTCATTACTCTCAGAGAAAGCAAGTCTTACTACTGCCGGTTTCTTTGTTTGTTTAGCCTCCGGAACCACCGTAATATATTAGTTCAGAGGATGATATGTATGAGTGTAAATAAAGTGTAGTCTTGTACAGTCTCAGGTTGACCATTTCTGAGATGTGTGTTTAATTGAAACCCAACCACCAAGGAACACCGATATACACGACTTATTATTCAAATCCGTATAAAAGTATTTGTCTTTACTAGGATTTGAACCTTAGAACTCTCGACTTTTAAATGAGCTGATTTGCGATGACAAGTTCACCACTTGTGTATCTCAGAAGTTTTTAACGTACCAAATCTATGAGAAAAATTGTAACAGATAAGGTTAAATTAACAAATTTATGAACTCCTTTCTGTTGTGATAAAGTGGTTTGTACCTTGTTCATCGGTCGATGGAAAATAAAATTATTTAAATTAATCACTGCATTTAAAAGACGATTTCATCATTTAGATAATCTATTTGAATCGAGAAGGCAGATATATTCAGACTTTTTAAAAATTCCATCAGATTTAAAATTGTGGTTATCATTGTCTATCCTCGTAATACTGAAGTGAATTTTTTGTACAACAATAAAATATTCAGTTTTTTCTAACGTTGCCTTGTTTTACCGGATGACAATTATTGAATCTGTGTTAATTTAACCCTCTCAAACACCGGATACGTCTGCCCTTTGCCCAGCTCATATACTTTTGAGCGTAATTGCGTTTCCTTAGGTATTTTTATGCGTTTTATTCTCTTTGTTCGAAGCTGTTTCCAGTTATCTGATGTATAATTCCCATACATATCCGGTTCATCTTCTATGTTTGAAATGTAGTTGGTTACAAAGGGTCTACTATTTTTGCCCCTTTTTTTTAACGTACTGTACATAAATGCATTAGATCTGATTTTATTATGTTTTTATATCCGAGAAAAATTTGCCATTACATTGTACGTAATTTTTTTTTAATTCAATTTTTCTTTATTTCTGTGTTGCTATCTTTTTTTCATTTTTAACCAATCTTTTTCCTAAAATTTAAGCTTTGTATATTTAAATAACATTAGAATGGCAAGCATTTCCAACAATAATAATTTGAAAGAGTCTGTTAGAAACTGATTAAATGAATCAGAGCAGAGTAATTAGGGAAATGGTTTCGGTCTTGTTTTTAATTGCTTGTTAATGATTGTCTTCAGAATATTGTATCAGTCATTGTTACTCTCTTCGCAGATGACACAACTGTATCTACATCTGAACATAATTATATAAAAGGATTTGAAACTTTTACGTTAGCAGTTCATAAGAATTATTAACTGGATGGATTGTAACCATCTAACTCTATTTAAGTATGGGTAAAATCCTTGCATTGTGTCTTTCAGCTTGTTAATCGCGTGGATAGAATTGCCATTTATGATAACGATAATATCTTTGTTTCCCATAAAGCGAAATGTTTAATAACTTATCAAACCATTTAATAATCTTCCCATGAATTTATTTAAAATCCTATAAAAGATTTTCTTTTACAGAAATAATATTACTCTCCGATAAATTTTTAAATGACATTAATTAAAAAAAAGTAAAAATCTGAATTTTCCGTATCCCGTTCAACGTGTACATAAGTACGTGCTTAAATAATTTTCATTAACGCCTTCTGAATTGTGAATTATTTTGTATTTACTTTCACCGTTAAATGTAGAAACGTTCATGTATTTTTATCTTAAATAAGTAATATGGACACTTATTTTACAATTAATTGAGTATTTTGTGATGCTGTTCAGATCAAGGTCTTACCATGGTTTCCCTTGATCCAACCAAGCAGATGTTGGAACAACTCCGTTAAGAGAATCTACCAATTCCTGACGTGATCTATATAATGTATTATTATGTACTCTGATAATAAAAAAAGAACTATTTATTTATGTGGGAGGACATTCTTAGCAAAAAGCAGACGCATTTTGTTAAAGTTTTACTTCCTCTTTTTATTTAGTATTTATGAATATAAATAAATATTTTTACTGTTTTATTATCCAAAACGTACGATGTCCTCTAGAATTTTCTCGAATAAATTTTTCCATCGTTCTTCTCCGTCCGCATAAGTTTGCATTACTAGTCGAACTCCTACCTAAATGTATCGTATACTTAGAAGTTTCTCTTTTTAACTTTTTTTCACGATATCACCTTCATTGGGATTTTTAAAATCCCAGAGGTATATGCAAAATGGTATCCTTGTAAGTGTGGTATGGCGAAATTTCCGACAACAAAATACCATCTTTAAACTGGATTTAATACATTCTTTCCCAACGTTCAACAACAATTTATCCCTAGAGAAGAACGTAGAAATACCAAGAATCTCGTATTCAAAACACATTTTAGTCTTACATTAGATCTCTTCGAAAATTAATGATCGAGGTATACTCTGTTGTGTTATGACGGTAAATAATCTGTTTATTTCAACTATTAGATAATTGTCAATTATTAAAACAGTTTTAGTACGTATCAGCGCAAACACGAAATTCCTCCAATATGTTATGATATCGTGGGAGGGGGCAAACCGAATTATTCCAACTAGTAAATCTCTTATTCTGATCGGTAAATAACAATATAATACAGAGATGATATCAGAAATTAATAAATATGATTTTTCCGCGAATAAAAATAGAACTACACTAATATTTGACTGAATGGATCAAGAGAAGCTATGGTAAAACTTTAGTCAGAGCAACAAAGATACAACATGAAACATTCAGTTATACCATAAATGATTCAAGATTTTGAGGCAGATCATTAAGAAAAGCAATGGACCAAAAACACTTCTCTATGGAACTCCATGTTCTACATCCTAAATTAAGGTCTTAAATATTGCACGTGCAAGAATTAGTACTTTGTGTATTTCTTAATCCAATATAATAATAAATAGATAACCAACTCAAACTTAATTTGATTGAACTTGAACTTAAGTTTAATTATAGTATTTTATATTGGTATTTAAATTTTTATCTCTTTAAATGAAATAAGTAGCAGTTTTAGAACATATAATATATACATGAAAACCTGAAAATTATTGTAATTATTTAAATAAAAATAAGACTAATACTAAATTTATAAAAAATAACAACCGTCTTTAGTTTAAATCGGCTAATAAATATATTTCAGAATTATCTTTTTTTTATTAATTTAAATAATATTTTTTCTATATTGTTCTATTACATTTTATGGAAAAATTATTAATCCAAATTGAATTGATTTTATAAGGTCAAATTATACTCTTTCATTATATTATCAAAAATTAAAAACAAAGAAAAATAATTTTAATTTTTAAAATAATCACCTGTTTTTACAAAATTATGCATATACCTTTCTTAATTTTTCTTTCTTTTTTAATTTTATATTTTTTTTCTTTTTAATTCTAATTTTCCGATTGATTTTTCATTGAAAAAAGTTATTATAATAATTTAATTTTGATTAACAAAAATCACGTGTAGCTTGATTTTTACTACCTTTAAACGACAAGAGCGGTGTGGTTTTTTAAATAAATTAACAATGTTAATTTTAAAAGTAGAACTTTTTATAACCGGAAACCATATGTTTTACTTATTCTTTAGATAATATATTTTTATTTTTTATTCAAGCATTTAATTATATTTTATGTTTTATATTCTTGTTTCTTTTTTTCTTTGTCAAGAGAATTTTATTAATTGAAAGCGATAATTGTTATTCTTACTTTTACACTTTATTGTTGTTCTTATTAAATGCGTTGTGGATAAAGTAAAAGAGCAGTGTGTCAGCAGACCTAGACGGTCGCTTTAGCTATAATGGTTATACAAGTACAAACTAGGCCTACCGGACTGGTCGACCTCGATTAAATAAAATGTATTACTACCCGGACCATAACAGAACGGCACACCTGAGTCGCTGATGATGCAGCCGGACGAAATAAGACGTATACAAATATACATTAATGGAAAAAAAGAAAAAAGATAGAGTGAGGTCGATAAATAATGCTACATTTATTAAATAAAGGTGAACAGAGATAGAAATAGAACAGGTGTCTAACTTCATTGCAGTCTTACCAACCCTGTTTGTGTAAATAATATCGTTTACCTTTTTTGTCTTTCTTTTAACTTTGTTTCTTTTATGGTAGTGTTAACATAATGCTGGTTAAAAATAAAAAGTTACGTACGTAATAAATATGTTATTTGAAAAAAATAAATGTTAATAAAAAATTAATCGTATTACCTGAAAGTTAAATTCGATTTCATTTTGATAATTTACGTATTGCTCATAAATTTGTATTTTTTTTGCAGTTTTTTATCTTCAATATTATACAATGACATTTTCTTAATTTTGTTTAAAAATGTACTCTTTACATTTCTGTATATATTTTTTTACTTTCTGTTAAAGCATTAAGGAAAAAATTGGTATAAAAATGACCCCTCTTAAGAAGTGTAATTCTCGATGTTTTTATGTCCCTAAGCTAAAAAATAAAATAAAGAAACCATAGGCAATTTTTTCTCTTTCTTTCTTTCTCTGTGCGGGTGCGCGCGTTCACGTGTTAGTCACTTACTTAATCTTATATGTAAAAACGATTTAGTCTAAAACTAAAAAAATTGATATAAAGATATGTAACATACAGTATTGTATGTGTATTAGGGCGATTGATTTCACTTTATTTATTTTTAAATTGTATGAAACTATGGGGAAATTCTGATGTAAAAAGATTCTATATTTCGAAAAAAGCTGGCATTAAGGAAGATTTCATCTCGATCAGTTTTTGTTCCTGTACTGATTTGAAATTGCGTATAACACACGATTCACTACGTAAAGGGTTACGATTACTTTCTACGGATATGACCTGAGTAAAGCATCTGGTAAAGAGGTAAAGAGGCACCGGTATAGCCTCTTTCTCTGAGAATAATGTTGCTCACTTTATAAAAAGATCCCTTAGTGAATAGAATGAAAATTTCACTGGGTGGTCTGAAAATTACCTCCATTTCGATGGGCTTTGCTGCCATTACCCATTTGTGTATTTGGTTTGATGAAGAAAGCGACGGGAAACCGTTTTACTTTCTCTATTTCATTTGTAAGCCTTGAATGGCTACGTTATTTTCAGGATTGACTTATTATTTACGTATGTCAGGTGCTACAACCATTATATTTATGGCGCTTAATATACTTGCCTAATCATGTAAAACTTTTCAGACCGACTTATATTCATTTTCCCTAGTAAGTCTTGCACGGGGTACTTCATTTTCTTAGAGTTGACTATATCATTTTTAGGATTTAAATATGACTAATTTAAGTATAAGATGGACCACTGAATGTAAAAATAGGTAGAGAAAAGATTATGGAGGTAAGAAGAATTTTGTTGTTTGGGAAGTAGAATTACTAAAGATGGACGAAGCAGGAGCGATATAAAATGCCGAATAGCACAGGGAAACGAGCCTTCAGTCTGAAATATAATTTGTTTACATCAAAAATTAATTTAAACGTCAGGAAAAGATTTTTGAGCGTATAAGTTTAAAACGTAGCTTTATGTGGAAGTGAAACTTGGACGATCGGAATACCTGAGACGAAAAGATTAGAAGCTTTAGAAATGTGGTGCTACAGGAGAATGTTAAAAATCAGATGGGTGGATAAAGTGACAAATGAAGAGGTGTTGCGGCAAATTGATGAAGAAAGAAGCATTTGGAAAAATACAGTTAAAAGAAGAGACAGACTTAGAGACCACACATATTAAGGCATCCTGGAATAGTCGCTTTAATATTAGAGTTAATACCGTTTCTATAAAATAATGAAATAAAGTTTCGTCGTTACACTTTCATAATTCCAGTCCACAGTAACTTTCCGAACATGCTGAAGAAATGCCAAACCAAATCTTGTTAAAGTAAAAAGATGATCTTATAAGAAAAGAGCAAAAAACATTAACAAATCATTTATTATTGTACTTTTAACGAGCCCTAAAAAAAGTAATAATAGTAAAATAGATGTTGTACCATAAAAGAGGTTCAGTAAATATATTAATTGTTAGTAATTTTTTAAGAGGCACACCACAGAATTCAAAAATTTGTATGACGTACTTAAAAAAAAAATCAGCGTCAGAATAACAATATAATTTTATCATTTAAGCAACGGGAGAATTCACAGAATAATTAATTAGCTTTACAATATTTATCGCAAAATAAATGACGCATTATACTGTGGTGTATTGAATTGAATATATTTTATAATATTTGCGTCATCCACCTCAATACGTATACTTTGCCTAAGAGAGCTCTTTATCTTTAAGTGTGTTTGTATTTAATAAAATACATAAATCCACATAAGAAATTTGTAATCTGCAGAAGTCACGTAATTATAAATTAAAAAGGAGAATTTTGTGGGATCAATCATGAGCAGTTAACTTCAAACTTCTTTAACATGTAAATTATTTTTCAGTAAACCCTTATAGTAAAATAAGAAGTTATTTGTGTTTGTTTTATATTACCTTAATAATAGGATAGTTAATAATTGGGGATCCTAAAATATAATTGAATTTTTATTACTTTTTATTAAACAAATTAATATAGACTTTTTATTTCATTTTTAAAATAACAGCCATTATAAGCATAAAAACTGCTTTTGAATTATTAAACTAGACGCGATATTACTGTGTCGTTAAAAAAAAAGAAATATGGCAGTGAATTGCATAACTTTCCCGGCTACATCGGTCAAATTATGCAATCCATTTAAGAAGAAGAAGAAGAAGAAGAAGAAAAATTAAGAACTTCCCCGTCAAGGAAGGAATATTAAGTTATTTTGGTGACTTTATTGTTTAACAAAGTACGTCTTAAGTGTTAATAATTTGAAATCGCAAAAAAATTATTTATCTATTTTGAGGGCTTCAAGCGGAATCATTCGGTTAAAATTAATTTTTTTAAAAATAATCCCTAAGTAGTGATAATAAGTTTAAAAAGATAACTTTTTGAAATTGTTTAAAAAATACGATACAGTCATATAATTCTAAATAAACAAGAATTTAATTTTCTAAGAAAGGGGTGAAAGGTTTTGGCTTTTTTCTTTTTTCAAGAAATATTAGAGAATAAGTGGTGTCAAAAATTAAGATTTTTACATTTTAAATGCAATGGTAACTTGCGAGATGGATTTAAATTTTTTTTTAATTTTTGGTTACCACAGACCATTGGAATGCGGTGGCCCAAAACGTTTTATATGATTTAAACGGCTATTAATGTAGAAAATATAGATGCAAAAAAACTTCCATTCCCATTAACTGTTTTTGAAGCAAAAACAAAAAAATTACCAAAAAAATATTAAAAAAAAATATTTTTGAGCAAATTACCAAAAAACGTTATTTTTTGGTAATTTGTGATTTTTTATAAAAAACTTAACTTCTGTAAAAACCATTTTGCTTAACTGCCCCAGTAAAGGTTTGAAATTTTTATTCGGTCAAAACACTCCCACCTCTTTTTCCAATTTTTGCAAACGTTTAATACATCTTTTCCTCCCGAAGGTAGTACCTAATTACTAAGTCTGAAAAAAATCGGTCAACGGGGTTTCGAAGTTAAAAGACCAATACTGGTCAACATTCTTTCTATATATAAGCACAAACGTCCGCCTGACAAAAACACATTTTTTGAATTGGGAGCATTGGAATAAAAAAATTTTTTTCTCATATTATTTACAATTTTATCAAATCTACTTTTTTTTGGTCAACAATTTAAAATATAGATATAATTCCGTAACAAAGCATAAAAAAATTAATTTTTTTAGAATTTATTTTCGACCGATCGAAAGCGGGGAAAGTAAAAATCATACAAAAAAATTGAATAAAACTATTAGTATCATCAATCTTTCGTGCGTAAAATTTTAAAACAACACGTACGAGTCGTTCTTCATTTTCTTTTTATTGCAGTGAAAAAATACGGCTATAAAAAACAGCGGTAAATGCTTAGTATTCTGTCACGTAGTACATCCAACCCTTCTTTATCAGTCTATTTAGTACCGGTTCTATTAAACAATTTTTAAAACCATCATGAATTTTTTGTAAAAAAGATCATTCCGGGATCTCACAGAGATATTACGATAAAATTTTTGTATCGTTGGAATCGGCAGTACAATACAAATTCTATTTTAATAATTTTATAGCGAAATAAAATTATGGAGACGCGTGATAGACGTAGAATTGAAACTATTTTATAAATTAAAAATTTGCGCGTGGAACGGCAACTATTTCGTTTAAGTACGTCTCGTTGCATTGAATTATCTAGCTACTTACTAGTCTATCATGCGTCTCCATAATTTTATTTCGATTTGAAATTGTTATAGTCGAATTCATGTTACGCTGAGAATTCCAACGATATTAAATTTATCGCAAAACGCCCATCAGATCTCGGAATGTGCTTTTTTTTATGAAAAAAACGTCATTTGGGTATTAAATATCGTTTAATCGAACTGGTTCTATTATTTTTTTATAATCTAAATTTTTACTTTTCCAGGAACTTTCTTTTTCTTTAATTTTTTCGCCAATGAAAAAAATTGATAACGATACGCAAGTTTACATGTTATTCAAAAAAGAGTGATACATTTGAAATTAATGGTATAAATTAATTTTATTTTGTACAAGAAATCGATTTCCTACCATCCGTAGAATTTTTGTATTCGTTTTACGTGTTCTGTTTGGCTTTCTTGAATCCGTTAAAGGAAATGGTGGTTTTTATCATTAGTTATAATTATTTTTTAGTCCCTAAGTAAATGAGTCCGCTTCTGTTTTTTTATGCTGATGAATGGGATTATAACGCAGTGTAAGAGGCAAAAAAGAGAAATCATATTGGGAACTGGAGAATAAGACCTTGAGTTTGCGGATGATGTGGCATTGTTAGCTATGAATCAGGAGGACTTACAAAATTCTGTAAAGGAACGGAAATCAAGGGTAGCGGAGGTTTATGTATCTCCCTACAAAATCGCAAAACCTGGACGAAAAGTCCCTTGCTGCTCTGTTTTTCTTTCACCGGGCAGGTATTTATTTAATGGCGGTTATATATATATTTTTTGTTTTATTTATGAATGGAATTATTTATTGCGTTCCGATCCTTTAAACCAATAAGAAAAATGATGACTAGGGCTGACTTTGGGAGACTAGCCGCGTAAGTGCTTCGTTCTCCCGGCGTAATTCTCTTTCAGTCCGCCCCTGAAGTCCTTTCGATGTTAAAGCCTTCCGGGCTAGCAGGAATGCGTCTTTTGGGGGCCGTAGTGTTTGGAGAATGCAATACATTCTCTTTGCCCAAGGGCCTGTGCTGGCGATGACATAATTGTAAGATGTAATCATAAAAGTCGTACTTCCGATGTGAACATACCAGACAAAATTATTGTCTTTCGGCGTTATAACTATACCTGTATTTGTATAAAGTATTGCAATTTTCAAAAATTACTATATAATCTTTTTTTTTCAAGGCCACGTCAAACTCTGAGATTCGCTGTTGGATTACCCGATATGGAGATTCCCGGCCTGGTTTATCATTCAACTCGACCTTGCGTCCCGCCATTCACGGAAGTTCGTCTAACACTGCGTGAGGCCTCTTCCTTACGCCTTACAGTGCAGGATCTTCTTGGCAGATGTATCTGAGACACCGGGGCTTGGACTCTCGGCCCTTTCAAATAGTCAGCTCGCCTATACTACACCTACTTCCTATACGAAATTCGGTAACTGAATGGGCTAGCGCTTTTGAACAGAGAGGTCTGCAGATCAATCCTGAGAAGAGTAAGGCGATGTGCGTGAGAAACAGAAGGATAAACCGGATTTAATTATTTAAAATAAATGGATTAAGTCTGGAACAGGAGAATGGTTTCGTGTAGCTAGAAACAAAATTTCTTCAGAAAATCTATAATACGATATTTTCCCCGGTTTTAATGTGTCACACAGAAAGTCTGACACTGCTGGATAAGAGTAGGCTGAATCGCTAACATATCTGGGACGGGTTGTGCAGAAAACAAACCGTAATAAAATTAGGAACACTACCGTCAACTGAACCAAGAACCATAGGTTCAGAATGTGGAAAAAAGAGCTTTGGAATGGTTCGGTCGTGTGATGAGAATGAACAAAAATAGACTCTGAGAATGGTAATGGAGGCAAGACAAGGTGGAGTATTTGAAAAAGGGCGGCCAATAGTAGATTGAGGATTCCCCTTTGGGAATTACAGCTATATACATAGCTAGAATTCTCAAAGGGGAAAACTTTTCAGGAGGGAGAAGAATGGTAACGGACCGAAACGTGTACAAGAAATGAGTATGTGCACTTAACGGCACAAAGGGAAAGATAAAGAAGAAGGAGAATTTCCTTAAATAGGAAAAGGGAAATTATAAATAAAAAAAAACTTGTGCTCGTAGTAAGAGAACTCCGTTATGAAATCGATATAAAATTTTCAAATACTCCAGTATAATCGATATATCCCGACCCCGAATAACAGAGGTTTATTCATCTGTATGTTAATATAACTCAAACGTAGTATTTTATGTTAACGTAAAAGGATTAGCTCGTTTCCACCGTTACCAAAGTTTAGCGTCGTAACAAAAGATGCTGTTATTTATAGGCTCTGATTCAATAAAACTACATAACTTTTCTGGAGACTTCCGGAATATCAAACGAATTAATTAAATAAATCAACATAGATCGTACTGTTTATTCTTCTAAATCATAAGTGAAATGAAGAGAGTGTTGGTAATTTTTGTCAAGACTGGTAATTATTAGTGGGTATGGAAAGACTCTAATCGTGAAGGAACTCAAATGCCCAAAAAATTAACATGATGTTTATTATTATTTTTTTATTTTTTTTTTTTTTAAGAAAAATAGAAATAAAATAGTGAAGTGATGAAAATTGTTGTAAATGTTTGTTTTTATTTAATCTTTCAGTATCAATTATTGTACTGCGCGATCAAAGAGGTAGATAGTTTTTGTGGTGGGAAAAGAGGGTAAATGGTGATTTTTCGCAAATATCTCCAATATAATAAGGGTTTTATTGTCCACAAATGTTAACAGTTTTTTAAGCTTAAAAAATTCCCCTTAATTTAATTTTTCCTTACTGTAAGATAAAAATTTAGTAAATACAGTGTTTTGATAGTTCAATCTTTTTTTGACCACATCCTTTTAAAAAAAATCTTATTTCCATTAAAGCATAAAAAAAATTATAGAAATATATTTCATATAAAACAATCGACATTAATACATCAAACAATAATAACTTTTCCTCATCAAATATGGAAGAGCTGCTTTAAAACAGTCTTAAGTAGTATTGAGATAAATCTACGACCATCTCACGAACTACATATCGTTTAGCGGTATTTCATTGATTATAAACAACCTTCAGCCGCATTCTTTATGCAAGATTTCCGTTTTATTAAAAAGAACTATTAAGCGAAAGAATTCGGGATTCCTTAGCTGCTGATATTAGAATATATTTTTTGTTATTTCCATGAAACACTAATTTTATTTTTATCATAATCTTAGGTTCTGACTTTATCATTACTGTAAACTAATAAGTAAGTAGAAAAAAGAGATTTGTAAGGATTGGTCACAGTAAATAATGATATCATATCCCTTGAATTAATAGGTTAAATATTGATTTATTCATTCAGATAATGTTTCATACATTTGGGAACGGTTTCTGAGTGTAGCTTAAGGTGTGTGATTGTGTTAATTTCACTTATCTCATTCTTTGTTCCGCTTTGGTAATTAAGATTATGCATAAAATATATTTTATACTAAACTCCACGTAACTTGTCGGGTGACTTTGCCGTGTTATTGTGTTAACAAAAAAAATATCATAGAAAACATTTAATTACATGATTAGAATCGTCAATATTTTCTATGTAAAATGTATAGAAAAGCAACATTTGCTTGTTTTATTTTTATTGGTTTAAAAATAGAAGAAAAAAACCACATTTTTTTAAAGAAATTATCGGAAAATTGAAATTTAGAACAATTATAAAAAACCTAAAAATAAAATGTTAATATTCTTGCAAGTTGTTCATCTGACCTTTATTTAATTATTACACTGCCAAACACCAATTCGAATAAACTTCCATATCGTATTTTACAAAAGAAACGCGTTCCGGGATCTGACGAGCGCTTTGCGATCAATTTGGTATCGTAATAAATATTTCTTATATAAATTGTATTATATGTAATTTTTTTATTATGATCTGTATGCAGAATAAAAAATTATATACGAGATCTGTTCAAAAAACAACCGAAATTTTTTAATTACGCGCCAACAGAGATATTTATTGATGTGCGGTTGGCATCATCGTGCTCCGCATAACCTTCTCTGTAACTACACGTTCTTGGATTGTTGTTATCTCGTTTAGTTTTTGTGTTATTGTTGTTTTAGTACAATATCTTTAAGCGTTATCGATTTTTGTAATGTACGATTTTTTTATGATTGAACTTTTGTTTCAATGTCGTAGCCGTAAACCCAGCTTTCGTCTCCCGTTACGATCCTTTGCATGAATGTTTCATCGTCATCGGCTTGTTCAAAGAGTTGCCGGCAATTATCCACTCGATGGATAATTTTTCAGTCAAAATGTCACGGCATGATCCAATCGAGATGCTAAATCTCTCTGCAAGTTCACTGACAGTCAGTCGGCGATTTGCACGCACCAGGTCGCTGATTTTCTGAACGTGTGTGTCATCAGTTGAAATCGAAGGGCTTCTTGGTCGAGGGTCATCTTCAATTGACTGACGACCACTTTTAAATCGTGAAAACCATCGCAGCATTGCGTAACACCCAGAGTATCATCTCCGTAAGCTTGTTTCAAAACTTGAAAAGTTTCTGTGAAGGTTTTCCCCAGTTTCACGCAAAGTTTTACGTTGTATCGTTGCTCCCGAAAAGCACACATTACAAAAATCGCTACTAACACTTAAACACGTTGCACTCAAATAACAATAACATGATAACATGAAAATAAACGAGATATCAACAATCCAAGAACATGTGGTTACAGAGTAGGTTATGTGGAACACAATGCCACCAACCTCACGTCACTAAATATCTCCGTTGCGCCGTAATTAAAAAATTCCGGTTATTTTTTGAACAGACCTCGTAGATCACATATTTATAAGATAAATTATAAATATAAAAACAAAATTAAGTTTAAAAAATAAACATAATTAGTGTCAAATTTCTTATTTAAGAAAATATATATGGAATAACATTAAAAAAAACATTATAAAAAATTCATTATTCAGATGCAGTATTTGAAAATTATTTTAATACATATTTATGTATACGTTGAACGGGATGTAGAAAAATTAGTTTTTTTATCCATTTTTTGTACGACTGCTCAAAAAGGAGTGTAATGTTTTAGGGTGTATGTATGTACGTACGTTTTTTCCACCGTAGCAGCTCAATGGCTGAACCGATTTAGATGTATGACCCCACGTTGGAATCCTTACCTTACCGGGAGTGTCAATGACTATATAAATATATGTATTTATGTTTAAATAAATTTAAAAAATTAGAAAAAAATTATACTATATGAAAAATTGTCACCTGTACGCTCATTAATTATCCTATATTAAAGAGGAATGTTTGTCAGCAAGGTTTTTTTGGCGGTCGTGTTTTTTTAATTTTTTAATTTATCTCTTCTTTATTAAGTACTATTTAAAAAATCAGAGTAATTATATTTCTGTAAAAGAAAATTTTTTAATCTTTTTTTAAATAGATTGTTAAAAAGATATTTTAAATGGATCGGTAATTTATTAAAAATGCCATCGGAAGTAACTTAAAATAAAGCCCTTTCTCGTAAGACGTAGTATTATGTTGAATTATACAAAAAGAGTTCCTTGTTTGGTTTGGTAGAATTGGATATTGTTATTTTTTAAGACTAATGTTTTTAGATTATTGTTTTTAGCAAAGATTTTAAATTAATAAATATAAACACAAATACAAGTAATTATTTAAATATAGGTCTACACGATTCATATTTATGAGCATTTTTATATCTTAAAAACTAGTTCTGATTTTTTTGAGAGATCATCCAAGAGGTTACTTTCTTTACGTGGGAATATGTGTAGATATAATAAATAGTTGATGAAGAAGAAAAGCTTAACGTTTTTATTAAAACGTTTCAAAGCAAAACGATACGGTTTGATTTTGTTACAAACGAAATCAATTTGATCATCCCACTAGAACTTTTCATCTAAAAAAAAAACCAGAAATTACTCTTTACGGTGGAACGGCAATACTACTTTACTTTTATCATCGATTGTAATTCTATCTACACGATTAGCAGTGTTATGTCTGCATGAGAATCACAATGTAATAATGGTTTATCGTTATTATTTAAAGTTAGATGGTTACAATCCATCCGTAAACAATTTTTTGAACCGATGACATAATTTTCATGTCATTTTAAATAATTATCTTGAGATATAGACACAGTTATATCATCTGCTAAGAGGGGTAATAAATCGTTCAAGAATTTTTGAGACGGATCATTAATAAACAATTATAAAAGCAAGGGACTTGCTTCATATATGCTTTTCTACATGAATGAGGACCTAAAGTTTAAATATATCTTCGTATCAAAGAATGAAATGTCAACTACTTGTTTATAGTAGTAAGTTATGATTTAACCAGTTGTAAGCAGTTTCTTTAATACCATAGCTATTAAGTTTTTTCATCAGTAAAAAATGTCTAAATTAAATCGAATGATCTTATTGAGATCGCAAAATATTGAAAATGAATTGTTTTATTATCTACGAAATTTAAAATATTTTCTAAATACTGGAAAATGGCTGTGTCAGCAGACAATCTTTTTCCAAAACTACGCTGAAGGTTTGTTAGTTAGTTATTATTTTCAAATAATGTCAAAAGTCGGTTTTTCATAATTTTTTTCAAATACTTTAGACAATACGGACAGTAACACAATTAAGCTATAATTTTATAAATTAAGTACTGAATCTTTCTTATGGGGAGGGGGTAATAACAACGGAAAACTTAGGGCAGCTGGGAAATACTCTATTATTGAAATAATAGCATTTTTATAATTGCTATTATTTTCCTTTTTCCAGGCCAAATATTTTCCTTTTTTAGTTATAAATAAATGTATTAATATCCTTCTCTGAATGTACTTAATAAGCGTGTATGAGTCGTCTTTATGTTTTCACCATTGGAATGTCAGTAGAAATTTAGACATAATCAATGTGGCGATGAGAGAATGCTCCCGCACTTCAGCGACTGCAAGTATTCCCGACCTTGGTCTCACGCATTAATTACCTCTCAATACCCGTTTATCAACTATACATATATTTTTCATTTTACATATATTTTTCATTTATATCATTTGTGTAATAAAAACATCCTTAATGATATGAAAAACAATTAAATCTTCTACTTTGTAAAGAAAAAGACACATACAAACTCGCGAGTACAGTTTTTTGTTTTTTTTGTTACGAATATCTCGAGACGTACATTACTCTTAAAATGAGGGTGTAAAACGTAAGCACAGGTAGACTTCACGTTACCCTATTTGTCAAATGGCAACACTGTATTCTAGGTTAGCTACACATCGCAGTTGAAATAACTTTCCCACACATTAGCATTACTCTAATCCTTTATATCGTATCGACTGTTTTTCCAAGAGCATATGAGCATATATTGGTTTTGAAAGCACATTTCGCGTAAAAATCCTTCAAATATGAAAAAAAAAGTTTCAATCGAATTTTTCTCCAAGTCTGAAGTTCCTAATTAGCCAGCAGTATCAGATGTTCGATACCTAAATATCAGAACGGAACGCAAAGGTAGCAGGAGAGTTCATTATCTCCCTACTAATTGCAGAACCTGGACAAATATCCCTTGCTGCTGTATCTTTCGTTTATCGGGCGGGTCGTTATTTATTTAATGAAGGTTATAGATTTCTTTGTGTTTTATTTTGGGATGGAATTGTTATTTGAGTTCCGATCTTTAGTCCGGTGAAAAATAATTGACCGGAGCTGATCGTGGGAGACTAAGCGCATATGAGCTTCGTTCTACCGGCATAAATATCATGAGTGGGAATGAATCGATACGTTCCTGGCCGACCATCTTATGAGTTCTAGAAGACGTGAATGAAAATTTAACTAACTCGTCCTAGAAAATAATTTAGGAAGTTTTTCTTAGAGATCGGGCTGTCTACATGTAATATTTTCAGGGCTGTAATAAATTAAGAAGTGGATATTCACTGCATCGGTATTGTTTTTTAAAAGAAAGAATCAGATTATGAAATGTGCATACAATATTGTAGGAAAAAGATAAAAAATATAATTTACATGTTGGATCGTGTTTATTTAGTAATAATGGATGGATATGTAAATAATCAAAATAGACGGACATGGAGCGGTGAAAATGATTCTTTTTTATGAACTATCATTACATACACATAAAATTTGTGGGGTTCTGTGTGTTGAGATCTTCTGCTGCCACCAGATATGTTCTATATTTTTTAAATAAAACTGTAAAAAGTGTGATTTATTGTGATTTAATCCGACATTTTACTTCAACATGATAGCGCTAGCTGTCTTACTGCTAATAACATTGATACAGGAATCTAATAATCGCCTGATTTCAAAACGTACGGCTATCATAATCTCCAGACCGTGCGTAACTGATTTCGTCTTCCTTTGTGAATATTTAAAAAGCGGGATCTTCGCATTATATCCTCGCATATGTTAAAACTGCAGTAATATATTTGTTTAGTATTTTTAAGGGCGTTCTGGATGCAAATACGTATATTCTTTGCACATTAGACATAACAAAAGGAAATTATTATTCATAATAGTCCTTAGTTCTTATCAGACCCTTCTGATATAACTTATCTTAAATAAGTGTTGCGTATTGCTCTCCTAGTTACGTAAATTTGCTTACTAAATCATACTGTTACCGAAAATGTTCTGCGCCGTCCATTCTTCTTTCTATATTGACCGGAACTTTACATAATTTTTCCAGCTACAATATGATTTGGATACAACAAAAAAATCTTTCAATTTTTAAAAATCTCAATTATTACATCAAAATAGAATTTGCGCGAACGGTCATTTGATGGATTTCATCTACTACTCAAAAAAAATCTGGCAGTGTAATAAATCGATACATAAAAGGGAAATAGATATTAAGAAGTTACGCGATCGGAAGGCGGTCGATCATCCTTCAAACGAAAAATTATTTTAATTTGGTTTGCCTTAATTATTTGTTACTGAACCGTATTAAAATAGGAGGGGAAGGATACATTGTTAAAATTGGTGAATCGTGTTTCACACGTAAATAATACACGGTAGGAAAATATATCTACATCAATTAGTTTTTGGAGGCGTATGTCGCAAAAATGCTGTACCCGATCTTAGTGTAACCGACTTGCGGAGAGAATAACCGCAGCCTGGATAATGATGAATATGTCCATCTCACTGTTAGCTAGTAAAAAAATTGAAGACCCTTCCGCAAATGCTTACAGTCATTCAAATGATATAATTGGATATGGCTGCCGCAAAAAGAACTCAAAAGAATCAAGTACAGAATCAGTAGAAGTCTTTTCAAATCGTATATTCGAAGATATTGTTGAATTCTGATCAGTACAATGAGTAAAATGGTTGTAGGCGAAATATAATATATTTTATACAGTCTTATATGTTATAAAAATTCTAAATTAAAATTCGCATTTGATTCAAAAATTATATAATACGAAAGATCCATAAGTATAGTTTTTCGAAAAAATCCTTATACACCTGATTAATTGAAAACCAACTAAACTCACTTGACCAAACTGAGAATTCAAACGTTATTAAACAAATATTATTAAAAGTACAAATGTCAAAAAATGGGTAAAAACCTGATTACTCGAGTAAATAACATTCAACGTTTATCGTGTTCTTTCGACATCTTTTTTTTAACCACACGGGCAACCGGTAACCGACTAAAACACGTTGTCTCGGTTGACCTGATGTGACGCGGCGATGACTAACCACCACCCTACAGCATTGTTCACCATTTAGACCTTCCCGTCGGAGTCCCAACCGGTTCATTGAAGCCACACGACCTCCGCTTTTGGATGCTGTGTGGCCTCTCCCCAGTTGAGCTACCCTTCGCGTTCCTATCTCTAGTCGAGGTCCAAGTATGCCTCCTCTTAGAACATCTTGGGTTTGTGTAAGACTTACTCTGATGAGTAGTCGATCATTTCTTTCTACCCACCCTTTTATCTTATCTTTCTACACTTTTTCTTTATCGTCGGTTCTGTTAATGGAGTCTTAATATCGCTAGGTTCTCCGTGCTGAAGTATTGTGAAGAATCAAATCGACCTTCGGTATTCCGGTGAGGGGTGGCTATCTACGGACCGATCCGAGAATTCCATTATCTGTTCAGTGTCTTCACAATAAGCCAAAAAATAATTTTGTCTTCACAATAAGCCAATTCAGGTTCGATCTGAATTGCCTGAGACAATATCAGCTGTAATTAAAAAAACAAACAATATATTGTGAAGTTAAAGATATATGAGATCTAACTATTTTTGTAATTTAACTCTTTTTTTTGTAAAAGGAAAGAAAAAACAGTTCAAAAGTTTAACATGCTTTAATAACAACATTCAGGCCGTATCCTTGTTGAGAGATCGTAACACAGTAAAAGTCACGTAATATTTTGTACAATGATATGTGGACGGTTGTTAGCATTAATAATAGTTTTATGTGTTACATTTCAAATTAAATTGAAGTAAAGTGAGAGAATTTAAATGAAAAGCATAACTAAAATTAAATTTTTAAATTAAATTTAATAAATTGATGGTGATGATGACGCGACGAGAGAAACTAATACAATGCTGTTCTATCTATTCTCCTCCTTTCACCCCACCCCTCCCCCCGTTCCTCCTCTTCCTCACACTTGTTGCCGGGTCGATTTAATACCGCACTACTAAATACATTTCACTTTACAGATCTCGTTTATTTCATTCATTGTTTTCCTACGATTCAATGAACGTGTATGAATGGAAAAAAATAATTGTAATAAATGTACATTATATTGCATTGTTTATTATTATTGCACTTGATATACTACGACTTATTTAACGCTGTTTTGTTATTTGCTTAGAAAAAAAGGTGTGCAATAATGAAAGAAATTTATATCATGTGAAATGTGTTTAATTTAAATAAATATTGTATCGGCTAACAGCTAAAAACTTTTCTCATAGTTCGTTTTTTACATGTATTAAAATTGTCAGGTACTGTTAGTTTATCTTTACTGTATAATAAAAATATTTGTTTAATTAATAAGTATCTAAACTTATCTATTTTTTTTATTTTATCTGTTTATAGAATTATGTGAAATTTGTTAACTGATATCAATCATCTTTTTTATTTTTTTTATTTTTAGTTTAAATATGCATTGCACACTACTCATTTCTGTTTAGAATCTTTCGGTTTGATATTATCGTGTTTGGATAAGTTACCTTTATAAAGTTTGTTTTCTTTTATTGCTTTTATGAAACAAGGAAGATCGATTTACATGTTAGTGTTACAATCTTGAGTTAACTAAATAAAATACAGAACTTAGAAATAAATATTAGGATATAAAACACATGAAATAGTGGTCTGTTCCTT
Organism: Lycorma delicatula; assembly: GCF_047948215.1. NCBI lineage: Eukaryota > Metazoa > Arthropoda > Insecta > Hemiptera > Fulgoridae > Lycorma > Lycorma delicatula. The sequence goes on along the minus strand of NC_134459.1, from coordinate 140,370,210 downwards.
TCTAAGCTTCTTTTATCTTATATCATTACTAAAATAAGATTTTTTAACTAGGTAAAATGCTCGATTAGGTTCTAATCGTTAATATCATCATTCCCCTTGTTGAAGAGAGGAAATGTAAATAATGCATTGACTTTAGTGTAAACTATCTCTCCAGTTTTTTTATTATACTTTTAATGTTTTTGAACATTTATTGGTATTGCTCTTTCTTTGAGAGAAATTATGTTCAACAAATATCCAGACTTTGTGGTGAACAGTGAAAATGTACTGGTTATAGGAATGCTTATTAGCTTTGAATTTTGATTTGGCTTGTTAAAAAAGAAACCGAAAAGCTGTTTGAAATAATTCTAACTTTTTCAAAGAAACCTGGCAGAGATTATTTATCATCATTTTTGAGATTGGTCTTGTTTTAGATCATCTGCAACCTTTTGATTAATTCAACTTCCATGGTGGAAGTAGTAGCACCTCTTTTTCTTCCATTCAGAAGGTTCTGAGTTCGAATCTTAGTAATCTATGGCATTATTCACTTTCTAAAAAATTAATTTATAATCATCAAAAAAAGCCTGTAGTTACCGAAATGAATAAATAGATAATGTATTTACTGTATATTTTGTTTTTGAGAACTTCTAGTGCCTTGCCCCTTTATCGCACCGTGTCAGGGCTCACATGTCATTATCCCTAGTTCCATTGACCCTGATTCTAGCCGTATAGCCCTGGTCCCAGCGCATGATCATCATAATAATTTGATGAGTGATTTTCAGACCGGGTCAGGTTCCTGAGATTTGTTGCCCATCAATGAAGTGGATTTTCATCATAAGGCGATTTAGCTAAAGCCAGTTGACTGCACCATGATTGGGTTCGTGGTTGAAATCTATGATAGATTTTAGAGCAGATCTACCGACAACAAAATTCCTTTGATTTTAGCAAAGGTCTGCTGAATTCAAGGAAGGTAGATTCACTTGTTCCTCAGGCAGATATAGTAAACACATTTTGAACTTTGATTTGCTAATGGGATTGCCAGTGGGAACTAAATTTTGTATAATAAGATACATTTGCATACATTAGATTTATTACTGACCAGCAGGGTGTGGATGATACATTCATTGGTTGGAAGTTGATAACAGAGTTGCAGTTAAAACTCCATTTAATTAATTTTGTTTTAATACATATATTTTGGAAATAAATTTCAGTTATTACTTCCCATTATTATTTTTATTTTAAATAAAAATTAGTAATTAAACATGCAATTGAAAGGTTTTTGAACTTATTAATAATAATTTTTAAAAGCCCTAAAATAATGAAAAAAGAAAATAAATACAAAAAATTCTACTCAAAAATTCCTTAGAGGAGGTTCTAACACCTATGTTTAACTTTCACTTTAGTATCTGATAAAATTTTATTTGTATTTTTTTATCTATGTTTCAATACAAATAAAGGGCTATGCTGAGCATTTCTTGAAATAAACTGTTAAACACGATTACGATTGTTATACAACCATCATTAGTAGACACTTCGAAAAAGTAAATAAATGAATTTAAAAAAAAGGTAATTATAAAAAAAATCTATTAAAAAAAGAGTATTAATTTCATATTATTATTTAGTTTTTAAAAAATATTTGTCAAAGTCTAAATAAATCTACTGTTAAATTTAAAAAAAGTTTTTATGAACAGTTTCTGAGCATAATTTTGCTTTCCAATTTATTTCATGGATATCTCCAATAGTGTTCATTGATAATTACTATCCTTGATCTTATTAGGATCCTTGATTATCTTTAATAAGGCAGCATTAACCCATATCACATTTATGTTTAAGTAGCTGAAATTAATTGATATTTTGAATAACATTTATACCTATATTCAAATAGAAAACATGAAACATCTGCGAGTACAATTATGTTTCTATAATTGTAATCTGGGGAAAATATGTTAGAAATACATGTAGTGATTTTAATTCAAAGTAGAATTGAATATAAATAGTCTAGCTACAAAATATAAATTAAAAGATTTTTTAACTTCGTTGGTGTTTGAAAATTATTATTTAATTACAAGTAGCTTTGTATTTTTATCTTGAATATCGTCATTTCATATACTTATTTTTATTTTACAATACTCTAAGATTCCAAATGTTGCTGTTAGTAAGGATATGAACTTCAGTAGTTATTTAAGAAACCTAAAAAACAATAAGTGAAAAACTTTCTTGGATGAAAAAATGAAATATTTGATGGAAAAAAAAGCTTTTATGTATTATTTTTCTAAGGAATGTCTTTATCAATATAAACCAGGAATAATTGAAAATCTTCAAAATAAGGCTGTTGTTATGTTTTTAAAGCTAGCAGAATCATTTTTCAGGTGCACATTAAGGACAGAAAAAGAAACAGAATGTTTTATTTGCAAATTCTTTGCTAAAACGAACACTAAGTTATTCATTAAAGAAGTGACAATATTTAACTTTATCAAATTAACAACAGAACTGTTTAAATGTAATTTAACACAATACTACAACTCTCAAGAAACTGTCTTATTATGTTGTAATAAATTACTGAACCATTTAAAAAAAATCCTCCTACCAGTTCATTTAAAATGCAATTTAAAGATGAATTTTTAAGTAACACTAATTAATTTTTTTTTTAAATCCTGAATTTACTGTATCCTGTTTAAAGCGTACATATAATGTGTGTTCAAATAATCTTCATTAACACCTTCTGAATTATAAATTGTTTTGTAGGGTTTTTTATATTTAATACATTAACATTATTTCATGTGTTTATATTTTTAATAATTAATAGCATTCATTTTTTTAATAATTTATTGCGTATTTTGCGATTCTGCTCTGAGCAAGGTTACACCATGGCTTCCCTTGATCCATCCAGGCAAACAATTTATCGGGGTTTTTTTTAATTAGTGAAGTAGCATATGTATCAATTCCTGCATAATGTATCATGTAAAAATCAGAATAAAAGATTTATTTATTTTTTTGTTTGTTTATTAAACATTTTTATTTGTGGTGCAATGTTAATATAATTGTTTTTTGTTTTTTTTTCCAGTTGGCCGATAATGGTGATAAGTTGTTATTATTGTGAAATGTTCTGATGGATATCAAGAAAACATTCATAGTTATACCGTTATTTCTGATACCATTGTCTGAGTCAAAATGGACTACATTATTTTTAATACGTAACATTTTTATTATAAATACTTATTATTTAACTGACTCTTGACAGATAAGATTGTGATATATATATGGCAGATTACTCTGTTAAAATGCAAAGATCAACAATTAATCAGTGTCGACGTTTTTCACAGAACGCTTGGAAAAAAGATTTATGTTCTAATTGTTTTAAATCAAAGGAAGAACATCAAAAACCGGATACTTTATTAGCACGTGCTACTGCTGCGCATGTTATCAGTACACCAGATAGTAAATTAAAGCCAAAACAGGTCAGAAATGTTTTTGTTTCATTCATTACCATTACCTACGTTATCATAATGCTAAAATACACATGTGTTTAAACATATGGTCTTAAATTCAGTTATTGTCATCTTTTTTTTTCTATTGTGCAATGAAACAGGTTTAAATATGTAATAAAATTTTTCTTTTAACTAAAAATAAAATTCATAGCTGTGAATATTCATGTCTAACGACATAAATTGTATGAATCTTAAATTAACTCTATTAATGTTGTCTTAGGATGTAAGTCGGCAATTTTCTTTTAGAAAAATTTGATAAAATAGGATCATCTAGGGTGTAAGCTTTAGGAAAAATTCCTGAACTAAACAATAGAAAAAAATTTTCACTGTGGTTGTAACTGTTTTCCAGCTCTACTTTATCCCTGTTTCTGTAAATAATACTTTTAAGATTCTAATATTAAATTTAAATTATTTTCTTCAAGAGTAAGATAGAAAAATATCCATTATACTCATATTATGACTTATTAAAGCTAGTAAAGGGTTATAAAAATTAGTATAAATTTAATCCAGAGATAAAATGTTCTGTCTTAATTTGTATATAAATAATAGTTAAAAATAATTCAATATTTTAGTGTATTTAAGTAAACAATTAGTTAAGAGTTACCATTGTGATAAAAGATTGAAAACCTTATCACAATACTTAGAACTACTTATTTATAATTTTGTTTTACTGTATATGTTTTTATAAGCAACTAGTTCGTTATAAATTATACTTATGTCTGAGAATATAATATATGAAACTAATAATGTATGATTGTTAATCCTCACTGGGATTCCAACACAAAACCTTCTGAATGAAAAAAAGACTACTAGCACTCTGCCATAAATGTCGTGATGTTTTTTTAGTCTTAAAAAAATTTCAAGATGAGAAATTGAAATGTTGCAAGTTATAAATTTATATAACTCCTATTTTTATGGTCAGAAGCTGTATTACCTCCCATAACTATAAAGATATAAAATATTTTTCATTCCTGTAATTTTTTTTCACTTGGAAGAAAAAAAAATAAAAATTTTTGTAAAACAGATATTTTAGAAAGGTTATTTTTTTAAAAAGTTTTTAGTGATATTTCAAAATGAATTTCCATTAATTAATTTTTTTTATAAGCTGAAATACATTCTAAAATACAGTTTGCATTCAATCCAACTCCTTTTGATATATTTGTCCCTCCTCACTTTATTTTTTACAAAAGAAAAAATTAAAATCAATTATTTTTGTATAAAAAGTACTACATCAGATTTCATGATTGCAATATAAACTCCTGATTTATAAAGCCAAATATTTGAGGTCAACATATATCTACAGATGTTATGGCATCCCTTAAATAACTTTTCAACAGTTAATCATAGAAAAATTAATTCGAAAATCCTCCTAACTCAAAACAATATATATTGTTTGATATGAACCCAAGTACACTCAATAATTTTAAATAGAGAAGGTAGGATTATGACTGATCATTTTAAAGGGTTTTGAAAAACAAAAAATTGATGTAAAAAACTTCACGTTGTGACATCCTTTACCAAAATGGCAGTCATTTAATGTTTTACACAGCTGGTTTTTAAAGTGATATATACTACTATCTCTTAAGTAATTGTTTAATAGTGAAATATTAAAAAAATACAATTTTGTAAATGTTCTATCTCAAAATGATGTATTCTTCAGTATGAGATCACTGCTTGGGATGTACTGTAGACTGTAGGTCATTTTTGAAACTAACTGTGAAAAATATTAAATGGCTGCCATTTTGATTAGGGTTTTATCATAGCACACACACACACACACACACACACACACACACACACACACACTTACTTACTTACTTACTTACTACATGCTATAAATTTCCATCTATGTCCCTTGTAGTAAGTTGGCATGAGGTCATTAAAAACTGAAATGGTTCTCTTAATACCATTCTCCTAATTTAACCAGGGAATGTAAAAAAAAAAAATAAACCAGGGAAGCGTATGTAAATACATATATACATTTAATTCTGTAACCAGATTTTAGTATTTTTCAAACAATAAAGACCTCAAAATATCAAATAATACAAATATCCAGGGGATCAGTTTTTGCGATCAATAACAATTCTTTTTCTTTGTTAAATAATATATTCATTAAGAAGTTTATTCTCCAGTCTATAGAACAAGCTCTTTTCTTGTATGTTATTTTGTGTCATAGGATTTCGCATACTTCATATTCTAATTTACGAAGATATAATTTTTTTATTGCAGGGACTAAATCACAAACTTATATTTGTAATTTAAATCATGTATATAAAAAACTGACAAACCTTGGCATTCTTATTAATGTTATTCAATATTAATTTTATAGGAATGTTACAGTAAAAACAAGTTATGAAATAAATGAGAGTTTTCAATTACATATCATATTTAGCGTAACATTTACCAATTCTGTACCTTAGAGGTATAATGTCATAAACTATATTCCCACTTTTATAGTAAAGTGACTATTAAAATTTATTTAATGAATGCAATACTACTTATTTGTTTCTTTATTTAATTGTCTATTTTATATATGAGTAAAACAATATAATTTGAATTTAATATGTAATGTTACAAGTAGACATTTGTTTTTTAATAGACACTCCCATATTTTTTTACAAGTAGACACATTAAAAAATGAATGTATTGCCAACCAATTAAGTAGAACTTAAAATATTTTTTGCTCTGTATCTTTTCCTAATCAGAATTCTACCCTTTAATTACTACTTATCAAATGTTAAGTCTGGTGTTCTGTAATGCTGCCGTATCTTCTTCTGATCAATTCTACTTTAATCCTCTTATAGTTATAATGTATTTTTGTCATTGGGGTTGAATTAACATCACTATCTAATCTATTCTAATATGGGATACATACAATCTGTTGTGAGAAAAGATAATCTAATATATTTGTAAAATTATTTATTAATTTCAGATTATTTAAATGTTTGAACAAGAAAAAAAGTCAGACTATGAGAAAATTGTATAATTTTATATAATAGTTATAATTTTTTAATAATTGAATTGCCAACTAAAAGCAAAGTTGATTCTGATTTTTGTCAAATATTTTAGATTGTTTTTTTTTTACTTTCCTGCCATACAGTTATATTATGTAGCTACAAATTATATTTTATAAGGATAAGTAGGCTAATCGGGTCAAATTTTGTATGTCAGAGTTTTTGCAGATCTAGATAACCCTTTCTAACAAAAAAACAAAATAAATAATTTTAACATTGAAGTTTTCCAGGATGCATGTAGTTACTTGTACATATGTATGTATCTTAGCCTATTGTTTGTTTGACATCTTCAAACTGGTTGGAACAATTTTTGTAAGGGAGATTGATGCAATTCAATTGTTTTCAAGTGGGCAGGGAGGTATGGACCTTACAGTTCCCATATTGCAGAATTGTTTTTTATGGACAGGTAAATATTTTTGTATAATTTAATGCCCCTTTGCTAGCCAAGATAGTTTCAGATGCTGTTAAATCTTATTGAATCCCCCATTTGCGTTTTTGGGGAAACCCTTTTTTTTTAGCTGTTTCTGGACTCAAAGTATCATTCTTGTACCAAATTAGGTGACACCATTACATTAGTGTGTCATTTTGGTTATGTATTTGAACAATTTCATTCAGGGGTGAGTGATAATAAACCTATTTGTTTGTTTTTTTATTATCAATAATTGTGTTTCTGATAGCTTCAGATTAGATGAACTGATTTTTATGAAATTTAAAACATTGACTTCTGAGTATGGATCATTGATGCCATTTAATTTTGGTTACAGTTTGTTAAGGAGATGGGGAGTTTCGGTCACCATGGATCCTGTATCTCAAAATTCTACTCAAAGAGTAGAATCATTTTTTTATACAATTTTTTACTTGCTTACTTACATCCTATAACACTCAATTTAATGTTCTCCTAAGTTGTAGTCTCTTCTGGACAAAGCCCTTTGTAACCAGAATTGCATTATCTTCCCAGCAATATCAGGAAAGTTATGCAACTCTTTTTTTCTAGTCTTTTTTTTAGAAATGAAAGAAAAAAATTTATATGTGATATAAATGACTCACACTCATCTATATGAGGTTTGTTCAAGAAATACGTAGATTGTTTCAATTGCTTGGGTCCAGTTGGTTCCAGCCAAATCCGCTTGGCGTCGCCATGTCCGTACAGATCAGCTGATTACAACGCAGTTTTTTGATTGCAAATATCAATATTGGTTGCTTAGCTACACGTTTGTTTGTGAAGTGTGTTTTTTTGTTTGGTGGATTTTAGAATGAGTGACTTGAACGAGCAAAGAGTTGCTGTGAAATTTTGTGTTAAACTGGAAAATCTGCGAGTGAAAGTTGATATTCTCAAGACCGCTTATGGCGACATTGCTATGAAGTGTGCGACATGTTTTAAGTGGCATGGACATTTTAAAGATGGTCATCAGTCGATTGAAGACTATGAGTGTCCTGGACTCCTTCCGCATCAACTGACAACTCACATGTGGACAAAATCAACACCCTGGTTCGGGCAAATCGACGTCTGACCATCAGAGAGCTTGCTGAAGAGTGTGGGATATCAGTTGGATCATGTTAACTATATTTTGATCGAAAAGTTGAAGATGCACCACTGTTTTTTTTTCATCACGACAATGCTCCAGCCCATTCAGCCCTCAGAACTCATGAGTTTTTGACCAAACACTCGATCACTGTTCTTCCCCACCCACCCTACTCAACTGACCTCGCTCCTTGTGACTTCTTCTTGTTCCCCAAACTCAAAAGACCTTTGAAAGGAAGAAGATTTGAGATGATTTCCGAGATTGAGGCAAATGCGATAAAGTACATTTTGTTTTATGACCTTACTCTACGTATTTTTTGAACAGACCTTGTATAAGGACTATAATGAAATTAACTTTGATTGATTCTTGAAGATAAACTATAACTACTACTCTATGGTCTTATTACATGTTTTATTTATAAACATGGAACTTCTCATTATTCCTATCAAGTTTGAGGTGGATAGGGTGGCAAGCTGGCAAGGTAGGCACATAGCTAGAATTTTTTTGGGGGGCTAACGAGGCTGATGATGATAAATAATGAAAATCATTTTATATTGAAATGGTTTTTTATACTTTACTGCATTTGAAAAATACAAAACATATGATTAGATTTAATAGATCATTTACTACACGAATAAGAATCATAATGTTAGTATATTATTTTTTTCATAATCCACATTTATAATTTGCACTCATACATTTACATTATAATAAAAGTTATGAATTATTAGAAAGCTAGTCATCAGTTTTCCTTTCTTTCCATAATATCTAAAACTTCATCCGGATTAACAGTAATGCTCTATGCACTGAGAAAGAAACTAACAAACTTAATTTTCCATCCCTGACTTGTTACACACAATCGTTTTGACGCTCTTCATTGTGGAGAACAAGCTCTTCCGGTAACATTTTGTTACCGGAAGAGCTGCTAAAACTTGCAAGAAGTAACAGATATTCGGCAAATATTCTTTATTGCAGCGATCCAATACTTCAATCACTTCTAGATCGCATTTTAAATTTAATGACTTTACCTCCTCGTACCAAAGAAAATACTCTGCTTGGAAGGCAGATTCAGGACATTTATTGTCATAATACATCACTAAGAATTTTAGTTCATCCATTTTTCCAGGACTAGCTGAACCTGGCAAAAGAACTTGAAAATTTTTGAAGATTCTTGGAACACCATCTAGCTGCCTACGCATGTGTTTGGAATGTGATAAGCAAATGTTGCATTTCTGGCTTGCAGGAAATCCCCAGCAATCAATTATTTTTACTAGTATTATGTCAGAGTGAGTGCGGTACTCATACGTGGAGTAACAGCGTTATTCTTGCAGGATCGAATAACAGTGGGTTAAGGTATATAGGAGGGGATTAATGACTAGGGAGATGGTACTGATTTATCTCAAATCTTGTGAAATACTTTTGAGATGTTATACATTATGAAAATGCTAAAAATGGATTTTTTGAACCCAACTTATTAGATTTAACCCCTTAATGATAAATTCTAATAATTGTCAGATTATGGGGGCTATAATTCCCTTAGCCCCTTGCTTGCTACATGTGTGTGCCAAGGTATGTTTTGTACAAGTAAAAGAACCAGTCTGCTGAGATTCATAAATGGCTGTGTTTATGGTAGTAATATTATAAATAATATTACTGTGGGAAATTGGTGATAAAGATTCAGAGAGAAAGTGTGTATGTATGTACACAGGGAAATTCAAGAGACATTGAACCAAAATATTACAGTTATAGTGTTTTGGGACAATAAGGAAATTTTTCTGACATAATTTATGATTCCTGGAACTACATTATCTTTGTAAAATGCTGAAGGGATTTCTGGAGATCAATTCAAGACAATCAGTGCGGGATACTAACAAATGTCATTCTACATTACTCTATAAAGGCTTTACCTGAACAGTTCAATTTGGAGATTGTTTACTGACTCCTGCATTCTGAATTTACTATCGAGTAACTACCATCTCCTCATTGAGATAAAGGTTTGTCTGGTACTCGATCAAAACTCATGACAAGGTCATTGATGGAGTTAACCAATCAGATACCATGGAAACAGAGTTCTTCAAAGAGGTTCTGTAAGAGCCAATATCCTCACGAGTACACAATAGGTAATTTAATTTGCAAGTAACGTAAATGTGACCTTAACTTACGTATATAAAACAAAATCTTTTTTCCATTTTTCTTTTACTAGATAACCAAAATTCAATTTCAGAATAACCCTTGTAATGTAACAGATTAATATTTAATAGTATATATAGTTAGTAATTGTTAACAGTTGTATAGTTTATAATGAAAAATATTTACCTTGTCAGAAAAATTCTGATTAAAAGTTATAAAAATAAAATAAATTGACTGTTAAATGTAATTAATGTTTTTCAATTATTTATCTATTTAATTCATCCATTTGATTAATTATAGAAAAATAAATAGCACATAGCATTAAAAAACCTTTAATGATGTATCAAATACATCATTAAATATATAATAAGTGTCTAATTTTGATTGTTTTTCTACAGCAATTCCCCACTTTATAGTTGTTATATACAAAACATATTTTAGTGAAAAATAGTTATTGTTTCTACGCAGTAATCCATTTCACTTCATGATAATAAATGGGTGCACACTTAACTTTTCTCTTATTTTTATTTTTTTGTCAAATATTTTAGAATGTTTGTTTTCCTCATATTTTAATAATAAATAATTATCTATTGTTATTAACACTATGTTTCCCTCAAGATGTTTACAAAAAAAAAAAACAAAAAAAAATGTATATAGATATATATATAGATATACCATTACTCGTAAGTTGATAATAATTCTATTTTGTAAATTCATTTTACACAAAATTTATGTTTTATTTACTAGGTGTCACATTTGTTTTTATTTACAACTAAAATGAATTAACAACATTTATTTTCCTGGTTATAATAATAAACCGAAAATATTGTTTTTCATAAATAAATAACCCTTAAAATGTTAAATTTCTTGGTATTTTGAGATCCCCAGAGTCATCAGATCTATTAAAATCAGATTTTCTAAATCATATAAAATTTAGGTTATAAAAATTTGTTTATAGATTGGTGAATGGTATTTATAACTATATATTTACTCTACAGTCATGAAATTTAGTAGAATACCTTGTACAGTAGGAGATCATTAGTTTTTTGAAAAAATAAATTAGAGAGATTGGAAAGGTATTAAAAGGAAGTGATATTTGAAGAGGGTTGTATTTTGTATTATGTATATGTTTTTTAGCTTATAGAAATTATAAAACTGAAAAAATTACATACTACCCTACAACTAAAATTTTTATTTTTGTAACTTTTGACTTTTGGAATATTGAATTCTTCTTTTTTTGAGGTATTGTCTAGATGGGGAAAATTATCTACCATTATCAGGAAATTATAGAAAAAGAGGTAATATATCTCCCTTTTTTCCTGGCTTTTATTATTCCTAATGTTTTTCTAAATTACTAACATCTAAATGGGAATAATTTTAAAATCTAATTTTGTATATTCTCTTTGACAAGTACTGGCTGATACTCAGTATAGCTACCCTCCCCCCCTAATTTGAGATAAAAAATAGTTTTGAGATGTAAGAAAATTGCAAGCCCGATCTAGATTCAAATTCAAACCTTCTGGACAAGAAGTTTTGCATTTGAAAAATTCAAAATTAAAAACTAACCCATCTTATTCATCAATTAATTATAATAAACCTACTGCCTTTAAAAAATAGCTCAATAAATTTGTTACTATGAAATAAAAAAAGTACCTTCTAATTATTTCATCCTATAAAATCGGGAATTATATTTTTATATGGGAGGCAATATCAGGATTGAAATGTTTTATTATGAAGAGAGAGGGAAAAATCAAATTTTTAGTGAAAATTTTTTAACTTGGAATACCTTTATTTTAGATATTTTTACTACATTTTACAAAATTTAAGAAATAATAACCTTAGCATTAATTGTTCTATTTTTACTATTTGATTAACATACCATTATAAAACTTTTTTTCTCTTTATAAGAATGCACTAAATAGTTATATGACCAGTAATAATAATTTCCCATTTTTGAATTTTGTTATTAGAGCAGAAGCATTAAATTTTAAGCTATATTCAAATACTACGAAATCAGAGACATTATTGCCAGCTTTTTTATGCACATTATTTGTACTATATACATAAATTATTTGTATATTATATACCAAAATACAGCAGTGTAGTGAACATTAAACGTTTTTTTATGTTTAGTGTTTTATTTTTGAGATTATCAGAACAGTTATAATTATTTTTCAGTACTGATATTAAAATTCTCAAGATATAATATTGACAGATTTCTTTTTAATATTGGTAAAACTAGATATGGTTAAACATTTAATTTTTATTAATGTAATGCTACAGATGAAGCGCTTTGTACAGTTTAATTTATGATTATTTGTTACATATTTAGGATAGTTATACTTTTATAAATTTTACAAATATTACCATATTTATTGTAAATTATAACATGTTGAGACATTTAACAAAAAAAAATTCATTTCTTTTGAATGGCAACATGAGATGATGAACTTTAATTTTATATGTTGTTTAAGTCAAACATGTAAGCATGTGGTTTTGTTACTTTGTTGTGTAGGCCACTGATTTATCAATTCCATAATAGTTGTTTGTTACAGACAACCATGTGAAAATTATTTCATGGTAATATGTTTATAGTATATAACACTGTTAAATATAATTATTTCCTAATATGCAATAAATGATTTTAATCTGTTTTTTGAGGCTGAAAACGAATATGAACTCAGAATCTTTCTATCACCCACCATTTTTGAAAAATGTTTAGATTTTAATTAAAGGATTTTTTCATTTTTCAATGTATAGTTAGCATTTTAAGCTCCTATATTTTATTTTGTTAGCTCATTTTTTATTTTTAACTTTGTTAACATAATTTGTAAGTTATAAATAAACAATGCTAGACAAAGAATTAAATCATATCATAGTCACATATTATGACATCATATCTAATACTGAAGAGTGAGCCTTCATGGACAAGATTAATCATGACTGTGCAGGTCAAAACATGTAGCTGAAAACACAGCTGTGTTGTTTCTATTAAGCATTGGATTTAGGAATTAATTAATTTTATTCAGTCTTATTGCTGTCTTAAGTTTGTTAACAGTGCAGTGTCATAATGCCTTGAAATTGTGTAAACGATGTGGATGCCTTTTTTTATGTATATGGTGAGTTTACCATAAAATCAAATAGAAAAAACATTACATGTTTAATTAAAAAAGTATATATTTTGTACTGTAGTATAAAATTGGGATCAGGATAAAATGTGGGCTCCTCATGTAGTATGCACTAATTGTTCTGTATATTTAAGACGTTGGTTGAAAAGTACACGGAAGGCTTTGCCATTTGGTGAACCTATGGTTTGGCGTGAACCAAAGGACGATGTAAATGATTGTTATATTTGATTAACAAGTGTGTCCGGAATTTCTAAAAAATCTAAACATTCTGTAAAATATCCTTCATTGCAACCTGCAATCAGGCCTGTACCTCACAGTGTAATTATTCCAGTTCCTGAGCCACCTGTGAATGTATGTTTTGAAAGCAGCGATGAGGAATCAGGCAGTACTGAAGAAGACAACAATGATTTCGATTTTGAATTATCTTCCATTAAGCCACATTTTATATCACAAGGTGAATTAAATGACTTTGTTAAGGATTTAAATTTATCAAAAAATCAAGCTTAACTGTTAGGATCAAGACTGCATAGATGGAATTTACTTCAAAAAAATACAAAAATTTTGGGCTTTTGAAGCTGACAAAAAGAACTTTTTCAGTACCTTATTGATGAAAATAATTTGGTTTATTGCACAAATATTGATGAGCTTATGTTGTACTTAGGACAAGTTTGTAAACCTGAGGACTGGTGCCTTTTTATAGATTCGTCCCAAGTATAGTTTAAAAGTGGTTCTACTACACAACGGTAACAAATATACTTCGATATCAATCGCTTATGGTATTAATTTGAAAGAGACATATAATGTGATGAAAGACGTTCTTGAAAATATAAATTATAAAAAACATAGCTGGAACGTATGTGGTGATTTGAAAGTTATAGCTATTTTGTTAGACATGCAGTTAGGCTGTACTAGTTACATGTGTTTTCTTTGCGAACAGAACAGCCAAGCCAGGGATAAACATTATGTTACCAAAGAGTGGAAGAAATAAGACAACTTAATTGAAAGTGGGAAAAATATTATTCATGAGCCCTTAGTTGAACCCAAAAAAATATTTTTATCCCCCTTCTTATCAAGCTAGTATAATGAAAAATTTTGTAAAAGCAACGAAGAAGAATAGTCCTGGATTTTTGTACATCAGGCAGAAATTTCCTAATGTAAGTGAAGAAAAAATTAAAGAGGGAATATTTGTTGGTCTTCAAATAAGAAAGTTGGTCAAAGATGATGTATTTAAGTCATTGTTAAATAATGTAGAAAGTGCAGCTTGGGCTTCATTTAATTAAAGACTGCAAAAACTTCCTTGGCAAACAAAAATCCGACAAAAACCACGATATTGTTAATCAACTTCTTACTTCATACAGAGCTATGGGATGTAATATATCTTTGAAAATACATTTCCTCCACTCACATCTGGATTTTTTCCCAGACATAAGTGACAAACACGGTGAACGTTTCTACCAAGACATTTTGGTGATGGAAAGCTGCTATTAAGGGAAATGGAATACTAACATGCTAGCCGATTAGTGTTGGACATTATACTGCAGGACAGGATGTGCCTGAGGTATTTATAAAAGAAAAGCATCAGCAAAATCATTCTAACAGAGGAATGGCCATGCAAATTTATACATTTTACATATTTTAACTATATTTTCCCTTAATTTTTTTTGAAGGGTAATTTATTTAAAACTAAGGGTGTTCGAAAAATTGTATCTATAGAATTGTAATGTATGCAAAAACGCAGTTCAAGAAATGGTATCACACTTAGAGAAACATTAAAAAACTTTATTTTTTTCTATCGTTGTGATCAATGTTTATACTATAAGATATGTATACTGTAAATATTTATAGTAAAATCAGTGTTTATAGTGGTATATGTCTTGTAGTAAATATATCATAAACATGAATATTTTAATATTTTTAACGTCTCACTTTCAAATTATATGAAAATAACTCAAAGGATGTTTTAGAGCTAATTAACAGCATCTTCTGTGAATTTACTAGAAACACTGTTATTAATGGGTGCCTTTACTAAAAACATTAAAAAATTTCTTTAGCATGCGACTGAATTATTTTAAATGTATAATTTTTTCCCATTTAATGTTATTTGTGTTGTTTAATGTTGTAATAAATTTCATTCTGTTTTAAATGGATTTGAGACCTGGGTTTTTTAAATGCTATTTGTTTGCAGACATCTGTGGCCTTAATGTATTTGTATGTGTGACCTGTTTTTATAAGATAATAGAATAAAGCATCTATTATCAGTAAATGGCTACCTACTCACATTTACACGCAGAATTCAGTATAATTTGTAGGACAAAATTAAAAACATATGAAGTAGCAGGAAATATTTAATCATAACACATATTATTCAATAATCGAACAAATTTTTTAGAAAAGATTAGTGTGTTCCTTCAAAACTACAAAAAAAGACATTTAACTATAAATTATGCACACGATCATAAAACAAACTAATAAAATATACTCTGGATGTATAAATTAAGCTGCATTGTTTTTTTAGTAAATGCTTCAATGGGCAGATTGGATGCATACAGACAGAAAGGATCATGTTCTGCACTGCTAACCAGAGAATAACTTTTACAAATCATCTCATATAAACACAACATACATGTTATAGTATTTTGCAAAAATTATTTCTGTATTATTTTAAAGTGAGTTGATCGTAATTTTTAATAATTTTCAAGCACACAGTATTATTAGTACAGTAAATATTTGAAACTGCTGTTATTATTTAAAAAATAAAAGTATGAGCAAGTAATTTTTATAGTGCAATAACTTATTGAATTTAAAAAACAATTGTACTGTTTATTTTAAGTACTTTTCATTGCAATATCTGAATATCAAAATAGTTTTTGTAACTAAAGTTTTCTGTTCATTTACTTAAAAAGAATATCTATTCTTCAATATTTTTATATTATAGTGATATGATGATTTCATTGAACAAACATTGAAATTACGTTATTAAATGCTTTTATATGTATTTGGAACATAATCCTGATCATATTTACTTTTATTTATTTATTTTTTTAATACATTGATTATGGGGAAATTTATTATGTTTTCCCATGTTTTTTTTATTTATTTATTTATACCTCATATTTATAGCATTTAAAATTATTAATCTATATTTTATGATACTAAATTTCTAATTTTTATTGTTTTTTCTCTATTTCTAATATTTTTAGAGTATACTGAAGAGTATTAGCAGTTCTAGTGCAAAAGGAAATTCTGGTGCTAATGGAAGACAATTATCCAGTTCTTCAGTCGATAAAAATAGCGGTAAAACTGTTAACAGTGGTAGCGTATTAAAAGTTAATTTCCCTGTTGAAGAATCTGAGATTATTGGTTACGGAGGAGATGATGAATTCGATTCATCGGATGAATCGGACAGTGGTGAAAACGATGATGATGGAATGAATAACAGTGAATTCGATGATAAAGATGATGATGATGATGATATAGATTTACAACGATTGACAAAATCGAATACAGATTTTAATTCGGTTACAGCGAATTTAACAGATGAAACTATCAGTACTCCTAATACTGATAATTTTGTTAACAATACAAAAAAATTACATATTCCATTAATGTTGGGTAGACTTAACACTGATAGCGATGGACAAAAAAAAACTTTATTAGTTTCTGTTAAACCTTTCGGATCTGATGTTGAAATAAATACGAAAATCAAAAATCAAAAGACAGTCTGTAATAATATTAATAATAAATTAAGTAATAATTTAAAATCTAATGAAAAACAAAGTGTTAATGCATTAAGTGTTAATAAATTGATAGATAATAATGATGGAAGTGATAAAACTTCCACTAAAAACAATGAAAATGAAAAAATAAAGGATAATAAAGAAAGTTCAGAAAATAATGATTGTTCGACTAGTGTTAAAGATCTTAAAAATACAAGTGATATTAGTACGAACAGTAAGGTTAATCAGGATGAAATTTGTAGTGTGAATAAATCTGTTTTACAAAATGGTCCAAAGTTTAGTGCCAATAGTTTAGATTCAGGTTTAAAACAAAATTCTTCTTTAGAAGTAGTCAGTAAAAATGTTAATACAAATTCTTCTAATTGCAATGATAACAATAATGATGCAAATAGTATTGTTAATAATGGTGATAGTTTAGACAATGATAATAAATTACAAAATAGTATTATAGATTCTTCTTCTGCATTATTAGATAACTCAGCCATAGAAAATAGGAAAGCTCAAATAACAAGAGGTACAATGTTAACAAAAAATCATGAACAAGTAAAAACAAAAAGATTTCAATTGTTATCTTCATCAAACACTTGTTCTACAACAGCTACGACTACAACAAATTCTACAATGAAATTACAGTCTGATACAAACATGGCAAATGATGTGAAAAATAATAGTGAAAATAATTTATTATTATCGAGCAATATTAAAAATATTAATAATAAAAATGATGATGCAAAGGATGAAAAAGAGCAATATACATCGAGAGGAAAAGAAAATTGTAAAGATAATAGTGATACTTTAGAAAAAAATTATATAAAAACACAATTTGAACTGAATAAATTAATTAGTAATGCAGTTAGTAGCATGAAACTGCAACAAAAAAATTACAAAAATATAATTTCCGATGATAATAAAATTAAATGTGTTTCATTTAAAGACTATAAACTAAATGATAATTTTAAAACAATTAGTAATAACACAACAGAAAATATTAATAATGGATTAAAAAGTGAGTTAACTAATAAAAAGAATGGTTCTGTAAATGAAAGATTATCTGTTTCTGACAATGATGATGATTATGATGAAAACAGTTGTACTTTACCGTTACCATTAACAAGTCGTGAATTAGCTGGTGAA
Organism: Lycorma delicatula; assembly: GCF_047948215.1. Lineage (NCBI taxonomy): Eukaryota > Metazoa > Arthropoda > Insecta > Hemiptera > Fulgoridae > Lycorma > Lycorma delicatula. The sequence goes on along the minus strand of NC_134459.1, from coordinate 140,352,080 downwards.
CCGGATGGTAGAGCTGATTCCGATGATACTAATGAACCATCTCCACCTTCTTTACCATTGACTCCACCACCGGCATTGCCAACTTTGCAACAATCATTACCTCCACGTTCACCTCCGGCCACACCGCCTCCTCCACCCCCACCATTGATCGCAGCAGCGGGTGGAACAAATGAACTGCATCATCCACCACGGCTATCATTTTTACATAGTTTACAAGCTACAAAAATACAACAGCAACAGAATCAACCAGATAAACTAAAAGTACCTGTTAAATCGAGTACGACTTCTACATCTCCAACCAAACAACAACGATTAACACAACTGGTATGTATTAACTTTTATTTGCCATAATTTATTCAGTTGATTTAATCTATTCTCCATTACTTTTTCGTTCTGTATTAATAATTACTTAATCTCAATATGTTCAACACATCGTCATTAAAAAATAAACCTTTGTAATAGATCCTGCAACTTATTTAAAATAACAAAGAAAATTTAGTTTATTAAGCTGCTAATTTATTTTTTATAATTTAGGTCTACTCATATTCACGGGACTCATCATTTAAAGTGTTATTTCTTCAGTTAAAAATATACAAAATAAAAATAATTATACAGTTATGTAATAAAAAAGTTAATGTGTACAGTTCCTTTATGCATTGCTATATCTTATTAGGGTTTCTTTTTACCATTCACAGTGCTACAAGATAAATAATTCTAATAGTGCTTGATATCTTGATATCTAAAGGAAGTTATATAGAAAAGTATGAGCCTTCTAAAACGAAAGGTAATAACATATCTTTCTTTTTTCAGCATTTTATGTTTCATAAAATTAAATGAAATCATTCTTTTGTAAAAATTCCAATAATACAATAAATATTAATAATTTTCTCACTTTTTTAATTTATTGATTATGCACTGTTAGTGATTATGAGCTATATCTATTAAATAATTAGACTGATATAGTAACTCATCTTTATTTATACATATTATGACTCTAATGCTTGCCTCTTTAAATATAGACCCCATTCTTATTTACACACCAATGCAGCCTTATTTTCCAATGAGAAGTCAGGATGCTAATCATTTTTTGTTGTCTGTTTTTGTTATCTGCTATGTTCTTGTTTACTACATTATCTGACTCAAAATGTGTTCCTTTAAGCACAGACTTCATTTTAGAGAAAAGAAAATTCATATGGTGCTAAATCAGGAAAATATGAGAAAGTTCCAACGTAGTAATGTGTTTGTCGGTTAAAAACTGCATTATAGAAAGTGTTATTTGACCAGGTGTATTGTCTTAATAAAACCATTTTTCTACAAGTCTGATAGTTTTCTTTCTGGCCCTCTTTTTAATCTGTCAAAAGTTCTTTATAATAATGAAAGTTTTCTGTTTCGCCTTCTGAAACCCATTTTTCCAAAATTATGCCCATGACACCAAAATAAACAAATAAGCATGGCTTTGAATTTAGGTTTGCTTTGACAGACTTTCTTTTCATTATTGGTGTTGACGGTGTATTCCAGTGCACTGACTGTCATCTCATCTTAAGAAGCCAAATAATACTGGAAAATTCAAATTTTATCACAAGCAATTAATTTAAAATAAACAAATCTATGAGCTTGGAATGGAATGGAATGCAAAGTTGGCAGGAGTCTATTACTCCCTACTTTATCGCAGAACCTGGACAGAGTCCCTTGCTGCTGGATCTTTCTAATCGGGCTTGTTTTTAAAAGGGTTATTTTTTTAATCTCGGATCTAATTTTTCAAGTTTTGTCTATTATTATTTTAGTGAATTTAAGACGGATTTAATTGCATTCCAATCCGTTGTTAAACCAGCGTTATCGAACCCATTTCATGGGCCGACCGCGGAAGGCTAGGCTTATAAAGCCTGTCCTCCCGACGTAATTCCCCTTCAGACCGTCCACTGAAGTCCTTTCGGTGCTAACTCTTTAATAGGCTAGCAGGAATACGCCACAACGGGGCACTAGCTATAAGGAGGGAGCAATGCGTCCCCTTTTCCGGAGGAGTCGCAATTGCTGGGTTATTTTATCTTACTGTAAGTTTAACTTACAGATGGTGATACCTATTCGCGATCGCGGTTTTGGGGCGGCGATTTTCTGGAAAGAAGTAAACAGTAATTATTCTCTCCACGTAATTATTAACCTTCAGACACGCGTGTGTCTGAGAAGGGGTTGGGGGGACCGCGTGGCCGCAGTGAAGAAACCATTTGTTTTTGTGGTGGCTGTTGGCATCTGCAACAAAAGAAGCAGAACACACACACGAGAGAAAAAAAAAAAAAAAAAAAAAAAAAAAATTATTTAATTTTTACTTTCCTTTCGACTGGCAGGATGAGACGGCACGACGCGTCGTTCCACATCCACGTTTTTCCCGTTTCTGAAACAAGAGAAACAGAACAAAACACTCGCGAGAAAAAAAAAAAAAAAAAAAAAAAAAAAAAAAAAAAAATAATTTTTAGACCGCGTTTTTGTTTTGTGCGCGACTTACCGTATTTGAAGTCTTCAAACTATATAACTCGCGAAAAAATGAGCTTGAAAGACACAATCTACTACTGTTCCCTTAGTGTTTTTTGTATTTCTGTTTAATTTTTATAATGCTATACTATACATATGTAATAATATAATTTTCAAAGAAACATTGAAACATACAAAGTGCGATCAGCTAATAAGATTTTAATTTTATTCTTTTATTTTGTTTAAACAGCCGCAAACACAGTCACAAGAATTTTTATCTGATGAAGGGGAGAATAATTGCAATGATAATAGTAGAAATCTACCGCAACAAGCTATCATGAAAAGGCAGGCTCCCAAACCACCTTCACCAGCATTGAGTCAATCAGTGGTTCCAGTATCAAACATGACTAATCCAGTTGGAACAACTGATATGACAGTTCCAGCTAATGGTGTTAATGCCAGTAATAATGTTTTATTTATTCGAAGAGCTTCAGTTAATAATGATCTTGATACACCAGTAATAAAAGCTAGAGAGAGACGTAACCAACAGTTATTATCCAATAATAGTAGTAGTAGTACAACAGAGTTGGCTACGAGGTCAGCATCTCATGATTCATTATCATTTAGTTCTCCAGCAACAGCAACTGCACCAGTAACTGTAAGTAACTTGATTGTTCTTAAAATTCTATTTTTTAGGAACTACTAAACTACTCTTGATGATACTTTTCCTGACTGGAAATGTTAGGAAAATGGATTACTTATAGGAATGGATTGAATGTATTATTTTTTTAACTAATTTTACTAGTTATGATTACCCAGAACCCATACTGTAAAAGAAATCTGATTTGAAAAATTGCTTTTTATTGTGTTACCAGTGATTTTCCTCTAGTATATACATTGATTTACCCATTATAAATAATAATTAACTTTTTTCAGTTAGTTAGGTTAATAACTTGTGAAATTCCACATAGTTGAATAATTACTCAATCTGAGTTTAACTTATTAAACATGGATTTTCAAAGAAACATTGAAACATACAAAATACGATAAGCTAATAAGATTTTAATTTTATTCTTTTATTTTGTTTAAACAGCCGCAATCATAGTCACAATAATCGTTATTTGATGAAGGGGAAAATAATTGTAATGATAATAACAGAAATCTACCACAAAACTTAAAAACTAAGATCAAAACTTAAAAACCTTGTTTAATAAATTTTATTTAATCAGATTTAAGAATAATTATAAGCCATTTACAATCTGCTTATAAGCATTACCCTTTAAAAATCAAATCCTTGAAATATATCCTCAAATATCTTAAGAGAATGGATTCTTGAAGCACTCGCTGAAGTTTCTCACAACATTTCAATTTTAATGTTTGCATTTCTTCACTAATGATCCTTTTAAGTTCATCCGTACTTCATAGCTTATTGTAGACCTACATTTCAAAAAATCACACACACAAATCCAGAGAACATGTTGACCATGAAGTGTTTCCCTTTCTCAAGATGATGTAATTCCCAAACAATTGTTGCTTTGCAGCAATAGAGATATGAGCATTAACATGTTGAAATTGACATGACCCACCAGATCAGTTTAACTGATTATTTAAATATCTTTTGATCAAACTGTCGTACCTAACTGCAGTATCAGTTTTTGCACAAGCATTCCCATTTTCAAAGAAATAACGTCCAATAATAATTTATTCCCATGGGATGAAGCAGCACACCAAATGATTTGAACTATCTTTTCTATGTATAAAGAGTAGTACATAAACCTTCCTTGGAATATTCTAATGCATAGTATCATCAGATTCTGTTTACAGAATCATTTTTTTTTATTAATTTCGTCATTTGATAAACATAAATTGTGAAAAGTATTGGTCTTCGAATCTTTTTTAAATTTTGAAACTCACAGTTCTCTGGTCATGAGGTTTCAATTCTTGAATAAACTGGAATAAATATACAGAATGATTCCAAATTGCACGGCAATCTCTTGGGAGATGATTCTTTAGTCAAAAATAAGAAAAAAAGTTCATCTAAACTTAGATCAGATAACAGTTCTTTAGCGAGTTACGGCTCGTTAAACATGTAGCCCTGTTTTCTGCTCTCTGTGAAATTAAATTGTATTAAAATTCTTAGGGTATAAATTGAGGAGTAAAAATCTGGTTCTTTCTTATGGTTTTTGGTCTACACATTGAATATGTGGGACACCTGTGTGTATATATATATATATATACAGAGTGTCTCACAAAACAGAGAAACTTTCAGCACATGTATTGGTGAAAATAATGAAAAACATTCATATAAACATAGATCTGGAAACACTCTGTTAACTAATTGCAGCTAGCAAAAGATTTCACCTGGAATTCAGCTTCCCCGGTGAAATGAGGTCCTACTGAAATTTTTAGGACGTTAATTGAGGGCTAAAATGGTGGTCTTTTACGGAAACATAGATAGTTTCAAGGAAGAAGCATTTGCAATAATTTTATTTTTCTATGTTTAACTGTTGAAAAAATATTTTACAGTGCCTATATTTTATAAACACTGTACAGAGTGTATCATAAAGTCCTCACGAGACTTTCATAACCTATTCTACTTGTGAAAATAATGGAAAATATTCATATAAACATTTGTCTTAAAATGCTTCGTTTGCGAGTTGAGGCTGATTTTGCTCAAATTTCAGCTACCCCCATTGAAATGAAGTCGTTACTGAAATTTTTAGGATGTTATTTAAGAAACAGAATTAGTGATTTCTTATGGTTTTTGACCTGGAAAATTGAATAAAATAGCTTCCAGAACCATATCTACAGCAGTTTATGAGAAATCTGGGGTGGAAACCAATAAATTGGGGTAAAAATCCCTGTTTTTTATGTTTGACATATAATAACGGTGTTAAATAGGTAATAAACACATAAAACTTTTAAACAAAACTTGTAGAGAATTGAATTCTGAAGAAAATAGTGTAAGATAAGTTGAATAAAACAAAGAAAGCTAAAAAATTTGAATTTTATTTAGAAACAATATACTAGACCAAAGTAGAGACTAGACCATACAATGACGCTAAATCGGTGGAGAAAATTGCCTTCCACCATTTTATGAGGATTTACTTCTGCCCATGCATGCTCATTGTGTAAGTTGTTAACGCCGTCTTGAGTGAAATTTACCTCGTCGATAAACAAAACATATTTGTAAAGTTGTTAATTTGTATTCAGCCAGTTGCAGAACTTCAAGTGAAGCAGACCGTCTTCTAGATATAGATGTCGAACTGGCTGTTTATGTTAAGGATAAGTTTGATTTGTTTAAGTGTCCTACAAACCATTGAATGCGAAACTCCGATTTGTTTAGAAAGACATCGTGTACTGACGCCTGGACTGCGCTGAACTCCATCGATAATAATTTCATCAATAATATCATCATGTTGAACAGATCATTCATAGCTGGTACAAATACTAGTTAGTGAAACTGTTTCCTGAGATTGTAAAAAATCAGGAAAAGCTAACGTACACTACACAAATCACAGATAAGAGACTACTTATTATTAATAAGTTAATTGTTGAACAGCTGTACAATAACTTTTGTTTCTGAAAAGAACAGTGTAGCCAACATTAGTTTTTAGTAAACTTCGAGAACTTTTCAATTAATACAGTATTCTTGAAATCCTGTTTTTATAGAATTTTTAAAATTGTTTTGCAAGTATTTAATTAAATATACTGTACTGTACTTGTTTATTATTAACTGTCTTTTTTAAACAAACAAATGCATGGATTGCAAAAATTTCCAGAATATGTAATTTCATTTATTTTTTGTTCTATTTCTTCTTCAGTAAAGTTTGATTTTTATTGGACTTATTTACATCACTATTTTTAGAATTAAATTCTCTACAAGGTTAGTTAATAAATTTTATGCATTTATTAGTCATTTAACAAAGTTATTGTATTGCAAACATAGAAAATCAGTTTTCAGACAAAAGTTTTTAGTTTTACTTTGGATATCATAGAAACTACTGGAGATACATTTTATTTCAATTTTATTCAACCTATTTTATTCAATTTTCCATGTCAAAAACATAGGAAACCATTAAGCCCTTCAATTAACGTTCTAAAAATTTCAATACAACCTCATTTCACCGGGTGAGCTGAATTCCAGGCAAAATCTTTCAATAGCTGTAACTCGCTAACAAAGCATTTCCAGACCTACGTTTCTGTGAACTTTTTTCATTATTTTGATAAGAGAAATACACCTGTGAAGTATGTCGGTTACCTCATGGGACACTCTGTGTGTGTATATATTTGAACATTTATTATAAACTGGTACGTAAATGAACTTTAGTGTACTAAATTCACTTTAGTCTAGTGTTTCTTAATAAAATTTGGATTTTTCTAATCCATTTTTGTTTTATTCAACTTATCTTACACCATTATTATTTGAAATCCAAATTTCCTCCAATTTTCGTTTTTATTATTTAGTCATGAAACTTTCCTTTCATACATGCAGGAAAGTTAATGGCCACAATTGTCAATTTTTTTTTTAAGTTTCAAATTAATTCATTAACACATATATAAGGCTCCATTAGCAAGTGTTCAAGTTACAATTCCATCTCATTAAACCAAACAAAGCAAAAAATCGCCACCTACGATATCATTTGCTACAGAGTTAATTCACCGTGTCGAAAACAATCCTAATTATCTTGATACATTATTATTTAGTGATGAGGCAACCTTTCATGCATGCAGGAAACTTAACATTCAGAATTGTCAAATTTGGGGTACTGAAAATCCCCATACAGTAATCAAAAATGAAAGGGACACACTGAAAGCCAATGTCTGGTTAGGACTGCAAAAAAATGATGTCATCGGTCTGTTTTTTCATGGAGCCCACTATGACAGGACACGCATAACTCAATGTGCTTCAGAACTTTCCTGTTATTCAGATTCCTGCAGGGTTCAGTTTCCAACAAGATGTTGCTCCATCACGCTTTCATCAAGATGTTATATCATATTCTTAAACAACACTTTCTCTGGATGTTGGATTGGAAGAGAAAGTTGGATGTTGGCCATCCAACTGCATGGCCACCTAGATCTTCAGATATCACTCCATTGGACTTTTTTGTTTAGGGATTTATTAAAAATTGTGTGTACCAAAGAAAAGTTCTAAATTTGGACAATTTAAAACAGAAAATTATTGAAGCTGTTGGTGTAATAACGTTGCAGATGCTCCTGTATACCTGGCAAGAGTTAGATTATTGTCAAGATGTTTGCAAGCATCATAAGGTGTAAACATTGAACTCAATTAACCTACATTAAAACTTGAGTTGCTGTGTTTTAAAAAAATAAAATAAAAATAAAACTATATGAACTGGTTTTCTTAATATAAGCTGTTACTTTTGAATACCTTAAGACCAGATACCTTATAAATATATAAAATTACATATTTTCCTTTATCCATTTTCTGAAATTTTACTGCATAAAAAAAATTCTGTAATTATTTCTATTACACAGTGTTTTCTATGTTAACATTTATTTAACCCCATCGGGTTTTCTCTTTTTTTGGAGCATTTCATTTTCTAATTTAATTCTTGTTTATTTTGTTTATTTCTAAATTGAATACCTCCTTTAACAGTGAATCCTTATTACTGTCCATTTCAATACGTAGTAGCAGTTACGTAATACATAAATTATATTGGTGTGTTGTTTGGTTATCATCATTGCCAATCAACTGATAAGACTTATTTTAATGCAGAAGGACACAGATTTATATTAAGATGAAGGTATTGTTAATTTTAATATTCATTTTACTTTTTTTTAAATATTGTTTTTTTTGTGTTTTTAGGTTATTGGAATTTAATTAATGATTTTGTATAAGGAATGTTTAATGTTAGTCTAAAAATCATTAAATCTGCAATTAGGATTACTGAATTTTAAGACAATATATATATATATATAGTCTCTTATGTTTATGTATAATATGTTTATTTTCTTTAATATATATATATATATACAGTAAAGAAAATAAACATTCAGTATTTATGAAAAATTAAACACAATGGATGCTCATATATATATATATATATATATATAATTCTTTAAATCACTATACTATAAAAAATATCAGCTTACTTCATAATAATTTTGTATCCCAAAAGGGACTGTAGTGAAGAACTAATAAATAATTTAAAAAATTAAATACTATTTAATTGTTAATATTCCATAACGACTTACATATTCCATACATCATATGATAGCATAATTTCTGTGACCTGGGATAGTTTTAAATAATATATAACTATCTGATACATTGTTCATTATATTATTCTATACATTAAAAGATAGTTAAAAGTGTTACTTAGTAAAAGTGAACCTATTATCAATCCAAACAATTATTAAATACAATACTTCTATATTATAAAAGTTACTTTATATTCACCAAGTATTTTTAATTTTGTTCATCCAATTCAGTGTAGCAGTAACAGTGACTCTTTGTGATTATACCTTTACAGAAATTATTACTTCACTCTTTTATGGAGGATCACCTCCATAATAGAGTCTGCATCTTTATTTCTATAACCAGAATTCTGCATTTCTGAAACCAGCAATCATCATACATGTCTTCTTATATGTGACAATGGATTGTTGGATAATTTCTTTGTAGGTTTTGGTTTCTTAATAATGGATACCACTGGAAACTAACTATATTTGTCATTTCAAAATTCTAAACTGAATGCCCAGTAAAATTTTTTTTACTTATGTTTAAAAAAGCATTTCCATTTTCTACACACAACCATCAAGCTTATGTGGCGAAATCATCAAGCCAAAAAGAAAAAACTATCGTTAAAAAGCACTGGGTAAAAAACATTAATGTTACCTTAGATTAGGATTTAAAATTTTTTACTGTTACCAATAACCCTTTTACCATTTTAGCATAGTTAGCAAGAGTTATTTTACAAAAAACCTGCATTGTATACAGACAGAATTTCAGTATTTACTCATACCAGTATGGGCTGTTCTAAGAAATATTCTTTTCTTGGCTTAATCTCCATAAAGATTTGTAAGGAGATTATAATTGCTGCTGCATTATTATTATTATGTACTGCCTCTGTTATAATTTACAGCTATGAAGCATGTTTTTTTATCCAAGACCTATAATATTTCACAAACTTGACCAGTAGCCTCCTAACAGTTATATCCAAATTGTTATTTTATTCTGTATAAATTTAATTAATATTATTTTCACATATTTATTCCATTTTTATTTCATACAATTTTTGTTTATTAATATGGACTTTCTTTTTTATTTGTTAGTTTTGTAATTCTGTACTTAACTCGGATTTTTCTTAGTTTTCCTTAAAACTTCCAGGTAAAAAAATTAAGACAGGTCTTTTTTTATGTATGGGATAAACACGTACCGTTTATATCATGATCTATTTCCAATCTGAATAAAGTATTTATTTAAGTCCCTAAGATTTGTTTTATAAAGAAAAAATTACTAAGTTTGAATAAAATTTGCTAGTAATAATTCTAAAGACCGAGGAGCATATTCTAATTGACATGAACTTATCCTTATTATTTTATTACTGTGCTGACTTTTCAATAAAAGGAAGCAATTTTCAATTCAAAAACTGATTTTTTGTGTAATCAAATATTACTCTCCACCAAGTTCACCAATTTTGTAGATGAATTTCCTTTTATGTTCCCACTATAAGTTTTTCCCAGATAATTTAAGTGGAATTTTTTTTTAAGTGAAAATTTTCATTGTTTACATAGAAAACAGGTTTCTTCCTTTTTTTGACATTATTGGTTTGTTACAACATAATCAATTATATATAATCACTTTGTTATTTATTTTCACTCAAAAATTAAAAAAAATTAGTTAGAAAAATTAAAGCAAGAAAAAACAATACAAAATAATATTTCACAGAGCATTAGCTGTTACTCTATTTTCTTTTTTCTGTTTAGCCTCCGGAACCACTGTAAAGTATTACTTCAGAGGATGAATGAGGATGATATGTATAAATGTCTTGTATTTTAGTCTTGTACAGTCTCAGGTCTACCATTCCTGAGGTGTGTGTTAGCTGTTACTCTGTAGCATATTTTATTTCATAATTTCTCTGTATCCTACTCTTAAATTTAATAAAATGCAGTAAAAAATTATTATATATTTCTACATTCCAAATAATCTTAACTTGCAACCTATAGTTGTTTGCATCTATGTTTCTATGCATTCCTTTTTTTGTTTTGAATTATCTTAATAAAATAATGAGCTTACCATCATTATTAAAGATTTAGTACACTTATGAATATTCCTGTCAAAAGTATAATTTCATCTCTTAGGCTCCCTCAAGAAGTCAGAACAAGTTTTAAGATACAAAAATGAGTTAACAGATCATTATCTGACACCCATAAGTATGAATTGTGTAGACCTATATAAAATAAAGTTAAAAATTTTATCTTAAGCCTTTATCTATATTTTTGAATGTGCGAACCATGCTAAAAAGAAGTCATTTATCCTTAAAAAATAATAATATCCAGTTATATCGAACCACACAATATTACAGTTTATGAGTTTATGGCCTTATTATGCTTTCACTGCCGTGTTTAATAAATTACTGAACCATTTAAAATAATATTTTCCCATAATTTAATTTAAAATAAAATCAAAAGATTTTCTTTTACATAAAAATACTACACTCCTCTGTCCATAAATTAATAAATAATACTAATTTTAAATAAAACCCTATTTTCTCTCTCCCACTCATTGTGTACATAAATATATGAATAATATTCATTAACGTCATCTAAATTATGATTTATTCCATAATTATTTTTTATATTTAATATCTTTATGTATTTACTTATAACGTTATAAGTATTTTATAACTTATATAACGTTATTTCATTTGATTACATTTAAAAAAAATATATAGAGTTTAAACACATTTATTTTTATCTTAAAATTTATTGTATATTCTGTGATGTTGCTTGGACAAAACTTTTACCTCTCTTTCCCATTGATCCATCCAGAAAAATGCTGGGGTAAATTTTTTTCATCCACGTAGTACCATATCTTCCCCATTTCTGACATGATCTTTATAATATATTATTATTTTCGAACAAAATAAAAGATTTATTTGTTTATTTATATTTTGTCAACATTTTGATTTCTCACCTTTCCGCCTTTTTTTCATACATGCATCACTTTTTATAGGAATTTCCAAAGTTTAAATGAAAAATTAATTTTTAAAACCAAATAGACCAACCTAAAAAAAACTGCTCTAAAAACAGAAGAAATAATAATTCTCTGTTTCTTAAAATTTCAAAATAAACTATTTTAGTTTACCCATAATTAGAAAGGTATTAAATTATTTCAGTAGAAATGTTAAAGATATAGTAGAATGTTGAAAAAAAAGCAAAATTATTTAATAAACTCATCTTTTAAAAGATACTTTATAAATGTTTACCTATAAATTACGTATTATAATTTATACCTCATATCACTGTAATATGTAGTATGTTTTTTCCGTGCTCATGCATAATTTGTTTATTCTAATAACGTTATTTTTATTGTAACTTGTTGCATATATATGTGTTACAGTACCCTTCTGTTTACTAAATAGATTTGCTTGCAGAAAAAATGTTTCTGTAGATATAGCATGATATATTATTTTTATAGAGAAAACTTCCATTGTACTTAATATTGTTTATATTTCATACACTTTGGACTAAAAATATACAAAACTCAATAATTTGCTTTCGAGTAGAGGTTGTTTTATAATCATTTATTAATTTACATTATCTGTTACAGAAACGTGGCAGTAAGGTGAGATCAACTTTAAGAAAATTATTAAGGTTTGGTAGCCGAAGTGATGATGACGTATTTGATGATAACAGTACCTCTGGAATATCAAGTAGTTATGGTAATAATATTAATCCCAATAATATTAATGGTAATAATTGTTCAACACCTGCTGTACGTGTAAGACCTGAAATAATACATCCATTAGATTTGAATAAATCTGGTGTACAAGTTTTACGAAATACAACCAATCTTGAGCAGCTATATAATAATATTAAGGTAAGTTTCTCACATATATATACATATAATTTTAGTATTGTATATCTTGAATTCATACCTGAAGTACTGACTAAAAAATTTTAATTGAAATCTATAAATTTAAAAGTTTGAATATTGGTTCATGTAAAAATTAAAATCTAATCTTTAAAATTTAAATTAGATTAATTTAAATTTATCTAAGTAATTAATGCAAAAATGTGGATACTCAATGCAACAAATTTAATCAATTTCATTTAATTTTAATTATTTATATTCTTGGAAATATACATATACCTTATATTTCCGCAGATAAGGCAATAGTGAATCATAAAAAAGGCCCCCAAAATCTGGGGTCATCTTATAGGACAAATAGAAAAAAAAATTAGTTTGAAGTTTATATAAATTGAAACACACGACACAACCTCAACATAACAATGCTGAAGGAGGCTTTTCCTTATGGTTGCAACCACCGACTGCGACTGATCTTGAAAATTATTATAACTTATCGAAAAATCTATCATATTATTTAAATACGCTATATGATAATGCATTATATTTTAATAGTAAAACAATACTAAAAAAAAATAGATATTAAAAGTTATATTTATTTAGCTACTAAGGAAAAACTGACAAATCATAATTATTTTCTAGTACAGAGTAGGGTTTATTCACAAAATACAGTAGCCCATACAATGCTTTTGTGAATAGTCAAGGTCATTACCCGAATCATTGCAAATAGTACATAATTCTGTATACACTATACAGTTATATTATCCAGATGATGATCACCGATCTAAACTAAATACATAGGCTGTTGACAGTTTGGGGGGTCATCTTATAGGACAGATATATGTTAAAACTATAAAACCATGATAAAAATTTATACCTCGTCTTATCTGCGGAAATATATGGTATGTATAAAAAGTGCTAATAAAATATGAGACTTTAAAGAACTTTTCAGCTATGTTAAACATAGAAATAGTAGATTTTTCAAATGCTCTTACCTCAAAAAAATTTATTTTTTTGTATGAGACTACAGCACTTCAGGTCCCCATGGGGAAGCAATCCAAAGATTTTAAATACAAAGGTTAGGATTGTGACATTATTTTAAAGGAAAAGGAAAACAAAATTTGATGTAAAAAAACATCAGGTTAACAACAACCCTAATAAAAGTAGTCAAAATTTAATATATTTTTCTCAGGTAGTTTCAAAAGAGGTCTACAGTACATCCCAAGTGGTGGTCCCATACTAAAAACTATTGTTTTGAGGTAGGAGTTTTTAATCAATATCATTTTTTGTTTAACTGTAAAAAGTTATTTAGTGGTTTCCATATTAATCAGAATGTTTGTGTATTTGTTTATATTATCTCTTAAAATTCAGACTCCACTTGATGAAACTAAATTATTCTTTACTAATATTTTATTAAAACTTTGAGAAAGATTTAAGTGTAAATTTATCCAGTTAAGTCCATTAACGGGTGAACAGTAAAACTTAAACTGAGATTACATCATACTTTATAACATTACTTCTATGTAGTAACATTTTGTGTTAGTGATAAATCATGTTCATTGAAAGATTAGCTATATGAATTCCATGATTGGACTGAATTTTATTTCGTTACAGTATTTCATATATCAAAATTCAGTAAAATTATTATTGAAATATCAGATACTCGGCAGCAAATTCAATAAATTTACTCTTTTCATATATGCAAAGATGTAGTTTTTCAAAAACTGTTTGGGGGTAGCATTCTGAGTCCTTAATTGATCCAGATCGATCCATTTTTAAAATAGCAAAGAAATATTTATCTGAAAGTTTTTTGCAGAATATACACTTGCTCGGCTTTATGAGGTCAGAACACTATCTTGAAGGTCCTAGGTTCAAATCCTGATCAAGTTTGGTGTTTTTCATACATTATAAAATTTTTACATCATACTCCCAAGCAAAAGCTTTTGAGCTTGTATAGTAAATAATTCATCAAAGAATATTAAATATTTTATTTAAGTGGTTTGACACTATTCTCGTTTCCTTTCAATTCTCTTCTAATTTTTAACCTCAACACAGTTGCTACAATCTACAGCTTCAATTACTTCTTTTTTTATATTCCAGGCTGTGTTCCTCAATGGTTTTACCGTCTTGGATTTTTTTTTTTGTGACCTATCAACCTTTATTAATAACAAAATCTCCTTTTAGAACAATGTCTTTACAAAATTCTGCTTTAGATTTCTTTCCTCTCAGGTGCTCCCTATTTTGTACATTGTCAACCCTCACGTTGTCACCCTCATTTAATTCTCAACAGTCTCATGTAACATTATATTTCAAATACCTCTACTTCTATCCTTTCTGCTTTTTCTACTGTCTATGCTTTGCTATCATAAAGCATCACAACAACTCGCATAGATATTTTTTTTAAATCTTTCTAATAAATTCTTAGATCCATCCCAGAAACTTCTTTGCTCCATGCAAGCTCTCCTTTCTTGTTTTGGTTTTGATCTCTCCTTTTTTCAAATCTTTTGTAATTTTGTAATAAAATTCTATATTCTCTGGTATATTGTGCTCCCCTATATTAATGTTTAATCTCTCATTATCCTCCTTTCTGCCAGTTTTATTAACTCTGCTTTATACATATTTATCTTTAAACTGAATTTTTCTGTTAACACTAAATGAATTAAAATTTTTTCTTTACTCATTTTGGTTTTTGCCAAAAGAACAATAGTTAATCTCGATAATTATATAAAAATATTCAATTTGTGTGTGTGTGTGTGTGTGTGTGTGTGTGTGTGTGTGTGTGTGTGTGTGAGTGTGTATATATATATATATATATTTTTTTTTTAATTGGTTAAAATAAGTCACAGAGAAGCTACCTGAAGTCTAAACATATCAGAAATTTATATTTGCTGTTGTTAGACAATAGCAAGTCAGATATAGAAGAATTAGAATAAAGAAAATGCTACAAAAGAATCATACAAAAATCAGGTAAAATAGGTTGGGAAATTAGTAAATTTGACTGCTGTTTAAAATTAACATAGAATGGATAAAAGGAGAACTTCTGGTGCAAACTAGTAAATAGATGATGATAACAAATTTGTATAAACTTACAGCCATATTTTAATAACAAATTAAGTTCAACTTTTTTCAACTGGAGGGGACCCTCTCTCCATTTCCACCACCATCCAAAATATCAGATACACTAAGGCTATATTAATGTTCAGGTAATTTATTACAGGTTGATGATGCAACAATGATGTCATCTAATAACAGCATGATGAAGCCAACAACACACTTTAACACACATAATGGTTCGCAGCAACCGCATCCTGCCTCATCATCAGGTACTGTTAATAATTCTTTACTTATTACTTTATTTTAATTACATTCATTTATTAATATAGGACTTTTAGATTTTTATTTTGTATAAAATCTTAGGATTTTATGTAAGTTTGTATTGATTATAAAATTTTAAGAATTCAATCATCTTTGTGGGATCATCATTAACATTTAAATAAATAAATATTTTATTTATATAAGTTTATAATTATGAGTTATATAAATAAAATAAAAGAGGAACTGTTCCAGCAATTGTCTGGAAAGATCAAGAAAACTCAAGAGAAAAACTTCAGAATAGCATTACAAAATTGCAGTTTATATTAATAAATAAAAGATGATGATAAGAAATAACAGTAATGCAAAAATATGAAAACAGGTAAAATTAGTAAAGAATAAATTTTACTTTTGAACCCATTTATGGAAAAATGCTTAGGTGTGTATTATTAAACAAGGATACAAAAAATTAGGGTTCATTAAGATAATATTATTTTAAACCACATCAACAGTTGTTTTCATAATGGGAAGTTTTAAAACTTAATACAGAATAATTTATTTTTACTTTTTTGTATTTTCCAAGTTCCTTAAGTCTCACATTTTTTTTACAAATACCTGAATTTAACTCTAAAATGAATTTTCTTTATCTCTAACTGCATGTTTACGGAACAGGTTCTCATTATTAGATGCAGTCATATTACAACATTATTCTTGGTTGTGGTAATGAAAGCAGAATTAAAAAATAAAAAACAAATCTGTATATAATATACATAATACCCAAAAAATATGTTTGTATTGATAGATTGTTGGCAGACAGTAATTTAGATGCACTATTAGTTGTTATTGTAGACTAATAGTGTTATGTTTGTGTAATTTGTTTAGGGTATATTTTGACTGGAGTTGCAAAGGAATGCAAAGGACCACTATCTCTTTTTGAAAGAGTTTGGGATTTAACTGATCTAATCACTGAATTTGTAACTGATATTCAATAGGTTTTGCAATAAATTCTATTTCGGTCAAACTGGAAGGAAATCCATGATCAAAGTTATGAAAATTTATCTAAAAATAATACACAAATAAAACCAAATTATCACTATATTTAGTTAATAATTTAATAGAAGCATTAATGAACTATTTAACTATAAAATACAATATTTATGTAACAATAAAATTATTTATAATTTCAATTTCTAAAATTTTTGTAGAAAGGGTTTACATTATTGCTTGTATTATAATTAAAACAAAACAATTAATTTATAATACATATGCAATAGGGCCTCTCTTTACCGAGATGACCAGCCACCATGGTCGAGTAGCATTTCTGCCTTTCATCCAGTGGTTGTGCAGCTTCGAATCCCGCTTAAGCATGGCATCTTTTCACTATGCTACAAATCATTCATTACATCCATAATTAGCCTCAGGTACAAAAAGTCTGAACTACAGTAAAACTAAAAAAAATTAACCGATATGCCATTTACTCCATGTACAAATTTTTATTATAGCCTATTACTGAAGATTACTCATTGTACATAATTACTACTGCTTAGTAAGTAGTATTGAGTATTTATCTGGACAATGCACTTCACTATCCATCTGAAGATGTTCTAATTTGGGGAAACATTAAGACAATTTTTTTCCACCAAATGTAACACCCATTTGTCAACCTATGGATAAGGGTATCGTAGCAGCAATAAGAAAAACATTATAAACGAAAGATGTTATCTCATATACTAGCATTAGAGCTTCAAATTACACCCGCATTAAAGGCATTGTCATTAAACATGCAATTTACATGTTGGTAGAATCATGGAATTCAATTGATGAAACAGAATCAATAAATCATTTACATATATATGGCCTGAAATTTGACAGGTTATCAGAAAATTTTGTGTAGTGTGCCTTAGAATGAGGAGTTTTGTGCTTTATTAGAAAACATACCGGGATGTGAAAATGTAAAGGAAAATGAAGTGCAGGACTGGTTAGAATCAGATTCAATGGAATCAGGTAAGAATCAGATTCAATGGAATCAACATTTAAAATTTATGATTATGGCGAGATTGTAAAAGTTATGTCAGAAGAGGTTAATGAAATATCCAGTGACGAACCAGTTGATGAAAATGAAAAAAATAGCCACAATGAAGGGACACTGTTTCTCGCAAAAGTGCTCCAATATTTAGAACAACAAAACAATAGTTCAAAATTGACATGATTGTGCTGCTATGCACTGTGTTACTCAGTTAAGACAAAAGAAGGTGACAGATTTTTTCGTTAAAAAATCAAATAGGTTTATGTGAGTCGATGTGATGAGTGATTAGTTGCTATTGATTTTATTATAATAAATACAGTAAAATAAAGTAATAAATAATAATATTGTAATAATCATTTTTAATTTGTGGCTTATTCTGCTACCAATTTGATATAAATATGGTTTGTTGCCCAAATTCAATAACGAAACTTAAATTAATTGTCTTAAGATCTCTGTTAACCACAGATTCCGTTATCCGAGCTGGCAACACCCCCAATTACCTCGGTTAAGAGAGGCCTTACTGTATATTTAAAAACATTTAATAAAATTGTTTCAATTATCTTAACACTAAATAAATAGTTACAACAACGTGTATAGACCTTTATACTACAATCAGCAGTGTTTGATGTGGGTCTGGAATGAAAGCAGTTGCATTGAACCAGAGATAACTATATCTATGATGGTATGGTTCTTGGTGGTCAAGTTGACAGGACTATTATATTATTTAATTGTGATTTGTGTGTGTGTGTATGTGTGCACGTGCATGCATGCGTGCGTGTGCGGTCAGGTGCGAGACAGAGACAGAGAAACCCCAGGATATTGTTTTATGGAAGATGCAAGTCAGTATTTCATGGTTAAAGGGATAATTTTTTTAAATTTATATACATTTACTTAAATGTGTGCATTTAATTTATAAATGTGTGTATTTATATGTGTTACTTAAATGTGTGTAGTAAGCCTTAAAAAAACAGTGGCAAAACAGTAACTGTCATTAAATGCTGTAAGTTTAATTTTCTTATGCACTTCGAACAAATATTATCATGAATTAACTTGCCTACCTTACTCTTTCTAAGAACATTTTGAAAACCAGCACACAGGTAGGATAATTGAACAGCTTTGTTCCTAAAGGCATGTATTCTAGAAATCTATCTTATCAGAACTGAGCCCTTTTGTATATCTACACTTTTTCTTTTTAAAAAATGCAAACAAGTTTTATTTGAACACAATGATCCAATCATTCTGTTAACATTCTGTTAGTTATGTCAACTGATAAATATTTTGCATCATTATTGTTTAACTCTGACCAGATATGAGTTTAGCGGTACTACTTGTTAAAATAACTTAAATAATACATTATCTATAATTGGTAATCTAAACAATACATTATTTTTCAACAGCCGACCTTTTTCAAAAATATATTCTCTTCATACAAGAACACATCCTTTTACAATTTTAGTAGTTTAGTGATTCAAATCTGTTATCATTTCTTTTAGATATGTTTCTTTTTAGATAATAATATAATGAACATACTCAAAACTTTAAACATTTTACAGATCAATATACTCATATTAATTATGTAATATTATTGCATTAATATAAATGTATTGACCTAGAATAATGATTAATATAACTGTATCTGTTGGTAAGATCTTGTTCCCTAAATATGCCAATGAAATATTAAGAAAGAAATTAAAATATGCTTTTAAATCAAAATATTTATACAATATTTTTTTTAAAATTTAAACAATTTGATCAAGCTATTAGAAGATATGAAGTTAATTTATTAAAAACAGCAACAAAAGCATAAAATCTTTCTCATTGGCAAAAGCCTATTCTCTGTGAAGTGAAAAGGATTTTTTGTCTGGTTTTTGTATCCTGAAAACTAATTCTGACTTTTTGAAGGAGTATCAATATATAATATCGTAAATTTTATTACACATAGACATAGTGAATACTTAATTAAGATGACAAAATCAATATTTTTGTCATACAAATATTTTATTATTTTTGTGAGATCTTTTTAACACTCAGGTCCAAGTGTGGTATCTTAATTTTTCCACATTACCTTAATTTCCTTTTATCCTCTGTTGTGCATTTCCTTAAAAATTTTTCCACATAAATCTTCATTTGGATTTACTTACGCTCTACTTCGCTTTTATTCTCTTTTTGCATCATTCACCATGATATTCATTATGCTTTACAATTCATTTTGCTTTGTATTCTCTTATTCTTTTTCAAAGTATAACTTTATCTTTTTTATACCTTAAAATTATTTGAAAGAAGCAGAATTCTTCTGGGTACCAGAAAATATTTATTTTTTACCTGGAATGGAAACCTCAGTCAAAATTCCAAAAAATATATATATTTTGTATGAAAATTGTTTTAATTCCTGTACCCATTGTGTTTCTTACTAAAATTCATCTTCCACATGTAAATCACTGAAAACGCATTGCAAGATGGGATAAAGATAAATTTAAAAAGAGTAAATTAAATATTAATACTTAAATAAGTAGTATTAATTAAATTATAAATAATATACCATATATATTTATTAAATTATAAATATTATAAATTAAATATTACTTAATAGTACATTACTGTTAAAAGTAACAGTATTAATAATATACCATTAAATAATTTTAATTTACTATTACTTAGATTAAGTAATATTAATACTTAAATTTAAAAAAAGTTCCAATAAAAATTATTTAAATTTCCATTTGCTTTAATTTTGATCACTTGAATAAACTGAAAGTATAAAATAAATTGCCTCAAAAGAAAAGTGGTTTTAATTTTTTGTCCTGTTGCTTTTTTTTAAAGTGAATTGTGAGCGAGTAAATATGAGAAATGTATTTTTTTGTCAAAATGCGGTGGTCCATTGGTAAATATTTTAAAATTAAGAAATAGCTCAGTTTACTAAGATTTCAATCATGTAAATATCTGGTTAAAATAAGCTCATTCATCAAGTTTTTAAATTAGGTTATGATATTAACGCATAATATCATTAAAAAAATAATAAAACAGACATCACGAGCCCAAATTGAAGTAACTAAAGCCATTGAAGCAAAAGCCTCTTGCTTAATCTTCTTTAAAATGCAAATGTAACATAAAAATAAAATTCATATCAACTATTATCTACAGAGTTAATTTTAATTATGTAGACTAATTCTGGAAGTTCCTGCTGAACTTTACTGGTTTTCTTTGATCAAATAGTAAAGTAAGTTCATATACATATAGGTCTGGAAACAGACTAAAAAAGTTGCTTTTTGCCTTAAAAGAAAAATAATGTGATACTGCACTAAAGACCATAAAATGACCAATTGTAATTTAAAATGATAAATTTATTGTTTCTGGGTGTAATGTTACATAAAGAGTTAAGAATAATTGGTCCTAACATTATGCAATGAACACTTTTGGAGAATTAAGTACTATACAAGATTAGTAACTAATTTTTTTTTCATTTTGAAATAGTTAACAAAAATATGAAATAGTTACAGATTTTGGCTTTTTCTTACAATATTTTACATGAATTTTTCAAAAAGTGTTTAGTGCATGATAATGGAACCAATTTTTGTTATAATTTTTACGTAAAGTTACATCTAAAATAAATTGTGTTCATACAAGTGCAATAAAGGTTTTAGGCTAAAAAAGCAAAACATTTTAAATGCTATAAATCTAGAGCAAAATAAATATGAACCATTTTTATATGAACCTTTTTCATTACTATTTTCTATTATTACTAAGGAAAGTATGGTAATCAGTTAAAAAATGGGTTATGATTTTTTTTGCAATTCTTGATGTTTTATTATTCAAGAACCCCAAAAAACAAAAGGAGGAGAGTAATGTCGTATGTATGTGAGTTGATGTGTTTAAAGCTTAATAACTTTTGACTGAATAAACCAGTTGATAAAATTTTGTGCAGCGACTTGTGTTTATGGGGCAATTTGTTGGTAAACTATTGGGGGTCAATATCTCTAGGGGGAGGAGGGATTTTTTGGGAGGTCAATTTTCTTAATATTTTCCTAACATAACCCCCACTTTATAAGCTCAGTACATGTGTGCATGCTTATCTTACCACTTTTAAAAAAGTTTTCCCCCTTCCTCAAAAATTAAAAAGCTGTCTTATTATTTATTTCATAATGTTTAACTAAATCTTTTTAATGTCTTCCTAGGCATAGTAATAGTTCAAATGACCCAAAAAATACTTTGAGGGCAATATTGATGATAGGAAAACTGATCAAAGTTTAAAAATACTGATTTTTTTTATTTTCTAAAAAATTTAATAAACGTTTAATAATAATATTACAATAAAATTTCATCATAATTCACCCCCACCACCAAAAAAAATCTAGGTAACTTTTTATAGGTTGTACACTTTTCAGTGGAATTTTTTCAGTTTCTTGCATTTAACGTAGGTAAACTTAAATAAAAAAATCTTTTGGAAGGTGATTTTGGAGATGGAGGAGCAGAAAAAATCTGATTTTTTGAATTTTTAAAACATTTTTTATTTTATTTAGACATATAATGAAAATTTTTCAATAAAACTTCATCATAAATTACCCTCGCCCCAAAAAAGAAATCTTAGATAACTTTTTTCATGTATAATTATTTTTCCACTATATAAGAATAAATAGCTAATACCAGAAAGTATTACAACTTTTTTGTCAGTTTTTTATCCAAAGAATAACTCTTAATTATTTGGTAGGAACCTCCTTGAATTCTCTGTACATACGAAGTCTGTTCAAAAAGAAAATTTTTGTTTTTTGAAAAGAATTTTATTTACTCTTCTACATTAATGTTACCTCCTTCAAAATAGTCTCCATTAGATATTGTACATTTATGCCAGCGCTTTTTCCAATCCCCGAAACACTTCTGGAACTCGATCTTTGGCATAGCGTTTAGCTCTTACAGCTATTTGCTTTTAATCTCATCTATGCTTGTAAAATGACGGCCCTTTAAAGTTCCCTTTATTTTTGGGAATAGAAAAAAGTCATAGACCATGTCTGGTGAATATGATGGCTGAGATATCATTACACTGTTGTAATGACATCAGTATAAACACAGTGTTCAGTGTACACTGTTTAGGCTTAAAAAATTTAGCCTAAAAAAGTGTACAGATGTACACTTTAGGCTAAAAAATTTACGAACAAGCAATGAAGTGTGAGCAGGCACATTATCGTGGTGCAAAAGCCATGAATTGTTTCGCCACAAATCTGGGTGTTTTTTTTCGGATTTCTTCACGCAAACGGCGTTGAACTTGTAGTAATACTCCATATTGATCATTTGACCTTGAGGTAAGAACTCATGACCTTCGACATCATATCCGTAAACCCAAGTTTCATCACCTGTTATGACACGTTTCAGTAGTTGAGAATCGTTGTTGACTTCATTTAGCAACTCCTGAGCTACTTCCATTTG
Organism: Lycorma delicatula; assembly: GCF_047948215.1. Taxonomy (NCBI): domain Eukaryota; kingdom Metazoa; phylum Arthropoda; class Insecta; order Hemiptera; family Fulgoridae; genus Lycorma; species Lycorma delicatula. The sequence goes on along the minus strand of NC_134459.1, from coordinate 140,328,801 downwards.
CCGCTGTTTTTGTTCGAAATTCAACAATTTTGGAACAAATTTTGCTGTCACACGTTTCATACCCATAACATCCGAAAAATTTCATGGCATGAGGCAATTGATATCCCAACATCATCAGCGGCTTCTCTGGTTGTGATTTGGCGATCATTCATAATCATTTCTTTCACTTTTTCCACTTTTTCATCAGTTGTTGATGTGCTGGGATGTCTGGGGCGCTCATCATCTACGTCTTCACGACCTTCTTGGAAACGTTTATACCACTCGTAAATACTTGCTTTTATCCATTATTTATACAAATAAAAAATCGCCGATCGTATCAAAACACTTGTTATCCTTTTGACAGCTGACAATAGACTAAATATCCAATATGGCTAAAAATGTACAGATACTTTTCAGACATGTTTACCAATACAACAAAAAATCCTGAAAATTTGACTAATGCATCCCATGAAATTTCAAGATTCTCATTACTTTTTGAACACACCTCGTACAGTACATGGATAACAATTGATATGAAAAGTTGTCACTTCTTGCAAACATCATGGTACAACAAAGTTTTTTTATTAGATCAGTGGTATCCTCAAGAACAGTTTTTCATAAATGAAATAACAAAATAAAGTTCAGTATTTTTTATAAATGACTTTTTCACTTACAGCAAGCATATAACTTTCCTTACAGATCATCACTTACTCAGCAAATTAAATGATACTACATAAAAAAAAATGATGCCGTAAAATTCAACATGCTCTCTGTTTAAGCTTTTTCTGCTCACCAGATGACAGAGTAATCGGAATGAATTTACATCTAAAACCATCTTCACATCTGTAGAACCATAGATAAAATAGTCATTTAGATTGATCTAGAACTTTTGAGTTTAATCAAACATAATACAGACATTCTGATTTACATAAATAGATGATCGAGATTTAAGACTAATAAAGTTATACATGTATTTATAATCTCATTATGAGTATTTGATTTTCATTTGTGTCACTGGAATTTGCCATATTAATCATCTCGAGATAAGGGGATTTCAAACCATGCAGTGATATAACTGCCACTCCTATTTGCACTTATAATTGATTATTTTTTGTGATTGAAGGCCTTACGCCTCCCTCCTTGCATGCATAAGTTCTTAAAAACTGAGTTTTTAATATTTATATTTTAATAAATTCCTTTCTGATCATTTCCTTTTATTATTACTTCAGTGGCACAATTAGAAAAAATTGAATTGTTATTGTTATTATTATTATTATAACTGTATCAGGTAAACTATTTATTAATATATTTACTATAAAATTTGTTCATAGTTTTAATTATTATATTTCATAGGCCGGCCGAGCAAACCACCTCCCCCACCTCGAAGCCAATCACTGGATCTTACCCTCGGTATAGTCAGAGGTCCAGCCCCACCCGCTCGGCCTCCACCACCTCTAACTTCTGCTACTGCTGGAACTAAAACTTCTACATTTGCATCTGCTACTAACACCAATAGCAACACTAGTACATTTGGAACTCCTTCTGTTTTTCCTGAAACTGGACTTTATGCTAATTTGGGTCAGTATTTCAATAAAACAAATTTTAGTTTCATTTTTTAAGGGTAATTTATTAACTTTTTAAGTTTTGGCTTAGTACACTTCTGTGCTGCTAATGCTTTTCATAAACATTGATCATAGAATTGGTGAGGGTCAGACTGCTCAGCCTAATAACTTTATGTAAATTACAATAACTTTATGGTAATTTTGGCATTTGTTTTTATTTTAGGTAATTCTAGATTGGAAGTTATGCCAGAAAAACCTCAGAGGAGTGGAAGCTTAAGGGATAAGAATAATGCATCTCATCAGGTGTGTATCAAAATATGTTTTATAATCCCTTAAGAAGAATTACATTTTTTTAAAATGATTTTTCATAATGAAATTAAAATAAATGATATTTTAGTATTAAAGGTATTTTGCAAACAATAACTATGTTGCTAAATCCTACTTACCTTTAAAATGCTAAGTATATACTGTTTAATAACATTTTATCATTATTTACATTATTTTCATTCTTTTTTTCTTGTTACTGAGTTAATTAAAAATCATTTTGACATTTCTTGTTTTAAAATGTGTACAATAAAAAGAAATTGTTTGTATCCTTTATAGATTTAAATAAATAATTTACTCCATTATCACTTAACCCAGTTGTTGTATGATATAATGTATTTCACAAAGTATGCTAAATGTTTGTGGCTAAGTCTTTTAAACCTGAATAAATTTTTTAAGGTAATGATTCAAGGAAGAAAAGCAGACATGTAATGTGTATTAAAATATAACATGTATTATACATTAATAAATAACCCTTGAGTATTTTCTATACTCTATTTCTCTACCTACTAAGAAACCTTGCACTCTGTAATTTTTGAAAATAATGTTACACTTATTCTGACCATATGTGCTCTAGTTAAAGGAAGTTTGGCAGAATGTATGGGTGACAGTAAGATTAAGTCTGGTGTATTGCCTTGGAATTCATCAGAATGAGGCATGTTTATGAAGATGCTGCCCTCTGTAATTTACATATGAGGCACAGGTTAATGTGTAGACACTTCTTGCCATCTGGTAATATTCCAATAAATCCTTTGAACAACTACTGCATGACTGTGGGTGTTGTACTAGTTGATTGATTGTGACTGTTATACAAGTCACAATGTTACACAAGTATTGTGTAGAAAATTGACATTGTTTTGTTTGATGATGTGGCAAAAATTGAAAAACTTCAAATTCCTGTGCTCTATTAAACTATTATCTGTTTTAATTTATTTTTTGTTTCTTTAAAATTTTTTGGGGTCCTTTTGTAATACCCCCTTCTCATTTTATTATTTTCTTTTTTTTACTCATATATCCTACATAAATTTATTTCATGAGATCAATTTTCACATCTGTTTGACTTTCAAATATTCTTCTTAATTGGGTGTCCAACATAATTTATTTACAATGTAGTTCATTCATTACAATGTACAAAGTACTTGGAACATATTTGTTTCATATTTTATGTACAACAATTTGGTATTTTGTTTATTACTTATGTCCTGTACAGCTCATTCTTAAAATTTTGTTATTGGTTTTCATATTTTGAACCACTGTAGCATTTTATTGCTTGTGTTTCTCAAATGATGATGATGATAATGACAAGTGTTGTTATTGTTTATAAAAAAAATGTTCTACTTGTATTTAAAATATTTATCCATCTATCATGTTAACATCTTTTCTAAAGTACTTTTATGTTCCCCTTATCTCTGTCTGTTTTTTATCATTTTTATCTTATATTCTTGCAAAATATTTGTAGTTTCTCACCTTATTTTCAGTAGGTGGAGAGTATTACATTTTTCAAACTGATCTTCTGGTTGAAATAACTTTTGGATTGCTGAAATTTTATTATATTGTGTATATTAATTATAATATTTAGGGATGATGTGAAACATACATGTGTAAGTCTGAAATATATATTCGGTATTTGGTAATACTGGGTACTTAAGTATATGCATTTAAGATTATAATTAATTTACAAGAAATAGTAACGATAGCTACATTTAAATTAAATGTCACGAGGCAATCAGTGAAAAAACAAATATATCAGTTTCTACAAAATGTAAAGATAAAAATGATTCAGTAGGAGTTTCATCAATATTTTGCTACTGTTTCTTTATTCAGTATTGGTATTTCTAAACAGCAATGCCAATTACTTACACAATTAATTTACACTATATCCCATTACACTGCTTTGCTTAGATGGCATTGTCAACTTCACTCCTCATACACTATATTTAAAACAGAATTATAGTTTAGATATCTGTCATATTCTGACAGCAATAACTGGAATAAATAATGGATACTTTAATATATTGTTTTCCCCTTTTACCATGCTGTTAATTTATATTACACGTATAATTACAGTATATTGAATGTCTTTTAATCTATTATTTTGTAACATTTTTTCTAGTATATGTCTTTTCTCTAGTACTCTTTTATTATTAAATTTATTCTCTAAATTTAATAAACATTAGTCATTTCCTTTGACAGAAATATTTATTAAGCATCTCTTGGTATTGACATTACTGGGTTTTTTTTCAATACAGTGTAATGTTTTATCAGTCAGTTTTTATTTTGAGCACAAGTACCTGCTCAAAGTAAAAGTGGTATTTTTTTTCTAAGATGAATAAAAAAAATGTTTAAATTATGTTAAACACCATTCATACATCATGATTGAGGGTGTTATTTTAAAATAAAAATGCGATTAAATATTTCACATTTGTACAAACGATGTAAAAAGGCTTACACCAATGTCTTTTCTACAAGCAAGGGATTAAACAGCAGTCAGAAAAATGATGACTGTGTTTAGATTGTTTTCACTTTTTGAAGATAGATTTTACTAATGAAATGAAACAATAAAAATTAACAGAAAAGTAACTGGTGAATAAAATAAGACCACCTTTGCTTATTTACTGTAATTTATTAAAGTGAATAATTTTAAAGTGGGTTAGTAAGCTTCATTCTCGGTAAACAAAAACATTATTATTACATAGCTTTTTTTTTTAATTTGAAACAAACATTTTTTGTAACAAAAGCCTACTTTAAAATAATGTTGTAATAAATAAAAAGAAATACTTTTCCAGTTCTATAAAATTTTGATTTTTTGAATTCAGCACCAAATTAAAAATGCTTACCAAGAAATTTCTAACTTTTTGATTAACTTCAAAAAGTCAATATAAAAAATTGAAAATTTTTTCTTTTCAGTTATTAATGTGGCATTTTAAGCAGTTTTTTAAATGTTTATTTTATAACATTTCATTTTTATCTTAAATGTGGATAGGCCTACAGAAAATATTAACCATTTCTTGAAAAAAATTGTTCCAAGATATGAAAAGGCAAGATATCCCTCACCTTGATAAAAATAAGGAAATGGTGTGACAAGACCAATATTGAATTAGGGTGTAGTCTATTTAATGAATACAAGATCTTTAATGATTTATTTTACCAGTTTTAAATAGTGTGTTTCACTATTCTATTTAAAGTGCCATAAAATATAGTTAAAAAACACCAATATTTTGAGATATTTTCATAAAAACTTTTTAAATGTCAGTTTTCCTTTATGTTAAATGTTGAATACTGTTTCTATTCTGATAATACCTCATTCAGAAAAATGTAATAAATGAAGTTCAAAACATCCAATTGAAACATTCAAAAGTTTAGACAAAATTACAAAAATTAATTTTTTAAATCGGAGGGATTTTATTTTATTTTCAAAACTTTTTTAATTTTATTATATTACATTTAATGTTATTTCAGTTTTATTATTCCTTTCTGATAAATTGAAAAACTATGAAAAACCTATAGAGCCAGCTGATCAGTTGGTTGTGTAAGAATTAGTTATCACGCTAGCTTCTAGATCAGCTGATCTCATGTTCAGTTCGATAAGCATTTGACACATTTTCTCTTACTATTTCATCCAACTGATCATGCCTTCTCATTAGAATATAGGTCTGAGGTTGTAAAATAAAAAAAAAGATAAAAAAAAGATTGATTGATTCTTGATAAAGTTATGTACAATAAGTATATCGTTTTATACTATTTATCTTAATTTTTCTTATGATTGTGATACATATAGTTGTGATAAGCATTTCAGTAGTAGAGAAGATTTCTCTGAGAGAATTATGTTATTATACAGCCAGTTTTGTAGTGAACAAGGTGAAGATTTTACTCGGGATGTGCTGAATATGACTTGTATTTTACTTTGGATTACCATGCTGATTAAGTTTACTAAAGAAAGCATTAGGAAATCAGTTCATCATCATTTATCCAATTAAGCTTGGCATGAATGCCTGTCATTTTTGGGAATGTCTATCATATTTTAGAGTAACTAACTATTGTCACTTTTGCTGGTTATTTACAGCTGTTAAGTTTATATATTTATTTATTTTCTCACAGGTAGTTATAGGCCTACACCCAGTTACAATACTTTATGGTATTTTTTTTTGTGATGAGAATTAAATTTTGTAAAATCATCATTAAGTGTAACTACCATTAAAAATTTAGTATCCCTGGCCCCCTGTGACCTCTACATGTAATATATTTATTTTTTTTAATAAATTAATCTGGTACATTATATTAAGAAGACTGCATAAAGTCTGAAAGTTGTTTGTCTGAAAGTTTCTCGCATCACGTGAGAAACAACCAACTGATTGCTTTCAAATTTGCAGGATACATTTGTGTTATCCCAGGGAAGGTTTTAAGCCATAGACTGAGGCCCTAGCCCCCTTAGGAGTGAAGTTGTGAATTAAAGATATCATTAAAAAAAAATAATCCTTTTACTTCATTATTATATTTCTGTCACCATGGCAACAAAAATAAGTTATAAATTTTTTATTGTCAAAGATGTGTACCTTAGTTACTAGTATTCTGCTTGTAATTTGGTTTCTTTTTCAGGTTTCTATAAAACCTGAATACTTTATTTATCACTATTATTCTTACAACCATGAGGGTAACAAACACTGCCGGGGTCTATGGCCCTATCGTAGGCTCCAGGGTTCACCTATGCCCTGGGGATCCAGGGAGCAGAACACCTAGGCTAGATAGTCAGGCGAGTGAAGGAAACCCTGACCGACTAGTATATATATATCTATAAATTTTTATTTTGAATATTCAAATAATTCAGTAATATTTTGACCTGTGTGCTAATAAAATTTAATAGCATATAAAATACAAACCACCAAAACACAGTAATTAGATAAGTTAAACTTATCTTATTAATTTCCAATAACTGTTTGTTTATTTTTTTGTCATGGATATCCTGTATCGTCAGATGGTTTAAATTATATTTTTTACATTAAAACTTATTACCTTTTAATAATTTCTCATTTTGTAGAAATTATAATATTTTTCAATGTCAAATTTTAAATAATGTTCTAAACGTACATGTACTTTGGCTGTCCAGTACTGGAATAATTTAATTAGAATAATTATACCAAGAATGTTATACCAAAATATAACAAAAAATAGCATAAATATTAATAATAGTTATTAGTAATTAGTTACACAAATAAAATTAAAAAAAAATGATTAATGTATATGAAAAAAGTAAAAAAAAAAAACATACAAACCAAATAATCACATTATAAAATATTTAAAAAATAATAGTAATAAAATTATTAAGAGGAGTATATAAAATTAAATGCAATGAATGTAACAATATTTATATAGCTAAAACTAATAGTTTATTTAAAAAAATATTTACAATTTACAGAACATTACACATAAAAAATATAAAAAGAGCTGTAATTAATTTAGCTGTTAGAATACAAACATAACATTACAGATTGTAAAAACAACTTAAGAGATTTTGGAGATAAAATTAATGATAAAAAAATGAATATACTCGAGAAATATTACATTTGTAAATATAAACAAAAAGTATATAATGATGAACCACCAGATCACATTTGAGGATGATGATTTAATTAATAATTTAATAAAACTACAGTCTAACAGTTGACGACAGTGATAATAGAATTAAAGAAAATGTACATTTTAAAGATTAAAATATTTCATTACTGTACACACAAGTAAATGTATGTTTGCAACATTAGTTGACAATGGAAAATATTATAATCTCCATAACAAAATGACAAATTATTATTTAATAATAATACATTTTAATGAAAAGAAATTTAATACCAACTGAAGATGCAGAATACTGCAAAAACCGGGATTATTGGAAATTAATAAGGTAAGTTTAACCTTGTTTTGGTGATTTGTATTTTATATAATATATATTTTGACAATTCAAATAATTAATTAAAATATTGACAACTGTGTTAAGTGTAATTATATAACTAATTTAATTATATAATAATGTCATTATTAATAATTAATAAGTATTTTTAATAATTATTAATAATGCAATTAATTTAGTGTAATTAAAAAATCATTACCAACTGAAGATCCAGAATCCTGCAAAAATTGATTATTGGAATTAATACAGTAAATTTAACTGTAAATATTGTGTTTTGGTAGTTTATATTTCATACTATATATATATATATATATATATATATATATGTATATATATACTAATTAAATTTTATTATAAACTTTTAAATTAAATTTATTTATCATACTTTAAAAACTTATACAAAAATTTAAATAACTTTATTTAAATTATAATTAAAACAAGATGTAAATGTAAAAAATTATTTAAAAATTATAAAGATTAATTAATTAAAATTTATATTAAAATTAAGTTAAAAAATTAAAATATAAAAACTTTTACATATGTGAACAATATAATGTCAATATAAACAAATAAATTAAAATAAAGATAAAAATTAAAATCAAAAACTTAAGTAAAATAAAATTATGTGCTAGCAATTTCACTAAATTTATTTTACTAACCAGATTGGAAAATCAATTACTCTACATTATTATCAAAACAGATAGTAGTGCTATCTACTGCAGCCTTTATAATACCATCTTCTTTATACTCTGTCTGAAGGTTCATCATATTAAATTTATTCATATTTATATATATAATACCTTTCTAAAATGTCAAACCCCTTATTATTCCTATCCATATTGCATTTTTTTTAATTTTGAATATTTTTAATTTTGTCAATATCTGATACTGTATGCTTATTTTTAATCAAATGATCTGATACATTCGAAAAACCCAGTTTACCTTTTAAACGTTATTTTATATAACGTCTAAAATGTTCCATAAATCTGAGTTAGGATGGATAGACCAACCCACCGGGATGGTCTAGTGGTGATCACGTCTTCCCAAATCAGCTGATTTGGAAGCCGAGAGTTCCAGCGTTCAAGTCCTAGTAAAGCCAGTTATTTTTACATGGATTTGAATGCTAGATTGTGGATACCAGTGTTCTTTGGTGGTTAGGTTTCAATTAACCACACATCTGAGGATTGGTCGAACTGAGAATGTACAAGACTACACTTCATTTACACTCATACATATCATCCTCATTCATCCTCTGAAGTATTATCTAAATGGTAGTTACCGGAGGCTAAACAGGAAAAAGAAAGAAAAGGATGGATAGACCAGTTAATTTCTTAGTATGTAAGAGAATTTTGTATGATGTGTGTATGAATGTGTATTGTCAAAATTAAAATGTATATTAATAACATACACCATGTACACATCAGTTGTGTATTTACTGGTTCCCCAAATCTGAATAACCTAAAATATAATCTTCAGAGTTATATGCTTTATTATAAATAAAGCAAACAATTTACATTTATGATTAAGTAATTTAAAATTCTCAGACAGTTTATTATAAAATTATATACTATTTTGACTTCTTGATAGTTCATAAACAATTTAAAAAATTTGTTAGTTAAATCTTGTGATATAACCATATTTAAAACTCAATCTGTCCCTTACATTGTACATATAAGTCTGTATTTTTAAAATATAGAGATTGGGCACAATTTACATTTTAAATTATAAAAATGAAGTCTAATTTTTTTTTTTTTTTTACAGATTATGTGAATAACTAATCTAAGCAGTAAACCCTTTTACCTCCTGCATAATTCTCTCACAGGGTAATAATACTATTACTCTGTGGTTAGTATGCAAACTATTATACCAAATTTCATAATATTAGTTTTAATCATTGTTGATTTAAAAAAAATTAGAACAGCTAGCTAATAGCTATTTTCTGTCTAAAATATGAGAATATGATTTTTTATATTTGATTTATTTTCTAATTATTTATTGAATATAAATGTTCTTATCTTAATACTTTCCATGTAATAGCTAGAAAAAAAATGGAGTGTGATAATTGACAAGAAGAGAAATAGTTAAGTTTTTGTTGTTGAATAAATTTGTGATTGTTGACTGTTGTTACTTTAATGACTAATATTAATGGTTTATCACTTGACAGTAATGTTAGTACATTATTGCACCATTTTTATGTATTACTAGCAGATCCAGCAATGCTTTGCTATTGCTAGATTTGAGTATACACACGCACACATACACACACACATTTATATATATATATATATATATATATATATATATATAAATGAACACAATTGAAAGTTTTATAGAACATTAAAAAACTGAGCATTACGGAACTTCACAGAATTTAATCTTTCACTTTATAAAAGTCAAAATGTAAATAGCACTACTTATAATTTAATTCAAACTACTCTCTAAACACAGCAATCGATTCAAAATGCCCCTAACTTTCTTTCTACTGGTCAGATGGAGGATTTCATTAACTTTAAACCTTCTCCAGACAACGTAGACCATTTTGTAAAATGGCCCATGCATAAATCGGTCCAGTAGTTTTTTAGTCTATAGCAGACACATATACAAATATTGCCTCGACACTGGTGCCATCTAGCAGGTAAAGTTTTTGCAAAAACTTTTGTTTTCACTTAACTAATATATATTTTGAATATGGTCAGATCGGTCCGAAAACACAATTTTTCTAAATAGCTCAACCCCAGTTCCACCTAGCTGGTCCATTCTTTGCAAAAATATTTCTTTTTACATAACTAATATATATTCTGAATATGAGCCAAATCGGATCATAAATGCAATTTTTCCATACATCTTACAACAGCGTCATCTATTGGGTCTATTTTGTGCAGAGGTTTTTTTTCCATGTAAGTAAAACATATTCTGAATATGAGCCAAATCAAATCATAAATACAATTTTTTGAAATATTTCAACCCAGCGCCACCTAGCAGGTCCAAACTAATTCAGAAACCTTCACGGGCATGCACACAACAACTCACCAAAGTTTCATCGCAATTGGATGAATGGTATAGGAACACAAACAGGACAAACAAACATTCATTTATATATATATATATATATATATATATAGAAGATATCATTTGTTTCAGGACAATGATGTGTATGAAACTGTTAGGATGGTAACATCTTCGTCACCATCTAATAACAGCAGTACTGCTATGCTTGCTGCCACTGCTGTTGCTGTTGTGTCAACACCCACACTGTTAAACAGTCATTCATCATATTGTGGCAGTGAAACTGAATCTGATATTATTTACAATAATAACATTAATAACAGTAGTGAGGTAATCTGTTATAGCATATTAAGTTATTATTTTTTTTAAAGAAATTTTATTTCAAGTTATTGCATTATTTACTTTAAAATTATGACTTAAAATAATAGAATCTTGGCAATTATCCAGTAGATTTACAAAAATGATTTCAAAATTTACATCTGATTGACTGATCCAGTCACTCTCAGCAGTATATAATCTTATTAAATATTTTTCTGCCATTATTGTTCCTATCAATTGTATTGCAATATTTGGTTTCTGCAAGTAGAGCAAAAATATCAATTGTTTGATTGTTTGTTGCTTATAGTGATAATATTGTAAGTGAAGCACTGTAAGAGATAAGTCCCTGAAATCTGGAAAGAAACACGTAGATATGCGCAATTAGGGGAAAAAGAGCAATGCTGAATAGTGACTGATAAATATTCAGCAGATTGAACAAATCATGCACGATAAGACATCATTCATGATTTCTGAATTTTTAAATAAATTTTAAACATTTTTTTGGACCAGTGTCTAAAATAAAATGGTACAACACACCACAAAAAAGTGTTCTTCTACATCACAATGCATAGGTATAGTCTAAAGGTTGCACAACGGCAAATTTAAACAATGCAGGTTGAGGATTTTCAACCCTATCCTGTGTAACGCAATCTGGACTTTGAAACCAATGAGGAATTGATCTAGGGTTAACTGGATGGTTATTCTGGTTACAGAGTTCTTTGTTGGGAATCAAACTGATATTGTCATACAAGTGCTAGAAAGTATGACTATACAGTGCTGTCTATATGCCTAAATAGACAGTTATGTAGAAATATGACTATATTGACTTTAGTATATACTAATATCTTTTTCTCTTTTTTTAGCCAAGTTGAAAGTCAGTTTTATAATAATTTGAGTATTATTTACAATAATTGTAATATGGCTGGCTAAGTTTCCATCCTATAATGAGAAAGAAGTAAAACAAACATTGACTTAAAGTGTTGGCAATAGCCAACAAATAAATTTTAAACATTTTTTTTTAGACAAGTGTCTAAAACAGCCACTGCTTTTTAATCTGTCTAAGGAAGTAAATTTTAATCTGTCTCTGGAAGTAATAAATGAACTAAGATAACAGTTTGAGAAGGGAATAACAACTGTAAAAATGTTGTAATCTGTATAACAGATTGCTAATTTAACTAAAACTTGGAATGAGTTTGAAAAGTAGTAGATAGAATGGATTCAATTCTAAGAGAAAAATTTGGTTAGAAAATATACAAAAATGAAACAAAGTTTGTGATAAAACTAGGATAATGATGAGTTAAAAATTAAAATTAGATAGATTATTTTAACAGAAGTTGGAAAATTTTGTTTTTATATGGTTAACGTACAAATTACAGATAATGTATATTGGCACAACCCAGGAGAATGTTTTGCATAAAATACACTGTACATTTATAAATTACAGTTAATGCATTCTATGACAATAAACATGGACAACAGGAAAGCAAAAGTGACAGAAAATGTAGACTTTTAAAATTAAGTTAATTTGAAGAAGAGAGAGTTAGTAGCTGAATTATGTTAAAATGTTAAGTGATGATGAATTTTAGTGCTGTAATAGTCATGCATTACAGAACAGTGGCATCCCATACCATATTTGTCTTTTCAAATGTTACAAGACCTTCCAACAATGTTTTACTCAAACAGCCTCAGTTGCAAAAGTTAAGATTATTCAATAAATAATTTTTTTTTCCTGATCACTACATAATAATACATTATATAGATCACATCAGGTTGAATATTGGGGTTTGTACAGTTTCTATTTAGTTGGCTTTAATACTTATTTAATTATCTGATTGTTAATAATGAAAATTAATATTTTGTCATTATATTTTACGTGTAGCTTGGTATAATTGAAGATCCAATTGAATCAGATGAATGGAAACTATCTGATAGTGTTGGCAGTGGCAGAAAGAGGCATCGTAGTGTTATTCATAGTAGTCTGGAAGAGAATTATGGAGCTGTTGTTGTTGCAAACCATGAAGCATTATCACTTCTTCTTGAACAGGTAAAATAATATTTAAAAGAGTTTCTGTTATAGTGAATAGGATAAATTATTTTTAAGAATATAGAATAGTTTTTATACTGACAAAAGTTCACTTTATCGGTGAGAAACTCTCACCTACAAAATCATGGGCATTTGAAAGTATTAACCATCTGAACCATTTGAGTACTTATTAAATGTGATGTAAGGTTTAGTGTTCAGTATTTAAAACCTTCTTTATTGATCTTTTTATCTTATCCAACTTGCTGGCATGGTTTTTCATGTAACTGGTGTTATTGTCTACAAGATTAAAAAATGAAAATAAACAGATTTAATCACATTTAAGAGAATTTACTCTTAATTAATACAAATCTCAACATATTTTTGAGATTTAGTATTATTTATCTCCAGATAAATGAACAAATGAAGAGTCTTACACATACTGTGTTTCATTCAAGTTATCCTGTTGTAACAAAGTGCTATGGTTGGTACAATTTAGTCTGCTTTGAAGTCATGCAAGCTTATTTGATATTGTACATAATGAATAGAGGTGTATTTTAAAACATAAGTTGTTTATAACTACTAATATGTAGTGAAACATTAGTGGATTGAGTCATCCTGGATTTTATATGATATCACGTTGACACACCTTGCACTAGTTCTTACACAACCACTTTGAATAGCTTTTACATTGATTGTAGTACAAATCTGTTTTACTGCTACGTAAATAGAAAATGTGATTAAGTGGTGTGGGTGATCTTGAGTTGAACTTGCTACTTACTAAAACAAGCACTCCTTTATCAGTTTACCAATTAGTAAAGCCTCAGTTAATTTCCAAATGAATTGAATTAAGTAATTGCTAAAGTAAGTTATACTGAATTTTAATACATTAGACAGTTTTCAAATAGTATAAGTATTAGGTTAAGCTTTTTCTATTAATTACTTTATGGGGAAGGGTCCTTGCTGAACAGTTTTTAATTCAGGAGTTTATTTCCATAAATACTTTACAATTCTGGGGATGGGCAAAAATTACCTCTCACAGTCAAAAGACTTAGCGTTCACAGTTAAAACTGTCATGATGCTTGACGAGAGATAAAATAACATAACGTAAATCTTAATACTATATAAAGAGATGTCTTTTTCATTTGTTATTGATAAAAGTGAAAACTACTGAACCAATCATTACCAAATTTTAACTATAGTTTTCTCATGACCCTGGAATGTTTACCACTGTTCAAACTTCACCATCTCACTACTATATAATTCAGAATTTAAAAACCATATATATAAATAACCTAGAACGTCTATTAGTAAATTTAATACCTTTGTCTATGTCAATATCAACTTCTTCAATCAGTTATTAAGAAAAGATTAATTTGTATTATTAATGTGATATATATTTAAAAACAAATTAGTTTGATAATAAAATTAAAGGGAATAACTATTTACATATATATTTAATAAAGTTTAGATGGTTTGGGGAATACTGAATTTTGATATTAATATCAACTTTTACAGAAAGATTTGTTTTTTACTAATGTTATTGTCTAATCTGATGGCAACTTGCAAGAACTTATCCTCACACAAATAAAGTAGCTCTGTGTAGGTTTTTATATCCTGAACTAAGAAGTTTCATAAGGGTAAGCCACACATACAGGTTCAACTTTAAATTTAATATTAATATTTTCATAATTCCTAAGGCGATGAGGTCACAGATATAAAGAAGAACTTTTAAAGCTACAAAATTTATGATCGTAGACAATATGAATCTATGCCAAGTGTTCTCAAAGACTTGAAGAGTAATTTACAGTCTGCTCAAAATTGAGATCAACATTCAAGAAATATCTTAGGTCTCAAATCAGCTTTTGATTATCACTCTGAAATTGAAAGATATTGAAATAGGTAACATGATTAAAATATGTAAGCATTGCAATGACAAAAATAGAATGATGAAACTCCTCTGGACTTGTGCTGGGTGTAAAGTAGTTCATGAACAACTTCAATATCCTCCTGATTTTATTAAATATTTGATTTAGGGAACACATCCTTTATCTGAACATTTCTTAGCTAATTCTAGACAGTAAATACCCTATTCAAATGACATCATTTGGAGCAAAATAAATAAGAGACGGGAATTTAATGTCTATTTTTAAAATAAAGGGCCAAGTTCATCATTTGATTGGCAGTTTACTGTTCGAATCTGAAAATATTTTCCTAATTCTTACAGATTTATTTTAAGTCTGAAACTGATCAAATATAAACCCAACTTTGAAAAGGGAATTGATTGAATCATTGTAAAAAGTTTTGTAAGATAATAATGGTCTCATGGAGAGTTTCAGATATAATCTTGTGTCAAGTATGAATTAAACAGTTTGAAATTGGTTAATTTTGATAATCAGATTCTGGTATATGAATATAGAGCCAAATATAATGTGCTAACAATTGATGAACTAACAGCATTATTAGTGGACAAAGACAAAGGTCTAAGAAATATTTGTTACATGGTCATGATGATCAATTGCAATGTGTTTCTGAGCTTCATCATTCTTATGATTTGTTACAGTACCCTCTGATGTTTATAAAAGAAGAAGACTGATATTATATCAATATTCAACTACAGAATAATTCTAATCAGGATAAAATAGTTTCTTACTTGTAATTTTATGCTATTGTTTTATGATCAACAAAGCAATCTGAATCATCTGCATTATTACAAGAATTTATTTATCAGTATAGTGTTGATATAATTGCCAAAATGATTTCTGAAAGATTGAATTTCATACCTTACAATCAGATGAAATTACATGCAGAAGATTATGTACGTGATGTTATCTCTAAAGTAAAGACCGTTTCATTGTAAAAAAATTTATTCTGAAAACTTTATAAATATTTTTTATTTCTCTTAAACTATATACCTTATATGAGTTCTCTATATAATCGCCACATGAATTAAGATATTTTGTCATAGCAATACACCAGCTGCAATATACCCTTGTCGTATTCTTCTGCCAGTCCATTTGGTCACTGATTAACAGCATTTTAAAGTTCATCATCACCCGCAAATTGCTTACCACTCAAAAATTCTTTCAATTTCCCAAACAAATGATAATCAGAAGGAGCTAAGTCTGGACTATATGGTAGGTGATTGTAAATTTCCCATCCAAATGTTCTCAGCAAATCACGTGTCGGACCCGCAACATGTGGACGTGCATTATCAGGATGACACTATTGGTCAGCCACCCACATCACCGATTTTGAATGGCACGTCGTAACTTACATAGAGTTTCGCAGTAGGCTTCAGCATTTATAGTCGTTCCATGTGACATGAAATCAATCAGCAGAATGCCAAACTGATCCCAAAAGTCTGTAGCCATCAGTTTGCGTCCTCGGTGATTATCAAGGGCCTCCCTGAACATTCTTCATCATGCACATTAATTTTGTTATTTTTAAACCTGTCACACCATTTTCAGGCGTTTCTTTCATTCATTACATTATTGCCATACACAGCAACCAAGTGCCTATGAATTTCAGCTGGCTTAATTTTTGATAGTTTAAAGAACGAATGAATCCGTGTATTTCACAGTTGGCGGCAACATCAATTTTCCTATTCATTTTATAACGTAATAACTCACATGTAATCAAATATACTACAACGCGACAACTTACAGACATAATGCAGTGTACATTACTAGCATGGCTATGACGACACAGGTTTGCCAACCTTAAGGAGAGAAATTTCCCAGCAGTCTTTACTTTAGAGATATCGCTCTACAAGATGCAGAGATGCAGTTAATATTGATGTTAATGCCAGTTCAGTTAAAATTGGTAAACAAGTTATTCTCCCTTCAACATTCTCAGGTTCACCACGATATTTGCATGAGAAAACTAAAGATGCTCTGACATATGTATGTAGAAAAGATTGTCCTGACTTATCTGCCTGAAAGACTGTCACTTTTACCTGAAGCCCGGGACTGGCCTGAAATTTATGAATTTCTTGACAAAAATTGTGTTTTTGATCTAGTTGAGTATTATACGAACATGTTAAGTGGCAGGATCAAAGTTTGCCTCACTGTCATATACTTACTTTTATGGTTATAAATAAAAAATTAAACCGGACAAGATTGATAAAATTATTTCTGCTGAAATCCTAAATAAAGAGTGATATCCTTTGCTTTTTGGTATTGTATACAGAATATGATTCATAGTCCTTGTGGGGAGTTCAGTGTTACATTACCATATATAAACAATGGAAAGTGCTAAAAAGATATTCTCACAATTTCATAAGAGATACCCAAACTGCTGATGGGTTGGTTATCCAACTTATTGATGCAGATCTCCTAAAGGTTGAGACTGCTACTGTAAATATTCATGGTAAGAGGTATGGATAGATAATGATTGGGTTTTACTGTATTTAAAAAAAATTGTTTTTTTTTGAAGAGATGGAGGAATCTGTTTTACAGATACCAAAGCGGTGTTGGGGTTGCTAACAGGTTCCACAGGATATTATTAGGTGCATATGTATACCTGTGCACTACTGACTAAACCTCCACCCCTGGCTACCCACCCTTCCTGGTACCACCAATGAAGCATTACATCAGGAAGGGGGTGAGAACCCTCACAAACAGTCAGACACCTTGAACATAAGTATCAGACCATGCACACGTACAAATGACAAATACACTCAGAGAAACTACATACATCACACCGCACGGGATACTCATCATATCACAACATCACTCCTGAGGCTACATACATACATCACACACACACATCACATCGTAACGTAGTACCAGTCACTCCACCTCATTGCACAACAAACGCCATGTTGGACACTCACACCATATTCAAACTCACCACCTAGGCCACCATCAGTCATGCAGGCAGAGTGCCCACGACCTCATCACATCCAAGCAACCCTCACATGCACGGAGAAGCTCCTAAGCGCTCATCTGTGAGTCTGTCTGCCACCATACCCTCTGGTGCCAAGTCCTTGTGCAAGACTACTCCCATTGCTTCAGGTCTTCCATCATTGTCTTAATGTAGGCTGTGATCGCCCTCCAATTCTCGGATTCTAATAACATGTCCTCTTCAGGTGAGAACATGTCATCTCTACTCAAGGTGTTTAGTATATCTTTCCTTGGCTCATCGTATCTTATGAAGAAAACATGCAGAGGAGTCTCTTCTTCGCAACACACAGGACAGGCATTGGAGCTGTCAAGGCTGAAAAAAAAGGGTTCCTCAGAACCCCATGGCCCGCCAAGAACTGAGTAATGTAATAGTCCAGCAAGCCACAAGACCACTTGCTCCAACATCTGGACATCTCTTGCAGGCACTACGTCACCGATCCTTATTACTGCGATCCTACCTACGCTGCCACACATTCATAAGTAATCGTCATGACCAGATGCGTTTTACTGTATTGCCCTACATTTTCAAGTTGTTTTGGTACTCACATAAATTTCAAGTACTGTCACTCAGTAAAAGCAATTAAATATACCTGCAAGTATGTGAGTAAAAGATCTGATCAAACTACATTTTCTGTCCAATAATGCAATTGATATAATAACATGAAATTAATATAATTTGAAGAAATTTTTAATCAGGATTTGATTGAAGTAGAGGATAAAGTCATCCATCTGTCTGAAAAGATGAATTTGGATTACCTTCAACAATTCAGGATGAACAATCTTGTGATGATCTTTATAATTACTTCTTTAGGTGTCTAGAGGGTATGGCATTAGCTGCAGCATTATTGAGTACTGCATGACTCTTTTCAGTGGCGATAGAATCAACTCAACTTTCAAATTACCTTGAATGTATTTTGGGAGGGAGAATCTGTTTGTCCAATTTGCAAAAATAGTTCCCTTGGAAAAAGTTGTTAAATAAATCACTCATAATGAAATAAGTGTACAATGAGTTTTTTTTTAGACAATAATCCAAAGGTACCTGGACTGATATTTTAAAAGCATTTCTAAACTCTTCACAAATTTGTAAAAATATCAAAAAACTCAATTTACACACATGAACATGAGAGCTCTTCTTGGGAAAGAAACCCTGAATTTCTGATGTAGTTATTGAAAGCTGATTACGTACTATTGAAAATGATTACAGTTATATAACTATCATTCAAAATATAGGTAATGTTTTAAGCAGAGTCAGTGATTTGATTTCTGAAGTTAGTCTTGATATTTCAGATTTATTCAATAAATTGAATCTTTGTTGTGTGAAAGAGTCAGATTTCACCAAAAAATATAATGGCAGAAGAAATAAATAACATTATTTTAGAAAAATTGGATGGTAATTTCCGTGAATACCTTTATTCATTGATGTAGTTTTAAACACCAATGATGCAGTCCATTATCCACAAGAGTTTCTTAATGCTCTCAAGCTATCAGGATTTCCACTTCAAAAAATGAAATTAAAAGTTAGTTTCCAATTATGTTATGTAACCTTCAACCTCCCAATTTATTTAATGATACCAGACTACAGATCTGAGTTATGTGTAACAATACCATTGAAGCTACAATTCTTTTTTGACCAGTAACAGGACAAATTGCATTTATTCCTTAAATGCATATGATCTCCACAGATCTGCTGTTTCAATTTATATGTTTACAATTCCCATCAGAGTTTTTTGCCATTTCTATTAACAAGTTGCAAGGTCAAACTTTCAGTCATATTATAGTGGATCACTATAGATGTTCAGAGTTCAGAGATAGATAGTTCAGAGTTTCTCCCATGGCCAGTTATATGTAAGATTTTCTAGAACTGGAAATCCTAACAACCAAATAATCTTGATACCAAAAGTTGACAAAACAATAAATATAATTTCCCCAGAAGTTTTATAAATTCTCTTATTTTATCATTTTATGAATTCTATTTTAGTGAAAAGTTGTTATCCAAATTAATCTATTTTATCCAAAAAGTTGTGAGTAACGATAACTCTGAGAACAACAACCCATACATAATTACTAAAAAGGTATTTCCAATTTTTGAAGCTGAGATCTTAGATCGAATAATAAATTTGTAACCTTTGTTTTTTCTGAGGCTTTTAGACAGACTTTACCAATAATTCCAGAGGGTACCGGGCTGATGTAAAACTATCAGTAAACTCTTCAGAAATTTGGAAAAATATTGAAAAATACAATTTGCGCATGAGCGTGAGAGCTCACTTGGGAGCAAATATATGTATATATATATATATATATATATATATATATAATATACTCCTTCCTATGAGGAAGGAGTGTGTGTGTGTGAAGCCATGGTGGGTGGGGGTAGATTGTAATAATCAAGAGGGAAGTTGATCTAATGATCTCTCATTTGGTATCTGCTGCTTTAATTATTCTTCTTGATTGTCCATTTATTAATAATGATAATGAATAAAATTAATTGGATTCTTACTGTATTTGAACAACTTAAAAAATTTAATAATAAAAAATGAAAGGAAGCAAGATAATGAAGAAAAGATCTTATTAATAAACTTTTCAAACGTCCTAAAGATATATAAAATTAATTGTATTATATACAAATTAAAAAAACTACTTGCTTTTAAGTAATTATCTTAAATTTCCTTTTTTTAAATATGATTTTAAGTGATTTTATTTCATTAAAATTTTTACAGGCAAATCGTAATGGATTTGTGCCAGAGTCACTTGACAGCTTGAAGAATTTAGATGTTACACTACAATGGAAAGATTTTGTGATAGATGAAACAACTGAACCAGTTTCTGTTGGTTTTAGAGTTTTTTATGCTGCACTTTACAAAAATCAAGTATCAGCAAGGGTTACTCTTTGTGTTAGTGCTGCTGTTAATGGTGGATTGGCAACTGATAAACTTCCAAATTGTTTACCAGTTATAAGAGAATTTAATGATGTTATACAGAGACAACTCATTTGTAGAACTAAAACGTCTTCCATTCATTCACAAGATATGATTCAAGGTATATATTATTCTTTATTAAGTTGAATATGGACAAAAAATATAAATTTCCTTTCCCCCCCTCTCAAAAAACAAATTAAAAATACTATAAATCACTAATTGTTCTAAAACTTTTATTATTGAAGAAAAGGTTACATTCAGTAGTATATGATGACCGAACACCTTCGGTGATTGAAGTAAGAAAAATATTACTAAATTAACACCTATTTCCTGTTCCACATAATTTTGCTTTATGTGTGTGATTATTTTATTACTCTCATATGAATATTACACATAAATGTCACAATGTCATAAATGCATACACATAAATTGTCATAATGTCATATGAATATTAGACAATTTTTCAAAGCATCTGGCTGAAGTTTTGCTGTTACAGTGCAAAAAAGCAAAGTTCTTTCTGATGCCATATAAATTTCCCTGTATTGAGGTGGATACCATGAAAATAATTTCAAGCTTAAAATGGACTTTAAACTTCATACTGATAGCCAGTAACTTCATACAGATAATAATGACCAGCAATATCTCTCCTGCAGACTGGAAGTAAATTATGGAATTAAAGCGACTCGTATCTAGACATGCCAACACTGATGTTTTGTACCTACACCAAGAGACTATCTCTAGTTCACTCTGATGTAGTCTTCTGCTTGTATTGTTGTAAGTTTTGGCTCAAAAAATTAGTCATTAATAAATAAAAGTTGTTCGAAATAAAAAAAAAAATTTAATGTTGTTATTCATTAAAAAAAATTATATAATTTGATCAGAATTTAGGGTTTATTCTCTGAGATTCCCAGTGCAGTGAAAAGACTAGATTTTTTTTTTTTCATATATAGTTTGTTTAAAAAAAATAACAATGCATTTTAATAATTTATATTTTCAAAAAAAAAAAAATTATTTACTTTATAAAAAAAATGTTGAACAAATTTTGATTTTAATAAAATAGATAATTTATCTTATAGTGGGTCTGATATTTTTATAATATTTTTATTAAAAATTGCGCACTAAAATTATACTCTTAATGATTAATGCATATAAAAAATTATTTATTTTGTCATCATAAACCTGTAGATTGGACCAGAGAAATCCTGTTGGCTGATGTTATTGTTGAACTGTGGTTAAACTTGACTCTTATACTTCCTTACATGGCAACTGGGAAAAAAATCTTACATGATAACTGCAGCACAGTTCACAACTTACTAGGTGGTTCTAATCCAACTGTTTAAACAAAGACCCAGGAAACTGAAGGAATTTATGTTTTTCACATTGTATAGGTTGATGAAAAGAGAAATAAATTTACTGAACTGAATAAATTTACTGAAAAAAAAATAGAAAAGTCTCCTTTTTGGATGATGTTATTTACTAAAGGCAAAAAATAATAATTTACAGTAATCCAAGAAAAAGTACAATAATAGTAGTCAAGTATAAAATTTAAGAATAGTTAGTGATTCAGTAATCCATACTACAGGGCCTTGGGAGTGACTCCTCTGATAATAACCTAACTATTGACATGGGATTTAAAAATACATTTAAATAATACTTTTTTATACAAATAAAATAATTCTCTTTATCGTACTACAAAATTTGAAACTGGTTCAAATTGAATCTAGAGAAAATGAATAGGACTAGAATAATCTTTAGAAAATTTTAAAATTAATAAAATTGAATTTTGATGATAGGTCCAGTATTTATTCAGATATTAAGGTTTGAAAATTTATAAAAATTGTAATAAAATCTTAATTGCAGTTAAGAGCTTTTTGTAGAGAAATGGATAAAATCATATTCATAGACATATTTATTGTGTAGGAAGGCACTGAATTAGTAAGTAATCTCTTTCTTTCTCTCTTCAGTAAAAAAAAAAAAACGAAAACCTCTAAGATCTCTGTAACTGGTAATTCATAGGTTAAACAATTATTTCTTTAAAATGAACAGTTAGTTACAAAGGACTAAATTTATACCAATATTTTTTGCATTTTTGTTACTTCCACAGGTTTTCCACCACCCATTTTCCCAGCTTAATGTCTTTTCTGAATATCCATATTAAGAATAGTGTAATTAAAAATGTATGCATGGACTTCTGTACAACAGAAAAGGTATGTGCCATTGTTACTATTACCAGTCACTCCATGATATCAACTACAGTTATGTCTCATACTCCTATCTAAACAATGATAGTCCTTGAATTCCAGAACTTGTTATTTTTTGCACCTATTTTAGTGCAGAATAGGATATCAAATTTTTTATTGGCTCCTAGGAACAGTCATGTAATGAATCAAATTTGAAGTCACGTTAGTTTAACATCATTTAGAATCTACATTAGTTCAAAGTTTGCAATTCCAATGTAGCATAATAGTATAACTATCACAGAAACAAATGGTAACAAAAGAGTTTAGTAAAATTAATTAGGGTTGTTGCTATTAGGCCAAATAAATATAAAAAGAAAAATCCTACAATTTATAATTAATCCATAAACGCAGAAATATTTATATTACTTTGTTTATTTTACATCCTATAAACATTGTGTGCTTCTCTTTTTTTTTAGCGACAGTTAGTGTTTTAGCCAGACAGACTGTGGAACCAATGAGGCAACATAACTGGTCAACCTCTTCTAATGGTGGTATAAATAAATTTGATGTTATGAAAGAAGCTGGTGTAGTCTTATATCAATTGACAAATTGCTTGTTATCATTACACAACAGGGCTGTGGATTACATATATATGTCTGATATTGTTCTGAGTAAACTTTGCAATGCTAATTTCTCTATTAAAGATGATGTTAATTATACCACATTGAAATTATCTTTATTACCTCATTGTCAGGAGACAGATGTAAGTGTAAAAACTTTTTTTATATTAATATGTATATCTTAGTTTGTCATTTCTTGCAATCAAATTTTTAATGTTAATTTATTTCTTGTTTTCTGTTTATTAGTAATAATTCATTTTTAATTTATAATTTGACTCATTGGGTATATGTACTTCTACTCGGTAGAGCAGTATATATAATGAATGCATTGTTTGCCACAGAATGTGTACATTAATTTGCTCTTTATTATATCTGATGCAGTCTTTCTTTTGACAAGCATACAGCCTGCTTTAAAAGTAACTATTGGTTGGTAAAAAAAAAAAAGTGAATGACAACAATTAATCACATCATGCTTTGGAGCAGCTTCAATCACTTCATTAGCTAGCTATCAGCCACCTTGTCAACAGTCTGTTGTTGTCTGGCTTACTTGGTATTGATTATTGATGGCTGCGATAATAAACATTCCCACTTGCGAAATCTGCAGTATGATTTAATTTATACAAAAGGTTACAGAACTTTTGAAATTACAAGCCTACAATAATAAATGAAGAAAAATTATGATTGTGGTATCATGAGTTTAATGAAGGCCATACTAATGTTTATGATGAAGAGAGAAGTAGAAGGTCTAATGTTCAAATAGATAATCTTGAGAACAAGTGATCAGAAAATTCAAGAAAACCATTACTTTACAATTAGTGTTCTGATCACAGAATGTCCCCATATTTTGCTGAATACATATACACTATTTTAAAACTGTAAAATTAGGCATAAATTGAAAACAAAATCATTAAACAACAAACAGGTGAAAAAAAATCAGGCAAAATCATAAACGAATTACAAGATGGTTCCCAAAGATATTGACTAATGCGCACACATATCAAACAGTAGTATTTGTACACACATTTTTGGACCATTATAAAAGAGAAAGAGATATGAACTTTTTCCCGTATAATGATGAAATATGGATTTCATTCATTGAAGTTGAGTCTAAACATAATCCATGCAGTGGTTTTATTCAAGTTAAATAAACCAACAAATTCAAGCAAATGTTTGAAAGATCATGACGACTGTTTTCTGAGACAAAAAAGTGTCCTGCAGGTGGATATGGATATGGAGCCAGGAACTAAAATTTTGATAGTGGTGTACTGTGTAACTTTCAAAACTAAGGTATGCAATTCAGAACTGGCAACATGAGATCATCAAGAATGTTTTCAATCACAATAACACACACCCACATGTTGCTGCTCATACTCAATTTACCATTCTTACCTCTCTTATCTTTTACAGATTAGAACTGTAACTCAAAATAATTGAAAAAGAACCTTAAAAATCTTTTTTAAACTTTATGTTCCTTCTTATTTTTTGCTGAAATCAATCCAAGTATGTAAACTTCATTCAGAGAGACATCAAAAACCTTGTTAATTTGCTCTCTACAAAAAAAAGAGGTTTTAATTTTTGTAATATTGATTTTTTTTATTAATGTTATGTTGAGAGTAAATAAATTCTAGAAAACAACCTTTATCTAGAGTGATAGGAAACTTCATTTTTTTAAATATTAATCATTTAATCAGTTGGATGTACTTCTACAATCCTTTCTATTCTTTCATTTGTGGGATCTAAACACACCTACATCCTACATTCTAAATTTTCTATTTTATATGCTATAATTTTTGTCTTCCTTGCAGTTTTTATCTTTCGCACTTCCTTCTAGAACCAAACACATCAATCAGGAAGGATATCAAGCCCCACTAGTCTTTTCCAACTTTTTGAAAGATTCTGACGCTATCTTCTTTCTTCTTCAATTCATCTTTAAATTTTCTTACTTTTTTACTCATTAACATAACTAATTCTGAAGATTTTTCTTAGTACCACATCTAATCACTCCTTTTTTTCTTTGATTTCTTTCTTGTTCACATTTAACTGTCATAAGCCCTACATTTTATAAAAATATACATATTTTTAAAATCTCTTTCTAATTCCTAAATGTATTTGTTATTTACCAGCTGTTTTCTTTATTACATAAAGTTTTCAATATTACTATATTTATTAACTAAATCTCTTTTCATATACATTAGACCTCAACTTCATTTATATTTTTAAAAGAAAAATGCATTTCTGGTTTAGATTTCTACTTTGAAAATTAGATACTGATTTTTTTTTTCATCTGATTCCCACTTATTCAATAATTTAGGTGGTAAATGAAATTTGTTTAGGGCTTTTGCAAAGAGCCTTGGTTTTGATGTTTATTTAGATTAAATACCCATTTAAGTTTTCATGTGTGTTGCCAGTTGTATTAAAAAATATTCTCAGTACTACATAAACAGACAGAGCGAAATATTTTGTTGGCAGAATATTTAAACCAACAAAAGGAGGAGTTATCCTTCACTTCTACCTCTATATAAGGTGATTGATCTAACTATCTATATA
Organism: Lycorma delicatula; assembly: GCF_047948215.1. Lineage (NCBI taxonomy): Eukaryota > Metazoa > Arthropoda > Insecta > Hemiptera > Fulgoridae > Lycorma > Lycorma delicatula. The sequence continues at coordinate 140,302,521 of NC_134459.1, read as the reverse complement.
AGATGATACATGATTCAAGATACTTTTAGAATGTACTTTTTAATTAATGGCAGCCTAAATTTCAGTTATATCTGGCACAAATATACCTTCAGTTTCACTAAAATCAGTTTACCCATTCTTGTGGTATATTCAAATATAAACTGATACAAATTAAAGTGGTAGATATTTTGCTCTTATTCAACTGCATATATATCAAGCTAGCATTTAATGAGGATATTGTGAGCATTGTACTAGATACACTAGAGGTGTTTTATTTACAACGTATACTTTTTTATTATAATACTCTTTTTGTTACAAATTTAAAATTACAAAAACCTAATTGCAATTTAATAATTATTTAAATTCATTGTTATGTATGAATATGAGTTATAACATTTTTTTTTGTCACAACAAAAATAATTTAAAGCTTTAAAGGTCATTTGGAAATACAGCTAATATCAGTTGGAAATTAACAAGAAAACAATAAGTAAATTTGAAAAATGGTTTTACACAATTTATATATTTTATTATTCTATTACTGTTTCGAAGTAGTTTTAATATTGAGAAGCAAATTTTATTATTCATAAAATCACTTAATTGAGATTACACAAGGTCAAATTTTGTGATTTTTTTAAATTATCAACAATTGTTAAAAAAAAATGTACAGCTTTAATGAATTACGTTATAATTAATTTGTTTGTTTACCGATCAATTTATATTTGCAGTATTCCAAGCACTACCTTGAAAGTTTATATAGGAAATGGTATTTTATAACACTTAAAAACCATCTAAAGTTAAAACATTTTGTCAATGTTATAATGTACCTTATATAATTTTCCTAAGCATTTAGCGTTCAGCTATTACTTTAATATTCTTGATTAACTTATTCTGTTAAACCTGGCCTTTTAGATTTTTAATTATTTCTTACACGTTTTGTCATCTGTGATAATTATATAAATTAAGATGTGCAACCTTATATTTTATTGCATTCACATGCAGAATTTTATAAATTTATGATTTTTATTACAGTGTGTTGTAGATAATTCAAATGATGGAAATAATACCAACAGTGGAGAAGATCGTTTATCATTATATGAATGTTTTACTGGTTCTTTGCGAACTATGCCATTACCCTCACATTTATTAGTTTTACTTAATAAATTGATATCTGAAAAAAAGCCAACTTCAGTATTACTAGCCAAGGTAAATAACAAACTTATATGTAATTATTATAATATATTTAATTTGTAAAGTACTTTCTAAATATGACTGGATTTAATAAGTGAATATACTTTTGCAACCAGCCTCATTAACTGTTTGTGGACCCTTGCATACGATGTTGAAACCAGACACTAATATTAGAAAAGATTATTACAATGCTAAATTAAAATTTTACTCGGAGTAAAATAATTTTTTTTACAGGATTCTTTATCTGCATACTCGCATACTTTAATGTTCCACTTAATTTTCTTTTCTAAGTAGTAAGAGGCATAACTAGTAGTTTGCCAGGAAAACTCTTTGCTAGCTTTTTTATTTATAATTATTTGTGTATTTTGGGATGCTGCTATGATTAAGGTTTTATCATTGTTCTGCTTGATCCAATCAGACAAATGCTGGGGAAGTTGTTATTTTTATTTTTACTAATCCACAGATAAAAAGTGTGGTCTGTGTAATTGCAATTATTATTATATAGCAATCAGAATAAAAATTTATCTATTTAGAAAAATAATATATGTTTATGTAATAAAGTTTTTTATGTACTTTTTTATCCTTCTGGATTTTGGTGAAACATACACTACAGTAATTTGTTTTGATAAATACATTCTATCATTAAAGTACATTGATAGAAATTATTGCTAGATGGAGGTTCATGGATATTAATACCAAAAACACTAAGAGGATATATACATTCTCTGCACTTTTCACATTTTAATATTTTAAATTATACATTTATATGACCAAAACTGTTGTTTTTTTATATTTGTAGCTATGGATATGTTTTTGAGACATTTATTTAAAAAATTCATCTGCTAGTTATCAGTTAACCAGCCGTGCAATGAGATGAGAAAGCAAATAGAATGTTATGTAAAGATCTTAATTGTAAAGGATTTTAAATAACTCTTTGCTATAAGTTATGGCATTTATAGTTGAGTTAGATTATGTTATCCTCCTTATGATAAACCAGTAGACATAATTGAAGATTAAAAGCACATTGTGGTTTTCAGAAGTATCATATCAGAATTGCTCCATCATTTTAAAAATTAGCTAATTCTTACTTTATGATGCTATGTCATAAAAATTAGGCTTGTTTACAAATAGATTTCAGTTTTGAGCAGATGACAATTTATATCAATACTAGCCAGTCAGGGCTTCCTTCATTCACCTGATTTTCTAACCAGGAGTTTCCACCCCCTGGTCTCTGAACACATTCATTATCCTCATGATTGTAAGAATATTAAATGCAGTCAACTCCCAATTATCCACAATAATAATCAGAAATTGAATCACAGATAATCTAAAATCATAGCAAAATTGCAGTTGATCCAAAAATAATATTTGAGTAATTTGTGTTAAAATGGCCTAATACTGTGATGCAGTGCATATTATATTAAGGTACTACGGCAAATAATAGAATAAAGTACTGCACTATTACGTACCTTTTTTATTTTTCTGTTTAGCCTCCGGAACCACCATAAGGTATCATGTACCGGGTAAAAGTAATATCCAGAAGTTTATTCAAAATATTATTAACGTATAACAAATTTTCATCATCACTAATACGGTACATAAATAAATTGTACATGCAGTATTGTACTACGTAATGCATTAACAAACACTTATTAAAACTACAGTAGCTAAACAACAAAAACACATACAACAACAACAACAACAAAAAAACATACACTTTAAAAAAGAAATTAATAAATTGGGCACTTTACTCCTTTATTTATTTTTCTTAAATAAGATGCAATTGATTGTTGTTTAGTGTCTAAAAACACTTTCTTTTAATTAAACTTCATAGTTTGCATAGCAAAATATTATCGTATAAAGAATTACTGTCCTATCGTATCCACAATGAACTGAAATACACCATTATCATATAAACTACAAGCACACATTCAAGTAGCAAATGAATGAAGGAGTAAAACCTATCACGGAATGATTAAAAAACTTTAAATTTTTAGCTTCCTTATAAGTTTTTAAAACTTTATTTCTTTGAGAGAGGCATTGTGGTTAAGCTGCATTGCAGTTAAGCTGCATGCACTTAAACTGCTTGTGAATAATCGGGAGTTGACTGTATTTTATAGTATTAATTAAAGAAAAAAGAATTAGTCATTTTACTTCATTATATTTCTGTTCCCATGGTATAATGAAGTAAAAGGATTAATTTTTGTTTCTTTAATGAATATCTTTAATATCTTAACCCCCAAGGAGGCTAGATCCTCAATATATGGCTTAAAACCTTCCCTGGGGTAACAAGAACATATCCTGAAAATTTGAAAGCAATCTCACATGATGCTGTTGCAAACAAACAGACTGATTGACAGACTTTTTCATTTATATAACAGATAATACGTCTTTACTGATGACATATTAAATGTTCTATAAATGTAGAACATTTATAGTACAGGCTTCACTCGCACTATATTGCATTTCCCATTGCGGTCAGGAGATATTTAGCCAGTCATGGTTCGGTTCACTCACGCTTCCCGTCTAGCCATAGCGTTCTGCACCTTGGAACCCACTGTGTTCATTAAATTCATGTTTGTGAGAATAATAAAATTAAAGCCTGTTCAATTTTTAAAAAATATCAATATATTTAATTTCTTCAGAGCAACAGTTTGGTTTGTACATGACCTGAAACTTTGAGTCATCGAAGTATGTGGATTTCCAACAGTCAGCCTCCAGCTTAAAAATATTAGTTATAACTGGTTACTCACTTCATACTGGTAAAAATGTATTTTGCCTGGTTCTTAGCATTACCCGACAAACACCATTTCGAGGTGACCATACGTCATTTCTCATTTTTTAATTACTTTTATTTTATTTTTTTTAGTCAAGTAACGGTGGCAGGTGCAGCCAGTCATGTCATACATACAGTAACAGTGACTGTGTTGGTAGAGCTGCCATGCCATACACTGTCGCACCCTTTAAAAAATCAAAAATGATTTTTAGATATTTGTCAGAACAGTATTTCCAAACCAAATTGAGTGAATATCTTGTTTAGTATAGTCAGAAAAATGGGTAAAATTTATAATTATCATTCAATTTTTTTTTTTTACCTTTCTTCTCCCCTTTCAAGGTCGGATTTTGGTAAATTTAGAGATTGGTTTTTAAATATTCTCATGATTACACACACCAAAAATCAAATGTATATCTTCATTTGTTACTGAGAAATTAAAAAAATAGTAAATTTAATTGTTACTCCATTTTAACCCTTTAAACTTGGAATTTCAAAAAATCCTTTCTTAAGGTGCAATTACACTGTAAGAAGAACATGTATACAAATTTTCATCAATTTACCTTCAGTAGTGGTTTGCTGGACGTTAGATCAGTCGGTCAGGACAAGCTGCTTTATAGGTACAGAAGATAAATGATATTAATATTAATTAAATATTAATATCAATATCTGGAATATTAATATGCAGTAATTGATATTTTTTTCAATATTAATAAATTATTGAAATGAATTATGGATGATAGTAGACATTAAATATGCAGATTAAAAAAATGAAATTTATTTGAGGTGTGTATGTATTTTAAACGTTTCTGTGTATTGATGTTGGTAATATAATATTATAATGTTTTGTTTTGTTTTTACTTACAGGCAATTTTAGAATTATGGTTATGGGGACCACCTAGTGATATAAGTGTTGATTCTTTGACTGAAAGACAAAATGTCATTCAACGTTGGTTGGATTTGGAACGAGCGAATGTACTACAGTCATTATTAATGTCTTGTCCATTGCCTTTAAAACTAAACACTTATGATCACTGCCATCTTTTGTTCCTTGTGCAGACAAATGCAAAAATAATTAATGATGCTTTAACATTGTTCAATGATCATCGTTAATGATTTTAAAAGTTTTTGGCAATAACATATTATTGCTATTTTTTATATTAAACTGATATTATATATCAGATTAATATATGTATATATTCATAATATATAAATGTACTTATTTGCCAAGAGGTTCTTGTGAATCTTTTTATGAAACAACATGTATTATTGTTTTTATCCAAACCATCCATTTGTCCCAGAGAGTGCTCAAAGGAATTATTATTACTAATCTAATTGATAAACTGTTGCAGTAAATTTATTGTAAGAAATATTTTATTAACTAATTTGTCTTTAATTATTAATGTTTGTTTTAATTAAGTATACAATATAAACATCCTTCTGAAGTTTATTAATAAGACATTTTATGAGCATTTGCATTTAAATAAATTTAATGAAAGACCACCAAACTTTGCTTTTAATACAAATATCAGTTTCAATATTAAGCAGATATTGTTATTGATGATCGCTTTGTTTTGTTGTTTAGTTTAATTTTGTCTTTTATAAAAAAATGTATACCAATAATTAATCTTGATTGAGGTTATATTTTTAACCATTAACTTCTGCCTGCAAAATACAGAGTATTCATGAAAGAATGGTAGGGGTTTTGAACATGGATTAAATGAAAACTAAAACTCTTGAAATTGATGTTTATTTATCAAATTTGTCATCTCAAAACAGTTTTTTACATAAATAAATTTCAATACATGCACCATTAATCGATTGGCAAATGTCCAGTCGATACTCAGTTTCTGCCCATACCCAATTAACATCTGTTATGGTCACAGTTGCTTCATTAATCCTTTCCTTTAAGTGACATAGGTCGTGTATTTTTCGATCTTTTGTGTAAAACTTTATGAATTGTTATTTTTGGAATAACTATCTCAAGGTTTTGACGATAGATGGATTTTTTAGGACTTCTGATTGCAGATTGTCTAATTTGTCAACAGTTTCGTCTGAAACTAGTGGTCAGCCAGTTGATTTTTCTTGAGAACAGATCCAGTTTCTTCAAACTGCTTGTACCAACATTGTGTATTATTTTCATTTGGTGGCTTTACATTCACGTTTAACTAAAACAATGTTACTTTAATTCATCTACCACAAAAAACACTTAGCTTTTTCTTGAACAGTGAACACAGTGACAAACTAAATATACCTCAGCAACAGAACAAAAACTGCCATGGTGGTTTGAACTGCTGTACACAAACTTTTGGACTGGAGATTATCAAGACTACCAACATAACTTTTCAAAATTTCCTTACTGTCATTACAGAAACCTCACCATTCTTTTATGATTTGCCGAGCAACTAATGGTACACATATTGAAATTTGTAGTTATGTAAATAAAAAAAACTGTTTGAGGTGATAAATTCGATAAATAAATATCAATTATAAATATTTTTGTTTTCACTTAATCCATGTTCAAAACCTCACCATTCTTTTATGAAGGCCCTTTATTTTTGTAGAATACTACAGAATAATTAAAAAAATAAATAATTTTAGGTTTAATTCTATTCAATTTTTTTTTAAGGAAATTTAATATAATTAACCTGATCTTTAGTCGTTGAAATAATGCATTCTTTTACCATAGTCAGCAGAGTTGATTCATGAAAAATCTTAATTCAGTAAAATATTCATGTCTTCACTCACAATTATAATTTCAGCATTCACTTACTTTTTTGTTTTCCTTAAAGACTTATGTGCAGTCCCTCCCCCCAACATCCTTGCCACTTCAATATTATAACTACCACTGTGGCAGATTTATAATAATTTTTTTTTAGTATTTTATTATTTTAATATTTTATTATTATTTTGATAAAATATGTTTACAGTCCCTACAAAAATTTATTTTGGCATGAATTTTTACAAAATACGTATATTCTTAAATTGTTAACCATATTGTGAATACACACTGAAAATCTACAGCTGCCTTATACAACAACAACCAGTCCTTGGCACTAACAGAACTCACATGAGAACCAGTTCATTTTACTTTAGTTAAAAACCTTCTATTGTCTTACACACTGCATGCAATTGAACCATTGTGAATAAAAACTGGAATCAGGACTTGTGACTGAATTAGTGGACCATTTCAAAATTTAAATCATGTATACATCTATATGTAAATATAACTATTTTATTAAATACATTACCTAGCTATTTAAATTGTTAAACTAGATATGATTAATTCCAACTAAACTGTTAACAGTAATAGTATTCTTACTTTTTTCCTTTATTTTTGTATTTTTTAAGTACATATTTTTAAAATTTACTCTCAACTTCATTCTGTTCTTTTCATTTTTCAAAATTTAAAATTTTTTCTTTTAGAATTATAAGGAAAACTTGTGAATAGTATAAAATATATTTTTTGTCCGTACAGTATTTTTAATATATATCTGTTAACTAAAGATAGAGTTGACTTTGAAAAAGTGTTCTTATTGAAAAAAAGTAAACGAAGAGAAAATTTTAAAATACTGTTATTTTTAATTATTTAAGTGTAATTCATCTTAAGCTACATAAAAATATCAACTGAATTTTGACTTTTTTGGTGGGCTCACTTGATGTATATATTTTTTATATATATACACACACACACACACACACACACACACACACACAATTTTAATTAAAATATCTATTTATAAAATAAAAAAAACAAACATAATGCACTATTTAAAAATTAATAATCACATGAAAATAAGTTTTCTAATTTTACAGATTGATAGTATTTTTCTCATAAAAATAAATGAAATTAATTCAGTTAACATGTTGATGGTTAATTTTTGTCCAGTATTTTAATATCAGATTTTTATGATGATCTTTTTGTTTTTTTTTTTTAATTTGTTTATTATTCATTTTTTGCAGACAATAATTGTATTATGTACATTTTTATATTTTTGTATGTATTATGTTTTATATTGTTAAGCTCAATATTTCCTGTCATATAGCCTATTATTTTTAAAATTATTGTACTAATGATATATTATTTTGTATGAAAAGATAATATTTTTACTGTTAATACGTAATAATGTTGTTATTATTATAATAATATATATATATATATATATATATATATATATATATATGTATAAATATATATTGATGATTGATTATAATAATTTTGTGTTTTGTTTTTCTTAAAATTTTAAATCTATTTTTCTTGTCTATACATAAAAAGCAAGTAATCTTGTCAAGATAACTTTTTTGTTAAATTTTGTTGTTTTATATATTTTTGTCATTCCTAAATTTTTATTTGGGTTACAGAAACAGATCACAAATATGTCAGTATGAATAAAACGTAGTTATTCAGTGTTGTGTTGTATTATAACCCCAAATGTTAATGAAACTGGACCCATCAAATGTATAGATAATTGCTGGGTGCAAAATTAAATAAGAAAAAACACGTTATTGATATTGTGACAATTTTCTTTTTAATTTTAAAGCAATCCTTTATACATAAATAAAGTAAATTTAATCCTTTTAGTAACCTACATTTTTTGGAAATTTTATCAAAAAGATTTTGCCAGGCATTTTCACAGAAACACTGTTGAGAAATGCCAGTTGTTTTTAAAAAAAAAACTGTCACTTCTTCAGTTTTCATCAAAAACTTGTATTTTTTTTAAAATTGACCATAATTATCTACTGTATAAGACAGTTTATTAAAAATTAACTAAATCTTACGATGTATATTTAATTATATGTGATTCACCTTATAAAATTTTTTTCAAATTTTTTTTCCATTTGAATAAAAAAACACTCATTAAAAAAATATTTGTATCTTAACTATGTACACCACATTTAATTTTCTACAAATGGATGAACTTCATACTTTTGTCTGGATATCTAATAAAACTACATGATTTCTTTTAAACTGTGACCCAATGCAATTTTTTGTCAACAATCAGTCATCTCAGCTTTGTCACTTGTCACTTATAATGTTTTATAACTTATACTTTATAACCTCAGCACAGTAAAATATAGTACAAAACTAACTAAAATAATTTTTTTTAAATGTAAATTACCTAACCTAACAAAAACTATTTTTCTGTATTAAATATGCTACCACAAAGCTGACACCCCCCCCCCCCCCGTCAACAGATAGCAGCCATCTGGGTCAAGAGTGGGTGTCATACGGCTCAAAGATAAGAACATCTGCGCCCATCTTTAATGAGTATCCAGCCAGTAAGTAGGTCATTTGCCAACCTAGCATGATTCAGATTAATCTGGATGACCTTCATTTTCGTGCCGCTGTGCAGCCAGTCCTCCCCCGACTTTCCTCACCGGTCTCTTTTACTCTAAGGCATGAGGAAGCACCTGTTATGTGCCCCTTGGTTCTGCAGGTTAAGCACCTTGGTGCCACCTTACAATCTATGGCTCTATGATCCTCAGCTATGCAATTGAAGCAAAAGCTCAACCTGTCTTCTCCTTGGCATCCTGTGTCCTCCTCGCGGAGGGTATGTCCTCCTCCTCAGTGGAGGACTGCCTCACCTTCAGCCGTTTGGCTACCTCTCTGCTCTCCACAGTCACTCTGGGGGTCAAGCCCTCCACCAGCAGGTCAGATGTTACAGCACCAGTGACAACCAGGATGGGCAGATCCTCCATTGCTTCCTGTCTTGACATCGTAGGATCGGGGTCGACTTACAGTTCTTCTGCTGGCTTCCATTCCATTATTATGAAAGGGCTGATAAAATAAACAAAATTAAAATAAAATTGATATTCTAGTTAAATATCAATAATGTAGGTTCAGTAGTCAAGCTACTAACCAAACTATTGCTTAAACTGATAATGCCAGTAAATAATATAAAATTATAATTAATACTGAGAAATGATATTCTATTTAATATTATCTCACGAGATAAGATAACATAATATTATTATTAAGTATTGTCCATTAACTAAAAAAAAAGACAATGTTATTGATAGATAACAAAAGCTTCAGTCCTCAATGAAAAAAGTGAAAACAGCGAAAATAGCCGCTATTGCCAGATGCAATAAAGCTGATCTCGTAAAAGGCAGATTTAAAAGTAAGTCTGTTGATCGATAATCAAAAAATTCACAAGACACTTCCATTAAAATTCCACTTATCAATCCCAATTGTCCGTACCAAAAAATTCACTGAAAAAACCTACCAAAAATGTTAAAATCATGGAGTAAATGAAATACACGTCCACACTGTGTGAGTTCATCCACTCGACCTGACCTACGGGTTGCTTGCCAAATCCAACACCATTCCTTGGAGCAAAAAGTACAAAAAATTTACAATAACTCCCTCCATTAAATTTGGAATATGCAAGCCATTTCCAGCAATAAGGCCGTTTAAACTGAAATCGCACATCTCTTTTTCCTTTTGCTGGAAAAACAAACCATGGATCTGGTAACCAGATATTATCAGACATCCAGTTTTTTTCATTAGACAAGTGTTTTCCTACATAAATATATATATCATAAGCGTGTGGGTCACTGGAACTTGAAGATGTTGAAGCTTCCAGAACCAGAACAATACAATTATCACTTCTAAATGATTCAGCGGGCACGTCAACATTATTGAGTAATGTTGATGTACATTCAATACAGCCAAGTTTTCACAAGAGGGTGTGAAACTAGTTTTGGGAAGAACGTTTAATACAGCGTTGTCACATTGTGGCAGTGAAGAAATATTTGGCAATGTGAAATTTTCACTGTTGTTAGTAGAATCACTACATGCACATGACTTTCTGCTAAAAAATTGTAAAACTGAACTTTGAGGTTGCTTAAACATATTAAAGTACACAGAACGATAATGTGAAGTTTCTATTTTAAAATATGAACTGTGAAAGGCACAAAACATTAAATGAACATTACACAACAAAATCTGAACTCAGACTAAAAAGTGAATACCACTTGACAATGAACAATATTTCATACATGCACTGCTGCCACTGAACAGCTGTCCTGACCATATGTTTCACAAGTAAGTTTATATGGTGTCGGCCTAATTTTATTACAAGGTTGGTATTATTATCATATCTTCTTAATAAGTGACACGGCTTTGATGGTCATTCCTCTCTATCAGTAGGCAAGGAGGAGTATTGCTTTGACACCCACTGTGCCAGTGAGAGCATTGCCACTTTCTTAGAATGCTGAATGACAGCTACTATGTTACACATTGAATGATGTACTGTATGTACCACAGCTTCGAGTATGGGGATTAAATTATTGAAGAAGGAAGGGCAGTGGACTGGATCTTATGTTGATAGATCTTGTTACTCTGACTGAGAAATTAGAGAAGAGAATACGATGCATTTTTAAAAAGACTCAAATATATATGTATAAATTTATAGTATGTTTATTTTATATAGGCCTAATATTAAAAAGTACTTAAACCTTCAAGGTGGGGGGTTCAAACCTGGTAACCCCCCCCCCCCCCATTGCACATGCCCCTGATATGGACTGTACTAGTTTGTTTGACATGTGACCCTGATTTCACCCACAATTAATTGTTGTTTCATTAAGGCATGATTTAATTAATAAACATTTAAAACTAGCTTAATTTAATTTATACCATCATAACTTTTTTTTTTTACTTTTCATTACCAGTGTCTGAATATTTGTCTAAATAATTTAATTCAGATTAAGTATATGTGCATTTTGTTACTTATTCATATTTCAATGTTCAATTCCAATATTCTGGTCAATTCTTCCTATACTGATATGAAATGTGCTTTAGATAAAGTAAATCACAACTTACTTTTTTTTTAAATTATTCAATTCTGGAATTATACTGACCTTATTATTTTGGATAGAGTAATTCTTAGAAAAACCATAAACTATATGTTAAAATAAAAATGTTATAGGTTATGAATATGAAGCAACTGCTACTTCAGTTGTGAGCCTTAGTTCACATTTGGCCCCCTCATTCTTTATTCTTATGATAAATGATGTGGACCATGTAATCAAATACTCTGAAATTTTATTATTTGCAGGCAACTTAAAATTGTACAAATCAATTAAATGTAGTGATGATGTAATAAAATTACAAACTGATCTGATCAACGTTGAAGATTGTTACAGAAGTTACAAGATTATAATGTATCATATGAAGTCTTTTCAATAATTACTCTTTGTATAATAAAAAAATAGCACACGTCACCAAAGTAAATGATCTAGGAGTGATTTTTTAATATAGTCTCATTTGGAGATGAATGGTCACCCATTTTAAAAGTACTGTAAATCGAGCATAAAAAATTCTGTCTTATATACAAAGAATTTCTTAACCTATACAGCTTTTGTTTATTTTACAAACTTTTAGTAAACTCTATTTTGACATATTCTTCTTTTGACAGAAATCTATTCTTACAAATCTATTCCTCTTGCACTGAGAGACCTAAAAGTTACTTTGAGCATATCTTTGCTGAGATTTTAAAAATGTTGAACTTGTGTACTCTTAAATCATATTGAAACTATTAATATCTATTATGTTTATTCAAAATTGTAGTCGCACATTGATTCATCTGAACTGTTGGGTTTTATTAATTGGTATGTACCTGCTAGATTGTTAAGACCCAATAATGTTATTTTTTCATGAGATGTGGTAAATTACCCACTAATCTGTTTTATTGTAAGCGAGTAAGTTAGTAAATTCTATGTACTGTAATATTAACTTAATATGTTATCTTTACAATCTTTCAAAAATACAGTAAGAGAGTTTTTTCATTTGAATAACTTATATTACAGCTGTACAATGTATTAATTTTAACTTTATCTGTTCATATATTCATGTTTTTAATTATACTATCCCAATACACAAATCAAATTGTAAATAAAAAGGGTATTCACCTGCATATTCTTTAAATAAATAAAAATTTAGCAATTAAATAAATCTTTTTCAAATTTGTTTTAACTGATGTAAATTTTTTAATAAATGTATTTTTTTAAATAAAACCAACCATGTTATTTTATTCTGTTGGGATTGTATTATGACCAGTATCACTGTAGTTTAAACAAATTGATACCTATTTCATGAAAATCGTTTCAGCTATTCTGCATAAATGAGGTAACCTCTCTGGTCTCATAAATAAACCACTCAGGCACAATAGTTTTCTGGTAGTCAGATAAAAAATGCATGTGCTACAATTTCTAGCTGAAACATTTAAGCAGTCCTAGATGAGTAAAATTAAATGTACAAAGCCTTCTGAAAGGTGGGTTAAGGAATAGGTTTTTAATTCTCTTTCAAAAATACTTCAGCTACTCCTCTAGTTCATAAATAATTTGTTAAAATTTTATAAATTGAAATTAAATTAAAGTATTAACAGTTGAATTCAATGAATGCAATCTTAATATATGATTTATGCTTGAATATTACAATTAAAATTAATACTTATGTGCAGAATAATTTGAAGCTGAACTTCTTTCAGTTTTGAAGTACAGTAGAAACATGCTCAAAAAACTAAAATTTAAATACAGTATATATCTGAATTATGTATGAATGTCATTTTATTCATTAAAATAATTATTGCCTTACAGAAGTGAATTACATTAAAATATAAATGTCACATGTTATATTTTCTTTTTTCATATATGCTTTTCTACATAAATTCAAATTCACTGTTCCATCATAATTTAAACTTCTTCATTCCAGTTTAGCAGTCATAAAAAGTAATTAATAATAAGCAATTAAAATAAAATAATTAAGTCATTTAAAAAATTTCAAAACAAATTAGTCTGAAATTTAATATAAGCTTTAAAACATCATGTTTGATAAGATACTCAGAACAATTCAAAAATTAAATTAACGTGGTGTGCATTAAAAATCATGTAATTTTTATACTAAATTTTAAACAATAAAAATGAAGAAAAGCATAAAAATAGGAATTTTTAAACAGAGCAAGGAAACAGAAAAAGATCGATTACTAGAAAATCTAAGTATCACAAAATGAACGTTGCCTACCAGACCAGTGAAGTCATTGTTGAGGTTACTGACCGCAAATTCTAATAAGCGTTTGAGACTGCTTTTTTAAGTTTTTGGTTAAATATTTTTTATTATTATTAATTGTTCGTTCCTGTTATTTTAACATTTATGAAGGATGTGGTACAAAACCGTGAAAGCGGCAAGGATTCGGTTGTTTGATTTTCCAGGTAATTGCCAATTCATCAAGCAACATTACTTAAGTTCCATTTATTGAAATTAAAAAATAAATTTTATTTTAAATAAAAAATGAAAAGAAATTTGCTTTTATTGTTTGACCGATACTTGAAATGGAGCTTTCATTTTAAAGAGATTCAGTTATGTTACGTAACAAATTTATTTATTTACGTTTGCATATCGATCAGTTGGAAGGATTCCCCGGTTACTATTACTTTTTTTATTACAATCAAATCTGTTTATTAGATTAGGGTCAAAATCCATTATATGACCACAACGATTAAATTTTTTTCTATAAACTAAATACCTTGTTAAGCAATATTTTTTAGCTACACATGGACTTATATCTATAAAATTATAATTATAATTAACCAAACGTAACTTACGCTTAAAAATGTAAAAGTATAGAAAAATTTTTTTTGTTACTTTTAAGGTTAAGTACCTATTTAACGGAGTTTTAGTATCGAAAATGAAACTTATATCTGGCCGAACATCTATTTTATAGCTTGTTAGATTCTTTCACTTACCGCACAATTCTGGAGATGTGGTGTAATTCACCTTAATGTGCAAGATTCTCTTTGGGCAGATGGTTAATTATCTCAATTATCTTTTTATCCTTCATCATTTCGCACTCATAATAGTGAGTGAAGTGAGATTTGTTTTGACAGCTAATAGATATAATTTGAGTTAGTTTATGGTGTTAGTAAGCCTATTTTGTGGTCATACAAAAAGCTGAGCCTGGTGCAAAAGTGCTCTTAGGTAAAGTCCAGCTTTTTAATTTCCCATAATTGTAAGTAATTGACCTTATATTGCCTAAACTGTACTTTTGTCTGGTGAGCATTGATTTACTAATGTTGCCTTTGCTTGCTTTTTCCACTTGACAGTAAATATTTTCTTTATGGGATGCAACTAGAAGTATACATTTCTGTTGCTTATTTTCATTGTGTTTTTTCTTAATTATTTCTATTAAATGCTTGTTTAATTTGCACTGTGGTGGAATGCATGGAAGCCCATTCCATTTTTGTATCCATTTTTGGATCTGCACAGCCCATTCCATTTTTGTATATTTGTAATAATTATTGTAAGTAAATACTTACATTTGCAAAAAGTAAATGCCAGTGACATATGAATCTAAAATTTTTTAACTTTGGTTAAATTTTATTGTTAAATATGGCCAAAGTTTTTGTTATTTTATATTTTCTTTTTCATTTACTCATTCTATGTTTTATTGCATTATTAAATTCAAACATAGAAAGATCTGTTTATTGTGTACTTCACTTTCAGAATAATATGAAATTGATCCTTGTCCTTAGCTCACTTAGCATTAATTTCATTTAAATGTTTCATTTATTTTACCATTATAATTAATTAAAGTCTTTAAAGTAATTCTGAGCAGTTTATTGACAAACCTCAATTTATGAACGAAATTGAAGTATCTAGTGTCCCTATCTAATATGTGATTTCTAAATATACCATATTAAATATCCTTAGAATTAAGAAAACACAAGATCTAAATGTTAGAAAGCAAGTTTGGACAGCGGATGACCTGTGCAAGATCAAAGTCTATGCCATACTCAAGCCTAGTCTATATCTAGCAGTGCTCTAGTCAATTAGCAATCAGTTTTGTTAGTTATCAAGACCTGTTCAGATGCTAATTTTTGGAGAGAGGATAGGATTGAGGTTAGACTTTCGTGGAGGGAGATTAGGGATAAATTATCAAGATATGGCAGTATGTAACATTATCTCGTAGGATATTTGGTCAGATTTATATTTAACCGTCTCCCCATCACAACACATGAAATTGCACAGCACCCTATGCCAGTGTCTTGGTTAAAGCAAAAGAAATTGCACGTCAGCTATATGAGCCTATTGCTGCTATTTTGCTTTATTTTTATGTAATAAACCTTTACTATACTATTCACAGTACTGTTGTTAAGTAATAATGATATTGAAGATATAGTGTTTTTTAAGTGATAGTGACCCTTCTGTTAGTTTAGTAATGTTCCCTATGATAGTGATTCTAGTGATGATGATGAAAATGACAAATTTAGAGGATGGGGCTGGAGGTAATAATAAGTTATGTCAAGTTGTTGGGTAATCCAAATAATTTTACAGAGCCTACCTTATTTGTCTTGAGTATGGCCCTAATCATGATTTACCACAAGGTTCTAATAAGTTAAATTTTTTTTAATACTTTAAAGTGGTGATGAGTTTTTCAATATGATTGCCACAGAAACAAACAATTATGCTAACTATGTACAGCAAACCAAAAATATCATTGTTAATTTTTGGGAGCCTGTAATACCTGCTGAAATGGACTTTATTCAGATAGAAATATAAATAGGTCAATCCATTTTAAGTGACCTAATTAGGGTGGTTGCTTGACCAATTCAAAAAAAAAATTGAAACTTGCCCACATGTTTCCTACATGTCTCAGGACCTTAAAACTATTTTTTTAAATTTTCTATTTAAGCTGTTTACCTGTTGCGGTCATTTTTGTTATGGTATGCACACTTATTTTTATGATTGTAAGCGTTTACGGAAAAAATCGTAACTAAGAAACTATTGGTCCTGGAAGGATGAAACAAAAAGCAGTTTATTCATATTTTCTCAAGGTAAAAGATTAGTCCAGTGATTTATTTACCTATCTCTCTAGGAAAAAATTTTCCAATAAAGTTACACATGAAAAACAATGAAATTTCACTTTTGGTAATTTTTTTCAAGAGGCAAGGGATGGTATACACGGTTTGAATTATTTTTTTGTATGTAGATATATGTTAGCAGTTTTACCATAAGTAATATTAATGGAGATATACTTACCCCTAAATTTTTATGAATATTTGAAAACTAATTTTAAAAAAAAATCAGATTTTCGGTTCAAATAACTCTGATGGAGTTGGTGATAAAAATATAAAATTTGCACAACTTAGTGTTTTTGTAGATGTTTATGGCAAATAAAAATATTTCTAGTGTGTTGTACTAATAAAAAAGATAAAACCTCTCAAAAATCATGAAAAATCTGTTAAAAGCGATACCATTTTGACTCGCTAAATGAGTGCTCCAAGGGGGTTTCTTGTCTTCTTGGCACTTTAATATTTTTATACTTATTACTATAACTGAAATTTTATTTGAAATCATAATTATTATTATAGTTGAAAATTATATTGTAGTTGACTTATTTGAACCATTCTACTGCAGTGTTCATATTATAACAGGCGCTTGAAGTAATTTCCAGTTGTCACAAAAATTCAGGTTGCAACATGCTCATTTATGCTTGCTGCATCATTTAGCCTTGCAGTTACAGACTAGTCAGTCTGATATTAGTTAGTGATCTGATTACTTCTTTATTAAGTATCTAAAATTTTATCAGTGTTTGGAAGTATTTATTTTAAATAAGTTTTACTTAATAATATTATATTTAAAAATTTTAGAATCAATTAAATTTTTACAATATTTATAGAAATTTAACATAAAACAAAGGAAGAACAAAGTTCCATAGGAATTTATGTGAATGAAGAGTCATAAAACAGTGTATGGTATGAGGGTTGTTCAATAAGTCCTTAGAAAAAGATAAAAAAAAATTATTTTGTGTGCTGTTTTTTTATTTTTCTCCATAATCTCCTTTTAATTATACAGTTTTCCAAGCATTTGCCAACTTTCTTAAGCCTTCCAAAAAGTAGGGTTTTTGAAGGTCCTCAAAGTAAAGCATCTGTTTGGACGATGACCTCCTTGTTTGACGTGAACCGTTGCCTGCCAAGCCATATTTTCAAGTTTGGAAATAAAAAAATCACTGGGGGCCAAATCCGGTGAACACAGTGGATGTTGTAATAATTTCAACTGTAATTCCATAATTTTGGTCATTGAAACTGCACAGGTGTGCACTGTGCATTGTCTCGATGGAAGAGGGTTTTTTTTTAAAATGAGGACAGTTTTCTTGATTTCTTCGCTCAACTGGCGCAGTAATGACACACATAATACACTCTAGTTATTGTTTGTCCTTCTTCCAAATAATCAGTGTAGATGATACCGCATGCATCCCGTAAAATCGTGGCCAATTTCACTGTCTTTGTCTTCTTTGGAGCCCATTTGCCTTTAAAAACCCACTGTTTTGACTGTTCCTTTGTGGGGTGTAGTAGTGTATCCATGTTTCGTCCATAGTTATGTATCTATGCAGAAACAAGTCAGGATTGTGACGGAAAAGCAGCAAAACAGCCTCAGAGTCGACCGTATGATTGTGTTTATTCTCCACTGAGAGCAAACGTGCCACCCATCTTGCCAAAATTTTTTTCACACCCAATTTTTCGTGCAAAATTTAAAATACTGTACCTTGTGATATGCGTGTGTACTGTTTTGCGCACTTTGATTCTTTGATCACTCAAAACAATTCATGAATTTTGTCAATCATTTTGGGGGTGGTCACTTCCACTGGATATCCCGAACAATGTTCATCTTTTGTGGATGTACGTCCATGTTTAAACTCAGTTACCCAGTTGTAAACACAGGAGCAGACATACCATGAACTTCATCTAAGTCAGCCTTGATCTCTTTCAGTGTTAAGTTTTTTAAATATAAGTGTTTAATCACCACTCGAAACTCACTTATTCCATTTTTCTAAATAAACAATAGCTTGTTGCTTCAATCAACTATGACAATGAAACCACGTGATTGATACAGCTGAAACTTTAACTGCACTGTAGTGACAAATGATGCTTACTAAAAGCAAACCATTTTCAATACTACAAGCGCCATCTCTTGGATTTTCTAAGAACTTATTGAACGACCCTCGTACAGTGCCAAAAGCAGTTTTGATTGCTGTGAAGGAGTTGTTGGTACTAGAAGCTGCACAAG
This sequence comes from Lycorma delicatula, assembly GCF_047948215.1. Taxonomy (NCBI): domain Eukaryota; kingdom Metazoa; phylum Arthropoda; class Insecta; order Hemiptera; family Fulgoridae; genus Lycorma; species Lycorma delicatula. The sequence goes on along the minus strand of NC_134459.1, from coordinate 140,283,514 downwards.
TATGTTCCTGTGTCAGAAGGCATTGTAATATGTTACTTTACTTCAGACTCCAAGGACTATGAAGACCATCCTGTGTCAAGTATATGTACCATTTTCACTAAGGAAAAAGACTCTACTGATTGTGTATATGACAATCAGTGGTGGATAGGAGAAATGATTAACATTAGCCTTGAAAATGATGATGTGCAGGTTCATTTTTTCCACCCAGCTGGACCATGTACGTCATTTCAAAAGTCTCAATAAGACTGCAAAAGTCCTGAGAAAGTTGGCATCACTTTGACTAACTGCAGTGACCGGTTGTTCTCACACAATTTCAAGAGAATTATCAGAAGAGATATCACAGCTGTTGGTTAACCACACTAAATAATAAAGTTCCATTGCTACAAAAACAAAGAGTAATTAAAATTTTGCTACAATTTTTTTTTTCTTCGATACTACTTACAAAAATAAACCAATATAAAAATAAAAATGAATCCTTGAAAAAAGATGTAGGTTATTGATTGAAATCTCAGTTTGGGTAAGTTTTACAAGCATTTTTGAATCAAAATTGAATTAGGTTACTGGCATTGGTTAAGTTATCATTAATAATTTAAAAAAAAATTATTTTAAAAACGTTGAAAATGTCAGCTTTAACAACATAGGGTCTTATTATAAAAAATGTAAAGTGCAAAAAAGACAAGAAATCCCCTTGGAGCACTTATTTAGAGAGTCAAAAATGGTACTGCTTTTAACAGGTGTTTCATGATTTTTGAGAGGTTATAATATTTTTATTTGCACAATACACAAGAAACTTTTATTTTTATTATCCATAAACATCTACAAAAACACTGCAAGTTGTGCAAATTTGAGATTTTTATTACCAGCCCTATTAGAGTTATTGAAAGCCAAAATTTTAATTTAAAAAAACAAAACTTAGTTTTCAAAAATTCATAAAACTTGAGGGTTAAGTATACCACCATTAATGTTATTTATGGTAAAACTACAACATATACCTACGTACAGAAATATAATTCAAACTGTATATGCCATCCCTGCCTCTTAAAAAAACTAGCAAAAGTGAAATTTCACTGTTTTTCATATTCGACTTTATTGGTAATTTTCTCATAGAGATAGTTAAATAAACCAAACCATTAGACCAGTCTTTTACCTTGAAAAAATATGAATAAATTGCTTTTTGTTTCAACCTTCCAGGACCAATGGCTTTTTAGTTATGATTTTTTTCTATAAATCCTTACAATCACAAAAGTAGGTGTGCACACCATAACAAAAATGATTGCCACAGGTAAACTGCATAATAAAAAAAAAAAAAAAATAGTTTTAATGTCCTGAAATATGTAAGAATCAAGTCTGTAAGTTTCAATTTTTTTGGATTGTCAAGCAACCAGCTTATGTTTTTTTGGGATACTTCAAATGCGTTTTCCACATGGGAGTTTATGATCTTATGAATTTATGGTCTTCATTCAAGTGTAAACAGTGCAATCTTCCGTTATGTAGAGCTGGATGTTTGCTTGATTATCATCAAGAGAGAGGGGTTTTGAAGTATCCCAGTAAAAAATAGTTGAATTTTTTCTTAGTTTAGTTTTTTATATTAATTAATTATAGGTTTTTTAAGAGTAAACCAAATTTTATGTAGTGATAGATATTAATAAAATAAACAGTGTGCGAGTGAAGATCAACTTAAAATTGATCTTTCTTCAAATTAATAAGGTAAGTTACCACTATATACACAGTTGAAATAATGACCATGAGAGGGTTAAAAGGAAATATAGTCACTTAAAAGAGAGAAAGAGAGAGTGAGAGGCTACATCACATGTTCTGTGCTGTTAGTTGTGTGTACAGCGGATAATCATCTTACAAAGAGTGCCATCTTCAGTGGCAGACTCTGCTGACTATTAAGGTTTATTCCCTTCTTCACAAAATTTTTACTGTAACCCAAACCTCTCTCCACAGAATGAATTAGCATCTGAACAGGTAACCATAACTCAGAAAAGTAATTGCTAATTGACCACAGTATTATTTTTAATTCACATTTTATTTGTAAAAAATTGGTTGAGACTTAATTTGAAACTTAATTTTCAATTAATTTTATTTGTAGAATCGTTAATTATACGATAAAATTAAAACACTTTTATCACTTATTGTACTTAAGTATGGTAAACATATTGACTAGATCCTTCCTAGACAGCAAAATATAAACTTAGGTTTGGGAAAGTTAGGGATGATTAACGAACTAGAATACTGTCTGTGGTGTGCACTTTTATCACCTGCAGTCCAAACCTGCTTTCCGACATTTAGATCTTGTGTTTTCTTGATCCTAAGCATTTCTGCTACGGTATATTAAAGTATGAAAAAATTTTTAGTTGATCAAGTAATTACTCAGAATTACCAATGCACGTTTTTATTAAAACTTTGATGTACAAAATTTTTAGTGATGGTTTACAATCTTTGTTTATTAGAGTATTTGAGATTTATGATCAACTAAGGATTTTATGATTTATTTTGCTATTATCAACTTGTTAAGTTTTGCTCTATCTACCTTGAATTTTATATTTTATTTTTTGACATTATATTTAATTTATATTTAAGCTTTCAGTGCTAACAACATGATACTATCAACAAATCAGATATTTTATTTTTTCCCCAACGAATATTCATTTTCTCAATCAGAAAATCCACATATTACTACTGTATCTAATAAATAACTCCGTTTTTTGTGTTCATCATTTTATTAATGATTGACAACCTACCTTTGTTTGAAGAGTGTGTTCTATAAAATTTTTTGTGATTTGTTTCAGGAATTTTTTTTAATGGATATAGTAAAATGTTAATGAAAAAATCTTTGTCGAGTGCGGCTTCTGGTTCCCCTAAAACAGCTATCATGATGATGAATATGGGTGGACCTCAGTCATTAGATCAGGTTTCAACATATTTAACTCGTATAATGACAGACACTGATATGATGCAACTACCGGTTCAAGGGTAGGTAGTTACAACTGTACTTTTTTCTTGACGATTCTGCCACATAAGCTTGTCTGTGGGATATGGAAATAGAATTTTGTAGCTTATGAAAAATGACATGTCTGGGCAGATTTTGAACCTGGGACCTCTGGATGAAAGGCCAAGATACTGCCATTCTGTCATGGAGATTGGCACTTAATTTATTGTTGTGTTGTTTTTTCTTAATTTTTTTAATAGTATGTCTGCCATAATTTGATCCTACATCACAATATGGACTGCTGCTATCCATCCACTTCTTGTATGATTTAATTCAGTTAATACACCTCAGAACTGTCTTGATACATTAAAATTTATTGCAGCAATGTGGTTTTAAGGTTTTTATTGAATTCCAATCCACGTAGAAGTTCCAGACAATTACTAAGCTGATTTAGCTACCAAAGAGTTGTATCCTCAGCAAAGTGTTATGGCGATCCCAAAGCCCATTGTTCTTCGAATTCTGCAATCAAGGTCAAATTTTGTGAGATTAATATGGACTGGCATTAGTATGAACTGTTCCAGATATTGTTATAAAACAAATAATCCAGGAAGATATGGTGAAAGTATTTCTAACAATCTGTTGTGTATCTATGTCATAGGGAATATACATCAGTGACTCATTCTGTGTTATGGGATTGCAATCATTTCTTTCTTTTAACTATTGAAAAAATAATTATATAATTGTTGAGATTTATGTATGTAGTAAACCCTCTGTGAATGATACAAACATTCATTGTATATCCAGACATTGTTGCCTATAATTTACAATTTTTGTTACATTCCAACGTAATTAACGGAGATTAGTGTAGACTCAAGATAAAAAAGAAAAGATATTCTAGGGAATAAGCCTTGTATAGTAATTTTTTTAGGGATTAAAAAAAAATTATGATAAAATTGTTTACAATTAGTATGTAATTTATAATAGGAGGAATAAAAAAGAAAGGCCAATAAAATTAGATGTAAAAAAATGGATGGCAGGTTATTTTCTGTCCTTCATGAGACAAACTTATTATTGCAATATCCAAGCTCAGTGAAATATAAAAGATTTTTCAGTTTACAAGTGATTCCTTTACTCTGGTTACAAAAGTGGACTGGCTGTATAATGATTGTCATTTCTCAAAAGTAGCCTTGACTGATGACTCTGCTTGGTGCTTCACATATATCACAGTATATGAAAAGATTATATAAGAAAAATTGGGAAAGGAAATAGGAAATTCCTTTCTTCAATTAAACTATGCATTATATAAATTGCTTCAACTCAACAGCAACTGAAAAAAGGACATTATTACCTTTAATTGAAAGTTAACAAAAATAATAATAAGCTACACATATCTTTCTTCCATTAAACTATGCATTATATAAATTGCTTCAACTCAGGAGCAAGTGAAAAAAGAATATTGTTTCTTTTAAATGAAGTTAAAAAAATAATAAGCTTACGGTACTTTATCAAATTGTAGAAATAGTTTTAAAAGTTGGTCATGTAAACCATAAAAGTTCATAATTTATAAATTTAAAAACAGATGATTAATTGAAAATTTATATGCAACGTTTCATATTAAATGTGATCATTGGAATATGTATACATTGGTGAAACAAGCAGAGCTTTAAATCCTGATATAAATAACATTTTAGAACTTCTATTTTTATGTAAAAAGTGCTTCATAACTAACATTTCTTAAATTAGATGCAGGGTCAAAGAAGATGACCCACCGGGTTGGTCTAGTGATGAACGCGTTTTCCCTCATCATCTGATTTGGAAGTGAAGAGTTCCAGTGTTCAAGTCCTAGTAAAGTCAGTTATTTTTACATGGATTTGGATACTAGATCGTGGATACCAGTGTTCTTTGGTGGTTGGGTTTCAATTAACCACACATCTCAGGAATGGTCGAACTGAGACTGTACAAGACTACACTTCATTTACACTCATACATATCATCCTCTGAAGTATTATCTGGACGGTAGTTACCAAAGGCTAAACAGGAAAAAGGGTCAAAGAAGTAATTCAGACTGTAAATTTGTAACACTAATCTTGTTATCTTGTTGTATTGCTATATCATAATCTTGATATTTTGAAAGTTATCTCTGTAGAAAAATGAAACAAAATTAATAAAACTTTAGATAGAAATAATTCTTTTGACAGATAATAACCTGCTTAAGTTGGCAGCATATTAATTAATACAGATATATAATGGATGTATTTGAAACAATCTCTATCATTCTAATTAATGTGGTAAGGAAAATGCCTAAAATTTGATAATGCAATTTGTTTTTTATAGTCAACAGTAATCTTTTATATATTCTTTAAAAAAATGTGTTCAGCTGATGATATGAGGATAATCTGGAAAAGCAGCATGAATAACTAGCAAGAGTTTTTAATAAAACATTTTATTTAACATAAATTAATCTTGAGTAACTTTCTAAATGGTTGCTTTGTGTATTTTATTGTATTGTACTGCCTGGTAGGTTTTTGAATTCCCTTATCATTCCTTTGTCATTAATTCATTGAGATCAGTAGGTTAGTCCCTGTTTTTTCAAACCTTCATTACTCTTAAAACGTTTTCCTCATAAGTCTTTCAGCTTGGTAAAAAGATGAGTCACTAGAGGTAAAGGTAGAGTTGCAGGCTGGATAAGAAAATTTCTACTTAAATTTTATAAGCTTCAATGTGGTTATTTTGTGTTCATTATTAAGCCACCAAAGAACCCACTTTGCAGAAAAAGTTTCTGTGCTTGAGTCTGACTATTTCATTGATAATTCTGTGAGAAACAGGTGAAAAATTTCACTAATTTCAAGTATTACATGCCAATCCTGTTTGATGAATTCATTAATATGACATAGCAAATCATCTTTGTTGATGATTCATCAACAAACTCCATAAACCATAAATCTTTGTTGACGATTCCTCCATAAACTTTCTTGATTTGATTACAAATATTTTTCTTTCATACGTTTATTGCATTAAATTACAGATCTCTTTTTCATGCAGCATTATTCTATATTTTTTTTATTCATTATAACATGGACTAAAAATTATAACATGAATTACTGGGTAAAAAAGTAGAATCTGTTACACATAAAATAGTAAATAAATAGTAAAGAAAAAAATAAACAGATGCAAGTATTAGAAAAAATATACTGCCTGAACTGTTATTGAGCTTTAAGATAAAATGATGAATTTTTATGTTTCACACCTGAAACTCCCAAACAAATTGCAAAGAGAAATTGCTTCATGCTGGTTATCATATATAAGTTATGTTGAAACACAACGATGATGTGTTTTTAAAAAAAATATTCATTTTATTAAAAACACAACGTATCATACAATCTTCTTTGATATACAAACAAATACTAATTATACAATACAGTAGTACAATAAGTTAAGTACATGCTAACATTATGTAATAGGTTGATTTCAATAGAACAAGTCTTATATTGGAACTGAATAATTATTATTACATTAAGAATAAAGAAACATAGGTTGCAGCTGCATTACATTCTTTCTCGTGGTGTCTTTTCCTGGAAACTAGGTATAGGCAACACACGTGTCATATGGAATGTAATGCATCATCTATTCTCAGTAATGTAACTCCTCCACCCCCAGATAGAAATTCAGGGGCTGCTCAGCGCCCACAAGTATTTTTCTTTTTTTAATATCTTAAAATATAATAATAATAATACAATATAATAATAATTACAATCAATATACAAGTACAATACAATGTTATAACTCAAAACGATATATCACCTATGACAATATTCTTTTTTCTGAGCATTAATAAATGACTATTATTTTTATTTTCTAATTCCAAACTATTTAGATTAATTGATAAGTCTGAATGCTGCACTATTTACATAAATAAAATATTTATCATATATTACTATTACAATTATTTACTTTAAACTTTCTGAATTTAATAAATATTTTATTTTAACAATTGCTGGATTTTAAATTATATATAATTGTGTGTGTATTCTATTTCATTGTATATATGTTGTAATATAATCTTAGTATTTTTATCTGTCACACATTCTAATATACTGTAAGATTCTGTAAGTGTTTCACAAAATATTTTTATTGCATAATAAATATTATTTTCACACAAAATGATTAAATTATTGCTAGTTAAGCATTTCATAATTATATTTTGTAAATTTTTTAGTTTCAGCTAAATTGTTTCATTTAAGTCTAGTCCTTTAATAATAATTCATTTAATAATATATTTTATAATTTGTAACATTTAAATAATTATCTTTTCCTTTACAAATAATGTATAATATTTTAAATAATCCTTAGTCATATTTCTTTATAATAATATATAATACACATCTTATTTTAAAAAATAGTTAAAATAATTCTCATAATAATAAACATATATCCTCATATTATTAAAACATATTTTATTATATATATAGTTTTACCAAAATGTGTAATCAGTTAGTTAATTATTATTTCATTATCACTTTTATTTCAATATTAACTTGGTTACTAATCATTATTTAGCAACCATACTATTTTGCTTATTTTTATTTCATTTAATATTATTTCATCATTAGCATCCATATTTCCTGTAATCATTTGTATAATTGAACAAAAGCCATTTATTATACCACGTTTTCTACACCAGTTATTATTATTACCACTTAACAATATTATTTCTTATTATCACTTATTACTAATGTCAATTACATATATTTCTCTGTCTTTAACATTATACAATTGCTACTTAATATTTTAATACAGGTTTATATACATAATTTTAATTCATTCACATGAGTATTATTCAATTGTATATTATAAAACAGCTTACTTTTAACTTAATAACAATGTATAAAATTATTATATGCAGTCTACTCTAGGAATGGAATGGATTGATGACAGGATTTAAATAAGGATTAGTACTTGTATTCTTTTTCTTTATTTTACTTTTATTTTGTTTCTGGATCTGTTTACATATACTTCCTGCGGTTTTAATTATATATTTCTTTTTATATTGAATTCTATTTTAATAGCATATCTATTAAAATATAATACTACTAGTTAAATAATTATTTCGGGTATTCCTTTATATTTAAATTATTTAATGTTCCAGTTACAGTTTATAACTCCATTCGTAAAATATTATTGCTATTAAATTATTGAATATAATTATTTTGTTTTTCAAACATGTTTCGCATTTATTAATATAATTGCACACCAGTTACAGTGTCTTGTATTCCACAATGATTTGTTTTCCTAACTAATTATTATTTTTTGTAATTCATCATTATTAACAATATCTAATAATTTATTATTACATTTAAATGATTGTAGTTGGCAGCCTCAGAATATTCTGCTAATATTAAATTGTATTTAACTGTGTATTTTATTTTATTTTAATTATATATATGCATTTACCTACTTTACTTTACTTTACTGCACTATTTATATAATCTTTTTAATGTCAATTACTTATAATATGTGCCGATATCCATTTTCTTAGAGGATAGCTGTAGAGCTAGTCTGTACTTAACTTACACATACATGACTTGAAATACAATTTTATTCATAAAAATATTTTTACTATTCAATTATTTCATATAACACTTACCATAACAGTATTATTATTAACAATTTAATAATTTAATTTGTTAATTTATTATTAACAAATTATTTTCAGTTATTTCTTCATTTATTCTTGTCTTAGTGTTTTTCAAATAATTCTTGTATTTTAACTTTCCTTTTTAATACACTATTTCATAATCATCATATATATCTATTGGTTTTGAATGTTGGTTATATTATCCTTTTCTAAATTAAAAACGTTAAATTAAACATTATCTGGCATTTGCGTTTCAATAAATCTATGTATTATAGTACTTGTTCAATACAAGTACTATACATAATTCACAATATTTAAATCATTTAAACATTTTCTGTATTCTGTTAGTTTATTTAATCTTGACGTAGACCTTTTCAATGTCACCTACAATTGTCATCATTTGTCTTGATTTAAAAAATTAATTATTTGTACAACAATTCTTCTGAAAATATACATAACATTTCTTCATTAATAATACTTAACAAATACTTTCAAATAATCCTCATAATATTTATTCATAGTGTAATACATTTATTTTAAACAATTATGTTGGATGTATAACTAATATATTTTTTATTTTTATTTTTGCATTAAAAATTATTTTCTAACATATTATATTTATTATATACTGCAAGTAGCTTTTTCTTACTATAATAGCCTTGTTATTATTAGTATCTAATGTATGTGACTTAATCTCTATTGTACAGCTGTGAAATTATCTCCTTACATATTTTTATTTATCTTAACATTATTATCATAACATAATAAATAAAATTATTTCACTTTGTAGTGCATAAGTTAATTCTTCCACGTTTATTTTATTTTTATTTTATTCTAATAATTATCTTCTTTTAATACATACAAATTCTTCATAAAATTAATCCTATTATTTCACTAATATTTTATTCTTTTAAGTATTTATAAAAATTCAATAATCAATAATTCATATTAAGAGGAAGTATATTTAATCAAAATTAATAATTATCATTGGTTCAAATTAATATATTTTCTTCATAATTTATTTTTATCAAAACAATAAAAGTATTTAAAAATTCATTAATCATTAAGAACACTTCTTTGTAATTATTTTGTATTCTAATTTTCTTTAATTCGTTAACTAATTACACTGATAGATAAACAAATTTTTTTAATGTTTCTGTAAGTATGATATAATTTCTTGAATTGCCTTATTTGTGTACATTACAGAACAGTAAATACAATTTTTCGATCACCCTTAATTTTAAATAAATTATCCTTCAAAAAAAAATTAAGGGAAAATATAGTTAAAATCTGTAAAATTTATAATTTTACATGGCCATACCAAATTATTTTCATCAATAAGGTACTGAGAAAGTTCTTTTTGTCGGCTTCAAAAGCCCAAAATTTTTGTATTTTTTTAAAAGTAAATTCCAACCTTGTAGTCTTGATGGTAACAGTTCAGCTTGATTTTTTGATAAATTTAAATTCCTATCAAAGTCATTTAATTCATCTTGTGATATAAGATGTGGCTTGTTGGAAGATAATTCAAAATCGGAATCATTGTTGTCTACTGCAGTACTGCCTGATTCCTCAACGCTGCTTTCGAAACATACATTCACAGGTGGCTCAGGAAGTGGAATAATTTCACTGTGAGATACAGGCCTGATTGCAGGTTGCAATGAAGGACACTTTACAGTATGTTTAGATGTTTTAAAAATTTCAGACACATTTGTTAATCAAAAGTAACAATCAATTACATGATCCTTTAGTTCACGCCAAGCCATAGGCACACCAAATGGCAAAGCCTTCTATGTACCTTTCAGCCATCCTCTTAAATATACAGAACAATTGGTGCATATTATATGAGGAGCCCACATTTTATCCTGATCACCAATTTTACACTAAAAGTACAAACTATATGCTTTTTTAATTAAAGGTGTAATATTTTTTCTATTTGATTTTATGGTAAACTCACTGTTTACGCCATTGCGTAAAGTAGCTTTTTATCCAATAAATTCAAGGTTAGGGTTGGGTCTTGTAGTTGTTACAGGCTTGGTAAATTTATTGTGCTCTTTTGTAGGGCTTGTCATATATGTACTTTTAGAATAGGTTGTTTTGGCTTATTGTTTTCATTATCGACTCTCGGCTCCAGTCTAACTGACTGTTGTGTCATCTTAATAGTGTCAGCGTATTCCTATCACACATTATTTATTGGTATTTCTTTCCCACATGTTTTTCTAATCGTTCTCAAACTAATACTTGCACACTACCTCTTGTTTTTTACACACACACACTCTTCTGTCCTTTGCCTAGTTTGTTTCCCCCTCTTCTCATCACGTCATTTTTTAGTTAGTGTAGTTCAGATTTTCACGATGTGTGGTTGCCTGCAATTCGCTCATGTTCTCCTCACTGTTTAGTGTGACAATACTCGGTTGCCATAGTCTCTCGTTGTACTCATCAGTGTTTCGTGATTTTACAGATTTCTATGTTCGTTTTTGCCTTGTTTCATTGATAAGTTAATTTTCAAATTAACTAAATTTAATTAATTGTTGAAAGTGGTTCAGTTACAACAAACCAGCCAATTTTATCAAAGCAGAATCTTTCCAAACTGGCTATTACAAATTCGTGATGCTCTGCATTATTCAATTTCTAGTAACAAAGTGTTACCTCTGTATTTTCTGATGCACCATTGTATATTACGCCAAGGATAAACTGTATGTATATATCTGTACTTTAATTCATTTTTTACAAAAAATAATGTGTGATTAAGGCAAATTAAAATTATTCAATATTTACTGTATTAAACAGTTATGTTATTAGTAAAATTAGTGAAATACTCAATTAATACATTATGAATTTGAAATTCAAGATTGGCTTAAAAAACCATTTCTTCACTCAAGTATAGTCATGAAAGGTGGCTTAGATAAAGGTTGTGTTATCATTTTTCATGTGTAACATATTTTATGTGCTATTAATGCCAACTATAGTTATTATAAAATCGACTTGTAATTAAATAGTACCTCAGAATTATAAAAAAGATATGTATGACACAAACATTAATGAACATGAATGTGTTGGTTGATAATATTTTATATACATTTTAGCGACTTCCAGGAATGTTTTCTATTGTATTTCATTGACTCATGTAACTGCACAACTTTTTGATTTCATTTGGAAAATAACAATTTTAATGAGACAGTTATAGTCATTTGACAATAATTTTGTTTCTTTGTCTTAATTTAAGTACTAAAATTTGTTTTTCGAACTTCTATTTTACATAATTTTTAATGTGTTAGATTATTGCTGTTGTTAATATTTGTAATCAGTGTTAAATATTGTTGTTTTGCTCAATCAAGTATTATATTATTTTTACAAATTAGGAAAAAAGAAGTCATTAACATGAGAATGGCTAAGACACTCAAATATTTTCAAGAGAGCTTGCTTACTAAATGTAACTATTTATATGATTAGTTATTACAAATTGTTTATATTGTAATGAACTCTTTTTTACACTGGAATATTATCGTGGCCTTTTTTGCTACAACATACTAGAAATGCAAGTTTTAATTATTTAATGATAAGTATGATGATGTTCATAAATCAGAAAAGGCTAGTGCCAATGAGAAGAATTATTGTAGTTTATTTTTCTAAGTTAATGACATTTGTTGTTCATTGCTAATTTTTATTATTACAGAATATGTCATTAATGCAACAGTGTTCCAGTTACACTATTTTATTGATGTTATGTTTATAAGTATATAATTGTAAAAAAAGGTTAAGTTCTTTTGTTTTCAGGCTCTGTTAAATTGTAGATTTTCAAAATAATTATTTGAAAAATGTATATTTATGTATTTGTCATTTAATATTATAATTGATATGTTGATTCAGCTGAGATATTCCTTGTATAAATTCTGCATAGAATTAAGTTAAGTTTATTTTGTAATTCATTTAATTTTTTTTAAGGTTATGATTTAAAGAAAAGGGTAAATTGTTTTTTTTTTCTAATTAAAGTCCAATTTCTTTTGGCAAATACGAGCTATGTGTCATTTTATTTTTGTTAATTTTACCCAACACTCACCACATACATAACAAAAGGGGCATCCACATCATTTACACAATTTCAAGGTATTATGACACTGCACTGTTAACAAACTTAAGACAGCAATAAGCCTGAACAAAATTAATTCATTCCTAAATTCAGTGTTTTATACCAAGAACACAAGTGTTTTCAGCAACATGGTTTGACCTGCATAGTCATGATTAATCTTGTCCATGAAGGCTCACTGTTTAGTATTAGATATGATGTCATAATGTGTGACTATGATATGATTAATTTTACCTAGCATTATTTATTTATAACTTATAAAGTTAAAACTTATTATAACTTTACTATTTATAACTTATAGCAAAGTTAAAAAAAAAAAATATGAAAAAATCCTTTAAAATTTAAAAAATTTTCAAAAAATGTGGGTGATAGAAAGATATTTTGAATACATATTCTTTTTCAGCCTCAAAAACCAGATTAAAAATTATGTATCGCATGTTCGGAAAAAAAAATTATGTTTATCAGTGTTATTTTATTTCCTTACCAGTCCAATCTGGATATTTATTTATTTTAATTATTTCTTCTTCTTCCAATTCTTCTGATTGGTCCTAATATCTGACATATTCAAATTCTTCATGTAATTAATCGTATTAAAATTATTACTAACACTTTTATGTTTATTTATCATATTATTGTTATTCTTATCTTTGTCACTGGTATTTTCTTTAATTTTCATAGTTTTTTGGCAACCTAAATTTATTCATAATATCATTACTTTTAGTTTTCCTGATATCATATTTATTATCTGGCAACATTTTATTACCATTAACTCTTATTTCTTTTCTTATTATCATAATTCCTTTTACTATTATTATCTTCTACATTAATACTATTCGATGACTTACACTTATTATGCTTGCATTTCTTCTTATTTTTCAACGATTTATCCTTAATATTCTTATTATTATATTTCTCTTATTTGTTAACATCATTACTTTCATTATCAATATTAAACTCACATTCAGTAACCTTATTATATTTATTACGATAATCATTTATTATTATTTCATTAACTTCAATATTTCCTTCAGTATTATTCGGCAACTTAATACTAATATTATCTATCGTCGTTTCATTACCTTCGTTCTTAATTTTAACATTATCTTCTTTATTTTCCATATTTTTCAGCAACATTTTACTATTATTATTTATAATATCATTATGTATTTATTTCATTATTCTTATCAATAATATCTTTATTAACTTCACTTATTTCGGCAATGGTTTTCTGTTACTTCTATCATATTTCTTCCTAACACTTGTGTTATTTTCTTTGAATATAACCTCACGGGTTTTGGCAATTTTTTTATATCCTCAGTAATTATTTTACTAATAATGTTATTTATTTCAGTACTATCTTTGTTATTTGGCAATAAATTAGTATTATTAATTTCATATATTTTCTCAGTTATATTCCTATCACATTCATTTATTTTCAGAAATTTATTTTTATTATCTCTATTAATTCTATTCCTACCCTTATTATAATAATATTATTATTATTATAATTAATATTTGGCAATATACAACTATTTACATCTTTCTTTTTAATTTTTCTACTTTTTCCTTTATGTATAACATTATTTTCGTTAATAGATTTTATTTATTTTTGGCTACTTAATTTTAACATGTTTCATTTTGCTTAATATATTTGTCAAATTTAATATCAGTATTTTTATTATATTTGTTATTAACATTATCATTATATTCCCTTTTCTGTCTTCATTACTCATGTAATTATTACTCGGTAGTTGTATACATTTTTCATTATTGTTATGATTATTTATATTTACAGGAATTTTAATGTTGCATGTAGTACGTGCTTTTTTCTGATTTGTAGATTTACTATTAACACCCGTGTTTTCTGGCTTCACTTTATTATTTGTTTAAGAATCCTTTACTTTTAATTAAAAATTATTAGTTTTGTTATCCTGCATTTCATTATTTTTAATTTCATTAAAATTATTTTTCATTTTCGTAGCGCTCCTATTTTTCCTTTTACGCATAATTTTGTTTTTACTATCATTTGTCTTTATATTATTAGTATTATTACTGCACAATGGTCAGTTATTATGATCATTTATTTGTTCATTATCATGCATTGATTTTAATAATTTTAAGATATGGTCTTTCCTTTAATAAAATTTGTATTTATTGATTTGTTCTGAGGCTCGCATCCCATAAAAAAAGGATCAGTCAAAAATTCTTCATTTAACTCGTTATTTTCATCTCCTAAAAAATTATCTATTCCAAAATATTTTCATGGGATTCTACTTTTTCATATAAGTCTTAACTTATCTTGTCTTAATTTGTAACCTAATCTAATTGATTATTTTCATCTTCAAAATTGTGGAAAAATTACTAATCTCAAATTCTCCTAAAATAGTTTCATTTGGCAAATTAAAATTTTCTATTCCATAGTCTTCATCATCTTCATTTTCAACATTATTGGAATTAATTCTATTTAATTTTTCAAAAATAGTTTTCCTAGGGTCTAACGATTTTTTGTTCCTATTTTTCTTTCTTGACATCTGATTTAAATTTACTTGTCTGTTAAATTATTTTTATTGTAATTATTATTATAATACTTACTATTATTACTTCTTAAGTTAATTTTATTCATCTGTTTAGTAATATTATCATGAGATCCTTTTAATTTTTAATTTCTGAACCTATTACTCACCAGTTGGTATAGTTTAGGGTATTTATTTCGGAGGTTCTACCGAATTTCTTGTACTTATACTCTTTGGTACTTCTTGTGCTCGTTTAAATGATGGTTGTTGAATGGGATTTTGGAAGGGAGGTTTTCTTGTAATAATTGGGCTCTGTGTGGTTATAAGGTTAACTATTAAAAGGTGCTCTTTAGAAGCTTGGGGTTTTAGGAATATAATTTTGATAATAACTAGGATATCTTAATGTTTATAGGTGTTTGGATTTCAGGTTGGAGTAGCTTTCTTTACAAATTAATTACTATTATTGTTATTATTAAAATTATACTTATTCATTTTGAACTGAAAATCATTAGTTAACATGCTTAGTGCTTCTTCTAAAGAATTAGGATTTTTTGTTTGCATTAGCAATCCTATTGATTCATTTTACGTATTTAATTAAAACATTTGCTATTACTGCCTCTTTATTTGTAAAATATGCTATTTGCAAGTTTAATAACTTTTTTATACGTTCTTAAAAATCAAAAGACGTTTCATTATTCTCCTGTTTTAATTTAGCTAATTCTAAATTTAACATAAAACAATCTCTTGTTGAGATAACCATTTAATAATACTTGTCTTAACATCATTCCATTTATAACAATTAAATCCTATTAATAATTCCAGTGTAGGTGATTTTATTTTAGAAATAATCGTGGAAAACAAATATTCATTTTGAAAGTCATCCAGATTTTTGGCGACATAAAACATTGAGTAATATTGATTGATTTTGTATAATACTTAACATCTTAACTTATTATTAGACTACCAGATTTCTTTGCTTGGAAATATTTAAAAACTAGTTCTTGTATACTTAAAAAAGTGAAATTAAGACCGAACGTGAGATTTCAAACATTAGAATTAGGTGTTACAAATATCAATAAATGTAAGAATTTGCATCCAAGTTAGAGGAAATCGCTTTCAAAATCTAGTGTGAAATAAAAGGTTGAATAATGTGAATATTTCCATAATATGTAATTTGTAAAGAATTATTTCAAATGTACACTATCAACATTTTAGTTATATTCATTATAAAACAATGTATTCATATTAAAAATAAAAAAACATTTATCGGATTTTTCAATCTTTTAAATTGCACTTCTTTATTCACAAACTGAATTTATATTTTTATTTATTTATTTTGTTTTTTGTGCAACAGAACAGCTTTACAAAGCCTTCATATGTTGCACAGTATTACATGAAAATATATACAATAGTTACAATATCTATAAACAGTTATAAGTAACAATTCATATATAAGTTGAAAATACAATATTTAAATACATAAAAATCGGAATACAATAATAAACATAAATTATAAATTTACAACAATGGAAATAATAATTAATGTTTAAGTCACTATTTACAAAAAGTTTACAAAAATACATTAATTTCGTTCAAGAAACGAACTTGCGGCAAGAAATAATAATAATAATAATAATAATAATAATAATAATAATAATAATAGTTTATTTATTTATTTTGTTTTTGTGCAACAGAACAGCTTTACAATGCCTTCATGTTGCACAGTATTACATAAAAATATATACAATAGTAACAATGTCTTTAAGAAAGTAACAATTCACATGTAAATTGAAAAACAATATTTAAATACATAAATGTTGGAATACAATAATGATAATAAATTATAAATTTAGAACAATGGGAATAATAAAGTTTAAGTCACAATTTACAAAAGTTTAGAAAATACATTAATTTCGTTCAAGAAACAAACTTGCGGCAAGAAAATCAGACCATCGCCTTTACCATCTTATAAAGCAATAGCAAATTTACGTATATATGTTGATAAATGCAAGTTATGAGTCTGTGCATAATTATAAAATAATATTAATAAAATGGCCCAAAACAATTTTAATAACAATAACTGATCACATTACTGAATCACATTTACAGTTACATAACTGAATCACATTATCCAGTAATAATAACTACAATTACAAAGAATAACCATTTAGTATTTACACAATTCAGAGTTTATAATATACATAATCAGAACATAATTTTATAATAATATATTTAAAACAGTAAGAATTACAAAGTAATACAAAAGAATAAAACCAGAGCAGTAAATAATTTCTATAAGCAGAAACTAATTCTGAATAAAACTATTTTATTAGTTTAAAGTTAAAATATTGTTTCGGAAGGTGAATTACAAGGAAAAGGTTAATAGTTAGACACTGAAATAAGAATGAAAATGGATACAAACACACACACACATATATAAATATATATATATATATGTATATATGTATATACACATATATATATGTATATACACCATCTAGCATAACCTAGTCAGTGTTACCAACTATTGCTCGATGTATGTCATCAATAGATGGACGAGAAAAAAGATCTAATAGATCAGCGAAACTATTTGCCAGACCAAAGCATCTTAATGCTGGAGAACACTCAGAAACTCTTCTAATGAAGTAGGGCCTAAAGCTCCTGATGTTCCGAAATGGCACCCGCAGTTGTAATTCATGACATTCCGGCATGGTACCATGGAGGAGATCTGCAGCAAACTTCAAATCGAAAGCAGTTCGCCGATCTTCCAGTTTCTCTAGCTTCAAATCTCCATTGAGTAGCGTAGGAAGTGGTATCAAATTGACCAGGAAACCTGCATTTCAACGCCCAAAGCAGTTTCTTCTGGACGCTTTCAATCATATCGTTAGTGAAACCACGATCCCTGTTCCAAATAACCGTACAATACTCAGCAAGAGGACGAACAAGTGTTTTATACAGCAATAGCCATGTGCTTATTAACATAAAACGACGACAAAGCCATCTCACAACACCCAAATTCCTTCTTGTCAATGAGGTGATGGCCTCAATATGACGTATAAAGGAAAGCTTCGTATCAAAAAGAACCCCTAGGTCCTTTATCTCCTCAACTCGCTCAATTCGAGAGTTGTCTAAGAAATAGACATGACGAGACCAATTCGTCTTTCTTGTGAAAGTCATCACCTTCGTCTTTACAAGATTCAAAGGAAGACTGTTCTCAACAGACCACAACCAAGCCTCGTTCAACGCTTTCTGCAGTAGCAGATGATCTGCATCCGAAGAAACCCTCCTATAGATCTTTATGTCATCAGCAAACATTAGAACAGGACAACTAATACGCTCCATAATGTCGTTGATGAAAATCAAAAAAAGGAGTGGACCAAGGTTCGATCCTTGAGGAACACCAGAACCAATTTGAAATTCACCAGACGTGGAGCCACCAAATCGCACTCTGAAGCAACGGTCTGTAAGGTAAGAAGCGGTCTGTAAGGTAAGAAGCGGTCCACTTAACCAGCGAAGTGGGAAAACCCATTTTTTCCATTTTATTCAATAGAAGATTATGTGGAACCATATCGAAAGCTTTCTGGAAATCCAGGTATACTACATCTATCTGTCCCTGGCCTTCTACTGCTGGACCTACGGTATTCAGAAGGGTACAAAGGTTCGAGGTAGTTGACCTACCCAATAAAAATCCATGCTGCTCCACAGCAACATTAGGTTCGATGTATGATCGGAAGACCTCACAGAGCAAAATCTCAAATACCTTCGGCAACACTCCTAACACAGAAATGGGACGAAAGTTCTTGATATTGGAATCATTCTCCTTTTTAGGTATGGGGGTAACCCTAGCTTTTTTCCATGTTCTGGGAAAATACCCAATCCTCAAACTTAAATTGAATAAATCGGCCAGTATGGGAGACAAAATAACAGATAATCCTTTTATAAGAAAAGGTGGTATGTTATCGATCCCAGCTACTGATTTTCCATTAAGACGATTAATGGCTCTGGAGACGTCATCAGCTGAAAAAACAAGAATGGGTGGCTCCATCATATCAACATCTGAGACGACATATTGCCCAGCAACAGCAGGTTGACAAAGACTGGAAGTATTCACCAATCTTTCGACTGATAATTTGAGGATCAGTACATAAACGATCATCCACCATCACAGCCGCAACAGAATTTTCCGGTGTCCTATTGTTACGAACGTACTTCCAGAATCTTTTAGGTTGATACCTTAAATAACTTTCAATCAAAATGCCGTGTCTTTGCCTGTCGCGTTTTAACAACCGTTTCGATTTGGCTCTCAACCTTTTAAATTCGTCGTAATAGATGGAAAGACCATATTTTTTGTGAGATGCATGGGCCTTTCGTTTCTCACGAAGTGTTGAGATTAAATCTCTAGAGAACCAAGTTGGGTAACCCCTCAATTTTGGTCGCCTTTGTGGAATATTGTCTTGAATACACTCCATTAAAGTTTATTTCAGTCCATCAACAGCATCGTCAATATTATCGAAATTATCTATGTTAAAATTTTCCGAATGGAACTGGCGGTAGAGACCCAAGTAGTCCCCTGCAGGAAAATAGAAAAAGGACTTAGACAAGTCTAAAGTGTTACCATCACATTGTCAAATTTGCTCCAAATACATCAAATCTAAAAATTCAAAAAGAGCAGCAGCCTTTAGCTTCCCATAGAATGTGGCGTTGGAGGTGCACCTATCCAGCCAACTAACACCCGCCAAGTTGAAATCGCCAATCATTAAAAAACTTGTTAGACAATGCTTCAACCTTACTCTGAAGTTCCTCCAAGTAGGACCTAAACAAGATAGCAGGAAATTGGGGAGGAAAGTAGTGAGTTCCTATTAACAGAGGAGGGCTACCCTTTTGACGTATTTCGACCCAAACACATTCGTTGGTTAATTCAAGGTCATATCTACGTACCACCTGGAAGGTACGTTTTACTGCCAGTAACACTCCGCCGCCGCGCTCAACAACGCCAGGAAAATATTTCCTGTCTGCCCTGAAGACAAAGTATTCCTGTGGAAACAGGTCCCTGTCCAGATGTGTATCTCCAAGCCAGGTCTCAGAAAAAGCAACGACGTCATAGTAGTTATCTGCTACCGCCTCAAAACAATCCTCCATCTTGGTTCTAAGGCCACGAACATTCTGGTATTATCAATCTGGTTTATCAATATACATATAATCTCATTTGACTAAATTTAAATTTATACAAAATAAAATAAAAAAATCCTACATTTTAAATGGTGACTACTTTTTAGAAAAATCAACAAACTTCCAAAAACAATTAAATCTTAAAGATTGGCAGGTAATTAAGAGAAAATAGTTGTACTGCCTTTCTAATTATGAAAATATTTAACTAGCTATCATATTCTCTGTGTCTTTGAGATGTGTTTGTTTTTTTTTAGTATAGGTTTTCATCCGATCAGCAGTGCACCAGTCAACATTGTTGTTAGGGGAGAAGGAATTGATCAGTGAAAATTAATTCTTAATTAGTTAAAACTATTTAGAGAGTATGCTTTACGTAGTTGCAAGTATTGCATCGTAGAAGTCTGATCGACCTTAAAGCTTGATAATGCTCACATTTACTGTGTTGATTTCTACTAATATCTTTTAGTGCTTTGTTTTAGAGTGTTGGGACCATATATAGCAAAACGAAGGACAGCTTCTGTTCAAAAGAAGTATGATGAAATTGGTGGTGGTTCGCCTATATTAAAGTGGACTAAACTTCAAGTAAGGTTAGAATAATTAAATATATATGTTACAAAGAATAATTGAAAATGTTTTTATTAAAAAATATTTTACAATTTTTTTCTTAAGCAATATGTGTTCTATTTTTAGGTTTTCTATTTTATAGTAATTATCAGTGATGTAGTAAAGTAACATTAAAAAAAAATCTTTGGGGAAGTGATGCTAAAATGTATCCATATCAGTAGTATGAATGGAAAGCAATACATAAGTAAGAAAAATTATCTGCTACAATTTTAAAGGAAAAAGTAAATTTTGATTTAGTT
The DNA here is from genome assembly GCF_047948215.1 of Lycorma delicatula. Taxonomy (NCBI): domain Eukaryota; kingdom Metazoa; phylum Arthropoda; class Insecta; order Hemiptera; family Fulgoridae; genus Lycorma; species Lycorma delicatula. The sequence continues at coordinate 140,262,318 of NC_134459.1, read as the reverse complement.
TTAGAGGACACTATGCTATTTGATAGAGCTCTAAAAAATTTAAACAATAGAGCAATAGGAATTGATGTATCATCTGAATTAATGTACTGTCTGCCTGAAAGTAGTACCAAGCTACATTGATAAATATGCGAATTGTATGGAACTAGAAATACCATCAAAATTTAATAAAATTATTCCAAAAAAATTAGTAAACTTTATGAGACCACATAACTCACCTTTTTTTTATTTCATAACACTATATAAGTAGGAGCATTTTAAATAAATTCTTATCATTTAAAAGATTTCTTAATGCATTTAAAAAAGAATTAAACATTTTTCTTTATCAGATCTTACTCTACTGATGACTTTGTAAATAATATTATTTATAAAAACAGCATAACAATTTTTACATTTGTGTTTATATCTACAAACAGTTTGTACTTAAAATCTTAATATTAACAATTTATAAATTATTACTTTTTGTACTAATTATACTTTTTTGTATCTTCATATATTTGGTTTACCATCATTATTTTTTATATTCATTGTTTTTATATATTAATTTTTTTTTAATTACAACCTCTTCTATATATATAGGATATCCTGGGAGATGTTAGCCAAGCTGGAAGGGACTGATTCAGGACATTAAAATCTCATTTTATTTCTCTTCCATCTACAATTTTGTTTCTCAATAAAAATTTGTAGCTTAAGAATGAAATAAGATATTTTAATGTAGTTTGGTGTACATGCATTCAACAACATTAGCATTTTGTGTTTTTTCAATAAAAATTTAAGAATGAAATGAGATTTTTAATGTAGTTTGGTGTACCAGGTGTGTAAATATAAAACTGGAATTTTTGTATAGATAATACACGTTTATTGTATGAAAATGATAAAAAATATTTTATTCAAATATTGTCCATCGCTAGGTAAACATTTTTCTCATCTCTCTGACGATTTATGAATGCCACTTCCAAAAAACTGTTGCTCTTTTGAGGCAAACTAGTCATAAAACCATTTCTGTACATTTTCATAAGAAGTGAAGCACTGCTCAGCAAGTGCGTGTCCCATCGATGCAAATAAATAGTAGTCAGACGGAGCCAAGTCTGGTGATTAAGCCGTATGTGAAAGTATTTCCCAACTGAACGCCTCAATCATTTCCTTGACCGGTTTTTCTGTGTGTGATGGTGTATTATCATGAAGCAAAATCACTTTGTGTTGCCTTTTTTGGTATTCTGGTAGATTTTCACGCAATGCTTGATTCAAATCAATCATTTGTTGTCTGTAGCATTAAGTATTAACGGTTTCACCAGGTTTTAGCAGCTCATAATAGGTCACACCCTTCTGATCCCACCAGACACAGAGTATTGTCTTCTTTTCATAGCGATTTGGCCTTGAAATCAATGTCGACGGTTTGCTTGGAGTTACCCATGATCTTTTATGCTTAGGATTCTCAAAATATATCTGCTTTTCATCACCTGTCACAATTCGATGGAGAAATGACTTTCTCTTGTAGCTGGTGAGCAGCATTTTTCAAGTGGCTTTTCAGTTTTCTTGCTGTCTTTCATTCAGTTCATGTGGAACCCATTTTCCCACCTTCTGGATCTTTCCCATGGCTTTCAAGCATATGGAGATGGCTTCTTGTGTTACATTTAATTGATCCGCAAATTGTTGCATTTGAGCATCATCCTCATCTAGCAATGCTTACGATTCACTTTTTTTAAACCACTCAAAACACTGTGATTTACAAAGAGCATGCTCACTGTAAGCTTTGACAAGCATTCAATGCGATTCTGCAGCATTTTCTTTAAATGGTAACAGAAAATCAATGCTGTTTGCAAATCGTAGTTTGTAGGTACAAAACTCGACATGTTCAACGCTAATTAAAACTATGCTGTTGTATAAAACTTGTATTGCTGCGAGTTGAAAATCTTTATCAGCTGTCAAAGAAAGAAAATGATGTCAATGATGCGGTTTGATGGTAACTACAATGACAGCTAGGGCCATCTATGGGCAAATTCTGGTTTCATATTTACACACCTGGTACATGCATCCAACAACAATTACATCTTGCAAAAAATAAATAGGTTGAAAAGTTTACCAAGTTCCAAAATGGGAGCCATTAACATTTTATTAATTATTAATAACTCCATAAATATTAGTTAATAGATATTATATAAATATATATTATATTTTACTAGAAATATTATATTTTACCTAGATTAAATGTTAAACCATTTATTGTGAAATATTACAAAAATTTTTAAAAACTTGTCTCATACTTTTTAGTCATACTTTAATCAAATTATTATATTACACTCCATGAGTTTAATTAGTTGGTTAATTTGGGTTTCAAAACATAACATCTCATATTGAAATTTCTAATATATTTATAAAATATCAAACAAATGTTCAATCAAACATTTACTATACAAAGTAATGAAATAGTGAAGTTTTTGATTATTGAAATACAATTGTAAAAATTTTTTTGTCACATATAAATTTTACAAATTTACCCCTGTACGGGGGGGATGTTTGCAAAATAAATGGTGGAATATTGTATTGTCACTCGATCTTAGTAACTGCAAAATTTCATCAGTAGGCCATGGCGAGAAGTATATTAAATCGTTACACCTGCACCCTGTAATTTCCATCCTTAATTTACCCCCATATGAGAGATGTTTGCAAAAGTAATGGTGGAATATTGTGTTGTATTGTCACCTGACCTTAGGAATTATTCAAAATTTCATCAATATCCAATGTCAGGAGGTTAAATTAAGGATGCAAGATTTGAGGACAAAAAAACTGAAAAATTGAAAGTTAAAATAAAGCAAGTAAAAAATGAAACCTCATCTTCAAATTGGTTTTCACCATATTCCAAATTGAAATATGGCCGAAATTTTTAATGTGGATCACAAAAATAATAGTTTGATAATTATGTACCTGTTGTATTATTTCTAAAAAAAAAAGCTGTAAACACAGTTGTAGGACTATCCAAGTCACATGGCTTACACATGCATACACTCACAACTTAATTTAGCACATCACTGGCACTCCTTGTGATGACAGAGGGGGTACTGTTGACACAGTACACACTCTTAGCCACTAGTTAAGAGCATTTTTGGGGTGGGAATGCAATTTTGCAAAAAAACATTTTTTGCAAATATTTTTTAATTAACAAATATTCCTAAAAAAAATAAAACCTTAATTAAGCAAAATCTTGTGCTACTGAGGTGAACTTGCTCTACAGCCTGTTACCCCCTTAACCTTTTAAGTTGAAAATTTAATGGCATCAGTGCCCCATATATAGAAGTAATTTGACCAAGTTTGGTCAAAATCAGTCCAGCAGTTTTTAGAGGTGGTTTAGAGTGAGATACTGTACATACATACAAATATCTGGAAAATTTCCAACCAGTTTTTTGGGTTCCTTAGGTGTCAAAATGCCCAGTGAAAACCACATATGCCCAAATTGGACAGATTATAATACTTCCCTTCTAAAGCTGTTAGTCCAGTTAATAGGGATTTTTTTGCTAAATAATTAAAGTTTAGGGAAGTGAATGGGGTTGTAGATTACGGTAAATTTTTTTTAAAACTTAAAATTCTTGAAAACATGTAGTCTTCTCATTGAAATCTCAGTTTGGATAAGTTTTACAAGCATTTTTGAACCAAAATTGTATTGGGTTACTGGTATTGGTTAAGTTATCAATCAATTTTGACCTATCATCAACAATTTAAAAAAACTATTTTAAAAATATTGAAAACATCAAGTTCAGAAACATAGGGGCTAATTATAAAAAAATGTAAAGTGCCAGGAAGACAAGAAACCCCCCCTGAAGCACTTATTTAGAGAGTCAAAATAAATTTTTTTATTAGTACAATACACAAGAAACTGTTTTATTTGCTGTAAACATGTATAAAAAAAATGTAAGTTGTGCAAATTTGAGATTTTTATCACCAGCTCAATCAGAGTTATTGGAAGTCAAAATTTGAATTTTTTAACAAAAATTCATAAAAGTTTAGGGGTAAGAATATAATATTTTTTATGGTAAAATACTAACATATTACCTATGTATAAAAAAATTATTCAAACTGTGCATGCCATCCCTGCCTCTGGAAAAAAATTATCAAAAGTGAAATTTCACAATTTTTCATGTTCAACTGTATTGGTAATTTTCTTATAGAATTAAAGAGAGATAGATAAATAAACCACTGAAATTTCACCATTTTTCATGTTCAACTGTATTGGTAATTTTCTTATAGAGTTAAGAGAGATAGATAAATAAACCACTGAATTTCACCATTTTTCATGTTCAAATGTATTGGTAATTTTCTTATAGAATTAAGAGGGATAGATAAATAAACCTGAAATTTCACCATTTTTCATGTTCAACTGTATTGGTAATTTTCTTATAGAATTAAGAGAGATAGATAAATAAACCACTGGACCAATCTTTTATCTAGAGATGAATAAATTGCTTTTTGTTTCATCCTTCCAGGACCAATAATTTCTTAGTTTTTTTTTAATAAACAATCAACAAAAATAGGTGTGCGCACCATAACAGAAATGGTTGTCACAGGCAATCTGCTTAAATAGAAAATTAAAAAAAAATAGTTTTAAGGTTCTGAGACATAGGAAACAAGTGGGTAAGTTTCAATTTTTTTTGAATTGGTCTAGCAACCACCCTTGGGTCACTTAAATGGATACACCCCATAAAGAACATTTAAAATAAGATTTGGAGCATTTAAAAATAAATCCAATGTAACAGCATATATAAAATTAATGTAATATTTACAATAATGTATTCAAAATAATATGCATATTTTAGAAAAATCAGTGATGATTCCACTCTAATAAAGCAGAAAAGAGGTGGTGGTTTTTTTCAAATGTGTGTAAATTTAATATTATGTGCCATTGCTTCTGATGATATAAACATTTTTTTTTTTAATTAACCATGGTATTACAATACTACTGAAGTATTCAAATTATTTTAATAACGGTATTAAATTTTCTATATTATGATTGATGCATCATCAAAGCTGAAAATATATTTTTAATTTCATACACATATTGTCTGTTGCTTCACCACTGTAATTATGCATTTTTTTTTTTTTTTTGTCTTCAATCATTTGACTGGTTTGATGCAGCTCTCCAAGATTCCCTTTCTAGTGCTAGTAGTTTCATTTCAGTATACCCTCTACATCCTACATCCCTAACAATTTGTTTTACATATTCCAAACGTAGCCTGCCTACACAATTTTTTCCTTCTACCTGTCCTTCCAATATTAAAGCGACTATTCCAGGATGCCTTAGTATGTGGCCTATAAGTCTGTCTCTTCTTTTAACTATATTTTTCCAAATGCTTCTTTCTTCATCTATTTGCCGCAATACCTTTTCGTTTGTCACTTTATCCACCCATCTGATTTTTAACATTCTCCTATAGCACCACATTTCAAAAGCTTCTAATCTTTTTTTCTCAGATACTCCGATTGTCCAAGTTTCACTTCCATATAAAGCGACACTCCAAACATATACTTTCAAAAATCTTTTCCTGACATTTAAATTAATTTTTGATGTAAACAAATTATATTTCTTACTGAAGGCTCGTTTCGCTTGTGCTATTCAGCATTTTATATCGCTCCTGCTTCGTCCATCTTTAGTAATTCTACTTCCCAAATAACAAAATTCTTCTACCTCCATAATCTTTTCTCCTCCTATTTTCACATTCAGCGGTCCATCTTTGTTATTTCTACTACATTTCATTACTTTTGTTTTGTTCTTGTTTATTTTCATGTGATAGTTTTTGCGTAGGACTTCATCTATGCCGTTCATTGTTTCTTATAAATCCTTTTTACTCTCGGCTAGAATTACTATATCATCAGCAAATCGTAGCATCTTTATCTTTTCACCTTGTACTGTTACTCCGAATCTAAATTGTTCTTTAACATCATTAACTGCTAGTTAGATTTATTCATTTAAAGTAATTTTTTTAATTAGAAGACGACACATATACTTTGTGATTATAATATGTTTTGTTTTTATTTTGGGTGCATAAGTAATTATCACTAGACTAATTATAACATGATATGTAGGTTAATGATATGTAGACTAATAAATTGGTGTTTCCAGGCTGAAAAGATTGCCTGATAGTAGTACCTAATAAATTGTGGAATTTAATGTATCTTTAAGTAGCTTTATATCATAGTCTCTTGACATTTTTATTCAGATGGGAGCAGTACATTTTAGATCAACAATTAATTTTGCCTTGACCAAAATAAATATATGATAATACAAATAAGTTTAGATAATCCACCAGGTTGATCTAGTGGTGAACGCGTCTTCCCAAATAAGCTGATTTGGAAGTGGAGAGTTCCAGCTTTCAAGTCCTAGTAAATGCAGTTACTTAAATATGGATTTGAATACTAGATTATGGATACTGGTGTTGTTTGGTAGTTGGGTTTCAATTAACTACAGATCTCAGGAATGGTTGATCTGAGACTGTACAAGACTACACTCATACATATCATTCTCATTCATCCTCTGAAGTAGTATCTGAACAGTAATTCCCAGAGGCTAAAATCGGGGGAAAAAATAGTTTGGATTATTGCAATTCTGTACTGTATTTATTAGTTGGAATTTTTTTTAATGATTGAAAGTTAATGCAGTAGAATTGCAATCTGTAATTTAGATTATTTAAGGTATGTGGGAATTTATTAATAATATAGCATATCATTTATTTGCTGTTGTGGGACAAAGCATGCCAAACGTACCAAAATGTGGGCAATATTCAGCATTAACAAATGCCACCTTCATTTTTTTTTTTTCAAGGATAGGCTGTGTAATGACCATTACTTTACTCACAGAGAAGCAGTAATGGCTAACACCACTTATATCTCAGAAGCTTTACACTATTTGTGCTGTAAGAAAGACTAGAACAAATAGTGTAAAGCAGGGGTTCTCAACTTTTTTGAGATTGCAAAAAATAGTGGCAGGTGCAATCAGATTAAAAAATAAATAAAAAAAGTATTATGTCCTTTATTATAACATACATTTTGTAACATATATTTACTATAACATATTACCTAATTATTATAAAAGTCAAATTAGTGCGATCTTTGACACTGCATTTCATTTGCTAATTTCTCATAGTTGGGAGTATAAGATGACAATCCTAATCAAAGTTGGCATTATAAGTTGAGATAATATTCATGATTGAAAAGAAAGATTCGCACAAATATGTGGAACCAAAACAGGATTTGATTTTGTTGGCTCCTTTTTTCAAAAAAATTGTATTTTTTATGATCAACTAAATTCCAAAAATTTTCATCTGAATTGTGAAATTTTAATAATGTCATTTTGAAATCTGAAATTTCTTTTTCAATTTTCGATGTTTTTCTTGAAGATGTCCTGCTATAAATTGCAGTTTCAGTAATTTCTACTTATCTAGTAAAAGGATTTACAAAAAATGTAGCCACTGATAATAGTAAATGCTGAAATCTACATTCAAACTGTAATAAAACTTTTTTTTAAGATGAGTGATAAATTATTTTAGATCAAAATTATTTTCACCAATCATTTTTTTCATCCTTGGAAAGTGTAAAAGATAATTTTTTATCCAAAACTGTATTATTGCTTTTATAGAGCTATTCATTTCAGATAAATGTTAATTTTTTCCTGGAGATCCAGGTTTAAACTGTTGAATTTTTAATGTCAGATAAAAAAAGCAAAGTCCATCAACCATTGGAGGTTATCTAAATGTGGAGACGTTTGATTTTTTAAAATGATTCCCTTTATCTCTTTCAAAAGATAGAAAAATCAGGCAAGTACTTTGCCTTTACTTAACCATCTTATCTGTATGGATAATAAGGTCAGCTTGGGAAAATTCGTCCTTTTCGACAAGGGCAAATCATTTTTCAATTGACTGTAAATCTGTTGAAATCGCTTGGATTCTTCTTGTACTTGTATTTTTTGATAATTGTAAATCTTGAATTGCTGAAATAATTTTTCGCTTGTCAAAAAGTCCTTCAAATAATGAATCAGCTCCAACAAGAAATGCTTCCTTAATTAGTTCACTTTCTAAAAATGTTTTTTTTTTGTTTTGCCAACAAATAAGAAATTTTGAAGGAGGCAATAGTGGCATTTCCATTTTTGTTTATTTGGCTGGTAAAAAATGCTCGCTGAGTAGATAACCCCTATTTTAGTTGATTAAATTTTATTTTACTTAGCCTGGATTTAGGCGGATAATTAACCTCAAAAGAACTGTGATGGTTTGGTAATGACGTTCAACGTTATGTTTTTTTACTAACACAACACTGTTGCATATTAAGCAAATACGTTTCCCCTTATTTTCAATAATAAAGTATTTTTCTTTCCAATTTTTGTTTAGATAGGTTCGTTGTTTTTTACTTGTATTACTCATTTGGAGTGAAATGTTGATAAAAAACAAATGGGTGTATGTACTTACGTACGCTTGATTGAAGTTATATTTCTTTGGCGCAACTAAAATGTTTCACTGTTATTTTTAGCCATCTTGAAGACTAAAATAAAAACAAAATTGTATATTTAAAACTTTTAAATTAAGAAACAAAAAATAAAAAAAATAATAATCATGCAAGTAGCAAACATATGGTAATGTATTACATTTTTAAATAAATAAATCAAATAACAAAGATAGATATTGAATTAATTAAACAATTTTAGTTGTAGTCATTTTATAAATCCTTATGTTCATATTTTTAGCCTTTTTTTTTATATTAATAATTTCAGTTTTGTTAAAAAATATCAAACTATTACCAGATGTCTGCTATTTTCAGAATATGTAGTAATTATAAAATTTATTATTATTAAATTAATAATTATTATTTTACTAACAACAAATAATACTTACAGAGAGTTAAACTCAAATCTTTAAATACTTATTGATATTTATGTACAGAGTAATTATTAAGAGTAAATAATTAAGCTTACATGAACAACATTCACAATATAAACTATTAGTCATTTCAGCCTCTTATGAGAGAACTTAGCTAAAGTATATACAAACTGAACTTTGTTTAACGGCTTACTTAATTATATTTATATTTTTCATGTGATTGTGTGCGCATGCATGTTAAAATTTCACTCTCATCTCTCCTCTAATCGCTTGAAAGAAGTATAACTTCAAAAAAACACGTCGGTAGCATGTCATGACAATTGTACTAGATTACAACAATAGCATGCGGTGACAACTAATACAATACTACTAATACAACAAAGATGTCGATGGAGGCATGATTATAACAGGCAGTCAGTGTAGCCAGTTTAGCGAATTTCTCACTAAGCAAGATTTTAAAAACTAAAGTAACTTTTTATTTTCTGTAATTTTTTTCATTATTTTAACACTTTGTTGTGGACGCTTGTAATACCTCTGAGGGCACATATGCACCCGCAGGCACAAAGTTGAGAACCCCCTGGTGTAAAGCAACAAATTAATGAATCCCTTCTGTGAAACATATACCTTATATATAGTCTCCCTTCAGTTGTGAGTATAAGTATGTATGTTAGTACTGTTATTAATTTATGTCTCATACCAGTTTTTTTTTTCTTTTAGGGTGAATTGTTGTGCCAGAAGTTGGATCAAGTATCACCTGAAACGGCACCACACAAGTATTATGTAGCATTCCGTTATGTTGATCCGTTAACAAATAGCACTCTTGAACAAATAGAAAAGTAAGTTTTTATAAGTTCTTTTTATAGATTTTTCTTGAAATTAAGTATTATATTAATAAAATTAAGTATTAATTACAAATTAATACTGTAAAATATAAAATAATTAATGCAATTACTTACATTACACACATTTTTTATACAAATGTGTAATTATGTATTATACATGTTAGCAAATATAGGAATTTTCTGGATTAAATATCAGTTTAGCTTATGATACACTATGTAAAGTCAAAATTTTCTTAAATGTATTGTAGCCATTAAAAATAATATCCTGAATAACATTTTGCACTACATTTAATGACAATATGTTATTCCTGATTTTGAATAACTAATAAAATACAGTTTTCTTTAGAAAATAAAATACTGCCCCATCTATGTGGTGTAGTGATTAACAAAGATGTGAAAAATAAAACAATGTTCATTTCATAAATTAAAGTAAGTGATCATCTTGGTTGGAATGAGCATCTTTGGTGATCTTGGAGTGAAAATTTGCTTTTATTTTTTTAACATTGTGTATTCCATAATATTGTTACATGTATTCTGTTCAACAAAGGGTATTGAAGGATTGCACATGTTAAAACTCTTACAAATGTACAGTTTATTTACTCTACTAACTTATTATTTGAAAAATAAGTTATTATGTCACAACCAACAAATAATTCTGATTTGTAATGAAATTTACATAACTGTTGAAAATTAATACTAAATTAAGAACTTAGTATTACAGACAATTACAAAATCAAAAATGTACTTTACACAAGGATAATTTACTTCTACTATTTTCAAAAGGAAATTAGCTTTAACTTTTAATAATGAATGATCTTTTCCTCTATTCATGATAAATTCTGTGAACAACTCCTCAGACAAAATTGGACTCTTATTGCAAAATATAGGATACACTAGTGACACACTCTGTGCTGATATGATGTGAATGTTATACACTCATGACACACTTTTTGGTATGTGCTCTGAATGTTATATGTATGCTGCTGCTTTCCAGCCCTAAGTAGTATTTTATCTCCGGGTCTAGGGATTATCCTGATAGAACAACAGCTAAATCATCCCATTCCATTCATTCATTCATTGCAAATAATTTCAAAAAAATTCCTATTCTCCTAACTACATTTCATTTTCTAGTTTTCTTAATTTTAAACATTCTACTCAATTTTAAAAACTTTTTTGTTGTTCGTTCATTCTTGCGCTTTCAATTTCTAGAAATCTTCTCTGCTCATCACAGTAATGTAGATGTAAACATGAGGAAATCTTAACAAAGAAATGAGGTTTAAGATCGGTTAGGAAGTGGCTGATTAGTAGAAAATAATATTTTAATATTATCTTGTCTGTTTTTATCAGAATCTGTCTTGTAGGCTAATTTTGTAAAATTCTTCTATAAAGAAAAAAGAAATCATGCAGTTAATTATCTAATTTATATAAAAAATCATGTTGCATAGAAATGAAACTGTCATCTTCATCACAGTGTGACTAAACTTTTCCCTAATAGAAGCTTATTAATGGCTTATTTACCATATGTGAACAATAATTATTATAGCAAACTATAATCCAGTAAAAAACCATGTTATTAATGCAGGATAAGACAAAATAGTTTTGTAGTAAAACAATTTTTTTTGTGCCAGATGTTCAGAAATATTTTTAATGTTAAATATTTATTTTGTGTTTTATATTTTAATAGAAAAATTTTATAAATTATGTTTATTGCTGGGAATTGTTGTACAGAGTATTTTTAAATTATAATCGACCTGTCTTATACCCAAATGAGTTTGTATTGGTATCAATTTAGGATAATTATAATAGATTTTCTTATTAAATTCCATTTTATTACATGCTTTTCTTTAACTCATTTTCATTCCACGGTTTCAGTTTGTTTTGGTTTTGCATATGTTTCGGTATATTTTAATAGTGATAATAGTAACTTTTTCATAGATTATATAAGTTATTTTTATTCAGTATAAATAAATTCTATAACAGTTATACTAAAAATATTGTAATTATGCAATATTTAAAATTTAAATGTTATTAATTAAATAAAAATAATGCAGTTTTTAGTGTCATAGAGAGCAGTTTTTAGTACAATGTGAATAACATGTTTTTTTATATCTAAACATTCTACTAAAAAGTAAAAAAGAATATTTTCAAAATTAAAGAACTGCTGAAAAACTAAGTTTAGCATACGATATAATTCAATTCAATTAAAGAAAAAAAGGATTCAAACAATATATTAACTAGTAAACATAAATAGAAGATGATTTTCAACAGAATAATTTGTATAAAGTTGCCTATTTTCAGAAGACCAGTATGAAAAGCTTGGGGGAGGCATGCTTTCATATTCAATATCTACATAAATTCTTTAAATTTGACAAAGGTTTTGATGCAAAATGGAAATGATAACTTCAGTATACAATATCTAGTAAATCTCTCTGGATGAACTAAGTTAAGGTGCAAAAGGTTTCATTGTGAGGTCATTCCCTCACAATGAAAACCAGTGGGGCATGCTTTCATGTTCAATATCACCATAAATTCTTTAAATATTACAAAGGTTTTGATGCAAAGTGGAAGTAATAGCTGCAATATCCAATATCTAGTAAATCTCTTTGAATGAACCAAAACTCTCTTTTTTGGTGCAAAATAGAACTGAGGTTGCTCCCCATACCGTTCAATATGGTCTTGTGAAAATAGACAACTTTATGCACATTATTTTGTTGAAAACAAAACTATCTTCTATTTCTGTTTACTGTGTAATCCATTGTTTGGATCCTTTTTTTCCTGAAATTGAATTGAATTATTTTGCCTGCTAAACTTTTTACAGTAATATTTTATTTTGAAAATATTATTTTTTACTTTTTAGTACAATGTTCAGATATATAAAAGCATGTTTATAAAAAAAATTTTTATGGATTAAAATGTTGTTCTGCATATATTTAATCTGTAAACAAATTCAGTTTTATATTTAGATTTTCTTGCGGAATGAAATAATTTTAGTTGTCATATTAATGTTAAAGGCAATAGATTTTTGTTTTTGTTTACAACAATCATGAGGTTGTTTTTCCACCAAAAATCTAAAAAAAAATTATTTGCAACTTCTGGTTCACCTACTGTTTTTTTTTCTCTAGTAGATTCTTTTAAACCATTCTCCCTTCTCTTCATTTCCTTCTAATTTAATCCATGTGAATACAATATTAATTGATTTCTAACATTTAATGAATTAAATTCTTTTAGGGATGGTGTTGAAAGAGTGGTGTTATTTTCACAGTATCCTCAGTATAGTTGTGCTACGTCAGGTTCTAGCTTTAATGCAATTTACAATCATTACATGAATAGGTAAGTAGTTGTTTAATGTTCTTTTTTAATTGTTTCAATTTGTGACAGATTTTTTATTCTTTTATATATATATATTATATATATATATATATATATATATATATATATATACAATTTTTTCCTGAAAATTTCATAATCTATTCTACTCGTTAAAATAATGGAAAAAGTTCATCTAAACTTTTGTGCTAAAATGCTTTGTTTGGACATTTTGTATTTAAAATGTTCAGACATTTTATATTTAAAATTTTTAGGACTTTTATATATATATTGTAACAAGACCAGTATAGCAGGCCTGAATAACGGATTCCTACCGTAATAATAATTGGAGGAAACCAGAAAGTAGCAATAAGGAGAAGCCTTTTTGTAAAGAATAGGTCTGTTTAACAATCATCTTTTGTTATACTGCCCACTGACAAACAATAAACACCTATTGTACAATGAGAAAAGCTACCGGACCTGGTTGTGGAATCCATGATTATAAACAGGCTCATCTATTGTTCTTATGTTTCGAGTTGGGTTCAGTCTGACAGGTAAAGAGGCTAGCAGTATAAATAGCCCAGTAAGACCAGCTAAAAATGAGTTCTATTAGAACCAGTCTGCGAGACGTTATGGTGTTGGTTCCATAAGGGCAGTTCTGCAAAGAATTCAGCAAGGAGAGGCTGCAAGTTATGTGGAATCTTGTGGGTTTGATGGAGTTCTGCGAATTTGTCCAGCGAGACATTACAATGATGGTCCAGTGAGGAGAGTCATAAGTGTGAGTGCGAGACGTCAGTCCAGCGAGGAGAGTCTTGAATAAAGTTTTATATGACTAAGGTGATGCCACGAATAAATCCAAGTATATAAGAAATACTATTGTAAGTTACTATATTACTATAAGTGAAAGAAATAATGCAATAAATCTCATTAATAACCTGTTAGGGTAGGTGGCAAAGGTATTTGCAAGTGAACTTTATATGATTGTTAATTTAGGACTAGTGGTTATAAAGGGTTAAGACTAACGGTTTCTTTTGTTTATGGGTCTGAATTACAGTTTTCTATTTTTTCTATCTGGAATAAATTCTGAATGATTATTTATTTTGAACTCTGTCTTGCGTGTAATTTGTATTTATTATTTACTATTGGCATTAATCACTATTTGATGTGTAATATTTTGATTGTTATTCTTTGTTTATTATGTTATGTATTTTGCTCTGTTTTTATGTCATATTTACTGTTTTGATTATGTTGCTATATTATGTATTAATTGTTTGATTTGTTATTATTGACATGTAATATTATCATTTACTACTATTATCCTGTTTATTATTGTGGTAATTACTATATTAATATTTGTGTTCATTAATTTTATTATTGTCACTTATTATTATCATAATTGTATTTATCACCATTGCTATTATTATTAACTTAATAATCTAATTTATTAATTTAATAAATTAATCTGGTTGTAATTATGAACATTTTAAACCAATAAACTATAATTATATTAACATTCTAAATTGTCTAACTCCTAATGTCCTGATCGAGTCGTGAACTATGCGACATATATTATATATATATATAAATTTGGAATCACAAGGTGATTCCAAATTTCACGGCAATCTCTGGAGGTGTAGACCAGTCATGTACAAGAAATAAAGACAGATTTTAAATAACATAAGACATAAAAGAACTTCAGCTGGCTAAAATTGATTCTAATGTTAATGTTTTTATTCAGTATTTGAAATTGTAATTTTAAAGAAGTATCTGATTTTTGTGTTATTCATGTGTCCTTATGATTTGTCTCACTGTTGGCATTCTTTTTTCACAGAACTTGTAAGAAATACAACAGATATCGTTGTCTGTATTTCTGAGTGATTGGGTGATTGGTAATTTAAATTGGCTGAAAAATTTGTTATTAGAGCCAGAGATTATTTTGTTTTTAGTGGTTTATGGCCATGTAGACTGTACATTACCTTAAAACTTGCAGACAGCTGATCCTGAGCTACCTGTCTTCGATCATTATTCATACCTGGCAGAGCTAAGTCTTCACCAATTATATCTTTCTGGCTTAACTAGAATCTTAAAAGATATACTTTCAATTTTGTAATTCTTCAAAGAGATTTTTTGAATTCTCCTTCCATCCACTTTCCTTCTTTCTTTCTGTCTTTCCATCTTTACTTAGGGAAATTCAAAAATTCATATATAAAGATCAGAAGATATCAAAACGTTATGTAATAATAGATAGCTCTTTGCTATTTGAATACATTGATCATAACCTTCTCATTGAGTATCAACTTTTACATCATTTAAATGTAATTCATAAATTCAAATAAATTTTACATTGCAGCGTTACATTTTTGTCTTTTAGTCATTAATTTGATCATATATACATACACTATTGCACATACACCACCTTTAGTTTTTGTTCTCTGACGTGTGGTATGAGATGGGAAAAAACCAGTTGGTTGTTTTGGCATAGTCTAAACAATCTAGACTGGTAAAAAAATTACTAGAATGAATGTAGCAAAGTGGTGTTATCTTTATATAGTTATAATTTTGTGATCTGCCTCTTTTTAATTAGTAATTTTTTAATGTAAAATAAAAAAAAAACTTTATTTAGTGTTTATTTTAATATAAATTTTTTATTTTTCTAATTTTGTACATTTAATATGTATTTTTCAATTCTACTGATAAAACTTAGTATATATTGTGTGTAGTTAAATGAATAGCTTAAATTAAAGAAATAGTATTTAAAACTATACCAAATAGTTAGTTAGTGGTAATGAAATTTGGAAATCCAAGAGCACAATATTATATATTTATATATGATTATGTTGGGGCAGAATATCCTCTTCAGTGTTGATATCAGCTCCATATTAAAGCACTATGAATTGCATATTGGTCAAATACTATCAAAAAAAAAAGTTTGGTTACATTATAATTTGTGTATAACATTTCTTATTTTTTCTTTGCAGAAACTTTCCGAGTAATATTAAGTGGAGTTTAATTGATAGGTGGTCAACACATCCTCTTTTAGTTAGAACATTTGCTGACAGAATTCAAACAGAGTTGAAACAGTTCCCTAAAGAAAAACGGAATGAAGTTGTTATCTTGTTTTCTGCACACTCTCTTCCTTTAAAGGTATTAACGTATTTGCTTGCAAATTGTGTGTGTTTATTCACACACATATATATATATATATATATATATAACATTTTTTAGTAGTCTTCATGGTGGTTTAACTTGCTTTTATTACTATATGTAGATCACTTAACAACATTGGATCAGTTACTACCATAACTGCAATGAAGATTTAAGTTATCCCTTAGCTAGTTATGTACAGGCAATGGTATCATATCAGGCATGCTAGCTGAGGGTTATACTAGTCTTGCTGGTTATGACACTTTTGTTATGTTTTTTGACTATAGTACTTGCTGTGTAAACATTATTACTTATGGAGAAAGTACTTTTTTATTAATTTTTCTATTGCTTAGGCATAATTACAATGATAGTATGATTGTTGATACGAAAATAGAGAAGATTAAAAAACAAGCAAATCTTTTATTCTGATTGTACATAATGTGTCAGGAATGGGTAGACTCATTATTTCACTGTTAAAAATAGACTTCCCCAAGATTTGCCTGAATAGATCATGGAAAGCTGTGGGTAAAACCTTCATCAGAGTAGAATCAGAAAATACATAATTACAAAGGAAATGATAAATGACAAATATAAAAACATAAATGACAAATGCAGTACTAAATATAAAAATTAACTACAAAATAAATCAATTCAAAAGGTGTTAATGAAAAATTATTTCAGCCTTATTTACATACATGCTTTTAGTGTTTTTTTGTTTTTGCACTTAAATTTAAATTTTCTTATTGAAAAAAAATTGCATCATACACACAAATATACATCTATCTACCTATGTAAGGTAGATAGATGTATATTTGTATACTCTGTTTTATAACAGAGTATGTAAATTGTTTGTATGTATATTATAAAATTGACCTAATTTCTGGAAATGGTGGTGGTCCTTTTTGTATAACCAGTGGACATTGTTGACGGTTAAGTAAAGTTTTTAGCATAAATTTATATAATTTTATCAGTGATTAATATAACTTCATATTTTGCATTTACATTTGATCATGTAGTCTTTCCAAAAAAGAAAAGTCATTTTATTAAAAAACAACAATATGCACCTTTACCAAACCAGACAATGCAACTGTTTTCATATTACTCATCATAATAAATGGTATTTCAAAAAGAATGCAACTCCTTTGATGACATGAATTTATTACAAAAATATTAATGTTAATAAAATACTTATACAACAGTATTCAAATTATCTTTGTAACTGTACAACAGATGTTCAAAATGATTTCCTGTGATCCCGATGCAGGTTCGTACATGTTTCATAACATTTTTTGCTGCCACTTTTAGTAATGTTTGCTCACTAATTTATGAAATCTCACTTTCAATGTTAGCCTTCAATTCATCAAGTGTATGAGGATTGTTTTTAAAAACTAATATACCCCCAAAGGAAAACGTCTGCAGGTTAAGATCTGGGGATCTTGGAGGCCACAACCTTTTTGATATCAGATGATGGAAGGCAATAAACTGTTGCAATAAACCACACCATCTACAGATTTGTCAAAAAATAAAGGCTGTGTTTCACAACATGGGGAATTGCACACCAAATTTTAAAAAATACCAATTTTATGTGCATGTAATGGTTTTTCATGAAACGTGTTAGGATTTTCAGTGCTCCATATTTGGCTGTTAATGTAGCCATCCCAAGTGAAACTGTGCCTCATCACTAAAATAACTCATTCCAAAATTTCAATACTGTTGTCATCAACAGGAGAATGAAACCAATGACAATACTGTAAATTTTTTCCATGGTCTTCTTCTTTCAGTTCTTGAATGACACTGATGTGATAAGCATGCGATTATAATTTTTTAGTAGCTCTGAAAGCTGTAGACAGTGAAAGCCCCAGCCTGAGAAGACAATTTTCTAAGCGATTTTTGTGCGAGTCAAACATTCTTTAACATCCTCCAGAACTTCTGCTGTTGACAGTAATGGTTAACCTGTGCTATTCCAATCTTGCATGCTTTCACTCTCACAAAATTTATAAACCAAACACAATATTGTTTACATATTAGGAAACTGAAGAATTGGGAAATTTTATTCTAAACTCATCTTTGACTCATTTGTAAGATTTATACGTGCAATAAGTCTCAAAAATAAACACATGTTTGCCCTTGCAAATTGCAATTAACACAATAGAAATGATTTATACTGGTACAGCACTAGTGCATAAGGACATTTCAACTGTTATAAGCTGCTAACCTTGAGTACCTTGAGTGTTGCCAGCTGACATGTAAGGAGAAATAAAATTTATCTGTACGTGACTTCCACCTTCTTAGGGTTGTGGCCTTTTAGAAACACCCATTAATTAAGTTTTGAAAAAAGGCTGTATCATGCTGCCATTTTTAATAAATTGCTGAAGGATTTGAAAAACTTTCTCCCAATCTATTTAAAATACAGTTAAAATATTTTCTTTAACCATATTAACCATATTATTCTATGAGTTAATAAATAATATTAATTTAAAAATAAAAAAGATTAGCTTTCTGTTTGATTACAGAAATTCCAGAGCATATATACAAAAATATGTGCTCAAAATAGTTTTCAGCAGCGATTTCTAAATTGTGAATTATTTTGTAATAGTTTTTTTTTTTAATATTAATGTGTTTAACTCTTAATATAATTTAATGAATTTGTTTTTATATTTGTAATTTATTTTGTAATGTGGTGATTTATGTAACTTATTTGTTATTTTGTATCGATCAGAATAAAAGATTCATCTGTTATTACATTTTATGTCATACTTTTTTGAATAGCAGATATCATTTTAGTGTCTGAATTATTTGCTTTAATGGCATGCATTATGGTATACATTGACCAAAACCAGAAGCAAAATTTTAAATGACAGCATGAATTTTTTTCTGTTTTAACTCTTTTGTTCTACTAGACTATCTCTAGTTATTATTTTGGCTGCTGATGTTATGTTCTAATTATAATAGCTATGCCTGCTTTCTCTGGCATTGTTGTAGGGCTGTCTTAAAAGCAATTGCCTTTTGATAAAATTTAAAAATAGTAAAATTTAAAAATTTTTACTAATACTTTAGTTTGTTTCTCTATATAGTCGCCACCAACTCTTAGACCTTAACTTGGTTAAACCTGATATCTCTTTTGCCACCGCAACATCAAGCAAAGCTCTTTTAAATGCAGATAACCAACAATGCAGATCCTGCAGTAAGTTAAAAAAACTTATGCAGATGTTGTCTGATCAAGTTTGTTCACTTATAGCCACTTTTTCAGAGCTTACTAAAATGTATAAAAAGTGGATAGTTGCAACCAGTGAAATGAACAGTTCAATCCCTCGGAAAGTTCCTGTCTCTAAAGTTTTACCTTTGTGAACAGGAGTAAATACAGCTGGTGATAAGCTATCAAATAAGCTCCCTGTTAAGGGAGCCCTCACAACCTCCTCCCCTGGAATGTCATTTGCAACTTCCCATATATGAAAATCTCCCCCTCCAACACCATGTATACTGGTGGATGTGATAGAGGAACCGCCTGATTCCAGGGCATCGGAGTCTTTTAAAACAAAAAATTTGAAAGAGGAAAACCAGATCAATAACTAATTTTTTCATATATTTTTCTGTATTTAATACCTTTTATGAACATTATTCAGTGTAATGTTAGAGGTCTTTGATCCTGCATTGAAGATGTTAGAGTGCTGATGCGTGCATATGTACCATTAATAATGTCCAAGAAACGCATATGTAACAACAAGATGTGGTAACACTCAGAGGCTATAGCTGTGAGCGATAGGACTGTCTTGTAGACAGTAGGGAGAATGGTGGTATGGCTATTTTTATGCGGGTTAAGGTGTTTGCTACAAGGATACCACTAGCTACCCTCATTCCTGCTGTTGCTGTAAAAATCTCCATCCCCCTTAAATTGCATATCTGCAATTTGTATCTCCTACCGAACTCTGAGTTCAATGCTTTAGAAATGTCAGATATGCTCATGCATGTCCCATCATCATCGTTAATAGTAGGAGTCTTCATTGCCCAACATATTCTGCTCCTCTCAGGAAATATAAACATAGTGAGACAAGACTTGGACCTTTGTCTACTGAATGATGGGTCATACACATTCACGTCATCATCTGGTACACTGTCCAACATTGACCTCTCCTTATGCTCACCAAATTTACTCCCTCGTCTTATTTGGTCTGCTTGTGACAACCTTCATGGCAGTGACTACAGGCCAATTATTTTTGCTTCTGGTATCGACCATGAGGTGAATAAAAGACCACAGAGATGGATTGTTGAAAATATAGATTGCAACGGTTAGCATAAAGCCTTCCTATCACAGTATGATGGTGGTGCAGATGCCCTTGATGAACTTACCTATTTTACATCCCTGATACTTGAGAGTGCTAATAGATATGTCCTAGATACATTGAGAAAACCTACACATCTTTATGTTCCTTAGTGGAATGATAGTTGCAAAAATGCTATTAGCAAATGAAGGCAGGTACTGCACAAATTTAACTGCCAGCCAACAAATGAACATATCTAGATTTGTATCATAAGGCTAGAGCATATGTCATCGGGTATTATTAAATACTAGGAGGAGGTCATGGAGGAAATACGTGCTGGACACAATCTCACATACTACTCCCACATCTGTGTGGCAAAAAAACCCGTGTAATTTGCAGATCCCCAAAACAATCTATTCTCAGACTCATTCATGAAGGAGAACTTACATCACCTTCTGCAATGACAAGTAACTTGGCAGATTGTTTCTGTTCAGTGTTCCTCACCTCAGCACCCAGTAATGACTTTCAGAGGTACAGATTGCAGATGGAAGTATTATCTTTAAACGTTGATGATTCGGTTGATGAAGTAGACGCTCCATTTTCATTCAGCGTTTCAGTATGCTCTCACATCTTCCTAATTTGGTATCACAACATCTATTTGTATTTATAATAGTTTATTCTCCTCCCAAGACTTCTCTTCAGTCTGGTCAGAAGCTGTTGTTGTACCAGTACTTAAACCTGGTAAATACAAAGCAACCTCAAGCTACCGCTCTACCTCCTTGACAAGCATTTTATGCAAAGTAATAGAGAGAATGGTGAACTTCAGACTTATCATCCGTATTTGGAGAGACATGGCCTTTTATCTCCAGAACAGTGTGGTTTCCGGCAAGGACAATCTTTCATTGACCATTTAGTGTCATTGGAAATAGCTACTCTAAACGCTTTCCTACTCTGCCAGCGCCTCATCGCTATCTTCTTCAATATCAGAAAGGCATATGACGTGGCTTGGCAAAGGGCATTCTAAACACCCTCAAAGAATGGGGAGTTAGGCAATATGCTTGCTTTTATTAGGGGATTCTTAAATGACCGAACTTTCTGTGATCATGTTCTCTATCATATAGCATCATCTTGGAGAATGGAGTACCTCAAGGAAGTGTATTGAGTGCCACTTTATTTTCTATAGCCTTCAACAGTATTACTAAATGTGTGCAGCCACCTGTTTCATGTTCGTTATTTGTTGATAATTTTGCTATATATATATATATTACATCCTGTTACAGCTACAGCAGAAAGACTACCACAAAACACTATATCTCGCCTTAAAGCTTGGTTCAGGGTGACAAGCTTCACCTTTTCACCTGAGAAAAAAATACGTCTGTTCTCAGCTGTGGGACCCTTCCATTCTGCAAGTGGAGAGCTAATTGCTATCTCTCCTGATGTCTAGATTTTAGGTTTATTTTTTGATAGCCGTCTTACTTGGGTCAAACACAACAAAGAATTGTTGTGGTCATCAATCGATCATGTATGATACGGTTTTATTATTCCTTATTTCGTTCCTGTTTAGATTATGGTTGTGTCGCCTACTCTTCAGCATGTCATAACGTGCTTAAAATGCTGGATGCTGTACATTGTGCTTTCCTTTGGGTTGCCACAGGTACTTTTAATTCAAGCCCTGTCCCAAGCTTACTTGTTGACTGCAGTGAGCCATCATTTTGGGATAGATGGGATCACCTTTTAGCATCTTATTTTGCCCATCTCAAAGGACATCCAAATCACCCAGTTTTTGACTCAGTCCTTGGAAATTCTAATTTAGGAAGGTATGAGTACCATCCACGTTCTACTCCACCTGTAGGTATTCATCTACTGCACCTTAAATGTTGACACACCTATTTTTCCAACATATCCCTGCTTCAACATATGACCTTCCTTGGGGAATCAACCTTAAAATTTTACGTTTGACCTTACTATATACAATTAAGAATCAACACCACCTACTGTCTTCCAGCAAATGTTTAACTATATTCTCTCAAAGATAAAACTCAGATGCAGTAGTATACACTGATGGATCGAAACAGAACGATTCTGTTGGTTGTGCATTTGTTGTCAATGACTTATATAGTTGGTCTACCTGGTATTGCGAGTGTGTTTACTACTGAAGTTTATGCTATAAATTAGGCTCTGAATATCATTAACCTTAAGTAACCGAACTATCCTTATTTGTAGTGCTATCCTTATTTGTAGTATCCTTACTCCTGTAGTGCTCTCCAAGCCATACAAAATCTTTATTCCAGACATTGTCATCGAAATAATTTGATTGAATTGTTAAGATTCAGGACTGTGATACTAGTTGTAGGTACTTTTTTTTTTAGTGATATTAGTAAGTTTTATTTAATTTTTAATATTCTAGTTTTTATGTTCTTAGTCTTTCTTTTATCTGAAAAGGAATCCCTCACTTTTGTTACTTTTACTTTTGTACCATTACTTGTTTCAGTATGGAACTTCACAACTTAATTTCCCTTTAGAACTCTCATATTATAATTTTATTAGAAACTTCTTCTCACATGTCTGAAATTTTCTAACAAATTGCATTTCATTCAGATTCTGTTTTATCTGTGGTATTGTTTTATTGTTTGTTTTTATAGAGCTCTGCTTAGTTTTTGTCAGATTTAGACATGCATATAATTATGTATATTAGTGGAATGTGGCAATATTTCATGTGAAAAATTTTCTATTAGACTGTTGTGCATGTACCAGATAATAAAAAATCCATACCTTTTTCTTATGCCTGGTAATGGACTTTTTTTCCTTCAGTATAAATGAAATTAGGAAAAAATTTGTGTATTTGTATGTAATTAAAAATAAGATAGTTTAAAAAAAGAGAAAGCTGACAATGCAGTTGTTTTAATTAAAAATATCTATCATTTTATTTAAATATAATACTTATTCATTTATTTAAATCAATGATTTCTAACTAAAGTGCATGCACATATTATATTTAATTCGTGCAAGTGTAGCAGTACTAGTGGCGATGGTCAGCACTAACTAAATGTAATTTCACAACTTAAATAGAAGAAATTTCACTTGTACAGTCAGCAGACTGGTGTAGCCAAGTTATTTTTTATACTTAAGTAATATTCATTTATTTAATTCTACTGCTCACCTGTAACATCTCAACATAGCAGTAGTGTAGAGCATTTTTTGGGATGATATTGCAGAAATATTTTATACAAATATTATTTTTTAATTGTTAATAAATGTGCCTAAGAAAAATATGACCTTAATTATGCAAACTCTCTCAAGATACTGAGAATAACCTTGCTCTACAGTCTCACCTCCTTGACCGTTTTAAGTTTAAAAATTTAATGGCATCAATGCCCCATATATATAGAAGTAATCCAACCAAGTTTGGTCAAAAATCATAGTGTTCTGAAGATATAAAGTGGTTTAGAGGCCAATACTGAAACATGCATACATATGAGAACATTAACATCTGGAAAATTTCCATCTGGTTTTAAGGGTTCATAGGTGTCAAAATTCTAGATCCGGTGAAAACCACATATGCCCAAGCTGGACCGATTACAATACTTTTCTGTCTAGAGCTGTAGCTCTGCTATATTGATATCTATAGACAGGAAAGTAAAAATATTTCTACGCTTTTAGAATTAGAATGTCTTGTATTGTTTTGTGAAAATACTGAAGAAACACCTCCAAAAAAATTTTTTTGACTGCTTCGAAGCCTAAGATATTTGAGTAAATTTAAGTAAATTTTTACTTTGCAATCTTGAGCCTAAAAGTTAAGGTAGATTTTTTAAAAAAAATAAGTTTAAAAATCTTACTGAGTCATTTAGCCCACATTGTGATGTGGCTCGCTGAATTGTAATTAAAGGTCTGAATTCATGATTGTCTTCTTCCATAATGTAAACAACAAAAAACACATTAAAACAAATCTGTTTTGTTTTTCATTTTACTTTTTTCTTCATCAATGTTTTCGTAAAACAAATTTTTAGAACTTTGGAACCAGATTGGATTCACTGTGAGATAGGTACAGATAAAGGTAAATGCAGATGACAATACTCTAACAATACATTGTTAGAGTACAATGTGTTTAGATTTCTTAGAAATACGTTAATTAAAACAGAATTAACAGCTTAAGTGATCTCTTGGTTCACCCCAAACAATAGGGATAACAAACAGCAAGCCTTTCATTTGACTTTTAGTCATCTTCTTTAAGTTGTCCACACAGTTGTTAGATATTATACAAGGACCCCATTGTCCCTGATCATTGATTTTACCATCTAAGTACATTTAATTAAAGGTGTAATGTGTTTCTTTTTGATTTTGTAGTGAACTCACCATATCACACATATAACATAAACTGGCCGAATTGTTTACACACTTAACGAGGCATTACAAGACTTCACTAATCACTCAGTTAATACAATTATCACACCTATTGAAGATATTTTACTATTAAAAGCAGTAGGCTAACAAAACCAATAAGCTTTGTATTGCTTTGAATTGTACAGACACAATGAATCTTGTTCATGTATGCTTCAGGTATGATGTCAATATTTGATGTTTATGCTGTTATTGCTTCATGGTTAATAAAGTTAAAATATGTACTGACGCCTTAAATATAAAGTATCATAAAAAAAAAACATGTTATCATCATGCATCATTTAATCAACAATTTTCAACGTTTAATAAATTTTGGAACTTTTTAAAAGCATAGGTGATGGAAAAATTCTTTCTTCAGATTCATTTTCAGTATTAAAAAGATTGGTTTCATGTATCACATGTTAAGAAACAGAAATTGTGTTAATCAGTGTTTTAAAAGGACTTAGAGCAACTTTTATGCTATTTGAAAAACATATTTTAAAATGTGTAAATTTCCTTGAGTCCAATATTAGCCAATTGTTCTAATAAAATATTCTTAATAACATTTGTTCATTTAGTTGAATGTATTGATTGATAAAATAATAATGAAAAATAATGTGATTGTTTTGCATAGGCTGTTAATCGCGGTGATCCATACCCTTCTGAGGTGGGTGCAACTGTTCAGTTGGTAATGAATGAATTGGGTTATTGTAATCCATACAGCCTTGTATGGCAGTCTAAAGTTGGACCCCTTGAATGGCTGGGACCTTTCACTGATGATGCTATCAGAGGTAAAAATCTTATGTTTTAATAAAATATACAGGGCGTTTCATAATGTTCTTCGGAGTTTTGAAATTCATTAACAAAAAACTATTTCACTAATAAGAATAAAACAAGTACTGTACAAAAGAGTACTTAAATAGTTTTTTCCACATATACTAAGCAGTTAGTAAACCAGTTGCTTGCTAGGTGTCAACAGTAGAGAAAATAGCTGCCACGGGAAGCGAGAAGTCATTTTGTGTGTTAGAATTTCACTTGTCAAAGTCAGTAATTTCTGTGCAACGTGTGTTTCGGTTGAAATTTCATAAGGAGCCACCAAGTGACAATTCAATTCGTCCATGGTATAATTAATTCAATGAAACAGGTTGCTTGTGCAAGCGAAAATCAACTGGTCATCCATCAACCTCAGAAGTCAATGTCAAATGTGTGCGTGCAAGTTTCATTCGCAGCCCATTAAAATCGACTGTGGCTGCAGGCAGAGAATTAGGAATTCCGAAAATAACAGTGTGGAGAGTTCTCTATAAACATTTATTATGCAAACCGTACCATCTTCAATTAATTATTGTAACCGTACAATAATCAATTAGTCGCTGATTAATCCATCAGCGACTTTCTGATGGAGATAAAACAAGTAGGCTCGATTTTTGTTTACAGTTACATGAAAATATGTTAGATGAAGGTTTTCTAAACAAGATAATTTTCAGCGATGAAGCTACTTTCCATATTAGCGGCAAAGTAAACCGTCATAACATGCGAGTTTGGGGAACTGAAAACCCACACACTTATGTGCAACACATTCGGGATTCTCTGAAAGTAAACGTTTTTTGTGCGATTTCTCATGAGGCAGTGTATGGGCCGTTCTTTTTTATGGAAACGGTAGTAACCGGCATGATATACCTGGATATGTTACAATTACGGCTTATGCCTCAGCTACTCAACGACTTCATTTTCCAGCAAGATGGTTGTCCTGCCCATTTCCATAATGAGGTTCGACAGTATCTTAACACAACATTACCATGGCGCTGGATAGGATGTACGTCTAAGACCGACACATTATGCCGTGGCTACCAAGATCACCAGACCTCACACCATGTGATTTCTTTCTCAGGGGTTACGTGAATGATAAGGTGTTTATCCCACCAATGCCACACAATATCGCTGAGCTAAAGGATCGCATAATCAATGCAATCAACTCTATCAAAAATAACATGTTAGAACAAGTATGGCAAGAGCTAGACTTTCGTGTTGATTTGTGCCGTGTTACCAGAGGAGCTCATATTGAACATTTATAGATTTTAACAAAAACTGTTTGAGTCCCTGCATCACCTCGTACAACTTTCGTTTAGTTAAGTGAAATACTTCTTTGTACTGAATTTTTGTACAAACTGAAATAAATAAGTTAATTGGAACTTAACATTAAATGACATCTAAGTGCCATTTAATCCATTGGTCATTTTCAGTTTTAATTAGAGACTGTAATTTAGATTCTTTACTGCAATAAAAATTAGTCTATAATATCCTAGCAGCAGAATAAATTTATTTGTAGAAATTAGTTTTTGTAAATGATGACCCAGTATTATTATTTGTGTGAAGAATCAAGAGTCTAAAATCACACTGGTCAACAAAATTTAATTTTTTGTTTGTTAAATAAGAGTAAATAGCTGATTCTTAGAGTATATGCTGACTTCATATATGTTAATAGATTTTTTCTATCAGGCTCAGTTTTACATAATATGACAATATATTATATGCATTTTGTACTCTCCTAAAACCTATTTATTTTTTTATTTTCTGCTGTAATTTGCTGTAGGTAGATCCCTCTTTAGATTCTAACAGTAGTCAGCTAACATTTTTGGGTTCCATTTTCCCTGGTATTGTGTTTCCATTGTATATATCTCCTGATGAAAGCATTCTCCATGTTCATTACTGATAGCCCCAAGATTATTAGGGAAAAAATCTAAATGTGAATGAAAGAAATGAATTTTGAGTGACATGTTACATCCAAGTTCTTTGTAGTTTTGAAGGAGTTCACTCACAAGTTCTCTGTAGTTACTGGCCTTATGGTTTCTAAGGAAGTTGTTTACCACATTTTGAAATGATTTTGATGCATCAACCTCCAAATCATTCAAATATTCTTCAAACTGGATCATTCTTAGTTTTCTTATTTGTGCTGTAACAAATATACCTTCCTTTTATTTTTAATACAAGCAATTAGGGGATTTGTTTTTTTTTTGAAACTGAAACCCTGCACCATTACGATCCATTGCTTTAACATAATTTTTGAATAAACCTAGCCTAGTGGTAGGAGATAAACTTTTTCTGGTTTTACTAATGCCTGACTAACAACATTCTTCTCTCCTATGTCATACCTCTTTTTTTGTGACTGCTCTTTTATTACATAAAAGAGCAGTGACAAAAAGCAACATAACTTAGTATATCCAAGTAAAAGCGCTATTACTATCAGATCTCCACAATTAATGCCATAAATATTTCTCTTACTGAATCCTGTTCATACAGGTTTTTTTATTTTCATAAGACTTCATAACAGCGTATACTAATGGTATTGATGGGTATTTATCTCCAGTGTGAAGTAGACCAGCTTACAAACTAAGCTTTGACAAGTCAATAAAAAATCTTCATTTGTCAGTAAAATTTTTTAAGTAATTTCTAAGTAAAATTTTTCTGGTGGTACTGGAATAGGAAGCTCTTGGCTATGTGGCACTGGCTGCATGGCAGAAGGAACAGGGTGTTTAACAGTACATCTAGTTTTAGCTTTTAGCTATTAACACAGATATCTTTATTATACAGAAATAACAGTCTGTGATCCTTTGGTTCTCTCCAAACCATTGTAATTGCAAATGACATGTGACAAGATCCATTTAGTCAACTAGTCAGCAATGTTACACAAGAAGCACAGCAAATATGCGGAGCCCAAGATTTGTCCTGATCACCTAATTTACATCCAAAATACAGTTCTTATGACTTTAATCAATGGAGTTGTATTTCTTTTTTGAGACTTCAACATCATTACCTCACCACAGATTTACAGATTTAGCAGAAATTGTTTGGATGATTAATGCAACTGTGAGGCATTGTTAATGCATTACAATAACTAATATTGTTTAAAAAGAAACACTTTATAAACACACTATTTTAATAAACATACACTTACTTTACTGAACAATATACACCTGCAAATACGAAAGCCAGCTACAAAACTGAATGTTACATACATGAGAACTTGCACTTGAATGAGAATTAAAAATATTTCACTAGTCTGCATGACAGCTTATAAGTAAATATAACAACAAAAATAACTAATGATATGTTTATACAGGTGAGAATAGGAAGAATGACTCGCATTCTTGTTCATTTTAATTGTGTAAATAATAAACGTGATGACTAATGTCTAACAATTCAATGTGACAATTAAGGGATGGTAATAAATAGACAAAAGCTATTTCGCTGATAAATAATATAAAATAAAATATTTACACAAAATGCTATGTTTATGGAGTTTATGCATGATACTACCTGAAAATAAGAAGGGTAGATACAAAAAAAAACTAAGCCTGATAGAAGAATTCTGATTTCATATTAGAAGTCAGCATGAAAGTTACTATTAGAATCAATTATTCACTCTCATTTAACAAAATCATTGTTGATCAGTGAGTAGAAGCAAATTAAAAAAAATATTTATTAATAAAACTTTTGTCACTATGGAATTTATTATATTTGTTCTTTTTCAGTTACATGGATGTACTGTATGGTATATAATATAGGAAAATATAAAGAATAAATTTATTTTTGT
Source organism: Lycorma delicatula (assembly GCF_047948215.1). Taxonomy (NCBI): domain Eukaryota; kingdom Metazoa; phylum Arthropoda; class Insecta; order Hemiptera; family Fulgoridae; genus Lycorma; species Lycorma delicatula. The sequence goes on along the minus strand of NC_134459.1, from coordinate 140,232,950 downwards.
GAAAAAAGTAAAATATAGTACAAAATGAACAGAAAATAAGTACTGTAATTATAAAAAAAAATTTAAATACAGTACCTGTTTTCAGCACCTGAAAATCTGTAATCAAAATTTGTTGAGTGATCTTCATCTACTTGCTGCAAAATCTTATTAAACAGAGAAACTGAGCAAATCACATTCTTTCTATACATCAAACAGTGCTTATTGAGTGATAAAAATTCATAGATCTTGTGATGTAATGGTCATGAATACATTCCTTTGATGCCAAATACATTATCTTCTTTTATGGTTTATACCATAAAAGATAATAATGTTATTCAAGATTTGGTATCCAGGATCATTGGCATCATTGATGATTTACTCATTAACACTGGAAATCACAATCATTACAGTGTAATATTTATTCATAAGAACTATTTTATGTTGAGTTAATTATTCTATTTAAAATCTAATTACATTGTTTAACCATGGCAAAAAGTTTACCAGATATGGTGATCGTGGTAGGAAGATGATTGCATTGAGAATTGATGATTGCATTTAGAAGTACAGAAATGTACGAGTAAGGACAAACTTGACCTTTGACCTGTGATGTCATGCCACGTGATCCCAAAAAAATTAAAAAAATTTTTTTTAAATTAATAGAAATCTAAAAAGATGTTTTTGAGGTCAATTTTTTTTTCAAAATTTTGAATAGTCATATCTCAGCAATGGGGCAATGTCCATCATCATCAGGATGATATAATTTATCTTTTTTTTCATGAAGAGGGGTAAGTGGTTTTCGGGTTGAACATCTTGCACTTGTGGGCACAAGCACCAATGCTGTTGCGATTTAAGTTATGTATGTGAAAACATAGTTTCTCACCATAGTTTGTCAGAGGATGGATGCTCCATCAGATTGTAACACACGCTTTGAGACCTTTCATTCAGTTAGACATTGACTAATATAGTAAAAGAAAAAAGTCTCTTACGCCATTAGCCAAGGGAGTTAGTGTTTGTGTGCATGTATCTGTTATGTTGTAGTTCCGAAAAGAACTTTTTTGAAATACCTTCACTCTATAAGAACCGTTTTATTTATTTTCTTCACCATTATTATTCAGTTGAATTTCCCCACCCCAATATATATAAAATTTTGAGTGAAATCTCACCCCAAGAGGCCTACTATGTAACCCTCAATATTATTTATTTTAAATTATTTTTGTCACTTAACAAATAATTACAGTTTCAACTGAATATTCTGTATCTTTCCATCATTTTTCAGTCTGAAATAAACAGTTTCAAAGTATAACATTTTGCATGTGTTATATCGTTATCACTAAACCAATTTACATAATTAAAAGATAAATAAACTTGAAACATTAAAAAAAAAATACCAATAAAGCTCCATATTTGGAAAACACCCTTTTCATGTCCCATAAAGTATACTCATGGGAACACTGTAGATTTTTTAATCTTTTCGTCAGATAAATATTTGTAGATAAGGAAGATGAATGTGACTGGATCCATCTGGATACGAGTTAACTGCTTGATCCTATTCAACAGAATGAAAAACATTTTCCAGATTCATAGTATTTGAAAATGATATCCCCTCTGCTTTTCACAACTGGGTGTGATAAGCATCTTGTTTCTTGGAATTAGTTGCGTTTGTTGATTTCTTGAAACAAACTTTCCAACTCAAGTGTTGATGACTTGTCCAGTTTTGTGATCCTTCCCAGCTGCAGTTGGTTTTTTCACAGTTTGTTTCGATTCCACTTTTTCATACACATGATCTAAGTATCTTGGTGTAACCTCTAATAAATTCACATGGGAGTGCGTGCATGTGTGTGCACACACACACACAATTGTACATGTGCATGTTACCATCGCACCCATCAAAGCAGATGACATTCTGGAACTTTAGAGATGAATTCTCATCCAACAGCATGATGAAAGAATTGTAACTGAGATACAAAGCCACATGTTTCACACTCACTTCAATATTAGTGAATGGATTTTGCTCCATATTTATTGAGACTGAAGTTTTTTATACTTTTGAACAAAAGACTTGTAACATTCAACTTTGATAAAATTTTATATTCAATTTCAGTATTAAATTTCTTTTGTAATATTAAAAAAAAAAAAATTAGTATGAATGGAAAGTTTTATATTGTGTTAAAGTGAATGTCTCAATGTGTTGCCCATGCATGTGGTACGGTAATGTCAAAATAAAGATCTCTCCAGCGTTGCTTCAAATTCCACAGATTTTTGTCATTAAGAAATAGATAGCACTAAAACTTTGATAAACTGTTATATTCAGTTTCAGTGTAAAATTTCTTTGGTAATGTTGAAGAAAAAAAAAGTAGTGTGATCGGGAAGGTTTATATTATGTTATGGTGAAGATGTGCCCAAAGTTGTATTATATAATTTATGAATGGTAGCCATTATGTTAAAAAAATTGCTCATGTTTTCGTTAAAAACATGACATAACACTTAAGGACCTAAAATTATTAATTCGTGCAAGTCCAGTACAAGTATTAGTAAAATCATGAAAAATACAGAGGTTGGAATATAGAGAAGTAATAAATAATTAATATTTATTCTTTAAAAAGCTAGATATTGGGATGGATATTTATCTTTAATGTAATATAACAAATCTTTTCATAATGTTAATTTTTTATTAACCATTATTACTATTTTTTATTTATGTTTTTTTTTTAATTTTGCAGCTTACGTGAAACAGGGTAAGAAAAATTTCATACTGGTACCAATTGCTTTTGTTAATGAACATATTGAGACTTTGCACGAATTGGATATAGAGTACTGCCAAGATCTTGGTAAAGAGGTAATGTATCAGTAATAATTTGTATAACATTTTATTTTTACTATTTGATAATTTGATGATAATTTGATTATGATTACAAAAGTCATGTGGAGAACAGTAAACTCATGTACAGCTTGCTTAACCAGGTACTGGAAACATGTATGAGATCTCTTCAGAAAATAACAGAATATTTTTAATTACGCGCTAATGAAGATATTTAGTGACATGCGGTTGAAAGCATTGTGTTCTGCATAACCTCTTCCATAACCACATGTTCTTGGATTGCTGATATCTCAATGAAACAATGTAAAATTTTGCGTAAAACTAGGGAAAACTTTCATCGAAACATTTCAACTTTTGAAAGAACCTTAAACAGATGATGCTAATCTATTGCAAATTGTCGTATGCAATTGTATATGTCATGTTGTCGTATGCAATCGTATATGTCATGTTGTCGTATGCAATTTTATGAATGGTTTTCATGGTTTAAAACTTATCTTCAGTCAATTAAAGATGATCCTCAACCAGGAAGATCTTCAACTTTAGACTGATGACACCCATGTTCAAATCTGGTCCGTGCAAATCGCCAATTGTCTGTCAGAGAACTTGCAGAAGAGGTTAGCATCTCAATTGGATTATGCCATGACATTTTGACTGAAAAATGAACATGCATAGAGTTGCAGCAATGTTTGTTCCTTGTTTGATGACCGAACAGGAAATTTGATGACCCATAACGGGAAATGAAAGCTGGGTTTACCGCTATGACATGAGACAAAAATTCAGTCATCACAATGGATTGACTAAAGATCTCCATGCCCCAAGAAAGCACATCTCAACCCAATGACAAAGTAATGCTCTCTGTTTTTGGTTTTTATTTGAATGGAATTGTGCATTTTGAATTCTTGCCTCAAGGTGAAACTGTGTGCACTATCAAGGCGTTTTACAAAAGTTATGTGAAAAAATCCACCAAAAAAAACCAGAGTTGTAGCGAGACAACTGATGGTTCCTTCACCATGACAATGCGCCCACACATTCAGCTTTATCAGTTTTGTGCCAAAAATCAGGACTCCTCCCTCAGCCTCTACTCACCAGACCTGGTTGCTTGCGATTTTTTTCTTGTTACCAAAATTAAAATTGTAATGAAAAGGAACTGTTTTGTGACTATTGATGGCATTGAAGCAAATTCATCACAGACCTTAAAGGCCATTTCAAATGAAGCTCTCCAGGACTTGCAAAGTGGAAACACCACTGGAAAAATTTTGAGTAGGGGAGTGGAGTACTTTGAAGGGGACAAGGACCTATAATCTGTAAAATTAATAAAGATTAAAAAGGTAAAGTTCAGTTATTTTCTGAACAGACCTTGTATGTATTAATTTTTACTGTTACGTAATGAAAAATAAAAAAATAAAAAAAAATTCTGTAAGTACAAAAAGCTTTAAAATTAAATATAGGGAAATGTCTTTTCTGATATCCTAAATATCTTAAATGGTAATGTGTAAAAATAAGGAAGACACCCTTTTTTTACCAGTTAGGCCCCCAGAAAGATTGAGCCTATGGGAGCCTAAGCAGGCTTGCATCATTACAAACTGTTGTACGTTTAGAATTTGGTACAGTTTAACTATTGTTATTCAACATTTAATAAAAAAGTATAATGTTTTCAGGCAGTGACTAAATCAATTCGTGCCCAACAATAATTTACAATGCTGTTGTGCTTAAAGCAGAAAGATTTGACTCGTTCTCCCTTATTAGCCAATAAGATAACAGATAACAGTGATCAATATTAGTAAAAAAAGTAACATGTATGAAATACATACTTATTTACTATAAACAAAACTGAATTGAGGGATTTATTAATCCTGTCACTATTTATTAATTTTTTGTTCTTCCCTATTTAAAACAAACGATATTTGTATTTTATATTTTAATGTTATAATATGTATTTTCTATAATACGAGTATAGTGTAATTTTGATTACACATGTGTACATGCACACACACACACACACACACACACACACACACACACAAACGTATATATATATATAAGAATTAGTATATACAGGGGATGGCTGGAACAGTGTAATAAACACTAGAACATGGCTGGAGAAAAGATTACTGCATAAAGTGACAGATACTGCCTTGTGTTTCATTCCCCTACTACTATCATTTCAGAAATATATTTTGTAACTAATTTTTTTTTATGGAGTTGAGTACACCTGTTATATCAACACATCAAAATCAAAGTGCAGTGATTGAATTTTTAACAGCGAAAAAAGTGAATGTTAATAGCATCTTCTTCTAGAAGCTGTTTATGAGATGAAACTCTTGATCATAGTACTGTGAGTAGGTGGACAATAACATTTTGTAAGTCAGATGCTGCTAAAGAGAATATTGAGGATGAACCTTGGTGTGTGATGAGCTGGTTTCTATGACTGCTGAGAAGCACCAAATGAGCAGAATGAATATATTCAAAATGACTGTTTCATCACACATCGCATCCCCACTCAGATAGGCATATTTAAAGAATGAGAACTGATTTATCCTTTGAAGAAATATGTAGCTGTAAATGGTGACTACATGGGAAAATAAATGTAAGTTTTTATTGGAAATGAAATGAACTTGGCATATTTATTTCATGCCAAAGTTTGTTCATGGTAAAGTTAGTAAAAGTTAGTACTGATAAAATAAACAAAAAATTCTTGTAAAAATTGTACTCGCACTAAAAAGTAAAAAAACCTACAAACTAAAAAGTAAAAAAAAATTGCACTTATTTTTATGTATAAAAATTAAATTAATCTAATTTAAAATATATTAGCCACATATAAATTGAGAAACTCAATTTTTTTTTTTACATTAAGAACAAAAAAAAGTACTAGTAAAAATGCCCAGTAAGAAACCTGTAAAAAACCCAGTAAAAATGCCCATTGTGAGAAACCTTATGTAGGCCAATTCATATGGGAAGTGCTTTTGTCTAGTAAAAAATTTTTATTGGAAATAAAACTAAAGATAAAATAGCATTAAAAATGAACAAATATTTCAATAATTCTTCATAATAGTTACATTTCAGAGTTTGTACCAGATTAGATTTTGTTATTGGTTTTTAATTATGCACAAGTAAGGAATTGAAAAATTTACACTTTTTAGTGGTTCAGTTTATTGTATATGTTATTTCGTAAATTAAAAATAAATATTATATAATTTACATTGATGGCTATTAGCCACAAAAAATAATTCCAACAGAATTGCTGCTTCGAGTACTTCCACAAACATTATCGATTCTACAAAATGGATCTTTACAGTAAATCAGTCTAACGTATAATTAAAACTATAGATAAAGGCTAGCTATTTCAACTTTTTTCAAAGTTTATTTTAAACTTTTGATTCACAATTCATATTTTTATTTTATTTGTGATGAAGCAGAAATTCTCCGTTAAAAGTACTCACCACCAACAGAATGTACGTACCTACCTGTGGCTTCATTTATAGCTTTTCCAGGATGATACCCTTCCAAGGTGCAACGATCCTCTTTACCCAATAATAATATTTCTATACTTCAAGAGTATACTCTAATACTCTAACAATGCCTATGAAACCAAAATATTTATTGGTAAGTATGTACGCAATTGTATGTGTTCATAGGTTACTGTTAACAATAAGCATTCACTAATGTATATTATTATTTGCTTGTGCAGGTAGGAGCTGAGTGCATAAGGAGGGCAGCTGCACCAAACGATCATCCTTTATTTATATCTGCGCTGACTGATATTGTAGCAACTCATTTAAAGAGTGAACAGAAAGTAAACCCAAAATTTCTTACACGTTGCCCACATTGTACAAATAAGAATTGTTATGAAGCTAAGCAATGGTTTGCAAAAATTTGTCAAGCGACAGCATAAAAGTGAAACTTTTAAGAACTCGATACATGATTTACAAACAATGATATAATGATATCATTTACATGATATTAATTTCAGATTATCAGATTAAAAAAATGTAATTTTTTTCTTTTGTAAATTCATTGTGAAGATTGGTTAATAAAATGGTTAATAACGCCTCAGTTTAATGACTTTTTAAGCACCTTATTTTACTACAAACCTTACTAATTTAATATGATTTAATTTGATTTTGAACTCAAGTTCATTCAAATTCTAGTATACTCACTCATCCTCTGAAGTTACCTTGGAAAAGGTATTCTGTTGGCATTCAAGCAGTTACAGACCTTACTTAGTCTCATGATATCTTGTAGTCAAACTCCGACATTGGTCGTTCCAAAGTTTTGGATAAGTTTTGGATCTCCACCTCTTTTTTTGTTTAGCCTGCAGAACCTTTTCTACCAGCCTCATTATCTTTATAATTGACTTTATGATTTCATCATATTCTTATTTTCTCCCTTTGAAAATTTAGTACTTGCTTCCTTAAAACAGTACAATCTGTTCACAACTGAAAAAAATTTCAGTTGAAGTTTAAATTGTTTAAACTTCAATCCTACAATGATTCTTACATAATTTTTAGTACTTAATCCGAAAATAGCTTTCATTTTTTCCATCACATCAGGATTTTCACAAATTCAAAAATTTTTCAAAAATTTGAAAAATTGCAAAAATGTGATGCTATAAAATGAACGTAAAAATTTTTTTCATTTATATTCATTTTTTTGGATTATACAATACACTCAACTGAACAGTTGAGTGATCTGAAGAGGAGGGCAGGTGGGTTTCGGTTGAAGATGACAAGATGACGAGATGCTATGAGAGTTGGCTCTCCATTGCTCAGCGAATACATAGAGTCAACAGCTGAATTAACCCATGTTATTGACAGCTATCCACACCACTCGTGCACCATGCAACATGCAACTACTATCAGTGCTGTTTCAACCATCAGTGTATGTAAATCAAGAGGTTGCAAAAATTCAACAGATTCTTTTTGTTATATTTGTGGTTAGTTAATTGTGGAAAGGTAAAAAAAAAATATAACAGTTTCATTCAACAAGTGTAGCTCAGATATTTTGAAGTGAAAATATGTGCCCAAGACAAAACTTGGTCAACCCACTACATTTGTTACACGTGTGTTGAAGGGCTTAAATGGTGGTCAAACGGCGAACAAGATTTTCAGTTCCAATGGTGTGGCGAGAACCATGAAATCACACTAATGATTGTTACGTTTTTTCAACTGGTGTTCATGGTTTCAATTTACATTAAGTTTTTAGTTTTCTAGCTTCTTTGAAGTGGAAATATGGTCAGGCCTACAAAAGGGACAAGAGTTTCAACATGAAAAATTGCAAAATGAAGGAGCCGATGAAAGACAAGCTCCTTTACAAAGATGCCATTAAGTATTAAGTTTATTAGACACTTACTCAAAAACAGCAATAAATACAGAGTTTTTGTCCAATATGTTTTTTTAATGTCCAGTAGCTATCAAAAGTGACGTAAAACCACTATGGGATCATTCTGAATTTGATATAAAGTAAAATTTTTTTTTTAATACATTTATTTTTAGTCGGTTCAATAACTAAAGTCATTAGTGACTTATCAGTGTAATGTAACTGTAATGGTAATTGTGTAGCCTTGAACAAACTCAGGTTGACCATTCCTGAGACATGTGGTTAATTGAAACCCTACCACCCATGATCCACAATCTAAATTCTAATCCGAATAACTACCTTTATTAAAATTTGAGCCTGAAAACTTTGATTATGAAATCAGCTGGTTTACTTACCACCAGACCAATCCAGTGGTTAGAAAAAATTTATTTTATTTAAAATGTAATTTTATTTTTATTTAAAAAGTAAAAAAAATTTTATACTTTTTGTGAAAGTTACGCTCAGACAAACAAAAATATTCACATGTTAAATTAAGAACCTCCTCCTCTTTGAAGTCAGTTTTACTAAATTTAAGAAGAAAAGATATATCTTTATATATATATCTTCCTGGCCCTAGACGTCGCCATGTTTCGGAAACTTTTTTTTATATAAATAAAGCGCATACATAACCCCAAAAGTCACACAGGATTCATACCAAAGAATAAGTCGCCCAGTTGTCGTAAAAGATACCTACGCAAAAATCACAAAAGGTATAAAAGATACATATCAAAAATTAAATTAACAAGAAACACAGGAAATCAACACAGGAAATCAAATTCATATGTTACAAAACATACAATATGCGCTCATCATACATTCATGATAATTTGTGGATCGATATAGGATCAATTTCATTTAAAACATTTAAAAGCAATCAACAAACAACTATATGCTAATAGTTGTAGTTTATCATCTCTAATGTTTTGGGTAAATCTGCCAAAACTGACCCAAAGCGTAATAAAATAGCGAATGGGGTTGTCGATCAAGAATACACACTTCAAACAACCATCGTCCTATTAATTCGCGTTTTACATCATAAATATTATCTGGTAAAATTTTGTATCCTAACTGAGCAGTCACTAATAATACTAACAATAACATATCACTAGTTAAATTGTTATCCACTGTCACCTTGGTTTGTTCCATCTGTAAATCAATATTTTTCAAAATTATATATTTAAACACACAATTTTACTTTGTAATCAATATATTGAATAATTATTTTTAATTATACGATTAATTATCAAAAATTATATAAATACAATAAAACATTAAATAAACAAAAAAATTAAAATTGATATAAAAATTATTAAATAATGTTTAATATTCAATTAATTTTGAGTTATTTGTTAAAAATATGTAATTCCACTCTAATCATTATAGTATTAGTTAGAATAATAACTGTATTTTCTCACAATATAATAAAAAAGATCATATGACTGTAAATAACGTGACGTAATAAAAATAAATTAAACATACAAGTAAATAAACTTTATTGAAAATCAAAGTTTAACCTAAAAATACTAAAGTTTACCGAAAATACTCAGGCGTTTAAAACTGAAAATCATATGATAGTTGAAAAAAGAGATTTTAACTAAAGTTGGAAAAAAATCTATAATTTTTAATGAAGTTAAAAAGTTTGTTATTTATGATTTTAGATCCATAGTACAATAAAGTTTACGTAAAAGTTGAATATTATCAATCATTCATAATCAACAATCATTAATTGAGTATATCGAATACATCCTCCTCTATGAATTATGAGACCTTGCCGTTGGTGAGGGGGCTTCAGTGCTCAGTGACACAGAGTAGCTGGACCGAAGGTGCAACCATATCGGAGAGGTATCTGTTGAGAGCCAGACTAAGGAATGATTCCTGAAATAGGACAGCAGCTCTTTCAGTAGTTGTTAGGGGCGTGAGTCAGGATGACATAAACGGCCTTATCAACATCACTCAGTCCTCTGAGTGAGCTAGCTTTTTTTCCAAGAAAATGTGGCTGTGCATTTTCATATAGCAATGATGGAAGCGCCTTCCTTGGTAAAATATTCCGAAGGTAAACTAGTCCCCCGTTCGGATCTCCGGGTGGAGACTACTAAGGTAGGGTCACCAGAAAATTAAAATATAACATTCTACGAGTCGGAGTGTGGAATGTTAGAAGTTTAAAAAAGGTTGGTAGGCTAGAAAATTTAAAAAGGGAAATTGATAGGATAAATGTGGATGTAGTAGGAATTAGTGGGGTTCGGTGGGAAGGCAACTTTTGATCAGGTGATTTTAGAATAATTAACTTGGCTTCAAAAAATGGGCAGGCAGGAGTAGGTTTCATATAATGAACAAGAAGATAGGGAAGAGAGTAGAGTATTTCAAAATGCATAGCAATAGAATCATTGATACGAAGAGATTGATGAAGCAATTAAACACATAAAAGGGGATGAAAATTTAATAATAGTTGGAAATTGGAATGCAAGCATTGGAAAAGGCAAGGAAGGAAATATAGTGGGTGAATACGGACTGGTCAAAAGGAATGAAAGAGGGGACAGACTTATAGAGTTTTGTACAAAGTATAATTTAGTAATTGCCAATACCCAATTTAAAAATCATAATAGCAGAATATACACTTGGAAAAAGCCAGGCGATACTGCAAGGTATCAGATAGATTATATCATGGTTAAGCAAAGATTTAGAAATCAACTCGTTTACTGCAAAACTTACCCTGGAGCAGACATTGATAGCGACCATAATTTGATGAGAATAAAATGTAGATTGGGGTTTAAAAACCTGAAGAAAAGGTGTCAGATGAATCTGTGGAATTTAGAGAAGCTTGAGGAAGAGGAGGTAAAGAAGATTTTTGAGGAGGACATCGCAAGAGGTCTGAGTAAAAAAGATAAGGTAGAAAATGTAGAAGAAGAATGGGAGAATGTTAAAAAGGAAATTCTTAAATCAGCAGAAGAGAACTTTAGAAAATGTAGAAGAAGAATGGGAGAATGTTAAAAAGGAAATTCTTAAATCAGCAGAAGAGAACTTAGGCGAAACAAAGAGAACTGGTAGAAAACCTTGGTTTTCAGACGATATATTGCAGCTGATGGATGAACGTAGAAAATATAAGAATGCTAGTGATGAAGAAAGTAAAAGGAACTATCGACAATTAAGAAATGCTATAAACAGGAAGTGCAAACTAGTGAAAGAAGAGTGGATTAAAGAAAAGTGGAAAGAGAAATGAACATTCGTAAAATAGACGGAGCATACAGGAAAGTTAAGGAAAATTTTGGGGTACATAAATTAAAGTCTAATAATATGTTAAACAAAGATGGTACAACAATATATAATACGAAAGGTAAAGTCGATAGATGGGTGGAATATATTGAAGAGTTATACGGAGGAAATGAATTAGAAAATGGTGTTATAGAGGAAGAAGAGGATGAAATGGGAGAAACAATACTGAGATCTGAATTTAAGAGAGCATTAAAAGATTTAAATGGGAGAAAAGCTCCTGGAATAGACAGAATACCTGTAGAATTACTGCGCAATGCAGGTGAGGAAGTGATTGATAGATTATACAAACTGGTGTGTAATATTTATGAAAAAGGGGAATTTCCGTCAGACTTCCAAAAAAGTGTTATAGTAATGATACCAAAGAAAGCAGGGGCAGATAAATGTGGAGAATACTGAACAATTAGTTTAACTAGTCATGCATCAAAAATCTTAACTAGAATTCTATACAGAAGAATTGAGAGGAGAGTGGAAGAAGTGTTAGGAGAAGACCAATTTGGTTTCAGGAAAAGTATAGGGACAAGGGAAGCAATTTTATGCCTCAGATTAATAGTAGAAGGAAGATTAAAAAAAACAAACCAACATAGTTGGCATTTATAGACCTAGAAAGGGCATTCGATAACGTAGACTGGAATAAAATATTCAGCATTTTAAAAAAATTAGGGTTCAAATACAGAGATAGAAGAACAATTGCTAACATGTACAGGAACCAAACAGCAACAGTAATAATTGAACAACATAAGAAAGAAGCCGTAATAAGAAAGGGAATCCGACAAGGATGTTCCCTATCCCCGTTACTTTTTAATCTTTACATGGAACTAGCAGTTAATGCTGTTAAAGAATTTAGAAGAAACAATGAATGGCATAGATGAAGTCCTACGCAAGAACTATAGCATGAAAATAATCAAGAACAAAACAAAAGTAATGAAATGTATTAGAATTAACGAAGATGGACCACTGAATGTGAAAATAGGAGGAGAAAAGATTATGGAGGTAGAAGAATTTTGTTATTTGGAAAGTAGAATTACTAAAGATGGACGAAACAGGAGCGATATAAAATGCCGCATAGCACAAGCGAGACGAGCCTTCAGTAAGAAATATAATTTTTTTACATCAAAAATTAATTTAAATGTCAGGAAAAGATTTTTGAAAGTATATGTTTGGAGTGTCGCTTTATATGGAATTGAAACTTGGACGATCGGAGTATCTGAGAAGAAAAGATTATAAGGCTTTGAAATGTGGTGCTATAGGAGAATGTTAAAAATCAGATGGGTGGATAATGTGACAAATGAAGAGGTATTGCGCAAATAGATGAAGAAGAAGCATTTGGAAAAATATAGTTAAAAGAAGAGACAGACTTATAGGCTACATACTAAGGCATCTTGGAATAGTCGCTTAAATATTGGAAGGACTGGTAGAAGGAAAAAATTGTGTTGGCAGGCCACATTTGCAATATGTTTTTACATATTGCAAATGTGAAATTATTATATTACATATTTATTATATATTTATTTTTATTTTTATTTATTTATATATATTATTATTATATATATTTACATATTGCAAATGTGTTGAAATTGTTAGGGATGTAGGTTGTAGGGGGTATACTGAAATGAAATGACTAGCACTGGATATAGGGAATCTTGGAGAGCTGCATCAAACCAGTCAAATGCCTGAAGACAAAAAAAAAAACCGAATAGATTTATGGAATGTTAAGATTTTAAAAATTCTTTTGTATATATATATATATATATATATATATATATATATATACCATCTGTATATATAGACGTGTGTGTATATATATATAAAAATAAAAAAAACTGTAATTTGTTGAGTGATCTTCATCTACTTGCTGCAAAATCGTATTAAACAGAGAAACTGAGCAAATCACATTCTTTCTATACATCCAATAGTGCTTATTGATTGATAAAAATTCATAAATCTTGTGATGTAATGGTCATGAATACATTCCTTTGATGCCAAATACATTATCTTCTTTTATGGTTTATACCATAAAAGATAATAATGTTATTCAAGATTTGGTATCCAGGATCATTGGCATCATTGATGATTTACTCATTAACACTGGAAATCACAATCATTACAGTGTAATATTTATTCATAAGAACTATTTTATGTTGAGTTAATTATTCTATTTAAAATCTAATTACATTGTTTAACCATGGCAAAAAGTTTACCAGATATGGTGATCGTGGTAGGAAGATGATTGCATTGAGAATTGATGATTGCATTTAGAAGTACAGAAATGTACGAGTAAGGACAAACTTGACCTTTGACCTGTGACGTCATGCCACATGATCCCAAAAAAATTAAAAAATTTTTTTTTAAATTAATAGAAATCTAAAAAGATGTTTTTGAGGTCAATTTTTTTTTCAAAATTTTGAATAGTCATATCTCAGCAATGGGGCAATGTCCATCATCATCAGGATGATATAATTTATCTTTTTTTTCATGAAGAGGGGTAAGTGGTTTTCGGGTTGAACATCTTGCACTTGTGGGCTCAAGCACCAATGCTGTTGCGATTTAAGTTATGTATGTGAAAACACTTTTCTCACCATAGTTTGTCAGAGGATGGATGCTCCATCAGATTGTAACACACGCTTTGAGACCTTTCATTCAGTTAGACATTGACTAATATAGTAAAAGAAAAAAGTCTCTTACGCCATAGCCAAGGGAGTTAAAGTGTTTGTGTGCATGTATCTGTTATGTTGTAGTTCCGAAAAGAACTTTTTTGAAATACCTTCACTCTATAAGAACCGTTTTATTTATTTTCTTCACCATTATTATTCAGTTGAATTTCCCCACCCCAATATATATAAAATTTTGAGTGAAATCTCACCCCAAGAGGCCTACTATGTAACCCTCAATATTATTTATTTTTTATTTATTTTAAATTATTTTTATCACTTAACAAATAATTACAGTTTCAACTGAATATTCTGTATCTTTCCATCATTTTTCAGTCCGAAATAAACAGTTTCATAGCATAAAATTTTGCATGTTTTATATCTTTATCACTAAACCAATTTACATAATTAAAAGATAAATAAACTTGAAACATTAAAAAAAAAATACCAATAAAGCTCCATATTTGGAAAACACCCTTTTCATGTCCCATAAAGTATACTCATGGGAACACTGTAGATTTTTTAATCTTTTCGTCAGATAAATATTTGTAGATAAGGAAGATGAAAGTGACTGGATCCATCTGGATACGAGTTAACTGCTTGATCCTATTCAACAGAATGAAAAACATTTTCCAGATTCATAGTATTAGAAAATGATCCCCTCTGCTTTCCACAACTGGGTGTGATGAGCATCTTGTTTCTTGGAATTAGTTGTGTTTGTCCAATTTCTTGAAACAAACTTTCTATCTCAAGTGATCATGACTTGTCCAGTTTTGTGATCCTTCCCAACTGCAGTTAGTTTTTTCACAGTTTGTTTCGATTCTATCTTTTCATACACATATAAATTAACATGGGTGTGCATGCATGTGTGCGTACACACACACACACACACACACACATTTGTATATGAGTATGTTACCATCGCACCCATCAAAACAGATGACGTTCTAGAACTTTAGAGATGAATTCTCATCCTACAGCATGATGAAAGAATTGTAACTGAGATACAAAGCACATGTTTCACGCTCACTTCAATATTACTGAATGGATTTTGCTCCATATTTATTGAGAGAACTGAAGTTTTGTAAACTTTTGAACAAAAGACATTCAACTTTGATAAACTTTTATATTCAATTTCAGTGTGAAATTTCTTTTGTAAATTTGAAGAAAAAAAAATTAGTGTGATTAGGGAGGTTTATATTATGTTATGGTGAAGATGTGCCCAAAGTTGTATTATATGATTTATGAATGGTAGCCATTATGTTAAAAAAATTGCTCATGCTTTCGTTAAAAACATGAAATAACATTTTACAACCCAAAATTTTTAATTCATGCAAGTCCAGTACAAGTATTGGTAAAATCATGAAAAATACAGAGGTTGGAATATAGAGAACTAATAAATAATTAATATTTATTCTTTAAAAAGCTAGATATTGAGACACTTATTATTCATTAGTACTGGATACTTATCTTTAATGTAGTATAACAAATCTTTTAATAATGTTAATTTTTTTATTAAACATTATTATTTTTTATTTATTGAAAATGTTATTTTAATTTTGCAGCTTGTGTGAAACAGGGTAAGAAAAATTTCTTACTGGTACCAATTGCATTTGTTAATGAACATATTGGGACTTTGCACGAATTGGATATAGAGTACTGCCAAGATCTTGGTAATGAGGTAATGTATCAGTAATAATTTGTATAACATTTTTTTTTACTATTTGATAATTTGATTATGATTACAAAAGTCATGTGGAGAACAGTAAACTCACGTACAGCTTGCTTAACCAGGTACTGGAAACATGTATGAGATCTCTTCAGAAAATAACCGAATATTTTTAATTACGCGCTACTGAAGATATTTAGTGACCGCATGTCACTAAATATCTAGATGTTCTTGGATTGCTGTTATCTCATTTAGTTTTTGTAACATTGTTATTTGAGTGCAACTTAATTTTTTGTAGAGATTTTAAGTGAAACTAGGGAAAACTTTCATAGAAACATTTCAACTTTTGAAACAAGCTTACGCAGATATTGCTTATCTATTGCAAATTGTCGTATGCAATCGTATATGTCATATTGTCGTATGCAATTTTATGAATGGTTTTCATAGCTTAAAATTTATCTTCAGTCAATTAAAGATGATCCTCAACCAGGAAGATCTTCAACTTTAGACTGATGACACCCATGTTCAAATCTGGTCCGTGCAAATCGCCAATTGTCTGTCAGAGAATTTGCAGAAGAGGTTAGCATCTCAATTGGATTATGCCATGGCATTTTGACTGAAAAATTAACATGCATAGAGTTGCAGCAATGTTTGTTCCTTGTTTGATGACCGAACAGGAAATTTGATGACCCATAACGGGAAATGAAAGCTGGGTTTACCGCTATGACATGAAAAAAAATTCAGTCATCACAGTGGATTGACTAAAGATCTCCATGCCCCAAGAAAGCACATCTCAACCCAATGACAAAGTAATGCTCTCTGTTTTTGGTTTTTATTTGAATGGAATTGTGCATTTTGAATTCTTGCCTCAAGGTGAAACTGTGTGCACTATCAAGGCGTTTTACAAAAGTTATGTGAAAAAATCCACCAAAAAAAACCAGAGTTGTAGCGAGACAACTGATGGTTCCTTCACCATGACAATGCGCCCACACATTCAGCTTTATCAGTTTTGTGCCAAAAATCAGGACTCCTCCCTCAGCCTCTACTCACCAGACCTGGTTGCTTGCGATTTTTTTCTTGTTACCAAAATTAAAATTGTAATGAAAAGGAACTGTTTTGAGACTATTGATGGCATTGAAGCAAATTCATCACAGACCTTAAAGGCCATTTCAAATGAAGCTCTCCAGGACTTGCAAAGTGGAAACACCACTGGAAAAATTTTGAGTAGGGGAGTGGAGTACTTTGAAGGGGACAAGGACCTATAATCTGTAAAATTAATAAAGATTAAAAAGGTAAAGTTCAGTTATTTTCTGAACAGATCTCGTATGTATTAATTTTTACTGTTACGTAATGAAAAATAAAAAAATAAAAAAAATTTCTGTAAGTACAAAAAGCTTTAAAATTAAATATAGGGAAATGTCTTTTCTGATATCCTAAATATCTTAAATGGTAATGTGTAAAAATAAGGAAGAGACACCCTTTTTTTTACCAGTTAGTCCCCCAGAAAGATTGAGCCTACGCAGGCTTGCAACATTACAAACTGTTGTACGTTTAGAATTTGGTACAGTTTAACTATTGTTATTCAACATTTAATGAACACTTCTAAACATTTTATAAAGACTTAATGAAACTAATAAAAAAGTATAATGTTTTCAGGCAGTGACTAAATCAATTCGTGCCCAACAATAATTTACAATGCTGTTGTGCTTAAAGCAGAAAGATTTGACTCGTTCTCCCTTATTAGCCATCCAATAAGATAACAGATAACAGTGATCAATATTAGTAAAAAAAGTAACATGTATGAAATACATACTTATTTACTATAAACAAAACTGAATTGAGGGATTTATTAATCCTGTCACTATTTATTAATTTTTTGTTCTTCTCTATTTAAAACAAACGATATTTGTATTTTATATTTTAATGTTATAATATGTATTTTCTATAATACGAGTATAGTGTAATTTTGATTACACATGTGTACATGCACACACACATATAAGAATTAGTATATATACAGGGGATGGCTGGAACAGTGTAATAAACACTAGAACATGGCTGGAGAAAAGATTACTGCATAAAGTGACAGATACTGCCTTGTGTTTCATTCCCCTACTACTATCATTTCAGAAATATATTTTGTAACTAATTTTTTTTTTATGGAGTTGAGTACACCTGTTATATCAACACATCAAAATCAAAGTGCAGTGATTGAATTTTTAACAGCGAAAAAAGTGAATGTTAATAGCATCTTCTTCTAGAAGCTGTTTATGAGATGAAACTCTTGATCATAGTACTGTGAGTAGGTGGGCAATAACATTTTGTAAGTCAGAAGCTGCTAAAGAGAATATTGAGGATGAACCTTGGTGTGTGATGAGCTGGTTTCTATGACTGCTGAGAAGCACCAAATGAGCAGAATGAATATATTCAAAATGACTGTTTCATCACACATCGCATCCCCACTCAGATAGGCATATTTAAAGAATGAGAACTGATTTATCCTTTGAAGAAATATGTAGCTGTAAATGGTGACTACATGGGAAAATAAATGTAAGTTTTTATTGGAAATGAAATGAACTTGGCATATTTATTTCATGCCAAAGTTTGTTCATGGTAAAGTTAGTAAAATTACTGATAAAATAAACAAAAAATTCTTGTAAAAATTGTACTCACACTAAAAAGTAAAAAACCTACAAAATTGCACTTATTTTTATGTATAAAAATTAAATTAATATAATTTAAAATACTTATATTAGCCACATATAAATCGAGAAACTCAATTTTTTTTACATTAAGAACAAAAAGAAAGTTCTAGTAAAAATGCCCAGTAAGAATGCAAACCAACTAACAAAACAGCATTTAGGTACATTGTGAGAAACCTAATGTAGGCCAATTCATATGGGAAGTGCTTTTGTCGAGTAAAAAATTTTTATTGGAAATAAAACTAAAGATAAAATGGCAATAAAAATGAACAAATATTTCAATAATTCTTCATAATTGTTACATTTCAGAGTTTGTACCAGATTAGATTTTGTTATTGGTTTTTAATTATGCACAAGCAAGGAATTGAAAAAGTTACACTTTTTAGTGGTATTTTCATTTTATTGTATATGTTATTTCATAAATTAAAAATAAATATTATATAATTTACATTGATGGCTATTAGCCACAAAAAATAATTCCTACAGAATTGCTGCTTCGAGTACTTCCACAAACATTATCGATTCTACAAAATGGATCTTTACAGTAAATCAGTCTAACATATAATTAAAACTATAAATAAAGGCTAGCTATTCAATAAAGACTATAGATAAAGGCTAGCTATTTCAACTTTTTTCAAAGTTTATTTTAAACTTTTGATTCACAATTCATATTTTTATTTTATTTGTGATGAAGCAGAAATTCTCCGTTAAAAGTACTCACCACCAACAGAATGTACGTACCTACCTGTGGCTTCATTTATAGCTTTTCCAGGATGATACCCTTCCAAGGTGCAACGATCCTCTTTACCCAATAATAATATTTCTATACTTCAAGAGTACTCTAACAATGCCTAACATGAAGCCAAAATATTTATTGGTAAGTATGTACGCAATTGTATATGTGTTCATAGGTTACTGTTAACAATAAGCATTCACTAATGTATATTATTATTTGCTTGCGTAGGTAGGAGCTGAGTGCATAAGGAGGGCAGCTGCACCAAACGATCATCCTTTATTTATATCTGCGCTGACTGATGTTGTAGCAACTCATTTAAAGAGTGAACAGAAAGTAAACCCAAAATTTCTTACACATTGCCCACATTGTACAAATTAGAATTGTTATGAAGCTAAGCAATGGTTTGCAAAAATTTGTCAAGCGACAGCGTAAAAGTGAAACTGTTAAGAACCCGAAGCACATGATTTACAAGCAATGATATAATGATATCATTTACATGATATTAATTAATTTCAGATTAAAAAAAAATGTAATTTTTCTTTTGTAAATTCATTGTGAAGATTGGTTAATAACGCCTCAGTTTAATGACATATGATTTTTTAAGCACCTTATTTAATACTACAAACCTGCCTAATTTAATAAACCAGCTGATTTCGAAGTCGAGAGTTCTAAGTTCAAATTCTAGTAAAGGCAGCTACTTTATAGATCGTGATACAAGGCTACACTTTATTTACATATAATTAAAACATTCATAAAATAAATAAATCATGACATCATGACATATCATACTCACTCATCCTCTGAAGTAATACCTTGGAAAAGGTAGTCTAAGTTTTTTGGCATTAGATCTGTCAAGCAGTTACAGACCTTAGTTTTATGATATCTTATCTTGGATTATGGGAAGCGATATAACTTCAGAAGTGACCAATTGTTTCACTACATCCTCTGAAGTAATACCTTGGAAAAGGTATTACTCAGTCTGTTGGCATTAGATCTGTCAAGCAGTTACATACCTTAGTTTTATGATATCTTATCTTGGATTATGGGAAGAGATATAATTTCAGAAGTGATCAATTGTTTCACTACATCTCCACCTCTCTTTTTTTGTTTAGCCTGCAGAACTTTTCCAACCAGCCTCATTATCTTTACAATGAACTTTGATTGTATATAGTAATAATGCCTTCTGTAAGTTTTATCATCTTCAGGCAATGATTTTATTGATTAAACACAATTTTGCTTTATCTACATTCTCCATTGTTGTTATAGCACAATCAGGAATCTGTTTACTTTGATTAGTGATATATTTTAACTGAATTCATCATATTCTTATTTTCTCCCTTTGAAAATTTAGTACTTGCTTCCTTAAAACAGTACAATCTGTACACAACTGAAAAAAATTTCAGTTGAAGTTTAAATTGTTTAAACTTCAATCCTACAATCATTCTTACCTATTTTTTTAGTACTTAATCCGAAAATAGCTTTCATTTTTTTCATCACATCAGGATTTTCACAAATTCAAAAATTTTTCAAAAATTTGAAAAATTGCAAAAATGTGATGCTATAAAATGAACGTAAAAATTTTTTTCATAATAAATTATATTCACTTTTTTGGCTTATACAATACATTCTTATAACTGAACAGTTGAGTGATCTGAAGAGGAGGGCAGGTGGGTTTCGGTTGAAGATGACAAGATGACGGAGATGCTGTGAGAGTTGGCTCTCCATTGCTCAGCGAATATATCGAGTCAACAGCTGACTTAACACATGTTATTGACAGCTATCCACACCACTCGTGCACCATGCAACATGTAACTAATATCAGTGCTGTTTCAACCATCAGTGTGTGTAAATCAATTTTTTTCCGTCCTCCATGATCAAATGCATCCTCCATGACTTTTTTTTTCAAAATGCCTTCAAGATGCTGCAAAAATTCAACAGATTCTTTTTGTTATATTTGTGGTTAGTTAATAGTGGAAAGGTAAAAAAAAAAATATAACAAATTTTATTCAACAAGCGTACCTCACATATTTTGAAGTGAAAATATGTGCCCAAGACAAAACTTGGTCAACCCACTACATTTGCTACACATGTGTTGAAGGGCTTAGATGGTGGTCAAAGGGTAAACAAGATTCTTTCAGTTCCCATGATGTGGCGAGAACCATGAAATCACACCAATGATTGTTACTTTTGTTTAACTAGTGTTCATGGTTTCAATTTTCAGTAAGTTTTTAGTTTTCTAGCTTCTTTGAAGTGGAAATATGAACAGGCCTACAAAAGAGACTGCTTGCAGAGTAAGAAACAAAAACATTTTTTTAATTAAGAATGTTCATATCGATTGACTATTATGAGAGAGTTTCAACATGAAAATTTGCAAAATGAAAGAGCCGATGAAAGACAAACTTCTTTACAAAGATGCATCAAGTATCAAGTTTATTAGACACTTACTCAATTTAAAACTTTCAAACAGCAATAAATACATTCTACTGCCTAATCAGAGTGTTTGTCCAATATGTTTTTTTAATGTCCAGAAGCTATTGACAGTGATGTAAAACCACTACGGGATCATTCTGAATTTGGTGTGAAGTAAAATTTTTTTTTTAATACTTTTATTTTTAGTTGTTTCAACAACTTAAGTCATTAGTGAGTTACCAGTGTAATTTAACTGTAAATTGTTATCGACTGTCGCCTTGGTTTGTTCCACCTGTAAATCAATATTTTTCAAAATTATGTATTTAAAAGCACAATTTTACTTTGTAAGCAATATATTGAATAATTATTTTTAATTATACGATTAATTATCAAAAATTATATAAATACAATAAAACATTAAATATACGAAAAAATTAAAATTGATATAAAAATTCTTAAATAATGTTTAATATTCAATTAATTTTGAGTTATTTGTTAAAAATATGTAATTCCACCCTAATCATTATAGTATAGCAAATGGAATATTTTAGAAAATGGAATGGGATTTTCCACTATCAACTGCAAAAGGTACCTCTATATTCTCTTCATTTTCATATTCGTCCGGATCTAAATATTCATTAACCATATCTATTAAATAATCGTTTGCAAGCATTCAATAAATCTGCTAACTAGAAGGATCCTGTTCATCCTAGACCAAAACCCCTCCGGATCTCCACCGATCCGAGCCTCCGCTATCTTCTGACCGCAAATCCAAAAAACCCCTAAAAATCCCCCCCAAAAATATCTTCGCCAGGTCAAATTCTTCCGTTTCTAGGCGTTTCACGCCATTTCTGACCTATCCGACCCCTGACCCAAAATACCACCCAAAAAAAGGTGAAACCCCTAGAAACGGAAAGATTTAACCAGGCGAAATTTTTTTTGGGTGGGGGTAATTTTTGGGATCAGGAGATAGCGGAGGCCCAGATCGGTGGAGATCCGCGGGGGTTTTAGTCTGGGACAAACAGGAACCCAGAAAAATTAGAAAAAGTGATGGCCCTTAATATTGTCTGTGTGAGACATCGATATGCCGACACGCCGCATGACCCTTTAGATCGAGTATCCTGCATGCTTCAGTGGCTTGGAATTCAACATCCGCCCACGAGTCTAAATAAACATAAATTAAATATGCAAGTAAATAAACTTTATTGAAAATTAAAGTTTAGCCTAAAAATACCAAAGTTTACCTAAAATACTCAAGCGTTTATAACTGAAAATCATATGATAGTTGAAAAAAGAGATTTTAACTGAAATTGGAAAAATCTATAATTTTCAACGGAGTAAAAAGTTTAATATTTATGATTTTAGATCCATAGTACAATAAAGTTTACGTAAAAGTTGAATATTATCAATCATTCACAATCGACGACAACCATTAATTGAGTATACCAAATACATTTATGGAATGTTAAGATTTAAAAAATTCTTTTATTAAATCCAAATTAGCAATTCTATTGTACAGAAATTTACAGCTGCTTGGTTAGTTTCTGCTATAGATTAACAGACGTTGTTCGTTAACGATAATAGACCGAAATAAAAAACAAAATTAAAATTACGATAATAATAACTGTAGTAACTAAATGACTAAATTGTAAAATATGATACTCAGAATGAGTAAGCTACTTTAACAGACAGTTTCTCCTAAAAAAAAATTGAATTCAACATTTTGTAAAGGTACAGGCTTGTCACTATCAGTTACAACACCCGGTGTCCATAAGAAAATTTAAGAAACAAACTTATAAATAAATGAAATTAACAATTAACATCTTCAATTATTTGCAGTACTGCGTAAGGACATAAACAAATCTATGAAATACTTTTCATTTAAAGTTTACCTTACCAACCCTTTTTTCTAAAAAAAAAAGGAACGTATTGTACCGGTAAGACTTGGGCAAAAAAACCTTTTTAGTTTTGCTTAAGGTTTTTTCTGGAAAATGGTGGTAACGCGAAGATCTCAACTAGCTTTCATTTGATGAAACCTTACATTAGTTTGTAATTGAGAAGTAATCTACATCGTATACCTCATTTCATGTTTTTGACTCGTACTATATCAAACCAATTATTTAAGAAATTTGCACTTCTCTTAGTGTTTTAAGAAATTCATATAGTAATTATCTTAAAATAATTAACGTAAAACTGAAGTAAACTTTTGAGAAATCTCGTTATGTGAAAAAGCGCTAAAACCATTTATTATCCCATTAAATCTATAATTTTTTTTAGTTATGTAACTCTTTATTTTTTTAACAGTAATTACTGTAAAATTAGTAGCAAAGAATATTTATTTGTGAAAAATTAAATATAATGATATGATTGGATTGATATTTCAAATTTTGTCTAATTTGACAACGAAAATTTGCAAATTTTGTTGGAATTAATGTACTGTATTAACTACAGTACAGGGATAGTACTTTTAAATCAGATAAGTTAAGAGTTAATTTTGATTACTTAAGTAAGGAAATATTAATCGTAATTAAACGTAATCATTAATATGACAGAGACGAAATGATATTTAGAAAAAAAATTAAATTATTACCACCACATTAGCTGCTGCAGAATTGGAAATTATTACAATTGCTACATTACGGTAATTAATACAGATGATTGATATTAATCGTTGTAACTGCTATAATACATTGTTGCTGAGGCAAAATACAAAGTAACTTAGAAAATAGATGAGTAACTTAATGAATTTCACTTTACTTTGAATTCCACTCTTCGATGCCGTTCTGGAGAATGAACTAGGCGTGAGGAGAAAATAATGGAACGGATAGAATTTTATATTTTAAAAGAATGAGTAATTGAACAATAACGTCTCAATATCATTATTGTTGAGGATAAAAAATGTATTAATTATTCTACCATTAATAATATTAATTACCAGGAAATAATATTCTTGAGAAATATTGTATATCTGTCGCTCTGGCATGAAATATTTCTTTTAATTGCAAACATCCCACACCCACATTGTAACAATTATTTTATTAAGTATTTGTTGAAAAATAGTTGATATCTGAAAAACCTTAGGTCAAAAAACGTATTTATTAATCGAATTAGATTAGTATTATTATATATCTTATTAAACGTTTAAGATTACTGTAAGGTAAATATTTTAGTATTCCTTATGTACTTTATACTGTATTTATGTGTTTTAGCAGAAATCATGTAAAGGTACCTGCCTTTTTTATAATTTTCCTTCAGTTAAAATAAACTATTCAGTAATAACATTTCATAGGCTACAGAAAAACAATCCGGGAGGTTAGGTACGACTCATAATTATTTAATACATTTTTTTCTAATTAATCAGCAATATATCGCTCACTTAGCATAAATATATTAATGGTAAAATCAAGACTTGAGTTTTTATTTTCACAAAATAATGAGACTGATAAACGCATAAGATGTTTCAGCAAAAGTTGAATCACAAAATAAACACAACAAAACAAACAAATTAAAAAACCATGTTAATTATACTTATAACCTGTTAATTATACCAAGTTACATGATATAATTAACTTTGTCGGATATGCATTAGAAATATTTGTGTTACTGTGTGGGGTATATATGTATTTCATGTATGTTATACCATGTTGTATCCAGATTGTGTGAATAATTTGCACTCAATGTCACCTACAAAGCCTGGTAGAGGAGATAATATGAATATTAACGAGTTCGAGAGAGGAAATTGCATCATTTTATACCTCTCTCTACCACGAAAGGCGACACACAAAAATTCATATTGTATAGAATAATTTGTAACAGCCGAAGTGGGCTTCACAGTTATTCATTTTTAACTAGACACTATTTCAATTTCATACCGAGAACTGGAAGCAAAGTTAAATAAAAATTTATTTCAATCAACTATATTTAAAATGGGCTGTTTATAGATAAAAAAAATGCTCATTTATTTACAAATACAAATTTTAACAGCTTTGAAGATCAATTTAACTTTTTTCTATATAAAATTAAAAAAAATTGACCAGTGCATTCATATGTTTTTTTTTGACTGTAAAAAAATAAAGTTCTTGCGCAGTACTGTAAAAGTAGATTGATTTTTCGTTATTTTGTTTCGTTTTGAAAAAGTATCCATTCATTCTAATCTGAAATTTTACAAAAAAAATCTTTGAGCGTAACTCAAGAAGACTCAACCGATCTTTATCAGTATGCGGAAATCTCTTCATTCATAACAAGGGCGATCCAGCTCAAATATGGTGAAGCTAGGGGGTGAAGAGCAGCCGATTGTGGAGCCTCCGTTCTTCTGTGCTTGCGGTGATGGGCGGAGGTGATGAGACATGATGACTCTGAACCCTCCGAGCTAAGAACACCGAGTCCCGGCGGGGGTGCCCCGAACATACGTTATAGACTGTCATTTTTACCTTTCGGATTGTAAAAACTTCATTCGTTAGATATCCTTTTGAAAATGTCTTTTTAAACTTACTTATCCTTACCTGATTGCCTACGTTAAACTTACTCGTAATCGCATGCAATGTTTTTTCGTGCAGCTTATTTTATATTCAGCAGCACTTTGTGTTTGTTTTTATAAGAAACATCTTTTGGCTTAAAACCTGTAGTCCTGTGTACCTACCGTTATAATTATAGACCAATTCGTGTAATATACTCACCCAACGGTAGTTTCCTTTTTGGTAAATTTACGCCAAATATTAGACTTAAGGGTTCTAATGAATCTTATCGGAATAAGTTGAATAATGGTTGATATTATAGTAATAAAGATTTCAATTTTTAATTAAAGCATTCCCTACCATCATCGGTTTACATTTATATATGAGCGAGAGGATTCTAGAAAGATAAAATCGCATGCAGTAATGTTTACCTTTATTCTGTCTGTCTGTTTGTTAAAACAGGCAGTCTCCCTACAGAATGGGCACCGATTTTCCCATTCTCCATGGCGGCTTATCTCCAAATAAAATTATAATGCATTTCTTACACAAATTTTGGCCGCACGGCATAAACAGTATAAATAGTACAGTATTCTTTTCTTAACCTCTTTTTCTATAAAATTTACAAACCTTTCGTCATCATCTTCGTTTTCTATTGAAATTCCTTCGTTCTTAAGGAAAAAGCTTAACTGTTCATCTCTTTTTATACACGGATACATATAATATAATGCATTAGATACTCCACAATCGTGTTGAAAAGAAACATAAGAATGGTAGAATAAAATACATATTCTTTTAAAAAAAAAAAAAAAACATTTGTTAAAAAATAAAATTGAATCGTCACATAACACATTTGATTGGTAGTTGTATTTTTTCTTGCACGAAAAACAAATTGGATGACCACAAATGTTGGTAATAAATTTTGCGCAATTTTACAAAATAAGCACCGCATCAGGTCTTATACGTCAGATATATTTCTTTATATTGTTCACCTCGGTATTTAGTCTACATGCAACTGACACAAACGCATTAAAATCATTTCCATTCTGAAATATAATAGAAAATAAAAATCTTATAGTCTTAATAAACTTTATTTGTAAATAAATATAAAAACTCTAATCGATAGTTACCAAATTATCAACGACACTCTCAACCCTTAATTGAGTTGTAATCGTGCTCTGTGCGGAAGAAGCTTCATTCTTCAGAAGTGGTGCAGTTTCTTCTAACTGAGAAGGTGCTGCAACCAATAGTTCTTGTTTAGTTAGTTGTGATGCAATATGCAACAACCGTTCCCATTCATCTACTGACTGGTGGTGTTCATTGTTATTGCTCAAATCAGAAATAATATGAGGCTCATTCCTTCCTGGCCTATTCATATGAAGAGGTGCATACTGGGAGGCTCTAGCATATAATATATATGTATTTTATTATTTAATATTAATAAAATAAGAAATTTTTCACAAATATATAATTATTCATATATATATATATATATATATATATATAATTTAATAAACCACACAACATTAAATGCATATTAACTCGATACCATTTCTATTTTTAATCTTACATATAATTATTGCTGGACTTCAACAAAAACAATTTATTAATTTTTAAAAAATTTTTATTAAGATGTTATTTTGCTCATCTGTATAATAAAAATGATGTAACACAATAGAACACTGGTTCACTAAAAACACACTATGAATATATGAAAAATCTGGACGGTTTTTATATAAAACCGACGGGCCTTATTGATTTTCTAAACTAATAAACAGGAAAACCAGCGCGTCGAAAGGTGATTTACAGAATTTTTTAAAAGTTAGAAGCACTGGGGATTTCCTCTATAAATCTGGTGATGCATTTGTCAACACTGCACATAATTTGGCACCGTTGCGCACAATAATGAGTTAAATGTATTGCGGCTATCATATTGCTTGCAGTATCTGTTGTTACACAAATATTTTTTCATTTATTTTCCAATCAATCTCAATTCTTGTTTAATATATTTTGCTGTATGTCGCTCATTCCATTCAAAAGATCCAAAATGAGCTGACTTCCATGTGTCTCCTAGTATATAGTGAGCCGTCACTGCTTTGTAAGAAGTTGTAGCACGAGACATCCACACAACAGTCGTTAATGATATAGAGGATGAATATTTCAACTTTCTTCAATTTTTCTATGGCCACTACATATTGTGCATCAAATAAAGTGTTGTTTAAAATAAACTGTGAAGGCATTTTGCAATTTGGTTCAAGATATTTCAATATCTTGTTAAAACCAGAATCTTCCAACTACAAAAAACAGTTGCGATCTTTAATTATAATCTTTAAAACCAAATTATTTTTTTCTCTTGGGAAACATTCATTCATTGGCTTCCTAACAATTGACAATAAGTTTGTCTGTTTTCTAACTAGGCTACTATTAGAATCAGATTGAGAAGAGTTGTTTTCCAGCTATCAGTATCACTTACTTTGGTTCCATCTTGTTATTGCCCTTATTGCGATTGCTTAAAGCCTGAGGAAGATTTGACATTGAAGATGTAGATATTAGTGTTTTAGTTGTTATTACTTCTGATGGGAATATGCTATTATATGTAGAAGGATGTTTTTCTAAATTTGTTGTTGAACCACCTTTTATGAAATACGAAGAGAAATATTGCAATTTTTTGATTCTTCACTAAAAAAGTTACAGAGTCTATTCCTTTTATTTTTACTGATGACAATGAAAACGACAAAATATAATTTAATTTAATCAAATAAAAATATATAGAAATGAAATGGTAGACGACAGAACACATAAAACAAAAGAATGTACTGTAATGTAACAAATAACATCTATGTAAAGAAACAATTGCGGTACATTTAAAATCAATTCATAAGAAATATAAACTCACAAATTACAAATTAGATAATCGTAAATGTAAACACTTTCATTCATTTACTTTAAAATAACAATGGGATATTTTGATATGATCTATAAATTTATCATTTATAAATAAAATATATTAAATATCAATTATTATCATTATTCCAATTAGAGTTTATTAATTTAAAACAGTTTTATATTCCGAAAAAATCTTGTGCAGATTGTTCTGTACAATTTACTGTCGTCAAAACTATCTACTGTCGTTTCTCTAGTGAAAAACACTACTATATTTTATTACTTAAACCAGTAAATAAATTATTTAACAAATATTTAATAAATTTCATAATGAAAAACTTAATTATAGTGATTTAAATGTCAAATTTCAGTTATTAATATATTTTTTAATAGAATTTTAATCACATATTAGCTAAATATCTATTGATATTCTAATCTTTTTAAATCTTATCTTGTAACTTCTCGAATGTCAAATAATTTAGTTTTCTGTAGGGTTGAATGAAGTTATACATACTTACTAGACCTTCTCTGACTGGACACAGCAGTGTTCAATTTTTGAGTTTGGGGACTGCATTCAAGCTGTTCTCCCAACATTCGAATGAAATTATACATACTTACTAGACCTCACTTGACCAGCCACCGCGATCAAGAAGGTGGAGTCCATGCGAATATTCCATGCATAGATACTCCAGCCGTTCTATTTTTGAGTTTGGGGATTGCGTTTGCTCTGTTCCGTACACATTTGAATGGAATTATACATACTAGACCTTACCTGATTAGACACTGCAATCAAGAAGGTGGGAGTTCACATGCATGCCTGCGAATATTCCATGCAAGGAAACTCCAGGCCTTCAATTTTTGAGTTTGGGGATTGTGTTTGCGCTCTTCCTCACACATTCGTAAGAAATTATACATACTTACTAGACCCAACTGACCAGACACTGAAATCAAGAAGGCGGTGTTTAACTGCATGCCTGCGAATATTCAATGTGTGGAAATTGCAGCTGTGTTCAATTTTTAAGCACTTTATATTAGGTTTTAAGGATCCAATAAATTTCAATTTAATTAAATACTGAAATAGTTTTAATGAAGAAAATTATTAAAATATACATTATACACTATACATTTTTAAGATAAAAAAAGAAAAAATTAAATATATTTTCTGGGTATACCAATCATAAATATATTAATTTATACTAAAATATTTTTTTTCATTTTAGGCACAAATTGGATTCATTTAAATGATTAAATTGATGTAATTATAAATAAAATTCAACAACAAAAATTTCACAACATTATTTTGAGGTTCACAAAAATGTTTGGATTTTTAAATACTTTTTTTAAATATGAAGAACTTTGATTATCTCTTCCCACTTTACTACCATTCAACACCATAACAATGATTATACAGATATCATACAAATGTAATCTAAATGTTTACATTTTCTGAAAGTTTCATAATATTCTGGAGGTATAATAAACATCTTAGGAAAAGATGTAACATATATCACACACTTTTTTCACATTTATGTGAAATTTTCAATAAATTATTTTTGGAGAAAATAGTTTAAAAAGGCAAACTATAATTTCTCATAAAAATTAAGACAAGTTACCACTTACTGACATCATGAACAGCTTCAATAAAAGGATATTGAAAGGGTATTGTCATTACTTTAACAAATTGGTAAAAGATAATCAAAGGTTTACACAATACTCAAATATTAAAAAAAAATCAATAACTTAAAAATAACATGAATTACAAAATTAAGAATATAACAAAAAATTATACTAAAATAATTAAAATGTCAAATATAAAATAATAAATACTATAAATATATACAAATGGAAATTATAATACAGAAAATAGTGAGAATTGTAATTTTTCTGAGCTCTCTTCTTGTCCACTCAAAAGGAGTAGAGGTACATTGTAATACTAATTATAATTTGCACTACAATTGAGTGCTTTTGCACTTTGTAAAAGATACTTAATTATATATAGCATTTATACGCGAACTTGGAATCGTTTATATTCAGTAATCTAAGAACCTTTCTTTAACAGTTTTGCTATCTAAATTGACTGCATCTGATTGAATAATGTAACTATATTTTTGTACATGACACATATTGTCATGTAAAGAAAACAGACCACTTAGGGATAATATTAAAAAAAGAACGAGATACGATTTTAGGTTAAAACAGATTTAAAAAAAGTAAAGCATTAATAGACTCAGTTGCATACAGCATCATATACCATACATACAGTATATGTCGATAAAAAACTTCTACAAATGAAAAAAAATAAACTGTAAAAATTGACAGTTACAGGTGTTCAAATTTTTTGCAATCCTATTTAAAGGATCGTAGACACACAGCAGTTTTAAGGATGGAACTAGATATAATTCTAATTGGATGCAACTCTGGTGTGCCCAGCCTCAAACTTGTCGACTTTTATTCTCAGTTGTCATTAATGAGTTAATGAACAGTCTGAATTATCACTTTTTATCTATGCTGATGATAATATTCTGCTTTTAAGGGCCATAAAAAATCTTCTAAAATCTGCTGAAAAATGTTTAAAATTTAAGTAGAGAATCAAGTCAAGAATCATATTAGCAGCAAAAGGGTTAAAATTTCCATTTTCAATAATAATCAATCCAGTAGGAGTCTCAAGTGGTCATATAATAAATAGAATAGAAACCATCAATACAAATAAATCACAACATGACTGCCAATCAACAATGTAAGGCAACTTACAATTAAAATGTTGATAATCAAATAATAATTATAATTACTATCACATGATAATCTTAAAGAAATTATCACTTAAACTAAAAAGTATTAGGACAAATGTTGCACTTCTGCCGCTTCCAGATCCACTTGATACATTACTAACTGATGCACCAGTACCACTGTTACATTTCATTTCTTGTATCTGGTCAATAATTTTATTAAGGTACTTCTTATGTCGTGGAAACCTATTAAATTAAGAAGAAACCTATTATATTATCTAATAAATAACAATTAATGTACCAGATAATCAATAGATAACTTAAATTAAAACAATACAAATTGTTCTGAATAAAATCACGCTACTTTCATCTGTTTGTAACAACAAAAAAGATGAAAAATGTACTCTTGATGAGTACTCATTAAGTATTTTTACAAAAATTTATGCTTCATATGACGGTTTTGATCAGTAACAGATGACAAAAAATCAAGTTTTTATTAATTTTTTATTATAAAGAACTGCTTCAATGAAGCAGAAATAAATCTCTGCTTTATTTAGTATTTCTAAGTATTTCATACTTAGAATGGAAATAGTGAAAATTGTAAATAATTAGTTTTTAATTAAACAATTATATTCTCCTACTAGGATGCAATTGGCTTTTATTTATAAACCAATAAATTCAATCCGGCCTGAATTTGTGAGTTTTTTCTGTCACATTTGTTTTTCTTTTCAACTGAAGATACTACAGTTTTGAAACGCTTTCAGTAAATTAAAACGATGGCAGAATATGGATATATTCATAATACATAATTGTATAATAATAGAACATTAACTTCTATAATTTAAAAAATCTTAACTGCATGATATACTATTTTGTGCTTCATATTAATCCTGAGGATATTTACCTCAGGATTAATACATTTCATTAAAAAATTAACCATAATTCATACAGATAAAGTGTGCCATTTAAGTATCTGATATCTTGAAGCTTGAAATAAATTATGCTAATCTTTACTGCTTCAATAATTTATAATAAAATATCTAGATCAATAAAATGTGCTACCTTAAGTATTAAATAACGCAAATAAATGAATAAATTGATCATAACTAAATTCCGAACTGATTACAAATGTAAGCAGAAAAAAGATCTAAATCTATCAGAACAGAACTAATGATGTATCATCAAATACGGTATGTTAGGCAAGGTTCTATGAAAGAACAGAACTTGACAAAACATATTATTTACCACCTATACACATAAAACTAGGTCTAATGAAGAATTTTGTAAAAGTATTTGGAGACTGCTTTAAATATTTAGCTGAGGTTTTTTCACAATTAAGTGAAACCAAATTAAAAGAGGGAATATATTCATTGAACCACAAATAAGAAAATTAATTCGTGAAAATACATTTGACAGCAAACTGAATCCTAAAGAACTAGCAGCATGGAAGTCATTCAAAGATGTTGTCACTGGTTTTCTTGGAAACTAAAAAGCTGAAAACCATGATCAGCTTATTAATGAACTATTTAGTGAACTACAAAAATTTAGGCTGCAAATGTCATTGAAAATTCATTTTTTACATTCTCTTTGGACTCTTTCCTTTTATAATTGAATGACATCAGCAACAAACAAGGAGAAAGGTTCCAGAGAGATATATTTTGCACGTGGAACATTATCAAGGCAGACGGGATGAATCAATGATGAATGACTACTGCTGGATGATAAAAAGATAAGATGTCACTGAATATAAACAGAAAATAAGAAAAGAAAAATGAAGATAAATATAAATGTCTGCAAAATAAAGATAGGAATTTTAATCGTAATTATTATTATTTTTGTATTCTATTATTTTAGAAGTTTCTCAATAAAGAAATTTAAATAAAAATGTTTAGTTATTTTAAAGGGTCATAACTAAAAATCTGAGGGTGATGTAGAAAAACTGATTTCATTTTAAGAATAAAAAATACATTCTAATTCTCCTACTTTTATCTCTGTTCCAAATTATTATTATTTCTTGTTGACCTGTGTAATTAGTGCTAATTGGCTAGTTGTTGAAATTTGCAATCCATACTGTAATTTAAGTGTTTGAATTTAAGAATCAAAATAAAAATTTGCTTAAATTAATTAGTTTATTAATCATTTCTTACTTAAGTACTCCCCTAAGACATTTCGGGTGTTGTACAATCATTAGGTCACATAGGAAATACATTTGCTTTAACTGCTTTACTCTACTTATTAATGCACTTATCAGTTGAATTTAAATAACTATATAAAAATAGTAAAATAGAAAAATTACCATTTAATAACAGAAGACAAATCAAAATCAGAGTCAAGATCAATTTGAGATGCAAGCATTTTAATCACCTCCGTTTCTAACAGAAATGCAAGAACCTCTATCCGAACTTTCGAAGACAATCTCTGAAGTGAATTACCAACACTATTTAAAACCTAACAAACCAAAAAAAACTATCTTAAAAAAATATATAAAGAAAACATTTCAATGAAAAAAAAAATTATCTATAAATAGTAGAACTATCAGCACATAAGTTGGCACAAAAAACTAGAGCATTCAGCAAACATTTGGCATGGTACTAGGTTTAATATAGATGACTTTTATAACGAAAAATACATAAGATGGTGGTATTTAATTAAAACTAGTTTAGTATCCCAATTAATTATATTATTTAAAGTACTTTAAACAATTATTTTTTCTACTCGCTTTATTGCTGTAGCTCACAAATTCCAAAGTCACTGTTACTGGTAGATCTTAAAGAGATCGTGTCTAAATCTGAATTCACAAAAGTTATTTCTTTTAGCTACTTGCCCTTGCACTTGACTCCAAATCATTTCAATGGCATTTAAGTCAGGATGATAAGGTGACAACCGTACAACTATGTGACCGTAATTTTCTAAAATGTCATCTATTAGAAATTTGCTTTGATTTTTTTTTGTGTAATTTTATATCATATCTAATAAAATTCAAATAATGAAATAAATAATTATAATATCAATAAAATTAAAATAATGAAATAAATAATTATAATATCAATAAAATTAAAATAAATATAAAATTATAATATCAAATATCATAAATATTATATCATATGAAATTACACAATTTCAATGAAATTTCTAATAGATGACATTTTCAAAAATTATGGTCATGCAGTTTTACAGTTGCCACCTTATCACCCTGACCTAAATGCCATAGAAATAATTTTGAGTCAAGTGAAAGGGCAAGTAGCTAAAAGAAATATAACTTAACATGTCGGACGTTCTTAAATTAGCTGAATAGGAATTTGATAAAGTGTCTGAAGCTGGGTGGAGCAATGTATCATATAATTCAGTCTTCCATTTTATATAATTCAGTTAATCATTTCATCATATTGCTTTTTGAAGAGTTAGAATTTGGCTGCTTTTGCAGCAGAATATTGTGCTGCAAAAGCAGCCAAATATGATGAATTATCTAGTACAATGGACCAACTGAGGTGGCAAGTTGGGAATACACTTCTACAACAATTTTGGGTACTTTTCGGAATCCATTGATTTTTGATAACTGATGAGATTTATTTGACTTATACATAAGTAAAGCATTGTTAATGAATCCTTTATTACAGCGGACATGAACAATTATTAATATTGAGCCTTGGATACTGGTGTTTTCAGTCCCTCATGAAGGTTTTGTGTGTCTACCCATAATTTTGGTGTTGCATGACTACTGTGAATGTAGGTTTTATCTGTGTATACAATCGGTCTTCCTTCTTCGCAAAACAGGGAAATTTGTCGTAGAAATTTCCTTCTTTGCATTTTAATGTCACGTCATTCTATCAGTATTTTCCGGCTGTTTTCTGATTTTTTCCATCTAAATCCCATTTTACGCAATATTCTTCTTAAAGATCTTTCACCCCCCTTTGAAATTAATTTCACTTTCACAGGCTAATTTTGCATAATTCTCTTTACATTAGCGACACATTTTTCAGTTACATAAAATTTATTTACGTCTCAAAGCACCCTTGACAAAAGAATCTACATTGCACACAATACTGGAGTAATTTACAAGTTTTCACAGAGAAACAAACATTGATGATTTCTCAGTTTCATTTGATTTCTCTTATGCTATACTTCTTTGGACTGTTCGTTTTTATACTTTCGTTGCTTGAACAACTGTATTCAGCATTTCAGTTTTCTTCACTATTCTGGTTCCAGCATTGTTTTGTTAAAAGAAATTTTAAATACTGAATACAATTTCCCTAACCTGACTATGAACTACTGTAATTTTCCTCATAACCTGGGCATTTTATAATAAAATAACTGTATTGAATTATTAAAAATTTAAATGACAATTTATGGGCAAAACCTAAAATGAAAACAATAATAAATGTTTCTACAATAACCACTTCTGGAACATAATTACATGCAATATGTGACGTATGAGTTTCCACAGCGCCATGATTAGAGTAGATTAAAAATAAATAAATGAAATTCTTAGAATTGTGTGTTGTGTTTACAACAATTCATAAATAGCCCATAAGTCATGTATGATTCTACTATTATTAGTTTCTATACAACAGGAAGTAGACCTAGATCACATCAATATATAATTTAGGATAAAACAATTACATACATGACAGCAAGTTTATGAAACCTGTTTTTTGTATATTACCATGCCACAAAAGATATAGAAAATGACAGTTTACTCGTAACTGAGGCCAATGCATGCAAAATGCTAGTATACAGGCTTTCAGTCCCTGCGCCAACATATGTGCAGATACATTTACTTGTTCACATATAGAATGTAATTTATATTTATTACTGTTAGCTTACATAATTTATAATCTGGCTTAATTTACATGTTTCTTTAAAATCTTCCACACTCTTTAAAATCTTCCACACCAGCCTCTATAAATATTCAGTTCTATCTGATTTCATCAGATTACAAATCTAATTACTCTTGCAGTTGTTCAAACATCATCTAGAACTGAAGCTTGACCATGATCTGGTGTCATGTACGCTACAACCAGTATCTAGAAAAATGGTCATACCGTGAAATATTTTTAAGTATCATTGTTTACAAGGCTATTCGTTAAAATCAGTCCTAAATTTTCTTTGAATAATGGTGGTAAATTGCAATACATGAAATCACAAACACTGGAATCTGCTTTGCACTTTTATATGTTTCATATTTATTAGCCTTATTTAAAAATGGAATTTTTATGTATACATACACAATCTCCTGAGTGTTGGATTTAATAATCCAGGGAAGCGCTAAAACTAAAAAAATGTTTGCATTCAGTATTGATATTAACAATTTTAATAAGTTTATTAATTCTAAGCAATTAAATATTACTTTTGATTTTTTTTATTACTGAAATGTTATAAGGAATATGTAATAACAATGATGGTTTTATTAAAGAACAATAATTTAAACCATACCTGACTTTCATAACGTCGCCTTGTCGCTGCAGTTAATTTATCAAGAGTGATACATATAATGTTAATATTATATTGGGGTGTAACAGATTCAGTGTTAAAAGAAAATTTCATATCATTCTTGTAATTACTACTGCTATTACTACCACCACAGTTACAATAAATGCCACTGCTTCCACTACCACCGCTACTACTACTGCCAGAGATTGATGGATAAAACTCCTGTGAAGACATTTGCTGTAGTTTTATAAGACGCTGTAAATGTTCAACAAGTTCATTCTGCAGCATACGACGCTCTTGAAAACTGAAAAAAATCATCACTAATATTAATTCATTAAAATTAAGTTCCTGATTAATAAAACAAAAACAGAATAGCTATACACCAATATTTATTATATCAGTATCTAATAAATTATAATTATTTATACTTTACTTTATAATAAATCATGCAAAATTTTAATACTAAAATCAAAATTTTAAGCCTGGATGTCAAATGGCCACAGGAAACAGCTATTTTACTATCAGACTCATGAAACGTGGAAAAATATGAAAAATGGAAAAATCTGGAAACCAAATTGAAGATTATATACAAAACATATCCTTACACTGGAGTAAAGGTAACAACAACATTCTTAGTGCATTACTGTAGGACAATGTCTTCAGTAAGCATCTAGAGGAAGGCAGAAAGTGATCTCTGTTGATGTTATTCATCTAATAATGACCATTAAAAATTTGTGCTACATTTGAGAATTCAGCCAGTTGCAAAGTTCCTCAATAATAAGATTCTAGAAACTTCTAGAAATCAGTGAGAAACCTGGAAGTAGTTCAAATCCATTATCAATGTAATGAAGTTTTTCAGATACAATGAGTTAGGGTATCATGAGACGATGGTGTGTATGATTAGAAATGGTACATGAATATCATATGCCATGAAAACTGGCTGAAGTAGTCATTCAACTGTCATGTTTGATGAAACATTCATGGAGATTGATGA
The DNA here is from genome assembly GCF_047948215.1 of Lycorma delicatula. Classification (NCBI taxonomy): domain Eukaryota; kingdom Metazoa; phylum Arthropoda; class Insecta; order Hemiptera; family Fulgoridae; genus Lycorma; species Lycorma delicatula. The sequence goes on along the minus strand of NC_134459.1, from coordinate 140,194,880 downwards.
TATATAACTGGCAATTCACCACCTTAGGAGTTTTTGAATTGTTTTTTCACTTGTTTTTTGAAGTCAAATAAATAAGACAATCAGTAAACACTAAGTTTTGTGCTGGTGGGTTCCTAAATTTCTTTCACACATATACAAGATAGAATAGTTATATAGTTTTAAATTACATAAAAAGTACTTACACATCTCAGATTTTTGTTACCTGTCCCACATGTGGTTTTTGGGTCCCAAAAATGAGAAGTTTTCAAAATCTTAGAATTTGGTGGCCACTTTTTCTAATAAAGGACACTTGGTAACAGTCAAGACAACTCTCAACACTCAAGAAAGAGATATTTTTTAAATATAAAAAAAAAAAATTTTTGGCCACTACAATGTGGGCAAGTTATCACATACCAAATATCATAAAAATCAGAAACAGTGATGCACTGGTCATTAGTTGAATTAAAATTAAATACCTTGGATTTCAGCTATCCCAGTAAAATGAGGTAATACTTAAATTTTTAGAACATTAATTAAGGAGCAGAACCAGTGATTTCTTATGACTCTTGGCCTGAAAAATTGAATAAAATAGGTCTCAGAACTACATCTAGAGTAGTTTTTGAGAAATTTGGGGTGAAAACTAATAAATTAGGGTAAAAAAATCCTGTTTTTTATGTTTGACATAAATAACTTTGTTAAATGGCTAATAATATAAAACTTTTAAACAAAACTTGTAGAGTATTTCATTCTGAACAGAATGATGTAAGATAAGTTTAATAAAACAAAGAAAAATTAGAAAAATTGAATTTTATTTAGAAACAGTACATTACTACTACATCTGTCAGAAAAGTACTTATTTAATGTAAAGAAGGGTTTTTTATTCCAATTTATTGGGATAAAATCTATGTATTGGTTGATAAGCTGTTATTTTATTGCTAACATTGAAATAATTTTTCAAATAATTTATTGTTCTTCTGTCATTAATAAAAAAAATTATTACTTGAGTGTAAAACTATAAAATATTTTTTTAGATTCTATAATAACTTGTGTTGAAAACTCAGATTCTTCATTTTGAGCAGGAATTTAAACACTGTACAGAGTACAGAATGGAAACATCCAATTTTGCCAGCCAGTAAAGAATATTAAGGTCAAATTTATTGTGATTATTTGGAAGAATTATCTTAAACAGCAAAATGAATTCTATTGTGATGATTAGAAAATAAAGTGAAACTCGCAATAAGGAAATAATCTGCTCTCTCTCAAAAGGCATAATTCTTCTGGATGATAACGCCCGCCTCCATACTGCTCAAAAGACACAGGAAGCTATTCAAAAGATGAGTTAGGAGGTAATCCCATATCCACTTTATATTCTCGATTTTGCACTATTAGATTTTTTTTATGGTCTTCTCAAAGAGGTTTTATGTGGCACTAAGTTTGACAACAAACAGCAGGTCAAGAATGCAGTACAAAAATGTTTCAAATACCACGGGAACAATTCTTTATTACTTGAATAAGAAAGTACACAGAAAGATGAGACAAGTACTTAAATCCAGCCTGGAATTATATTGAAAAGTAGTGCTAGTTTCACTGTCATTGAATAAAGTAATTTTTCTAGTCATTTGTTTCATAATTTTTAATGATCCTCATAAATATGATTTTAAAGATATTAAAATATGATACTTCTGTAACAGAAATGAAGAGGAAAATGTTTTTTACTTTGTCACTAGATGCCTGATACCAGCAGAATTTTAGGACAAAATATTTTAGAAAGAATGAGCAGCAAGTGAATGAGTTTACAAAGTACAAGTGGTAAAGACTGACTGATTTCTAAGAAAAAAATTGTGATTAATAATTATGTATTTTTTTATTTCGATATTCATCTGGTGACTTAGTTAAGAGTTTTTCTGAAATAATTAATAACAGAGACAAAATTATAGTCAACTTTCATAAGTATAGTACAAAAACTGGATATAATTGTTATATTTGAGTAGTAATGAAAATGATTTATTGGATATTAAGAAAATAATTTTTTTTTTTAAATTCAAAAATAATGACACAACTTTTGTGTATTTTCCTGGAAATACCATTTCATTGAGTAGCTATAATTTCTTGGTTATTAAACTTGGATAGCTAAAGCTAGGAAAATATATAAGAATAAATAAGTTTTATCATGTGAAGGTAATTTCAATCTTCATAATAGCATTAACTGTTATAAAAATCTAATGTAACACTTGATAGATATACTAGCCAAGATTTATGAGGCAGTGATTAGTTCCATTGATCTATTATATTCTCAATGATGAACATAAATTAAATTTGATCAACATAATGGTCATAAATTAATACACCTGCATTACTGTGCGGATTAAAAATGAATAACCAGCCTGTTAAAAATTAATAACATTATCAAAAGAAAAAACTTATTTAAATAAAAAAACTGCATGACACTTACGATGAAGTAGTTTTTCCTTTTAATAATAAACTTCTGACTCTAACATAGCCAGGATCAGTATCTTTTAATAACACAATATGCGGTATGTGCATTTCCATGCATACACTTTGTATCTCTTCCAAATTCTAAAATAATACAAAAAAACTACAATTAAAATATGATTTTTTTTAAAGAATAAAAATTAACAAATAAATTTAAAACACAATCTATCAAACTTTGCTTGAGAGAGAAAACACTGCTGAAATTTCCATATAAGAATACTTATCTATTGTTAAATATAATAATTAATCCTTCAGCAGAATTTGGCAAACATGATATAGAGTGAAGTGACTTATGTCAAAATGGCTTCACTCATGTGGTATATTCTTCAACAGCGATTAAATTAGTGTTCATTACTATTTTTATTTTATTTTATTTAGTAGAAATGCTTTACTTAAACTTAATTTAAACAATAAACATAAACTTATTAAAATTATGTCATCAATTAGTAAATCATTAACTAACATTTATGAAAAAAATGTCAATGCAAAAAATACGTTTTAAGGAATCATAATTGCCTAAGAATAATAATTGCCATTGTGTAAACATAAAATTATTATACTGAAGGCTCAAGGAGGACTGTAGCTGCAGAGGGACTAGGAGTTAAAAAAAATGTAAACAAATTCATGTGAGCAAGTTTACTGATATTTCCAAATATTTACACATATAAAGCATTATGTATATAAAATCTTTAGTCTTAAAATAGAATGAAGTTCCCAACATAATTTCAGGTTATTTTTAATAACTCCATTACACATTGGTACTAATTAACAAGTCTTTCCAAATAAAGAAAGAAAATGATTACACGAATGAAAGATTTGCGTAATCAAATCGAAAGTATAAAAACAGTTTACCACCAAGAGTACAGAATTCGATAATGCTTCTACTCTTATGCTTATTATTTTTTTTCTAATAGCACTTTCGAGGTTTTCCCTCATCATCAGTTAAACGTTTTCTTCCAGATCACACATTAAATTCAAACCACTCAAATTATAACAATTTTTTTTTTTTATTATGTGGCTAGCCACACATACAGTACTGTATTGAAGTTATTTAAATTATAAAAATGTGTTGCAATCTAAGGCGGTTTTGATAAGAAAGTCATTATCAAATTCTGTCTGTACATTAATCAAATTAAACTTTTGTCTATAATCTTATATATAATATTTTTCCAAAATATAATTTTTATTATTAACATACCCTTTTACAATTTTTACTATATTTAAATTTGTATCCGAATCTGTGATTAAATGTTTATTTATTATTAAATGGTCTGCGAGACTGGAAAACCCTAACTTGTTTTTATTTTTTTTTTGTCTTCAGTCATTTGACTGGTTTGATGCAGCTCTCCAAGATTCCCTATCTAGTGCTAGTCGTTTCATTTCAGTATACCCTCTACATCCTACATCCCTAACAATTTGTTTTACATATTCCAAATGTAGCCTGCCTACACAATTTTTTCCTTCTACCTGTCCTTCCAATATTAAAGCAACTATTCCAGGATGCCTTAGTATGTGGCCTATAAGTCTGTCTCTTCTTTTAACTATATTTTTCCAAATGCTTCTTTCTTCATCGTTTGTCACTTTATCCACCCATCTGATTTTTAACATTCTCCTATAGCACCACATTTCAAAAGCTTCTAATCTTTTCTTCTCAGATACTCCGATTGTCCAAGTTTCACTACCATATAAAGCGCCACTCCAAACATACAGTTTCAAAAATCTTTTCCTGACATTTAAATTAATTTTTGATGTAAACAAATTATATTTCTTACTGAAGGCTCGTTTAGCTTGTGCTATTCGGCATTTTATATCGCTCCTGCTTCGTCCATCTTTAGTAATTCTACTTCCCAAATAACAAAATTCTTCTACCTCCATAATCTTTTCTCCTCCTATTTTCACATTCAGTGGTCCATCTTTGTTATTTCTACTACATTTCATTACTTTTGTTTTGTTCTTGTTTATTTTCATGCGATAGTTCTTGTGTAGGACTTCATCCATGCCGTTCATTGTTTCTTCTAAATCCTGTTTACTCTCGGCTAGAATTACTATATCATCAGCAAATTGTAGCATCTTTATCTTTTCACCTTGTACTATTACTCCGAATCTAAATTGTTCTTTAACATCATTAACTGCTAGTTCCATGCAAAGATTAAAAAGTAACGGAGATAGGGAACATCCTTGTCGGACTCCCTTTCTTATTACGGCTTCTTTCTTATGTTCTTCAATTGTTACTGTTGCTGTTTGGTTCCTGTACATGTTAGCAATTGTTCTTCTATCTCTGTATTTGAACCCTAATTTTTTTAAAATGCTGAGCATTTTATTCCAGTCTACGTTATCGAATGCCTTTTCTAGGTCTATAAACGCCAAGTATGTTGGTTTGTTTTTCTTTAATCTTCCTTCTACTATTAATCTGAGGCCTAAAATTGCTTCCCTTGTCCCTATACTTTTCCTGAAACCAAATTGGTCTTCTCCTAACACTTCTTCCACTCTCCTCTCAATTCTTCTTGTTTTTATACAATCTAAAATGTTCTGCAAACCTTGCCCTAAATTCTTGTAAATATTTCCCAAATTCCTGAAAATAGATTTCTGCCATAAGAATAGAATAAGATAAGGGATTCCCATATTCATAAAATTCAATTACGGGTTTGTTACGTTGATGGCATTTTGGAAGTCTATGACCTGTTATAAATAATGAACACTTAGTAATTTAAAAAAAAAATAATTCCTATCACAATAATTTAAAATTTACCTTTGAAACTGACAAATACAGAGAAATAAATTTTTTAAATGTTGACATAGAAATGAATAAAATTATAACATCTGTATGTAGGAAACCAACAACTAACAAAATGTTAACGACAGTAGTTCAAATCATCTTTGGGTACACAAAATTAATACATTTACAAACATGTAAAGTAGAGCAATACATTACACAATAATAATAAAGAAAAACTATGTTTAGAAATAGATATTATAAAATGTATTTTAGTAAAAAATTGATAACACAATATTAATTAAAAATATTCATCAAAAATAAATTAAACTCAAATAATTAAACAACGGTGATACCCATAAATAATTAAAGTGTTGATGAAAATATTTATGTAAAATTTTCCTATACTAAAAACATTATTGAAAACTTGGTAACGTTTACAATGATAAAAAATATAAAATAGCTTATAGACTGTACAATCATAGTAAAAGATTTAAAAATGCATAATGATGATAATAATCCTTCCTAATAATTTGTGTGGTATCTATAAAAAATAATATGCAATGATTGTAACAAAATTTATATTGGCAAAACTAGTAGATCATTTAGGGCAAAATTTACAGAATATTTTAGATCTTATAACAACTACAAGTTTATAACATTCAATCACAGATTCAGATACAATTTACAACTTCTATTTATAAAAGGGTGTGATAAAAAATTAAATACTTTGGAAAAATATTATATATATATGGAAAAATATTATACTGCCTTAGATGGCAGTACATATAAGTTCAAATAACTTCAGTACAGTACTGAATGTGTGGCTAGCCAAATAAAAAAATATTTAATTTTATATTTTTTAATATTTATGACTACATATTTTTATGTTATAATTTTAATGGTTTGAATCTAATGTGCAAGTTGGAAGAAAAAGTTTAACTAATGATGAGGGAAAACCTTGAAGGAGCTATCAGAAAAAAATAATAAACATAAGGTAAGAAGCATTATCGAATTCTGTACTCTTTGTATTCGAGATAAGTACAATGGGGAATATGGACCAATACAATAACAAAAGAATTATTTTTGCTAAGTTAAATCACACACAGACACACACACATGCACACAAACAATTTATTATAATGTTATATTAAATGCTACTTTACTTTACTTAAATGAATTAGTAAACGTGTTTGTAAGTATTTATTTCCATTTCATTCTTGGATTATAAGAATCTCTTATTTACCGTGACTCCAAACTATTCTGCAACATTCATTCAAATTAGGGAATCCAAATGGCCAATATTGAGTTCAAAAAATCAATTCTGGTTTGACAAGTGTCAAAACCAGAATAGAAAGAATTTTTATTCTTTTTAAAACAATACAGGTTGCCATGGAGAAGGCAGACATCATATGTACTTATACAGCATAGTCAGGATCTGTTAAAATCTGTAAACATTACTTAAAATGATTCTTTTGAATTTACATTTTTTTTGGCTATGAAACAAATAAATACCAGAAACACTTAAGCTTTTTGGGATCTTCCTGGTGGAATCTTTCATATTTTTTCATCCTTAAACAAACTAATATGTTTCATTTAATAAAATGTGAATTATTTTTCAACGCAGAGTAAAAGGTTCACTTGTTTATTGAGGAAGATAGTAGACAAATCCAACAATAACTGAACACATTATGAAAGATTTGCAAATGAGAATAAAAAGCATTTCTAGATTTTGACGGTCATTAAGGCATACTGGTGTAGTCTCTCTTTAAAGCACTAAAATTCAATGGTAAGTAATGCTGATTAAGAAAAAATTGCCGATCAACAATGAATCATTCCTTTTATACCCACCAGTTTGCAAATTTTAATATGTATGTAAACAGAAACTAAAATAAAATCTAAGAAACAATAAAAATGTTTAAAAACAAACTTACTTGTGTGTCATTAACAGAACATCTAATGTTACTGGCCCATAAGTCACGCAATATACTTAACAATTCATTTCGTCTGACATTTTGGCCCAATGAGCATACAACTGCATCTAACACTCCACTACTGTAAAGAGGAGAACTGACACTGTTATGACTGACTTGAGCAGAATTTGGTGATGTACTTTTATCAACCTGTAGTGCAGAAACCAATCTATCGAGCGATAAACTAATACCAGCTGCGTATTGATGATACTGTGTAACATCTTTTGACCCATCTAACATCTGCCTAACAGTGTAAAAAAATTAGATACAATATTAGATTTAAGTCATTGGCCAATTTATGTCCTGCGGAATTTTAATCCCACAGGATTTTTGTGTCTTACAGGATATATTCAAGAAAAGAAGGGAGAAAGAAAGATTTTCATGCATAAGAAGTTTTCACAAAAATGAGTAACTTAAGTGAAAATATTCTTTTACTAATAATTCACTATTCTTTCCGTTAGCAGGAGACATGTTTTTAAAGTTAGGGTTTTTAAATAAAAACAAAACTGAAAAGCATCAACAAACTTAATTGTTAGGTATAAAAACCAGATTCTATTAGCTATTTTTCTATACACCTGCCTTCAACTTTTCACAGCCTTTCACTAGCTTCTTCATTACCTCTTCAAGAAATTTTTCTGTCAGTGACTTAAATCATGTGGTAATGTCATTTTTCAATTTGCGGTTATTGTCAAACCTTAGTGATGCAAGCCATAGAGTTTAAAGTGAAGAAAAAGAAAATAATTACTATATACTAAGTCCAAGCTATAGAGCGATTGAAAATTTTCTAATGAAATTTTTCCAACAGCCTCACTGTCTGATTTGGCAGTCATTGTCGTGTGCGCATTGTGAACGCATGCATGTGTATGCCAAGACAATGTGATACAAAAAAAAAATCTTGCGGGTTAGCATCCAAGATGATTTGTTTTTTATAGCTCATCTAAGATTTTTAATGTTTCACAATACATATTAACATTTACATTAGTTCTATGATCAATAAATTCGACAAACAAGACCCTTCTATCCCAGGAAACAGAAGCCTTAAGCTTCTTTACCAAAAGTTCTTGAACTTTTTTGGTTTAGAATATTATAAATGCTGACATTGCATTGATTGCTGTTTTGTCTCAATATTCAAATAAAAAATCCAGGTATCCTCTATATGTACTGGTTAACATCTTCAGGATCTATCTGGCACACAATTTTTTACAGCCCAATCTTTCAGACAAAACTTCAAAGATCATGAAACATTAAAGACAACTATGACCATAGTGAAATGGTTTTTTCAAATTCTTTCTAATTTTTTCATTAAATTATCCATTATTACCAACATTCAACCCTACTTTCTTTACCAAGAAAGTTTGTTTGCCCTTCATGAAATGAACAACACCACTGTCTTACTTTAGCATCACTCAATATTAAGCCTATAAACGTCAAAATTTTGCCTATGAATTTCTGCTGCAAATTGCTTTATTAGAATCAAAAATCAGATTACTCCTTGTACTTCACATTAAGCACAATCACAAATTGTAGCACTTTAATTTTAGAAATTGTAAATGGATGAAAAAAGCAACTATCAACAAAATGACTAAACTGTTAATGCAAACAGCTGACTATTTATTGAACGAACTGAGCTACCCAAGCACCATTTATTTATTACATTGCATATACAGGCGGCAAAATTCAAAACAGATCTTACTTTAAAAACACACCTCATACAATCAAAATACACAGCTAATATTAATATTTGGGCCAATATATTATAATTACAATTATTCCAAAATTTATAGACAGAGCAGAACAATGAAATTATAATTTAAAAAAATGTAATTCATACAATACTTTCTCTTTGCAGAAATATTTATCATACACTGCTTAGGAGTTTGTGTTATCACTGTTAATGATTCAAAAATGACATTTTAGTGGATTTATAAATTGTAAATTTTTAACACAGATTCAAAATTCAAATCATGGTTCTGGATTAACATTTTTCATACACTATAAAAAAACTAATCTCTAATCCCATCACATTAAAAAGTAAAAAGAAACTGCTATTGCCCATCAAGCTGTAATTATTCTATGAACAGTTAAACAATAAAAACAGTGAAAAAATGTTTCAGATGTTTCCATAAAATTTCCTAGCACTTTGGTATCAACCAGACAACATGCTTTTAACTTAAACAAATGATTTGAAATATGAGGAAACATAAATAATAAAACAAGAAGTAAGAAACCTTGAACAGCTTTAACTGATGTAATTTATTGCTCAGGCAATTGTTAAAGGTTCTAAAAATCTGTATGAAAGTAGGAGTTAGATATTTCATGCAATAGTGTACACAGTTCATCACTCATTGAAATCATTGTTTGAAGTGGAAATTTTTTACTATTAAAGAAAAGAGACATTTAAAACTTCCAGAATTGTTTCTAGTGTTATGAGGTAAAACTAATTAAAAAAAAAAATTATACAGCTAGTTTCAAATTGAATAGTCCTATTAATGGTAATGGTCATAATGTTTACTGGTGAGACTAAAATCCTGATGAGATCATACAGAATTAAAAATTTTAACTTATGGACAGATATTTGTAGTAACATCATGTACTCATACCTTTTCAATGATACTGAAGAATCATATTCCAAAATGTTCAAGAAATAATTTTACCAGAAGTTTAAAATAGTCCAATCTTTAAATACATTAATGTAATATATTAAAAATAGTGTTTCTCTGTCTTTTGGTTTAGTGATATCGGAAATAGCAACTCAAAAAATGAATTAAATGGAGACTGACCCCAAGATATGTTCAACTGAACACATGTACACATGTGTTCAATTGCACAATCCCACATGTACTTCTTCATGGCATGAAAATAATTTTTCTTTTCATAAAAGTTAAAAATTCTGTTACATTTACTGATTATCACACTTAAATAGAATATAAATGCTAACTGATGACAAAGAACTGCAAAAAATACAATTATGAAAAATGTACCACTATGATGTCAACATAAGCATGACACAAAAAATGTTAGTAAAATTTAGAGATTCTATTAATAAATCAATGTTTTTGTTTTATTTTCCTTCTCTTAATAAAGTAACTTTTGAGACATGCTACATCATTATATTTTTATATAAAAAACATACCGAAATAATTGTATAAGGCAATCATATCGGCCTCCAGCAGCAATCACATTTCTTTCGATTTTTCCTCTCTTATTACGTTGATCCCAAACAACCTGACACATCATTCCACTATACTGATGCATATCACAGACTAAACCAGGGGTTATCATTATAGGACACTGAAAATAATAAAATTAATGTAAATAAATAATGATCTTTAAAAAGTTTAAAAATTCTTATTCAAGTAAATTTTATATACCTTAAGTAAATAATGCCCATCATAGGCCACAAATAAATTCCAAAAGTATGAAATAAAATTTCACCTAACATCATCTAATTTTAGTTATCCATAACAACTGGTTTGTTAAACATGATTTTGGCCAGTGACATTTTGTGTTCTTTGGTGGTTGGGTTTCAATTAACCACGCATCTCAGGAATTGTCGACCTAAGACTGTACAATATTAAACTTCATTTACATTCATACATATATCATCTTCTGAAGTAATAACTTATGGTGATTCCAGAGGCTAAACAGAAAATGGAAAAAAGAGTGTGGCATTTTTTGTAATTCACATAATTTTTGGGGGGGCTGATCCTTAAATTATTCCAGATAATCATGTCAAAAGGAGATGCAATTACAGTTTTTTATCCAAGGATCCATTTTAACTTAGGAATTATTTTTACAAAGACCTATTTTTAAATCTGGCCCCTTTCAAATAAAATAAATCCTGGTAAAGATCTTAACTAATATAGATATTACCATATAATCAATAGAATGAACCAAAGAAATTTTCCAGATAGCAAAATTGCAATTTTATCTAAAGTTCTAGTAACAAATAATTGTTAAAATGTTTACTGAGTTAAATAAAAATAAACGATTCAATTTCACTGGCATAAACTATCACTGGCATAAACCTAGCTGGGTCAAATCTACACCCATAGAACAAAAATTGCACAGGAATTAAGGATAACAAAACAGAATAAGTATGAGAAAGAATGAACTACCTACCACTGGAGGAATTCCAGTACAAAACAAACAACCCTCCAAAGCAAACTCAAGGTCTTTTCAGGCAATGGACATCTTACCCGCAATCTCTTGAGAAATTTATCCAGGTTGCAGTTACAAATTTAATTAAAGGTTGAAATTAAAGGACTATCTAAGGACAGGTTCAGGGTTAAGAAAACAATCTTCTTTTTTTCTTTTTCTGTTTAGCCTCCAGTTTTTTCTGATTAGCCTCCAACCACAAGATATTACTTCAGAAAATGAATGAGGATGATATGTATGTATGAATGTAAATGAAGTGTAGTCTTGTACAGCTTCAGGTCGGCCATTACTGCATTACTGAGACATGTGGTTAATTGAAACCCAACCACCAAAGAACACCAGTATCCACGATCTAGTATTCAAATCCGTATAAAGGTAACTTGCCTTTACCAGGATTTGAACGCTAGAACTCTCGACTTTGAGATCAGCTGATTTGTGATGAGTTCACCACTGGACCAACCCAGTGGGTTAATCTGGTCCAGAGTTTGTATAACCAAATCGTTCAGGCAGACCAAACCATCCCTGAAGGCTCATAACCCTAAAAAAAATAAAAAATTAGCATCACCAATCAGTTACAAAAAAAATGTTGTGATGCTGAAAAAATATTCTTCAATCAGTTAAAGGTTTTGTTACTTTAAACTAGGTTTAAATATTTATATTATTAGTGTTGGATATCAGTTAACAGCATATTTGTACCGGTGATAAGCCTGAATATGAACTAGACCAACTATTAATTTAGTTCTAGTTGACCTTAGAACTTTTATCAAGTCTTCTACATAATTTTGAAATAAAAAACAAAACTTACCTTCACACCTAATGTGGAAGAATAACTAATGACAAGTTCTAGATTGTGCAACCCTTCTTTACACAATGAACGCAATGCTGTGTCTTTCTTCATGACTGGTCTTAGAAAACTAAGCATCTTGTCATATGATATTTCAACATCAATAAAACTGAAAAGTAGGGCCACAGTATGTTCTGATAAACCATTACCTAATAAGAATGATTCTATTTGCGATTTATTTAATGAACTGTCCTGAATCTGCATAAAAAATAAATAAAATTAGTTAAATGAATTAAGACTACAATGAAAAATTATTCAGTTTATTTTTTCTCTACTGTGATTGAGAAATAAATGTAATTTAACTTTAAATACTCTGAATAAAACAGTACTCTTATTTCTGCATGTAATACTTGAAACAGCCATTTTTGGTTAGATATACAATAACATTCTAAAACAAAAAAAATAGCCTTTTATTAACACAATAAACAAAAATTGATGGGTGTAAATTTTTGTTACAGTAATCTTCAAATCACATTTCTAGAAGCCCAGTGGATTTAAATTTGGCAATTGAGGGGGTTAGGCCCCTGTAATGTCAAATTCCAATATTTTATAAAATGAGTATCTTATTTTACCATATTAAAAATCAAACACAGTACTAACATGAATACTCACTTAATAACCAAAGTTGTAGTACATTTGAAGGAGAATACATCCAGTATTCATTGGAAGTGGAAAACTAATCTCTAAATATTTCTATAACAGATGAGCGGGCCTAAACATGAAAAGATTACGGCAAACATGCTATACATTTCTATTGTTAATAGTCAGGATCACTGGGAAAAAATATTGTACATTGATCACAAGCTCGCATGAGAGACATTAATGTTTATCACAATTTACAATTACTCCATAAAAATACATTTGTACAACCCTATAACAAAGAAGGGAAATATCAAAATGGGATAACAAAACATAAAGTCCATAATGAAAAGATTTGACTTAAAGTAATTGGGGGATATTTGTACTGATATATTAAATGAATAACAATATTGTTAGCTAATGTATTTAAACAGTTTATGTATAAAAATTACAACCTAACTTGTCTTAATCCTTTTCAATTTATACCATCAGCACAACTTTCTTATAAGGCAACTTTAAAAACTATGATAGATCAAAATCCGTACATATTATAAAACATTATGACGTTAAATGTTTGTATAGTGCCTGCATGTTAGAAAGCCTAGTTAAGCTGTTTTCAATGGAAAGATGATATAATACCCGACAATCATCAAACTATATTGACTAGTGACAAACACAACTAACAATTACCAGAGGATGGTAAGTTTGAACGATATTCATAACTTTACACTGGCCCTGGAAAGAAAATTATCTTCTAAAGAAATTATCTATGTTAATAAAGTAACAAATATCTTATATTACTTTATTAAGATAGGTGATAATTGTCTTGTTTATCAAAAATACAGTTTTTATACTGATATATTTTACAATTAGATGTGTGTGACACACTCTTGATCAACCAGATCTTGTTTATTCAGAAATTTCCTTTCAATTTGATTTAGTTTTTTATACATTTGTTAGTTACACTGCTGTTCTAAGACAAGTTTGGACTTTGACCCCCTTGCTAGTTGCACTTGTTCTAGAAGCCTAATACAGTTTTTCTTCTTTTTTTTGGTGTGGATTTGTTAATTGCTCTATGGACATTTTACTTGTGTTGTGGACTTGTGAAATTACACTTATTCCAGAAGGTAATTATTCCAGAATATTCTTATTCCTGCAGTTAATACTTTAAACAGCCATTTTTGGTTAGATATACAATAACATACTAAAACAAAAAAATAGCCTCAGAATAAATTATTATTTCAGATTATTCCAGAAATCTTACAGTAGATTGAACTTGAAGCAAGAAGGAAATACATTAAAAAAAAAAAATCGATGCTATACCCATTCTTTTGCTGTATGATTATGAGTTGATGGACTAGGCTAAAAAACAGAAAATAGCTGATAAATTGTGAAGAAGTGAAGCGTCCATAGTCAATTTGGATAGTCAGAGGAGTCTGTTAAACATTCTAAAAAATCTTGTGCCATTTCCCTATTACTACTGAAGCAAGAGTTACCATACTTGTGAATATTGGATCTTCTATTCTTAACGAAAGTCCACAAGTTTCTATTATCAATATTCATAGCACTTGCAAGATTCTGAATATATTTTGAACAGAGTAAATTAATCTTAAATTTTACATTTCTTATAGCTTCTTTAAATTTTGTCAGGTTAAAAATTATTTATAAAGCTTTGTTTCATGTTAAACTCCTTTTCAAATATCACTTCATTAAAATTATTTTACATCATATTATAACTTCTGCTTTTAGCATTAGTTAAGACTACTGTTAAGTTAAACAATTCTCAATTTTAAGAATTAACCAATCAACACTTATATTTACAATAATGAAATTATTTACAAAGTTTCAATCAATTCAACTTAACATAGACATTTCTAAAAAATTTACTTTAATAAAATTAAAACTTACTTCTAAAAAAATGGAGCATCGTTTTGAAACTTAACACTATATTTGATAGACTATAGATAATTAACAGTGGATGGTGTAAGTTTTCTTTAACATGTGACAGTTTATCTTTAACTGCTGATAGACGATCCGATTCATTAATCAGTACCAAATCTAATTTTTGTCCATTTACATTAGATACACTCACTATTCAGTATAGTCAAGGACATTAGTAATAAGAACTTTAATTGCTATCATTAATACTACCCAAATTAAAAGTTACTTCTTGTTATTTCAGAAAAATTATGCACGTAAAACTGAAAATTTATATTTAGAATAATTATATTTAATAATTTTTTAGAAACAAGAAACAACCAAAGAAACAAAAAAAAACTTCAGATTTAGAAAAAGGAGGATTGAAAACACAACAAATTACACAAAAATATTATTTACATTTGACTTTTAACACATGCACTATTTCATAACCATTATATTGTTACTAACTTTTATTGTTACTACCATCTCACTTACTTTGGCCAGAACAAATGAAATTTTTACCTTCATGATAAACATAATAGCCATGCTGTAACAGCACTCCATTTATCAATATCTGATTGATAAAATGTTTCCATAAAATACAGTAAATCAAAATTGCTACTTAACACTTCTAAAAAGAATCCACTTTTTAATGATTTTTTCCACTGCACATTGTCAATACATATCGGTTCATTTTCTACTTTCCTCACAAACAATTTTCCCTTATTTGTCCTGATAAATTTGAAACCTGCATTCTTCTTCCCTCCTCTAGCAGCATCGAGAGAGAGAAAGAGCGAGTGAGAGGAGCTTTCACTTAACCAAGGTAAGTCTCTCATTTTAGGTAAGTAGTTAGGTGAAAATCATGTCTTGTGTTTATAGTGAATTCCAATACAGTTGAAAATGGATATCATTCTATACAGAGTAGTTGAAGGAAGCACATTGTCAAGCAATATTGAAAGGAACAGGCCAAAATTGTTAGTAAAAAGTACAACAGAGTACTATTCAATGTAGATAAATAATAAGCAACATTTGAGAAATCAAAATTGCCAACTGTTTTATGCGTAAAGGATTCTGCATGAATGAACTTAAAGAGTTGTATAAAGATACAGGAAAAACAGTTTTTATTTAACTGAAAAAGATTACCAAATATTTGCCTGAATACATATAGGTTTCCTATATGCTTTACCAATCTATATATGGGGGAGTACAATCTACATATGTTCTATACACCGTTCTATAGGTTCAAACTATATCTGGGGCAATCTACACATTTGGATGCAACCAGGTTTTTAAGTTATTTAATTGTTTACTTTCGTTACTATATTTGTGACAGGGGACTTATTTCAGTTTATATTTAAAGTAATAATTACCTGAAGTTATTATAATCACCTATTATTATTAATAAATGTATTTTATTAAGAATTTCTTATGTTCATAAGTTTATTAGATTGACTTTTTAAATTAATATATAGGTAAATTTAAAACAATATTATTTACATACTTTCAAACTTCAAGAAAAGGGACGTTTAAATTTGTCTACTTAACCGAGTGAATGTTTTTAATTTTCCCATTTCCATGAAACCACTTTTTTTTTATTTCATTTAATTAAATTTTTTCTTCAAATAATATTTAAACACTTTATTTTTGTTGAGTATTTGTTAATTTTTTTCCTAACCTGATAAAGTGATTCAATACAAGGATTATCCTTCTTACTTATTATCAACCAGTACATACGGTTAAGAGTTATGAACAGTTAGGATTACAATGTGCAAAGTAAACACAGGTCCTTATGTAAAGGTTGTTGTATTAAACAACCTTTGGATCTGGGAATTTTGAAATTGTCCTTTACATAGAGATGTGTTTTTAAAACAGGTTTCACTAAAATTCAAATATTTTCAATTTTTTTGTTTGAATATAAACTTTGTTTTCATTCTCAACTCTGTTTAATGCTATTTATCTTGAAGTTATCCCGTTTTAAAAGAATTATTTATTGTAATTTTTTTCTGCAGATATGAATGAATGTGTAAAAAGTTACCAAAATGTTGATGCAAAATTTAAATTACAAGTAATATGTTAGGTCAAAAATCTAATAATATTAGTGCATCCAAATAATATGGTGTCAACAAAAATTTATAATGTTTTAACAGAATGACTCTTATTGACCACAATATTTTCCCAGATATCTTTCAGAGGACCAAAGGCAAGCTCCTTTCAAGAAATAGATGAATTTTAGTTGTCAAATTCATTAAAGAAGATTTAAGTAAAGGATTTTGTATTACAAGAGACACAATCATGATTAAATGCGGTAAAATTGGTGAAGAAAATTTTAAAGGCAGTTTAGATTGGTGTAGGCACATGATGAAAAGGAATGAGTTAGCCTTAAGATGTTATACAACATTAGCTCAACAATTACCAGTGGATAAAGAGGAAACTTATTGCTTTCCAGAAACACTATAAATTTTAGAAAAAAACATACAATTAGCCAGTAGATAGAACAGGTAATGCTGATCAAACTCTCACTTTTTTTGACGTGCCTATAAACCAAACAGTCAACATAAAAAGTAAAAAAATTTGTGTTAATTTAAACAAGTGGAAATGAAAAAGCACGGATAACTGTTATGCTGTGTATGTTAGCTGATGGATGAAAATTGCCACAATTTGATTTTAAAGGAAAAAACATTGCCAAAAGAAACGCTATCAAAAAACATTACTGTATAAATAAATGAAAAAGGTAGGATTGAATGAGTCTAAAAACTTAGGTCTTAGACGAGTGTAGTTAATATTAGATGCACTCAGAGGTCATTTAACCAAAAATGTAAAATAGGAAGTAAAAAACTAAACACAGATTCGGTTGTAAAACCTGATGGTATGACTTTACAGTTAAGATTTTGAATGTAGTTGTGAACAAGCCTTTTAAAGATTAGCAATCTTTCCAAAAAAAAATTGTTGGATGCGAAGCAACATTCAGCTAATTCCTACTGGAAAAATAAAAAAAAAGCTTATATGCAAGTAGATTATTAAGTTGAACTTGATAAACACCAGATAGCATTAGACAAGAATTTAAAAAAAATGTTGGATTAGCAATAAATTATATGGAACTGAAGATAATAATCTGCGGGAAGAAGAATCAAATAATGAAAACAACAATTTTCAGATGGCAGTACTGATAATAGCATCAATTTAAGTATTCGTATGTTGTGTGTGAACTTCTGTGAAGGAGTGAGTTATTTAATGCAATATTTTCTCATGAAAATAAAAACACTTCAAATAAAAATTAAAAAAATTAATTCTAAATAAAAATAAATTTAATTAAAAATTAATTCTTTTAAAATATTTCTTACTAAAACTCTTGTATACAGTTTCACATCTTTTTCTTTTTATTACGATACTTTTGAAACATAAAATTTAAGCAAATATATAAAATATAATACAATAATATAATAAAATACTAATATAATAGTATAATAAAAAGTATATAGCATTATGTAATAAATTTTTTATTAATGGTAAAATTTTACTGTGGAAAAAAATTTCTACAACCTTTTTCCTGAAAATTAAATTAAAAAACGGAAGGGCTGTTGTATATTTGTGCAAATACAGTACTACTTAACCATACGAAAAATGCAACAGAAAAAAAATAGATGTAACAACTTCTGGAAACAACAAAAAGTTAAAACTTAAAGGGAGAAGGAATTTTTAAAATAATGTAAAAGAAAACCTGGTCTACTCAAATATACCTGGATCTATTGCAATCTTTGAAGTGACTGAAAGAAGTAGCACATCTGCATCTTCTTAAACACATTTAAACTGCAAAGTACAAAGAGAAAAAAATAAAGTTCCAGAAACTGGGCTTAACTGCTACTATATCAAAGTGTAAAGACATGTACTGCTGAAACAACTGCAAACTGAAAGAAAGAATTTAGTAAGCAATACAATGATTGAAAGACTGTAGCCCAGCTAAATCATCAAGTACTTTCTCATAAAATCATCTACAACAAATTCATAATTAGCCTAGTGCAATGGCGATGTTAATAATTTTGATTACTTCATTTAACAAATGTAAAATCACATTTATTTTTCCTATCAAAAATAATAAATTGGAAAAATAAATAATAAAATTTATATAAAATAAAAATCAACAAAAACAATGCTCTACATATTGCTCAATGTGTACAGTATTAAATGTGCTCGAGCATTTTGTTTCACAAAAGGGTGAACACATCGGTCATCATGAAATAATACTTTTATTATATTTTTACCTATTTTATTAAAACTTAGGCCTAAGAAATTATTTAGTACTTAAGTAAACACTTGTTAAACACTTTGTTTGAACCAAAACATAAAAGTACTGTTTTTTTGTTTTTTTTTTAATGAAGGTTTACTAGTAATAGTTCAGTATTAGTGGTTCAAGTATGATTAGATTGATGTGAAAACACATTTTTTGTGTTTTCACATCAAAATCACTGACAAATTATCCACATGCCACGATGCAGTAACTGACATTCATTATTATCATTCTATCCCTATCTTTAACCACACATCAGCTACCACTTACCAACAAAAACACTGTAAATAAATATAAACAGAGTTGTCTACCTATTAAACAGTTTACTGCTGAATAGACAACCTGTCAATCCTTTCATGCTGATATCTATTTTCTCAATATTTGGTTGTATTATTCAACCTTCAGTTCTTGTTCCTTTGCTCTTTGACTTTCTTCTACAACATACATTTCATTCTCATTCCTCGGTAAGTTTTTTCTTCCTCATGACATTCATTGCCTGCATTGATTTTTACTGTCGAAGTCTTAAAATTTCTTGAAATCTTAAAAGTTGATTACTCTGTTATCATAATTCAGGAGAATATTACTAATATTTTTTTTTTGCATTTGCAATACTTTACAATAATAAGTTTTATAAGGAAAAATAATTCTTATAATTCCATGACCTCGTGTATGTATTTGCATCATCAATCCTTTGAATCCAGGGCAAATCTCTTATGAGGATCTCTTTCATCACATGAAGTTTGTGATGAATTTTAAGATTGAATTTTATGAGATGTGTGAGTTTTAAGACTGGGTTTGTAATTTCAAAATGGTAGCACTTTTAAGGCTATTATGATGGATCTCCTTCAAAGTAGTCTCTTTCTGATTGAACATATGGACTCCAATGGTGTTTCCACTTTTGAAAGCATTCCAGGAAATTCTCTTTCTTAAGGATCCTCTATCCATATTCATTCAGAGGGTTAAAAACCTCTCCATATTTGCCTAGATATCTTCAACTGAGTCAAATTGGTTCCCTTTCAGTAGAAATTATAATTTAGGAAACAGATAGAAGTTGGAAAGAGCTAAATCAGGGGAATAAGGAAGTTACAGAAACACAGGAACTTGGACCAAAAATTCAGTGATCGATAACGCATGATGAACTGGCACACAATGTCATGGTGGAGAACCTAATCCTTGTCTCAGAGTTCAAGTCTTACATACATTTTCATGCAAATGCTGAAGGACAATATTATAGTATTCCTGGTTGACTGTCTGACCGCTAGGGACAAATTCTTGATGCATTTAATACCCATAGCATCAAAGAAAGCCACCAACATAGTCTTTACATTAAACCAACTGTTGTCCTTTTTTTGTTTCATGGCAAACTTAACCCTTGACCCTTCCACTGCAATAAGCTATGATGCACCTTTGTTTCTGGGTCATACCCATAAACCTAAGAAGATTCATTGCCATCCATAATTACTATTTAACAAATCTGGGTCAGTTTCAACCCAAGTAAACAGTTTTTGGGACACTTCAAGTTGGTGTTGTTTCTGCCGGTATGACAACAATTTCAGAATGAATTTCGAGGACATGCGACATATTTTCAAACCTTCAGTTACAATTTATTCAACCACACAGAAACTTAAATTCAGTTCATCAGCTATCTCCCTAATTGTAAGTCTATATTTAAAGCAAACTAAATTGTGAACTTTCATAATGTTTTTGTTGGTTTTTGAAAGGAAGGCCAGCTGGAACAGAGGTCAACTTCAACTGATTGTGGTCATCTTTGAATTTATTGAACACGATAAAAACATTTGACCAGTCGAAATTTATTCCCAGAAACTGTTTTTGAAGTTCTTAAGTGTTAAAGCACATAAATAGTGAACTTTCACAATGTTTTCATTAGTTTTGAAGTGGAAGACTGGCTGGACCAGTGAACATCTTCAACTGATTTGTGGCCATCTTTGAATCTGTTGAATCAGATAAATACAGATAAAATATCTAGCTCAGACATTTTATTCCCAAAAGCTGTTTTCTAAGTGTTCATAAGTCTCTGAAGCTGATCTTTCAGTTTTAAAACAAAACTTGGCAAAAGCTTTAAATCTGATGAAACCTGACAATTATCTTTTCAAGACACTTCAAAGAAAAAACAAGCTTCTCCTTCCATACCAGCAGGCAAACCTAGTAAAGATTTGTTTTTAGAATTGTTTGTAATATCTATCCTAAATCTCAAGCATACTTTTGACTATATCTAGACAAATTCCATTTGCTTCTTGACAGAGTTCCCCTCGAGCTTTACAGATATTCTGCAAAAATGTCCATTTATGAAGTCCATGCTGCCAGTTTCAAAACACATCAGCTGTTTATATCTATAACTACTTTTATATATCTCCTCTCACAGTAACATTAACATTGCAAAGTTCCGTATATTTCGCCATTTCTGTCACTGGTAAATGTGAAATCCTAAGGTTAGCATGCTCAACAGCTACCTAATAAACTGGTTAGTTGTCACCTGATATAAAACTTAAGTTCTTTTTCTTTATTGACTTCATTTTTATTACTTACAAAAAAAAAAATACTACATATCCTACTAAAATATCAGCAACTAAGGTTAATAATTATGACTTTTTATTCTCTTATATAATAATAACTTAGCATTAGAACTTACTACATTTTATTCTCTTTAGCCATTGTTCAGCATCATTCATCTTACGCAATGAAGAAGAATGTGAACTCTGACATAGAGAAAGTTTTTATAAAGTAATAAATCTTTTTCATTTACGTAATATTTAAAATAATTAACGCAATATTTGAAGTAAACTTCTTTGTGTTTTAATCTAAAATGTAAAATTTCCTAGGTTAGTGATATTAGGTAAATAAGATCAAATACTATATTCAGTATGTATAATATAAAGTACCAACAACAACATGAAGCAATCATAAAAGATAAAAAGGTTGAACTCCAATGAAGCAATAAGCATTTTTTTTTTAACATAAAAACATTTTCAATAAGCTGGTAATTGATTGTATAACATTTAATACATTAAATGATCCCAAGTTGTACAAATATGTTAAAAACAGATGTTTGATTTAATATTTGAAAAGAAATAATAAAAAAATTGGAATAAAATTATTTACCTTCGCTTTAGATAATAAACTGCAAACATGTTCATGACGACTGGGTTCAATACTGCAATGTAATAATAATGCTCTTAATATAGAGGTATGATTTAATCTAATTAAACAGTTCTTTGGCATTAAAACTGGAAACTCATTCAATACTTCCCAAACAACTGATAACAACTCTGCTTCAACCATCTCAAACCCATCTTCAATAAAACATAAAACAAAATTACATGCATAAATAAATATATATTTCAATACTAAAATCATTTAATAAATTTGTAAACTTTTCACTACGGTCATTAAAAAGTATGCCAATACAAAATATATACATCATTGACAAATTCCTGCATTCTATGGAAACTGGTTTACTAAAACATGACTTGTGTAACTTATTTTAACCTTACTTTACAACCATAAGTTTCCACAAGTTATGTTCAGAGGCATTTTGCATGTTGTAGAATTATCAGATCGAAAAGGATACAGTTTACCAAATTATCCAGGGTTACGATTTGCTATCATTTATAAATGTATATTTTCATATTACACAATTAATATCCAATGAAAAAAAAAAAAAAAACAGAATCATATTTAATGATCCACTTAGATTTTATCAACTGAATGACTTATATAATTAATCAGTATGCTTAATCATAAGTTAATTTAATAAAATTATCTTTAAATCCACCACTTATTACTTTTGTTTAAGTCAAATACTTTCACAGAAACACAGAAATCTCACCCTCTTCAGAAGTTTAATTTTAGTGATTAAAAAAAATATATTCTGAGGAAGTACAAATCAGTGAAAGTAATTAAAAATTACTTATTAATCTTAATTGATGACTTATTATTACTTGTTAAGTTACTATAAGAAATGATGTTAAGTTATATAAGTTATCATAAGTAACACAATTTCAGCAACATAACCCAAGTTAAATACTGAATCTTATAAATATCAACATAATCATTGATGTTGTACACTCAAGTTTTAGATCCCTTTTCCAACCAATTTAAGTTATTTATTAATTTTACTCAACATGACCAACACTCTAATTTTACAATTTTTTTTTATAAACTGGTCATTTTTTTCAACAATTAAAAAATAAATATAAGCTGGTAGTATATTCTGCTGTTAATATCTCATTACTAATGTTAAATAATAAATATTCATCAACGTATTTAATAGTCAAATAACAATACTCACTCGGAATTGGAGTTACTATATCAAAAGCACACTCATACAATTCTCTTGGATGGCACCCATGTATCCTTCTTTCTCTATAAACTCTATCGATAGCATAACGTTTCATTTGTGTAATAGAAGGATTTTGAGCAAGATATCGAGCAAATGGAGCACGCAAATTATGTGGAGCCATAACAACACCACCCCAACGTGTCATCAACCGTACTACAGATTCTGGAAGAATATGATGACGACAAGGGGTAAATAGTGGTGTAATAAGACTGATAGCACCATGTCTTTTAAATATTTTCTTAACGTGTTCAATAGTATTTTCTAATATCTGTAAATAAAATCCACCTTTTCCTGATGACATATCGTATGTTATATCTTGACCAGCAGATACTTCCTGAAAAATAAGTTTATAGAAATAATACAGGTATCAATAAATTAAAAATATTAATAACCATTAGATCAATTAATCAATTAATCAAGGGTTGTGTTTAATACTCATTACATCAATAAATATTATTTTTACTATGTACAACAAAAATGATTATTATTGTTAACACTTTTTTCTATGCGGAAACAAGATAATTTGGCAATTTTTACAATAGTTGATAGTAAAGAGTATATGAAAGGTTTAATGAAATCAGATCAATGAAACTACTTTAATGTATAAATAAGATGAGCGATGGTATTACTGATCTATCTCTCCAGGCCTTTATGAGTGGAAATAGCTCACAAAGTATTTCAAAACATTACCTCAAAATTTAAAAATTAACATATTTACCCTTATTTCAATATTACAACCATGAATATGTTTTTCATACATTTTAACAAGAAAAATAAAATGATAGGTAAAATACTAGACCCTTGCCAGGAATTGAGCTGGAGACCACCTAGAAACCAGCAAGCATGCTAACTTCCACATTAACTGGTCAGCCAACAGAAAGATATCATTGGCCAATATAAATAATAACTTCTGTATTTAATGACCAATGGTAACTCAAAAAGCTGATATATCTATTTTTTATTATTGGAGAAACCATTGCAATAAAAATACAAAAAAGTATTAGTCATCTCATCAAGATATAATGGATGCATGTGTATACATATGTGAATTTACAATTTACTATTACTATTATAGCTTCAATTACTGCTTGTTGCAACCAGTTTTAATTTTTTATTTTTAAAATGAAAACTAGTAAATTGTTTTTTGTAATAAGCACTAATACACAGATTATAATATATCTGTGGAAACAGGTAAATTTAAATGCAAATGATAATACTAAATATAATAATTAGCACAAATTAAAAGTGAAAAATTTTGAAATAAAAAATTTCAGTGAAATTTTTATCTGTTCTAAAAGAGTTAAATTATAAAAATAGTTAAACCACCTGTTTGAAGCATGCAGCAACTAGATGTTTGTAAGCTTTACTCTGCGGATTGGATAAAGTATGTCGCACCATTTCCTGTAATTCAGCATCTTCCATCTGTGGTGGTGGTATCTTATCAGACTGTAACAGATCTTGTGAATTTGGCCTCTTACTAGGAT
The DNA here is from genome assembly GCF_047948215.1 of Lycorma delicatula. NCBI lineage: Eukaryota > Metazoa > Arthropoda > Insecta > Hemiptera > Fulgoridae > Lycorma > Lycorma delicatula. Next base: position 140,170,092 of record NC_134459.1, on the reverse strand, counting down.
CATGATTTAACAACCACCTAGAAAATTGAAACTTATTAATTTACAAACAAAACAACAATAGTAACTATTGTTCTATTTGCAAACAGAACAACAATAATAACAATGTATTTTATAAATAAGACTACAGTAAGTTACAAATTTAATGAATTAAAACTTATTTATTCTCTCACAACATGAAGCAACATAAAGCACGGAACATAAGTGAAAATAACAAATATATCAGTTGGATCAGACAAGTGCAGAAGTTATAAAAGATTTGACATACTAATAAATCACTCACAAAAATTGTACAACAAATAACAAAAAAACAACCACATTCCTACCAGTATCCAGCCATGGAAAGAGAAAGATGAAATAGTTTCAGATGCTTCTTCGTTAACTGTACATCAACACAACATGAATACGAAAATTCAATTGACAACTATCAGGACTGTGAAAACATTTCTGTTCACTACAAGAATTGGCATAATAGTCAACATCTAACTCTTAGGAAATAACTCTTTGTAATCACCTCTTATACCTCAAGCATGGTACAAGAGTTAGTTACAACAAAGATTGGAACAGGTAATACAAAAAAAACTTTTGTCAAGAGATAACACATTACTCTACTGAAAGAGGAAAGAAATAACTTAATACATAAAAAATAAGCAAAGTTGGAATACTAATAGCTAAAACCATATTTATTAAGCTAATTTCTGTAGAAATAGATAAAATTTGAATAAAGTGCTCAGGAATGCTTTTTGAGCATCAATGAAAATAAAAAAAAAAAGGAGGCCTATACACTTCAGTAATTCTGTTTGCCTACTGTGTGAACAGTGAATTCTGGTAGTTCTATGTGCTTTATAAGGCATTTATAAAAATTATGTTGATCACAGCTGATACTCATTAGCTGCATATTCTTCAAAAGACAATACATAATATGTTTCTTTTTTCTTTTATTTCAGTTTGCTTTACTTTAATCTAATCCCTCTAAGTCTGCAAACCAATTTAGTTAAAGTAATTAGTACAGCTGTCCTTTGATAATTACATGATGTTAACTTTTATTAGTAGTACTAATCAGGGGATACATTAAATTAATAATAAAATTTTTTAAAAATCCAAATTAAGCAAAGAAAAGGAAGCACAATAAAAATTGTATCATTATATCTGCAATCTAAATTTTTTCAATATCAGCTCAACCTAATATTTTGTAAATGCAATTTTTATTCTTTATTGTAGAGTTCTGGAAAACTGTCATAATACACATTTTTTTAACAAATAAATAAATCTTTATTCTAATCTGTAGAAAAAATACATTGCATAAATAATATCAATATAAGATAAATCATAAATATAAAAACAAATTATAAGATAAAAAGTAGTTATGTCGAAATGATGTTAAGGTAAATACATTAAATATAAAAAATTACTAAAACATGATTCAAAATTATTCAGAAGCCGCTATTGAAAATTATTTTGTGTACATATTTATATAGGATGATAAGTAATTTAAAAAAAAAAAATACTAATTCTTCATGTTATCTTTCTTTTTCCTGTATGATTGTTTCTTTTTCATTTTTGATTATTCACCAAATAATCCAATAGTAAAAGCTGAATATTTTATACCTTCAGGTCAAAATTAACATTTGTAACCAATATGGAGGAGTTCACTAAAAGGAAAAGTTTAATTATTATTAACTTTTTTATTCAACACACCATAAATCTGAAATTTTTGTTAATCAGCAACTCATGAAGATGCCGAATAATACCGATCTGATAATATGAATAAAGGGATTTTTAATATTTCATGTAATATTGTTGAATTAATAACAGTGATAAACATAATTTTTGTTTCCTATCGTGCAATACATGATTTTAATCTGTTTCTTGATGCTGAAAACGGATATGAACTCAGAATCTTTCTATCACCCACCATTTTTGAAAAGTTTTTAAATTTTAATTAAAGGATTTTTTCATTTTTCAACATATAGTTAGCATTTTAAGCTCCTATATTGTATTTTGTTAGCTCATTTTTTATTGTTTAACTTTGTTAACATAATTTGTAAGCTACAAATAAACAATACTAGACAAAGAATTAAATCATATCATAATCACATATTATGACATCATATCTAATACTGAAGAGTAAGCCTTCATGGACAAGATTAATCATGTCTGTGCAGGTCATAACATGTAGCTGAAAATACACCTGTGTTGTTAGTATTAAGCATTGGATTTAGGAATGAATTAATTTTGTTCAGTCTTATTGCTGTCTTAAGTTTATTAACAGTGCAGTATCATAATGCCTTGAAATTGTGTAAATGATGTGGATGCCTTTGTTATGTATGTGGTGAGTTTACCGTAAAATCAAATAGAAAAAAATTACACCTTTAATTAAAAAAGCATATCATTTGTACTTTCAGTGTAATTGGCGATCAGAATAAGACATGGGCTCCTTGTATAGTATACATTAACTGTTCTGTACATTTAATAGGATACCTGAAAGGTACATGGAAGGCTTTGTCATTTGGTGTACCTATGGTTTGGCGTGAACCAAAGGATCATGTAACTTTTGTTACTTTTAGGATTGTTACTTTTGTTTAACAAGTGTCTGGAATTTCGAAAAAAATCTAAATATACTGTAAAATATTCTTCATTGCAATCTGCAATCAGGCCTGTACCTTGCAGTGAAATTATTCCAGTTCCTGAGCCACCTGTGAATGTTGTTTCGAAAGCAGCAACGAAGAATCAGGCAGTGAATCAGTCAATACTGACAACAATGATTTTCATTTTGAATTATCTTCCAATAAGCCACATCTTATATCACAAGGTGAATTAAATAACTTGGTTAGGGATTTAAACTTATCAAAAAAATCAAGCTCAACTGTTAGGATCAAGACTGCAAGGTTGGAATTTACTTTAAAAAAAATTCAAAAATTTCAGGCTTTCGAAGCCGACAAAAAGAACTTCATCAAAGATTTTTTTTTATTTGGCTTTTTTCTGGGAGAAAAATGTTTCAGTGTTATCATCCGAATATGATGTGTATAAAAAAACTGAAGTTAAAAAATTCACAATAAAAAAATAAATAAAAACGCGGAAAACAGAACTGGAAATATAAATACAAAACCTAGTAAAATAATAAAAATCAAAACAAAGTAGAAAATGAAAAACAAAATCAGAACATACTAAAACATTAAAAACAAATACAAAACAAAAAAGCAAACTAAAATGTTAAGACACAAAAAAAATCTAAAAACACCATTAAAAAGTATGTAAAATATTAATATGTAATATGTAAATACGTAATACGTATTAATATGTAAATATTAATATTAAATATTAACATTAATTAGTATGAAAATAATTTGGTTTATTGCACAAATATTGATGAGCTTATGTTGCTCTTAGGACAAGTTCATAAATCTGAGGACTGGTGCCTTTTGATAGATTCATCCAAGTATAGTTTAAAAGTGGTTCTATTACACAACGGCAACAAATATCCTTCGATACCAATCGCTTATGGAATTAATTTGAAAGAGACATATGATGTGATGAAAGACGTTCTTGAAAAAATATATTCTAAAAACACAGCTGGAACATATGTGGTGATTTGAAAGTTATAGCTATTTTGTTAGGCATACAGTTAGTACAGTAGTACAGTTAGTACAGTTAGTACATGTGTTTTCTTTGCGAATGGGACAGCTGAGCTAGAGATAAACATTATGTTACCAAAGAGTGGAAGAAACGAGACAACTTAACTCCAAAAGGGAAAAATATTATTCATGAGCCCTTAGTTGAACCCAAAATAATATTTTTACACCCTCACCATATCAAGCTAGGAGTAATGAAAAATTTTGTAAAAGCAATGAAGGATAGTTCCGAAGTTTTGTACAACAGGAAGAAATTTCTGAATTTGCTGAAGTGAAATTTCTGAAGTGAAGGAAAAATTAAAGAAGGAATATTTGTTGTTTCTCAAATAAGAGAGTTGGTCAAAGATGATGTATTTAACTCAATGTTAAATAATGTATAAAGTGCAGCTTGGGCTTCACTCAAAGAAGTTAGCAAAAATTTTAAATTTTTTTTAAGTGTAATTTATTTAAAACTAAGGGTGATACAAAAAATTGTATTTACAAAACTGTAATATATGTAAAAAAAGCAATTCAAGAAATGGTATCTCACACTTAGAGAAACATTAAAAAACGTTTTTTATCTATTGGTGTTATCATTGATGGAAATTCTATCTATGCGATCAGCAGTACTACACCTACCTGAGAAGCACAAGGCAATAAGTTTTATTCACATTTAATGTTGGATGGTTAAAATCTAGCTAGTAAATAATTTATTGAGCTGCTGCTACTACTTTAAATAATACTTTCACAATTTTAATTTAAATTTTGATTTCTTTTTACTTCCTTGTACAAAGTAAAGGAAGTATTGTGATCGTGAAAAATTTCAGTTTTCAGATTTCAACAAAAGTATCCATTTTGACTAATTTCGGCGCAATATCTGTACATATGCATCATGCATAACTCAAAAATTGATTAGCTGTAGAATGTTGAAATTTTGGTTTTAGGACTGCAGCCAATATCTAGTTATGCACCTCCCCTATTGTTTACAATCAACTGGATCAAAAGTGTCCAAAAAAGCCCAAAATCCAAAAAATCTGGATTTTGGACTTTTTCTTAACTGCAGTAATAATAAGCCCTCATTGAGAAGTTTTCAACAATATATCATGATGGTACTTATTTTTTTCATTGAATCCAGAATTATAGCCAAATGAAATTTTAATTAATGAAATATTTGGAACTTGAAAGGGGAAGGCAGATCAGGTTCATATTTGGCTTTTTCCCTTTAATTTAAATATATTGATTTATTAATTATTTATAATTATAAACCTCCAATTGTAAAAAAAAAAAACTTTACAATAAATTTTCCTCCTCTATGAATCATGAGACCTTGCCGTTGGTGAGGGGGCTTGAGTGCTCAGGGATACAGAGTAGCTGGATCGAAGGTGCAACCATATCGGAGAGGTATCTGTTGAGAGCCAGACTAAGGAATGATTCCTGAAAGAGGGCAGCAGCTCTTTCAGTAGTTGTTAGGGGCGTAAGTCACAATGACTTAAACGGCCGTATCAACATCACTCAGTCCTCTGAGTACTGCGCAGCTGAAAGCAATGGAAAACTACAGCTGTTTTTTTTTCCAAGAAAATGTGGCTCTGCATTTTCAAAAGCAATAATGGAGGCGCCTTCCTTGGTAAAATATTCCGGAGGTAAAATAGTCCCCCGTTCGGATCTCCGGGTGGGGACTACTAAGGAAGGGGTCACCAGAAAAGTAAAAAATAACATTCTACGAGTCGGAGCGTGGAATGTTAGAAGCTTAAAAAAGGTTGGTAGGCTAGAGAATTTAAAAAGGGAAATGGATAGGGTAAACGTGGATATAGTAGGAATTAGTGAGGTTCGGTGGGAAGAGGAAGGCGACTTTTGGTCGGGTGACTTTAGAGTAATTAACTCAGCGTCAAATAATGGGCAGGCAGGAGTAGGTTTCGTGATGAACAAGAAAATAGGGAGGAGAGTGGAGTATTTCAAGATGCATAGCGATAGAGTCATTGTAATAAGGATAAAATCAAAACCTAAACCGACAACGATTGTTAACGTCTATATGCCTACAAGCGCCCATGATGATGATGAGGTAGAATGTGTATACGAAGAGATTGATGAAGCAATTAAACACGTAAAAGGAGATGAAAATTTAATAATAGTTGGAGATTGGAATGCAAGCATTGGAAAAGGCAAGGAAGGAAATATAGTGGGTGAATACGGGCTGGGCAAAAGGAATGAAAGAGGGGACCGACTTATAGAGTTTTGCACGAAGTATAATTTAGTAATTGCCAACACCCAATTTAAAAATCATAATAGAAGGATATACACTTGGAAAAAGCCAGGCGATACTGCAAGGTATCAGATAGATTATATCATGGTTAAGCAAAGATTTAGAAATCAACTCGTGGACTGCAAAACTTACCCTGGAGCAGACATTGATAGCGACCATAATTTGGTGATAATGAAATGTAGATTGGGGTTTAAAAACCTGAAGAAAAGGTGTCAGATGAATCGGTGGAATTTAGAGAAGCTTGAGGAAGAGGAGGTAAAGAAGATTTTTGAGGAGGACATCGCAAGAGGTCTGAGTAAAAAAGATAAGATAGAAAATGTAGAAGAAGAATGGGAGAATGTTAAAAAGGAAATTCTTAAATCAGCAGAAGCAAACTTAGGCGGAATAAAGAGAACTGGTAGAAAACCTTGGGTTTCAGACGATATATTGCAGCTGATGGATGAACGTAGAAAATATAAGAATGCTAGTGATGAAGAAAGTAAAAGGAACTATCGGCAATTAAGAAATGCTATAAACAGGAAGTGCAAACTGGCGAAAGAAGAGTGGATTAAAGAAAAGTGTTCAGAAGTGGAAAGAGAAATGAACATTGGTAAAATAGACGGAGCATACAGGAAAGTTAAGGAAAATTTTGGGGTACATAAATTAAAATCTAATAATGTGTTAAACAAAGATGGTACACCTATATATAATACGAAAGGTAAAGTCGATAGATGGGTGGAATATATTGAAGAGTTATACGGAGGAAATGAATTAGAAAATGGTTTTATAGAGGAAGAAGAGGAAGTTGAGGAGGATGAAATGGGAGAAACAATACTGAGATCTGAATTTAAGAGAGCATTAAAAGATTTAAATGGCAGAAAGGCTCCTGGAGTAGATGGAATACCTGTAGAATTACTGCGCAGTGCAGGGGAGGAGGCGATTGATAGATTATACAAACTGGAGTGTAATATTTATGAAAAAGGGGAATTTCCGTCAGACTTCAAAAAAAGTGTTATGGTAATGATACCAAAGAAATCAGGGGGAGATAAATGTGAAGAATACAGAACAATTAGTTTAACTAGTCATGCATCAAAAATCTTAACTAGAATTCTATACAGAAGAATTGAGAGGAGAGTGGAGGAAGTGTTAGGAGAAGACCAATTTGGTTTCAGGAAAAGTATAGGGACAAGGGAAGCAATTTTAGGCCTCAGATTAATAGTAGAAGGAAGATTAAAGAAAAACAAACCAACATACTTGGCGTTTATAGACCTAGAAAAGGCATTCGATAACGTAGACTGGAATAAAATGTTCAGCATTTTAAAAAAATTAGGGTTCAAATACAGAGATAGAAGAACAATTGCTAACATGTACAGGAACCAAACAGCAACAGTAGCAATTGAAGAACATAAGAAAGAAGCCATAATAAGAAAGGGAGTCCGACAAGGATGTTCTCTATCTCCGTTACTTTTTAATCTTTACATGGAACTAGTAGTTAATGATGTTAAAGAAGAATTTAGATTCGGTGTGACAGTACAAGGTGAAAAGATAAAGATGCTACGATTTGCTGATGATATAGTAATTCTAGCCGAGAATAAAAAGGATTTAGAAGAAACAATGAACGGCATAGATGAAGTCCTACGCAAGAACTATCGCATGAAAATAAACAAGAACAAAACAAAAGTAATGAAATGTAGTAGAAATAACAAAGATGGACCACTGAATGTGAAAATAGGAGGAGAAAAGATTATGGAGGTAGAAGAATTTTGTTATTTGGGAAGTAGAATTACTAAAGATGGACGAAGCAGGAGCGATATAAAATGCCGAATAGCACAAGCTAAACGAGCCTTCAGTAAAAAATATAAGTTGTTTACATCAAAAATTAATTTAAATGTCAGGAAAAGATTTTTGAAAGTGTATGTTTGGAGTGTCGCTTTATATGGAAGTGAAACTTGGACAATTGGAGTATCTGAGAAGAAAAGGTTAGAAGCTTTCGAAATGTGGTGCTATAGGAGAATGTTAAAAATCAGATGGGTGGATAAAGTGACAAATGAGGAGGTATTGCGGCAAATAGATGAAGAAAGAAGCATTTGGAAAAATATAGTTAAAAGAAGAGACAGACTTATAGGCCACATACTAAGGCATCCTGGAATAGTCGCTTTAATTTTGGAAGGACAGGTAGAAGGGAAAAATTGTGTAGGCAGGCCACGTTTGGAATATGTAAAACAAATTGTTGGGGATGTAGGATGTAGAGGGTATACTGAAATGAAACGACTAGCACTAGATAGGGAATCTTGGAGAGCTGGATCAAACCAGTCAAATGACTGAAGACAAAAAAAAAAAAAAACAATAAATAATAATTCAATAATAACAATCAGAAGTTATTAGTGAAATAACATTTTATGTACTTTTCATTTCAATTCAAAAATTTTTACAGAGGTATCAATATATTTAAATTAAAAAAAAAAGTTATTAAAAAGTTAAAAAAACAAAAATACATCTATATGAAGTCAGATTCGAACTGATGTGTCCATGGTTACAAATCCAACACATTCTCAGTTACACTCTCACTTACACCACATAACCACTTAAGCGACGTGAAACAAAATTAATATTTATAAAATGCTGATACAGACACCACAAAAAAATGTGATGCAATGTGATGTCTACCACAACGCAATTGTGTCCACTTTATTAAAAAATTGGAGGATTGTATCTCACTTTCAAATGAAATAAGTTTATATGAGTGCAGCAAAAAATGTGTTTATGTAATTTAGTAGGCGTACAAGAACGTCATGTTATGTGCATGCTAGATTTTTATTATTATTGTCAAAGTATACAAACACTAAAAAACTTACTAACCTTAATTAATTCCTGACTTCGAGAAGTCAAAATTTAAAGAATTGAAAATAATTTTTTTTAATAAACAGAGCTCTTACTACTATTTTTTATTTACATTTTTTAGTTTTTTTTTGTTTTTTTGCTACACCTACACAGAAAGCAATGCCTATAAGAAATGCAAATGAGAGAAACCTCCATCTTGATAAAAATAAGAAAAGGAATTACACTATTACTAAACAAAAATTTGGGGTTTCTGAAATATGAAAATTTCATTTTATTACCTTAAGTTTTCCAACCAATTCTCATGAATTTTCACATAAAAATATTTTTAATGTCTAGATGACATCAGGTAAAACTATAAATATTATGCTATAACAATCCAAAGTTATGAAAATAACATAGAAATAATAACAAAAAAGAAATCATCCATCTTTTCCTAGGATAATTACCAAACCCAACAAACACACAGCACTTTCCTTTAACCAAAAACATATGTTACAATAATTTTATTTTTCCTTTTGAAATTATATTGCTTCAAAACTAACTTGCTGTAAGCAAAGTCATAGTCTGACAGATCTTGTCCTAAATTAGGCCAACTACTTTTTAGAGATTTCTATTAATTAATTCCCAGTGACTTAAGGCATTAGAAACACAGAGATTTAATTATAATTAAAAATAATTAACTACATACTAACAAAATGTAAACCAAGGTTGAACAAAATCAAAGAATCGATATAATTAATGATTAGAAATGATGCTAATGACATGCCAAGTGATAGGTTGAATGCTTAAAATAAAACTTTAGACCCAATAATTAAATTTAAATCCCTCTTTAAAATTAAAAAAAATTAAAAACATCAATGGCACAGTGAGAAGAACAAGCCACAGCCTATCTGAACTGTGAAAATGTATTACAAAAATTTTTCTGCAAAAATACAACTTGCTGGTGCAAGGAGGGATGGGTTTGAATTAAGAAATTGGTTAAATAATTAGCAGAGCACTCATTTTCTATTCCAAGGCTGGCAACTTGAAATTCAGTTAAGACAAGTTTTATTTTATCTAACAGAGAATTTCCAAAACAGCCAACTACAGTAGTGGTAAATTAGCCACTACCAAGGATAACAGAAAAGAAATTGCGTAAAAAATTGCAAAGTAAGGGAGACATTTTGGATTTGAAAACCGAGATGAAAGAAAGAATAGTGAAAAAAAATTGGCTATGGGTAGACCTGATAAAATATAACCTATATTTGCGTGATACATATAATGTATTTTTATGTACCATTAGAATAAAGATTTATTTATACTGGGAAAAGATTACTGAATGGAATACTCTAAATGTTGAAGAGGATAAGATACTAACAGATTTTTTTAATAAATATAAAGATTGTGACAAGTACAGTGGTGGCTAGTATGTGCTCTAAACCACAATTAAACTAATACAATAAACTCTACTCGATTACTTTTGCTTTCATGTTAATATTAACTAAGCTTATAGAATCTATGTAAAAAATTACTGCAAACTAATTTTCTTCAAGATAAGTGTTTCTGATCTTACCGTATAATATACGCCTGTTGAGGTTTTTCATTTTCAGGAAAATCAGGAGGAAAAACACAATCAGGCTGTCTGAGATCAGTCAACACCTTTAACCTCTCCATACTAGTGTTTAATGGATGATAGCACATTTCAAAAAATATAACACCAAGACTATAAATATCAACTTTCTGAAATTAAAAAAATAAAAATAAATAATAATTACGATGTAAATCCATTTAATAGATTTTATTTCAATGTTACCAATCTTACTTAATACAAATCAAACACTTGTTAATATTCATTGATCACACTCATGATCATGTGGCTTACTTGAACTATAAACTGGCTGTTATTGCAAATGTCTTGGAAGCACTATATAGATGTTTTTGTTGTAAGATTTAAGAAGGCTAGTTCCCTTCCCAATAGGAAGCATAGACTGCAAAAAGATGAGAGATTTGTCAAACTCTAGCACGTCACCTAGAGAAAAATGTACATATCTTCTATAAAAGAAACTTATAGAGTGTGATTCAGATAGTGTTACCAGCTCTTTCTGAGCTCACTCTATTGTTGAAATTATCCATGTTTATATAAACTTTTTTCATAAGTTTATATAAAGATGGATCTGAGAACACCCCCATTAGTGAGTTACAGAAAAGATTTCACCATGATTCCTGGACAAAGAGTGAAATAAAACCATATTAAAATTCTAGAAACCCAAATTTAAAGGTAAACTTGAAAAATAATAAAGTATTTCAAATTACTTTGCTGCCAAATTTGAATTAAGCATTTAATATGGCTAAAAATAATGATGTACATTACAGACAGAGTTGCCAAAGCATGGGAAAAAACTAAATTTGTTGAAAAAACACAATTAAAAAAATTCTCATTTTTTTATCTACACCTCATAAATATACTACTAAAAATTAAATGTTTACTATATATTGTCAGACAGTGAGGTTTTTAGAGAAAAATGTTCAGTTTAAAAACCTCAATTTATACAGTATATTAAAAAATTCTTTACAGAGCTGTTTCAAATCTAACATAACAAATGAAAATACACAGTTATATTTGGCATAATGTTAACATTAAGCACAAAGATCATGTACAATTTAATTATGAATACATACACAACAAATTTACATATCATTTCTATAAATAAATGTCAGCTCAGAAAGTAGTTGTAAGTTCTAAACAATATTCTCTTAAAGATAAAATATAAGAAACTCAGTCAATAGATTTTATTCAAACACAAACAAAGATCAAAGCCTAAATCTACTAATGAACTCTCCAAAATGAAGATGACTAAAAACTAGCTCAAAATATATGACTCCACAATTTAATTTCAAATTTTATTTGGATAGAGAGAAATAATGTGGATTAACTAAGAATTTAAAAACTTTTATCTTCAAAATACTTAAAATCAGAAGATATAAATCAATGTTTAAAAAAAAAATTCTCTGAAACAAGAAAAATGGATTAACAAACTGTTCTTAAAATAATAATAATAAAATAAAAACCTGATTATAAGATGCTTTAACACCAAATGTATTCAATTCAGGTGCAACATAGAGTGCAGTGCCAACTTGCCCAGTATGAGATGTTATATTACTATTGTCGACAGATAACTGCTGCTGTACACGGCTACTCAATCCTACCATCAGTCCAGGCTCACCCCCACCAGAAACTTTTAAAGTGCTGAAAGAAAACATATATATGATAACATTTTCCAACCTTATTCCATATAACCACTTAATATTACTGGTTAAAGGTGATGTTTTTGCTGTTAATAAAATCATAAAATTATATATATATATATACATGGCAGGTTATCTCTAAAGTAAAGACAGTTTCATTGCAAAAAAAAACTATTCTGAAAACTTTATAATTTTTTTTTATTTCTCTTAAACTACTTCTCATATAATCACCACATAAATTAAGACATTTATTGTAGAGATACACCAGCTTCAACACTACCTTGTCGTACTCTTCTATTCTTTCCCATATCAAGCTGACTGTTGGTATTAGGTTTTTCAGTTACTGTGTTTAGTGATTAAGACAGCTTATATATAAGCTGTATTATATGCTTATATTAAGCTATATATAAGCTGTCTTATAAAAGATAAAAGTAACTGCTGTTCACTTAGAAGTAGTATCCTTGGGAATAAACAACAATCCCAATACTTCTTGCAGATTTCAAAATCACAGGCCAAGTCCTTTTCTGAAAGACTCTTCAGCACTACTTGCTAGATGTTTCTATATCATCAAAGTGTAACCTCTTAGCTTTAGTTTCATTTCATTTGGGGAGCTGAGGCAAAGTCTTAAAGGGCCAAGTTGGAAAGGTATGGAGGGTGTGGGATTATTACCATACAATTTGATCAAACACCTAAAAAACTGAGGGAATTGCAAGTGGTTATTTGTCATGCAAGAACCAATTTTAGTTTTTCTGCAGTACCAGACTCTTTCATCATACATATCGCAAATAGCTCAAAAATATTGCAGTAAAGATATGAATTGACAAAAAAATAAAGTATGAACTGTCAAAAAATTCTCAAAGAACAAATTCCTTCATTTAAAAAAAAATTAGAATGTTCTTTAATGCACGACAAATATTATATATATATATATATATATATATATATACATGTATGTATCATCATCATCATCATCATTTCAGCCGTTACCAATCAACTACCGATTGGAAGGCTTCTTCAGCAACTATTATTGCCTTATGCGATCTTCTGCCAAGTTGGTCCAATGTATGTATGTATATATGCAATTGATGATAATTGTTATCATCAATCCAACAAGACTTTGGTCATTTTTGCAGGCATTTCAACACCTAGTGGTATCCATTCAAGTGCTAATTTAGTCCATCTGCCATCAGTTTTTCTTGGTACATGGCCTGCCCACCACCATTTTAATTCTTTAACTTTCATAATGATATCATATACCTTTAGTCTGTTCTCTGACCCATTTACAGGTCTTCTTATCCAATCTGATAACTCCAAGCATACATCGTTCCATATTTCTTTGTGCTACCCACAGCTTCTGTAATGATTGAACCCCCATTAGCAATGATTGAACTTAGTCATTTTTTTGTTTCAGAGAATTCTTTTTTTAAACATGTTTTTACATGTAAACATGTATTTTGATTTATTTGAGTATTTGATTTTATTTAAGTATTTATTTAGGTAAAGACTGACAGGATGCATTGATAGACAACTTTCATTTTAAGGCAAAAGGGAAGTTTGTTCTTAAAAATCATGTTAAGTCTACCGAATGCCTGCCACCCAAACTTGACTTGCTGTCCAACTTCTTTGATTGTATCGCTCTCAGTTGACATCCGTAGGCTAAGAAGATATACATAATGATCTACCTATTTGAGATCTTATCCAAACAGAAATCCTTCTTTCCTCAGTAAACTTGTTGAACATGAGCTGGTTCTTTTTAAGGTTCACCCTTAGATTATAGAGTTCGCCAGCCACCTGTTCCTGTATGTGTCTTCGTAGTTCCTTCTGGTTATTGTGAGAAGAGAACTACAGCATCTGCAAATCTCAGGTGGTTTGGATATGCATAAGTTATTCTTATGCCCTTTCCTTGGAAAGCCATTCCAGCTTTCTAAATACTTCCTTGAAGCAGGCTGAGAAGAGTATAGGTGTTATAGTGTCACCTTGTCATACACCTTTCTGTTCATTTACCTCTACTTTATGTTCGTTGACAAAGACAGTAGTAGCTTTTGCTTCTTTGTATATAGACTGTAGCAAGTTTATGTACTGTGTTTACACCCTGATTATGTAAAGCAGTTATTATGGCTTGCATTGTTACCAAATCAAATGCTGTTTCATAGTCAATAAAAGCCATACAAGGGCAACTTACTAAAGTTTTAGCACACTGGATGCAATCCAATGTGCTAAAACTGCTTCTGAAACCTGCCTGCTTCTTTGGTTGTGATTCAATCAGTGTTGTTAGCATTCTTTTTTGCTTTATCTTGGTGAAAACTTTATGTGCTACTGTCTTGGGTTTCATACACTGTAAGCTCTTTCACTGTGATGACTGTTTTGTCTCTGGATCAAAGCTACAAATCCAATTTTCATTACAAATAATGATCCTGAAAATAAATCTGGATATCAACAAGCTCCCACTTTTGATTGGCTTTTACAAAGCAGGGGGGACAAACTTAGCGGCAATATGATGTGTGTTCCAGTTTTTTGTTACAATATCCTGACAGGCAATTTAACTGATTCCAACCATATTACACAATTTATACCATTTAGTAATGGTGACATATCACGTATGAGTTCCGGAATATTTTTCACATTTTTAAGTTTTTCTGGTAGTTTAATGACTCAATTTTTCTCATGGCTCCATCATAAAGTACAACTCAGGAAATGTTTGATAACGGTATTTATAGTCTGTATACATTATTAACATGGATGGATGTGCGTGTATTCTTCCTAATTCAAAAAGTTGTTTAAAAAACAAATTATACAACAGCAATGGTAAATTTTAGAAAATCCAGTGATACTGTTGAGGACCATAACATTTACGAAAATAGAAGTTAGTTTTGCTAAAGCATGACTCATTATATTTATAAACATTTATTGTGTAAGATAAACATTTATTTTGTATGTAATTCATTGTAACAATCTTACTTCCAATATTAATGATTAGGAATATTAATTAAATATTATTAATTAATTATTACTAATTAATATTATTAATATTACTAATTAATATTTAGGAATATTACTAATTAAATATTATTAATTAGGAACAGATTTACACAATCATTTCACTTAAATATAATTTTAATAAAAGTAATAATAATTACATAATTTAATCTTCATAAAACTTAGAATAACTTTTCTAAAACATTTTTCATGTAAAATTCATAGACAAAATACAATTTTTGTCAATTAATAAATTCTAGTATTTCAACAATTTAAAAAAAAAGCATTAATACTTTTACTCATTTAAATCTAATTGACAGAACCTCCCTTCAGCAATTAATTCAACTTCAGTTCATATCCACTATTTTTTCCCCTCTTCATAGCTCTATTCATTTATAACTGTTTTTAACAAAAATTCAACTACACAATGTGTTTCCATTCCATCGTAACAGCTTATGAAATATGACATCTTAATATCCAGTTTTTCATTGTTTTTGTTTACATTCTTACTGTGCATAAAGTAATGTTTCTTATATGTTTTAAGTAAAACAAAATTAGTTTTCTTGTTTTAAATGTGGTTAATAAATATTTTAAATCTCAATCTCATTTTTTTGAATTTATAAATGAGAAAAGGGTTTTCCAAAAACATTTTTAACTTATTTTAAAATATTAGCTCTTTTGTTTGAAACAGTATGAACTGTATGTAGAGGTTACATGAATAAGGTTAATATCAGTTATATTTCCTTTTCTGATAATTTATTTGTGACATTTTTTTCTACAATTTACAAATTGAAGAAATATTTTCAATTTATAATTGAAAAAATTATTTATTTTAACAAAATTTATTTATTAACCCATTTAAAAATGACAAAAATAAAACCCCAGTTAATATTTACATGAAGGTTTAATGCAGCTGCACTTTTGATTGTTAATTGAAAGATGATTGGAGATAATTCCTCATTCTTTAAAATTTTTTTTACAAAAACCAGTCATTATTTCGGAAAAGTAGCACAGGGATATACTGTAATAATAGCTGTTATGCTTCACAACAATCATTCTAAAAACATTTCCTCCTTCCAGTTTTCACAAAACAGGAATTCACTTTATTTTTAAATGCCTTCAAAGAAATAGCTGCTACGGCTATTAAGTGTAATGTTACAATATTATTAGATCATGATCAACACATTGTACCAAATTATCACTCTTGTACCAGTATTTTAATTTCTTATAAAATAATATATCAGTAAAGATTGTTATTATAAAAATGTGTTATTCAATATTTACAAATTTCAAAGGAATATCTATTAGTGAGTACAGAAATACTCTAATTTTGATGCAAAGGCATTAGAATATTTGTAATAAATGAATGTTTAAAAATAAGCAACACTGCAAATTGAGACAAAATTTATTAATAAACCAACAAACAAGGAAGTAATGATGCATAATGCATGAGCATTTCCTGCTGTGTGAAACATTTAATCATAGATTACTCTCTCATTAAGACCTGACAGATAGTAGATTTATACTGATAGCAAACACCATATTCAAAATATTGACAGCTACAAAATAATAACTCTCAGTCATTGCTTGTGCATAGTGTATTTCCAGTGGTTGCTTTTTGCTTTTATTTCTTATAGTAACATTTTATTTTTCTCTATTATTATTATTATTATTTTAGTTTAGTATAAAATGAATGAAATTAAATTCATTAAGTAAAAATAAAAATACTTCTTCTTGATAAGGTAAATTATCATTTTTTATATGCAAGGTCTGTAAATAAAATAATGACACTAGTTTTTTTTTGGCAGCCAAGGTGCCAATACTGTAATGTTACTAGTAAACATATTTACATATAGTAATATTTTTAGTCTATTGTTGCCACGTGAAACGTAAACAAATTTTTCATGAAATGAGTTTTTGTTGTGCATTAAAAAAATGAGTGGTACTAATTATGAGCACAGTTTTGTAATTAAGTTTTGTTAAACTCTGCAAGAATGCTACTGAAATATTTTCAAAATTGAAAAAGGTGTATGGAGATAACACATGAGCCCAAGTTTTTAGGTGGTTAAAGCATTTTCAGATGGTCAGGAATCAGTTGCAGACAATCCACGCTCTGGAAGACTGTCAAGATCAAAAAAAGGATAACTATGTTGAGTGAATCAGAGATTTGATACCGTATGACTGACGATTAACTGCCAGAATGATTGCAGAACAATTGAATTTGAACCATACCACAATTTATCAAATTTTGACAAACGAATTGGACATTAAAAACGTTTGTGGAAAATTGGTTCCAAAAAACCTCACTGTTGAACAGAAAAACAACAAGGTGGAAGTGTACTGCGATCTTCTAGGGCGAATGATGCTGATGCTAATTTTCTAAAAAAATGTTATTACTGGTGATGAATCTTAGATATTTGAGTATGATCCAGAAACAAAACACCAGAACAAGGAGTGTCACACTTCAAACTCAACACATCCCAAAAAAGAAAAAAATGAGCAAATCAAAACCATGCCAATTTGTTTTTTCAATAGTAATGGCATTGTCCATAAGGAGTTTTTACCTACAGGGCAAACTGTAAATCAATATGTTTACCGAGAAATTCTTGAAAGACCGTGGAAAAGAGTTGCCTACATGAGACCAGCCATCAAAGACAACTGGATGCTGCATCATGACAATGCACCTTGTCACACTGCACTCTCAATTAATGAGTTTTTGGCAAAGAAAAACATTTCTGTAGTTCCTCAGCTACCTTATTCACCTGACTTGAGTCCCTGCAACTTTTTCCTGTTCCCAAATTTAAAAAAACACCTCAAAGTACACTATTTTAGAACAGTAGAAAGAATTTAAAAAATGTAACCAACCATCTGAAGGATATTCTGGTTTCTAAGTTCCAACACTGCTATGAAGAGTGGGAAAACTGTTTGAAGCGTTGCATGGCTTCCCAAGGGAACTATTCAAGGTGATAAAAGTCCATGTATAATTGGATTGTAAATAAAGTTTCTCTGAATCAGTCTCATTTCTTTAGTTACAGACCTTGTATTTTAAGATTTTCTATGTTAAAGTAATAATTGTGTATAATTCTAATTAAAGTATAGATTGCATTATATATCAGCCATTTAATTTTAAATGTAAATATTTAATTAATTCAATTATAATTTTTTTTTTTTTTTTTTTTTTTTTGAATATTAATTTACTTGTAAGAGTACTATTTTCATACATTTACTAAGCTGCTGCAAATAATCATTGTAAAATAAGTTGGTAGAGCAATGTAGGTAAGTAGAAAAAACTGAAACCATATACTATGCTAACAATACAGCAGAATGTTAGCTGGAGTAGGTCCATTAACTAGCTATTAGTGTAGTGTCCATTAAGTGTAACTTAAAATTTTGTGGCACCTGTACAACAATTTTTATTTGTTAATGTAATCAAAATAGGATAGAACTTAAAATAATGAGCAGTAAAAGGATTAATTAATAACTTCAAATATATTAGTTAAATTGGTTCTCAATTCATAAACATCGAATGTTTGATTAAAGTCACAATTTATTTTCAAGTAGTAAAAAATAACAGCAAAACTTTTTTAAATTTACTTTCTTTTCAATTTGTCTTGTAACTTAGCTTGATATTTTGTATATATCAAAGCAAAAATATTTTATTTTTTTAAATAAAAAAATAAAAAATCACCAACTTGAAAAATTTCATTCATTTCTATAAATAATAATTAATGATTACTGAATAAGAGTTTACAAGTGACTATAAAATAACAATAACAATAATAATAATATATACATACATACATACTTGTGCAGTATGTTTGTTGTAGCTAATCCAAAATCACCAATTTTAACATGGTCTTCGCTGTCAATGAATATATTAACCGGTTTAAGATCTCTATGTATTATAGCCTGTTGGTGTATGTGGCACAGACCTTCAACTATTTCCCTTAATAACCTCCAAACCCTCTGGTTATCTTCATATAATCCTTCATCAATCGCACTTCTGAAAGTTATAAACTCATCTTTAGTAGATGATACATGTACACTGTAAAAAACTCAAGTAATTTTTAAAAATACAATTCATAAATAAATATAATTAACACTGATGAAATTTTCAGTATTATTTGTTTTATGATTAAATCACCATATAAACTAGATGCTTAAGCATGGGATACAGTAAAAGTAATTTTACTACATACATGAAAAATATCATTTAATACAAACAAAAACTTTTTGTTTCAAACTTTCTAAATTGATCAATCACTGGAAAATAATGTTGCCCTATTAATAAACATACCTTAAGTTACAAAGAACTCTAAAACCCAATCTTTCAACAACAAAAAAAAAATTACATGATTACATAATTTAAAATACATGCTAATTATTTAAATGATAATTACAAAAATTAAAAATTACTTAACACTTAAAATTACTCTCTTTTATGATTTTATCTTTGAAGTCAAGAAAATAACTATCTACAATTTACTAATTCAGATTCTTTCACTTTTTATCCAAAAACACTCTCAATATGAACAAAGTAATTATATTCTACTGCACTGTAATATAACTATAATAAGCAGTATAAATTACCTAAAAACTAATTCTCAAAGATGGAATAACTTTTCATGAAAACAGCAGAAAGTACCATAATTTACTTGTGGTAAATCCAAATTCATAGTATAAAATAGTACTATTATAAATAAAAAACACCATATAGTTTTCACTTTTAATGCAATAGATCTTAACTTCTTTTTCAGTGTATAATATTATAATCACTGCAGTCAGGATAGGTAGTGTTAGTAAAACTATAGAGTAAAGTAATGTTATGGGAGTACAGTAAACAGTTCTATTTCATTATTAAACACAAGTTTCTAGGGTTTACATATTAATGTGAATTTTTTTAAGTATAATTTTTGTTATAAATGTGAGGCATGTTCAGAAAATAACATACATGAGCTTACATACTACATTGCATATTACATGAGCTTCTTATACATGAAGAAGCATCTTCATATATTTAGCTCATAAAGATGCAAATGCAGAGGAAACAATGTTTGTCTCCATTTTATTTTGTCTGTTTTGAATGTTTAAACTGAAGGAACCATCAACTGTGCAAAATGGTTTGTTATTCATACTCTGAATTTGAGAAATATGAAATCAGCATAGATCAGTAAAGATTACAGAGAAATTTCAATTATGATGAAATGGTGAGATGAGGCAAAGAGCAATCCATAAGACTATGATGAGCTTCCTGAGTTGTTCCTTCTCAGCTTTGGCTAAGAGGCTCACCTCTCAGTTCAGAGGCAGTAGACAACTATCACTCAATAATGATTTTTTGCTTTGATTTTGTGCTATGGAAAACATAAATGCTACATTCTATGGCAAGGCTAAATTGAATGATCAACAACAAAAGGTGAGTTTACTGAGTCGTAGTATTATGTTGTTTCACAATAATGTTCATCCGTACACTGCGATTGTACAAAAGAGCTGACAGTGTTATTTGGGTGAGGAAAATGGAACATCCTCATACAACCTTTTAAAGCCAAGTAACATTATCCACTTGTTTCTGGACTTGCAGACATTCTTTACCATTAGCATTTTGATAATGTGATTGTTGAAACATCGACTATGTAACACAAGCTGACTTCACATACAGCACTAATTTTTGAAAATAGGATTAAAAAATTAGTGTCACTTCATGACATGCCTTAATATTGTTGATAATTATGATGAAAAGTAGTCTATGGCTTTTCATTTAATAATAAAACTGTTAAAAATAAATTAAGTACTAAAATAAAAGTCAGTTTATCCCATGAAAACATAAAATTTTTAAAAATTGTCACTATGTTGATTCATAATAAGATTAAACCCTCATTTAACAAACCCATTAACAGCAAGGTACAGTAAATATTTCTTAAGTGACTCCAGTAGTTTACAAAACAAATTTTATTACATTGAGAATTTTTGTTATTTGTATTTTCTGTAGTAATATTTACTTGTTATAACCTTTTTTACAACTACAAAAAAAAAAATGATTTCAGTTTAAATTAAAAATAAAAACATTACAGATTACAAAATCATAAATACCTCAATGTACTCTTTTCACAGTATTCCATTTGTATGTACATAAACTGTCTGATTGTACTAACAGTAGAAGAACTGTCAGTAATAGTAATATTATTAGTTTCAGTAGGAGATGAAATTTTATTATCACCATCAGTGATATCAGCCTCATCGCCATTCATATTTTTATCACATTTCTTATCCTCTACATCATCAATGGAAGAACTACTAGATCCCCCGTAGCCTGGCCTATATAACAAATAAAGATACTATTACAAATGTAAATGAATTTACCATTTATTGAATTTACCTCCAACCCTTTTTTTCTTAACCTCCAGGACCATCGTTAGGTATTGCCTCAGAGGATGAGATGGATGATTTGTAACATGGGAAAATGCCATGCCTGACTGACCCAGGACTTCTGGATGAAAGGCCGAGATGCTACCACTCATGCCATGACGGACAGTCCATTTACTATTAATTACCCTCAGTTATAAATAAAATGCAAATAACTTAAATGATCCAAAGAATAAAGATAAAGCAAATTAATTTAAGTATTAAATAAAAATCTGTAATAGTTTCTCTTTTCAACAGGGGCAAATAATTACAATTATATTTTTTATTAGCATACCACACTTTATTCAGTAACTGAAATATATTTAAAACACATGCTTAAAACAATACTGAAATTACACTCATCTCAGAAGCCCACACATGGAACAAATTTTTTTTAACAACCATCTAGTTAGTATGTTTTTTTAGTTAGTTAGTATTACCTTTCAGATAATACTTCATAGAATGAATGAGGATGATATGTATGAGTGTAGTCTTGTACAGCCTCAGTTTAACCATTCCTGAGATGTGTGGTTAATTGAAACCTAACCACCGGTATCCATGATCTAGTATTCAAATCTGTGTAAAAATAACTGACTTTACTAGGACTTGAATACTGGAACTCTTAACTTCCAAATCAGCTGATTTGGGAAGATGCGTTCACCACTAGACCAACCTGGTGGGTTATGTCATCACATCCCTAGTCTCAGTATATGAGCATAACTTTCTACTAGTTCTCATTAATTTCCTTTTCTTTTTCAAATATTACCACTATATATATATATTTCTAGTTTTTTTTTTTTAAATTAACAATTTATAAAATTTTTATAACTTCAGTAAATTTTTAATTTATAGATATACAACTAAAAAATTAGTAGTGAAGGGTATAGTTGTTTTTACATGAATGATCGATACAAAACAAATTACAAAATCATTAATGTTTAATAGCATACTACTAAAATGATAAACTAAAATTAAGCAACATAGTGAATTAAGCTTAATAGTGAATTTCTAAAAATTTTAATTCACATTTCACTAACATAAAATTTAATTTAGGCAAAAATTTATTATTTAAATAAATCAGATACTGAGTATACTTATAAATGGGAATTTTCACAGCCCCTTAACTTTTACAAGACTAACCTCATGCACCTGTTTTAAACATTTTTCACCTTTTTTAAAAAAAAAATACCAAATTTATTTTTAAACCGATATGTAACATTTTTATATTAAATTAAAACCCAGAATTTGGTGTTTCTACCAAAATAATATTTAAAGTACTTTACGTTTTATGTTTTTCAAAATTATTTACTGAATAATACCATTTCTTCCTTATTTAAAACTTTTTCATGAACTAGTAAGGAAAAAATTATATCATCAAACTTATAATCATGTAAACCTAGCATAACATATATATATATATATATATATATAAAAATAAAATGATAAAAACAAAATCCATATAAACAAAAAAGGGTTTTATAGTGTTAATATATGCTACTGAAGTGGTAGTATACTAGCTAGTACTACAGTGCTAGTATATACTGATGTCAGCAAATGAGTATTATATGGGAAAACATATTAGAAGAATGGAATCCCAGTATTGTATCATCTGGTTGCTAACTTAGATTAAAAAATCATGCCACATCACACAGCTATTGATTGGAAAAAGTTAATAACAAAAATTTTTTTTTTAGTTTCTGTACTTGAAAAGCGTTGGTGTATCTTACACTCAGAACCATCTTATAAGCGAGAAAACATATTATTAAAGGGTGGGATGGACGAAATGATTCCGGAACCGATTTAAACTTTCTCCATACTTAAAATCTCAATTAAGAAAATCGGTTTGCACCTCCACGTTGGTTCGTCTGGATAACCAGTTAGAAACGTGGAGATTTCTACTGGTGAACTAAATCGGAATCACCTCTCTGGATCACATCCAAAGTTGTAATTCGGGAATTTATTCCCACCCAAGGCTTGCCTTTGAAAGTCAAATATGGAAGGTCTTTTAAGAAAAAATCCACCGTCTAGTAAATACCAGAGAAGGCTGCACTCGGATCCGGTGGGCAGCTGCTTAAAAGATAACAATGAATCGGAGCGTTTGGAAACACCCAAAAACAACACAACTTCAAAATTGAGGATAAGACACAAGCAAATAAACTACATTGCCACTCACAACATTAATTCTCTAACTCAACCCGGCAAACTAAAAACTCTAACAGACATAATGGACAAACAAAAAATTCTAATTGCAGGACTTCAAGAAATGAGAAACATCGATTGAGAGCCGTTTGAATCTCAGGGTTACAGAATTTGCAAAGGAATCCCCGGGAAACGTGTGATGAAGAATTGCCCACAGTTCGGAACAGGATTTGCAATCAATCTTAAAATAATTGACTCAGTCGTAGAATTTAATTCTTACTCCCCCAGGATTTCAACCTTAACTTTAAAATCAGCCAATAAATTCTACACCATAATAAATGTCCATGCTCCCACCAATGACAAAAACAATCTTAAAAAAGATAGAGAAGAGATGGACAAATTCTGGGAACTTCTTGACCAAACTGCAAACAACATAAATAAGACCCACACCAAGATTTTAATAGGGGACTTTAATGCCCAACTTGGTAAAGAACGAAGATATCGTGATATTATCAGAAAATGGCCTGCCCAAAAGAAAACTAACAAGAACGGCCAAAGACTTGTCGAATTTTAAAAACCATAATATGATCTCAAAATCCACCTATTTTATGAGAAAACCAAACAAATTGAAGACTTGGAAACACCCAGATTGGAAAAAAGGGGAATGGCAACTCGATCATGTTTGCATGGACCGGAATTATCACAAGGAGATTTATAATGTAAAAGTCTTGAGAGGAACAGATACTGGATCGGACCATTACTTAATTAAAGTTAAAATAAAATTCACCCCACATAAAAAGAAAAAATCCCAACCTAAAAACAAAAGAGCTTATGATCCACATAAATTAATAAACAATGCCATCTTTGAAGAAACAACAAAAAAAAATCAAATTAACTAATAATTTAAAAGAACTAACATCCTAACTGAAAGAAATTGCTGAAGAACTAGCCCCTATAAACCCAAGAAAAAAACACCAATGGTGGAATGAAGAATGTGACAAAGCAGTCAAAGACCGACACTGGGCTTGGATCAACCACCAAACCCAGAAAACTGAAGAATCTAACCATGAATTCACCAAACAAAGTAAAATAACTCAGAAAATTATAAGAGGAACCAAACGACAAGCCCAAAAAAACTTGATTCAGCAAATAGAAAAAAGTTCCAAGAAAACTAACTCCCGAGACTATTATAAAATTTTTGGTCAGGCTCTTCAAAGATATGAACCACCCACCCTTATGCTGAGAGGAAAAAAAGGAAATATGGCCCACACCAATAAAGAAAATTCTGAAATTTTGGCAGAAACCTTCAATAGACTCCACAACTGTGACGACCCCCCCAGAGCTTTTTGAGATTGACACTGAAACTCCAGTTAAAACTTCACCAGTAAATATCAACCCGCCAACAATTCAAGAAGTTCTCGCAGCCTTAAATGAAATAAAAAACTACAAAGCAAGCGGAGAAGACCAGCTTTTCGCAGAACTCTGGAAGCACTCATCAGTTTATTCAGTCAAAACTTCCCTACATCTATGCCTCGTGAAAATATGGAACGAAGAAAAACTTCCAGAACACTGGACCACAGCCCTCATTCATCCATTACATAAAAAAGGGGATAAAAATAATCCGGAAAACTACAGAGGCATATTTCTCCTGGATTGCACATACAAAATTCTGTCGAGAATCATATACAACCGATGCAAAGACCAACTTGCACTGGAACTTGGGGAATACCAAGGGGGATTTAGGCCATGGAGAGGTTGCCCGGAGCAAATAATATCCCTAGAGATTATGATGGACTTATATAAAAGACGGAAAAAACAACTAATAATCACCTTCGTCGACTTTAAAAGGGCCTATGATTGTATACACCGACCATCCATGCTGAATATTCTGAGAAACCTGGGCCTTCACCCTAAACTCGTAAACATGATAAAATTAACTTTAACCAACACCCAGTCCAGAGTGAAATTCAGAGGTGAACTCTCTCATCCCTTCTACATAAAAACTGGATTGAGGCAAGGAGACGGCCTCTCACCACTCCTTTTTAACTGCACCTTCGAATTTGTCATGAGAAAATGGTATGAAATAAATCCCAAAAATATAAAAATGGGTACTAAGAAAAACTCCATCACACTAAATTGCCTAGGATTTGCAGATGACCTCGCTCTTTTAGCAAATAATATTCAAGAAGCCAAAACACAAATCATGAGCCTTCAAAACCTAGCACAAAAGATAGGGCTTCATATCTCTTTCGAAAAAACTGAACTAATGGCCATAGATCCTCTGGTAATAGAGCACATTACGGTAAACAATCAGAAAATTAAAATAGTAAAACAATTTAAATATCTAGGGGAAATAATAACTTATAATTTAAATGAAAAAGTGACATGGCAAAACAGGACAAATAAAATGATTAAATCCCAAAAATTAACTTGGTCAACATATAACAAAAAATGCCTTTCTGCTAAAACAAAACTTAAACATTATAAAACTGTAGTACAGCCAGAAGTCACCTACGGAAGCGAGACCCTTTTCAAAATCACTCAGAAAAACCGAATTGAAAAAATTCTGAAAATAGAGAGAATTGTCAGAACATGTATCAATAAAAAACACCAAAAAGAAGGCCAATGGTGGATTGTGCCAAATGAGGTGGTGTATCGAGAAATAGAGCCTGTTACTGATACTATGCGGAAAAAAAGAATCTCTTTCTTTGGTCATCTCATAAGGACACCAGAAACAAGACTGTCAAGAAATATCATTGAAAAGCTCTGGTTCCAAAAGCTAGAAGTAGGATGGATCAAAGAAATTAGAGAAGATATGAAAGAATTGGGAATTTCCCAGACTGACCTACAGAATAAAACTGGAAAAATTACAAAGCTAAAAGACAAAAGCATTCGATTTAAACAAAAGACAGACAAACGACAAAATACAACGAAGAGGGTGTTTACGGATGAAGAAAAGAAAGCAAGATCTGAACGGATGAAGAAATACTGGGCAGCTCGGAAGTGTAAAATAACACGCTTTTCTCAGAAAAGATCCAACTAAAATTGACTTAAGTGGTCCCACGTTGGCCGTAAAAGCATAATAATAATAATAAAAAGGGTGGGATGAAAAGTTCCAGACCTCACAAAGAGATGGTTTTAATACGCTTATTACTCGATGGCGTCGTATGATTCCATTGTTCATTAGTTTACAATAAGAGTTTCAAGTTGCTGCATCACTAAGTAAGTATTTAAAGTCTGTCAAAGTAGAGAAATTAGGGCGGTTTTTGGAAAATGGAAAAGTCTGGACATTCGTGCAGTAAATAAATACTTTTTTTAAAAGGCTTAAGGGCCCTTCTGAAGTGATTATGCCAGAAGTGATAGGAAAAGTGCATAAAATCATTTTGGCACATCAAATGACAGGGAACAAGTTAACAAAATCTGTAGGTATGCGAACAGAATGTTCTGCAATATTTTTCATGAAGATTTAGGCATAAAGAAGGTGTGCGCTAGTAGGATGCTAGAAGCTGAGTTGAAAAACGACTGGTTTGAAAAAACATTTCAAGTGATTTTCTCGAGCTCTTTCAGCACAATCCAAAGGAATTTTTACATCAATTTGTGATGATTGACGAGACTTGGGTTCATCAGTACAATCCCAAGGCAAAATAGCAGTCAAAACAATGGTTGAAAAAGGTCAACCTGCTCCAACAACCTCCATAATCACTTGAACTGACCTCCCAGTGACAGTCACTTCTTTCCTAATCTAAAAAAATGGATTGAGGGAAGAAATTTTCAACCAATAGTGAAGTTATTGCCACCATTGATGGTTATTTTTAGGAATTGGATAAATCATTGACTACCAAACTGGCATAAGCACTCTGGAAGAATGCTGGACTAAGTGTATAAACCTTAATGGTGACTATGTTGATAAATAAATCACAATGTACCCAGAAAAATGTTATTTCTTATTCAGAACTGGAATTTCTCACTCAACCCTTATATAGACTATAAATTTAAGAGTTCTGTACATAAACTTTTAAAAGTAAAAATGAATTAAAATAATTATACTGCAGAAAAAATATTTTCCCACTTTCATGGTTCAAAATAACAATAGGAAATGAATTTTAATTTCAATTACCAATTTTATAAACATAAAATTAATGATTTCATCGAAAAAAGTCTTTACCTTATGTTTTAAAGGTAAGCTGTTGGAAAGAATTTTAGTGCAACTTCATTCTAAAACTAGTACTTCATGAGAAAATCAACTTCGAAAACAGGGTGGAAGTTTGGTTTTTTTTATTAAACCTACAACAAAACTAATGTATAACTCTATACATCACTCAAATGAGAATAAATCATTTTCAGATAATGCAATTAATAAAAGTTCAATACATAATGGAGGACATTGCTTAGAAAAGCAAATATAAATTTGTTAAATGATTATGCATTCTCTTGTACAAGCTTTGGCCTTACTTTATATTTTAATTTTTTTTAAACTCACATAAAAGTGATCCAACAATCATCATCAGAGCTGTCATCATCATCTGAGCATTCAACATCAGTAGGAGTTGCTTTTGATAAACTCCAATCTAGGCTTAAATCTTTTCTAGGCAACATGTCAACCATCTTGCTCTGTTCTGACTGAAATAAGGAGGAAAAAATTAATTAAATAAATTTTTTATTTCTTATAACTGCATAAATATTTTATTTCTTATTCGATGAAGTGGAAATTTTTCCTGGATTTTTACTGTTTCCACCCCTGTAAATATGACAATGGGTGAGAAAATAATCTAGGCGAAACTTCAAATTGATCAGAAGATGGGAACTTGTCCCGCATTTGAGCTGAAATTTAGAAATTCTAAGAGTTTCACAATATCTTCTCATTATATGCCTACTGCAAAAATATTACAGAACATTTTACGATAAAATTATAACTTCTCACATTAACGACGATTACATTTATGCGTGGATTTCAATATTATATTTGGTCTTCCAATTTAATCATTAAATTTACTGTAGAATTAATTGTTAATCACATTATTATATATTACATTATTAAATAATTGCATTATTTCACACAAAAAACTGTCAAATGTGGAAAAACACTTTTATTAAGAAATTCAAATAAACTCCATATAATCCAAACAAGGAAATGCCATACATACAAATGTATACCATAAAATGAAAATACAATTTCAAAGAATATATAACATTAACAAATTTAGTTTTCCAAGAAATATGATTTAGTTGCAGTAGGATAACGTTTCTGATACACCTCATGTACTTGTTTACTATTTTCATCTTTGGTGAGTAAATTATTGTACTCTATCAAAGAGTAACTTTGACCCCTCACTCTGAAACATCGTTTACAATCTTAATCCTGTTACATGTATGATGATTCATTCTCCCAGATTAAAGGATCTTTTCTTAAGAAAGCAATTGAAATTCCAAATCTGTTGAAAACGTTATTACTTTCTTTTGAAATAACAGTTTCCATCCCCAAATCAAAATAATTTTCAATATTCTGTGTTGAAATATCAAATTTTTTTTAAACACTTTCTATTTGTACATTCTCTAGATTTTCTACCACACATCTTTTTATCTAAGTCAATGCCACACATTCTGGTGTATGATATGTGGTGTTAAGATAAGTTCCTGCTAAATTCCCATAATACAATGCTACTAATATTCTTACACTTGTACAATTTCTTCAAAAATTTAAAATCTTGTGGTGCTACTAAAGAGATTAGTGCTCTGAGCCAAGACTGAATATACATTAGCAATAAATATATATATAAATCGATTAACATATGTATCACTAGCTAACACATTTTTAATACATAAATGGCTTTAGCCATCCATCTAGCCTGGTGTAAAGCTCCTGGTATCCAAAATGAATTCCCTCCAGGCCAAGTTCCACCTAGAAAGATGATCATGAGATCTAAAAATTCTTCACAATCATCTTTTGGATGTTTCTCTTCTAGATTTTTCATGCAGAAGTTTAATTAAATTCTACATCCTGCAGTTTTTTCATACACATAATGGTAGTTAGGCAACAAGAAAAATACAGTAGTTCTTGCTCAATCATCTATTCCATTAAGATACAAGCTCCCTTTTCTTTCTTTTTCCTGTTTAACCTCCGGTAACTACCGTTTAGATAATTCTTCAGAGGATGAATGAGGATGATATGTATGAGTGTAAATGAAGTGTTAGTCTTGTACATTTTCAGTTCGACCATTCCTGAGATGTGTGGTTAATTGAAACCCAACCACCAAAGAACACCAGTATCCACGATCTAGTATTCAAATCCATGTAAAAATATCTGGCTTTACTAGGACTTGAACGCTGTAACTCTCGACTTCCAAATCAGCTTATTTGGGAAGACGCGTTAACCACTAGACCAACCCGGTGGGTTAAGATACAAGCTCCCTGGAATCATCCCACATTACTTGCTGTTATATCTTAGCAAAGGGCTTGCACCCTTGTGGATAAATTCCATTTTTCCAGTAAGTTAAATACAACTGATGCTTGTTCTCTTTCACTGCTTGTTATTTTAGGAACTCCTAAAAGTTTTTTCACTTTGGTCATACATATTTATAACAGGTAGCCTTTCAACTGAGTCCTTTCTAGTTAAGACTGATAACATTTTTCCATCTCTATTAACCGTTATAAACTTGTAGATTCTGTTGGAAAGCTTCTTGTAATTACACAGCTCTTTCAGCAAGCAAACATTTAGGCTCTTTCAGCCTAATTGAAGAACAATTAATCACTAGATCAAGAAAATCATGTCTTAATGCTTCAGCAATAGCAATAATAGGTACTGCATCATAATCAGTAACTTTACACGTGTCCAAAGTTGCCATGAGTTTCATATCAGTAATCTGTTTTGTTCCCCTCAACTTCTTTGGTTTACTTAGATCTGGAACTTCCTATGGGTATCAAAATTACCCATCGTAGAATTCTGAATGAATTCTAAATTTTCTACATCACTTTCTCTTTCGTCGTTGATTGAAATTTCATTTTTCCCACAATATAAAAGAAAACCAATATAATTTCAATAGTTATATATATATAATTTCAAAACTTATATCAAGAAATTAACAGGAAATGGGATTCATCAAAAATATACCAATACTACACCTTACGTTCTGCTTAATTCGTTTCTTCAGAATGTTGCAAATGAAGTGCTTCTTTTTGTTGTTGAATGATTTGCCATCTTTCTTATTAAACTTACCTACACCAATCATTGATCCCTGTCTTCTTTTTATCCTTTAATTTAAAAGAAAAGCTACATCTTCTATTTTCATAAGCTTTAATGCATCCTTGACTGAAATCAAAAAGATCATTTAACAATCCCACAAAATCTTTTTCTCTCTGTCTCTGCAACTCACAAATTTTTGAGATTTTGCAGCATTCACCAGTGTTGATTAAGATGATATTAATTTTTCAGTACTATGATTTGTATCTTTTTCAGAATGTGTGCCTTCTCTCAAAACACTTAAATTTCTTTTATGGTGATGGCAGCACTTGGTCGACAGCTCAAAAATTTTATATAAATTATAAAACATATAAAACTGACCCATTAATAGGAAGTTTCATGCCAATGATTTGACTTTCACAACGTTCCACAGGAAAAAATTTACTATCACTTCTACGCTCCATTTTCCAAAATTTTTTAATACCTCAATGCAGTTTAACGATACAAGTAGAAGTATCACTTACTACTGTAGCAAGACGCTTGTTACTGCTACCAAGGATAATGGGATTCTTTGTAATTTTTAAAGGAAAGAATCTATGCATATAAGAATTGGAAAGGCTCGCTAAATAGAAAACTAGTTATTATATCTCCTCTGCCGCAGCCCTATGTTATGACCCAGATGCTGCATTGTATACTAGATTTTATCAATAAATTATTTTTCAATGTAATATTGAAACTTACATACAAATATCATCATTATTGTCAATTGTTATAATTTCATCATAAAATATTCGCTAATATTTTTGCAGGAAGTGTATATATCTATGAGGAGAAAACGTCATATTTTGAAATTTCTAAACTTCAACTCAAATGCAGCATAGACTTCCTTTGTTCAATCATCCTGAAGTTTTACACACATTTTTTTTCACACAAAGTTGTAATTTATGCAAAAAAAAATTAGTGGTCGAAAAATAAGGAATGTTATTTTTTGTAGAATGTTTTTCCTATACAAAAAACAATTTAAATTCAATATTTTTTATGAAGGGAAAAATTTTAAATTCAAAAAATATTATAGAATATTAACACAAATGTTGTTCATTAAATTAAATATGAATAAGAGTGTAAAAGCCTAATTATTTAAAACTATAAGAAGAAATACCAACAAAAAAATGTACTCGATCAGCATCAGCATGATGTTACTTGATCAGCATTTAACGTTGTATACAACAGAATTAAATAATATCTAAAATCCACAAAAAATTATAAAACTGAACAACATAACAAAAGGTATAAAGGCAAAATTCATTATAAAAATTTTACACAAGAAACATACAATTTAAATAAGCAGAGGAAAAAAGAAAGAAGGCAAAGTTAATACTATTTTGATTTGCTTTTTAGCTTTTAACTTCAATGTTAATTACATAGTTTTATGATTGCACTAAAGGCTTTTCTCTCTCTAAAAGAGCCACTTTCATTAACATCAAATACTTGTTATTCCCCAAAAGATCTCACAGAGAATATATTTCTACAATTATTACTGAAAAACCCAGAGCACCTAACACACTTCACATTTTCATCATAAACTTAATTTTTAGTGGCAAAAAACTAACTTGTGTTGTTAAACCAACACAAATTGCACTTAGAAGAATTAGTAATATCACTCAATCATTTATAGAGTAGTATTTTTCCATCAATATTTAAAAAGAAAGCAATGCACATGCAATATTTGACAAATCAAATAAATTACTTCACATCCAAAATAACTATTTAATTTCAGAAATTCACTTCAAATATAGTAAGTTACATAGTATATAATCAAAAAGGAGAATAAAGATTTAAAAAAAAAATAAATTTAAGTTACCTTAGTAATTAGTTTACCTTAACAGATACAGGTGAACTATCAGAAACAACAGATTCAAACGTACTAGTCTCAATCCATGAATTATAATACCGTACAACATTTTCATGATTTAGTCTTGATAATAATTTAACTTCACGAGTTATCTTTTTATACAGTTGCGTATTCATGGATGTTAATTCAATCCTTTTAATCGCATACAAACAGCCATCTAATCTGTTACGAACCTAAGAAAAAAAAAAAAATTAATAAAGCAGTAATAAAATTTGATGACCTCATTATTTTATAGTTTTCTTTATTAAATTTTAATTTGTTAGCTCTAAAATGAGAACAATTAAATGCAAATTAACATGATCTATCTGTCAACTGATTCCTTCCTCTTATCTCACCCTTTCATTCTTGTTCATCTGAAAAGCAGTCACTTTTTCACTGGAATTCGACAGTTTCATGTGAGTTGTCAGGTGACAACTCCCTCTGTGAATATCTTGACACTTTTTTTCTATTTCCTATACAGAGATTGCAAAAAACAAAACTAGAGCTGAAATGCTTATTTGTTAAACCACATCTCAAATCTCCTAAAATGTATATACAAAGAAATGTAGAAATAACATACATACAAGATCTGATAAAAAAGTAATAAGAATTTTTTAATTATACATGCTATTTTGTCAATTGATCATATTTTGTCTTTTTTCTGTAAATTGGTAGTACTGTAAGTGATATACATGCTAATTTTCAGCCAGCAGCAATGTTTAGTTTGTGTTTGGCGAGCAATAAAGCAATACGTAGTTTACTAAGTTAACAATTTTTTGTGTGGCAAATTGTCACCAAACACATCAGAGTATTTGTCAGAAATTTTATGTTAAAACAGAATAAGTGTAGTGAAGCATTTAAAACATTAAGGAAGGTCTTTGGCAACAATGCTATGTTACAACCACAAATTTATAAGTGGTAATAAAAGCTTTCATCAAGGCCGAGAAGACATCAAAAGATGATAACGTCTGGGCATCCCAGCACATTAACCATTGATGAAATGTCGAAAAACTTAAAATAGATTGCACTTGCTAGTCACAGAATCATCGTTAGAGAGGTTGTTAAAGAAATAGGAATTTCATATGACTCATGCAAAGCGATTATTACTAATGTTCTGACCATGAAACAGGTAGCAGCTAAATTTGTTCTGAAACTGCTAAATTTTCAAAAAACAGTTCATATAACCATCACTGAACAAATACTGACATCGTTGATGACTCAGACTTGCTCAAACATGTCAAAACTGTAATGGAACTTGGATGTATGACTAGTATGTCGAGATGAAGGCTCAATTCATTCCAATGAAAGTTTTTTGAAGAGCTAAGAAAAAAAGCACATCAAGTCTATTCATCTGTGAAGGTTACTCTTAACTGTTTTCTTCAAACTACAATGGGATTATGAAACTGTATATTCAATGTGTTTTAAAAGCAACCATAAAAAGTTTTTGCCATTTTTTTCTAAATAACATTCTTTGTGGTCACTGTACAAAGCACTTCTTTATATTTTACATAATTTTCAATCTGATACTTCCTATTTCTTTCTAATTTGAATCGTTAGCTCTTCATCTATTGAAAGATGCTGTGATTATAAAATTCTTTATTACTACAAGAAAAAAATCAGCATATGTTATATCTGAGAATGTTGTAGGTTATACATTACCAAACTGAGAAATCAAGCAGTTTTCAAACATTTCACCCAGAACTACTACAGTATCTAGGTTACAGTATGAGCCAGGATCTTTATCAATAAAGTAAAATTAACTTGTTTTCTGATATTATCAACAGTGAAACTAACAACTGACTTTATTCACAGCTGATTTCCATGTTGATAATACTTTCTATTTCTGCAATCTTTGAAGCTTTTGTTTATTCTTTATTTTCAGTGTTTAGCAATGGTTTTAACATCTGATGAAGCTCAGATTTTTGTGGTTAAAATGTATTTTGTGGTAGTGATGCCACAATACATAAAGGAAATTTTCATCAAAGACATCCATCCAGACACTGATTTCCACATCTCAATGCTGTGCAAAACTTGGTCAATAAGTTCCTAGAAATTGGGTCTTTCAAAGCCATGCCCAAGTCCAGAAAACAATCTATCCTGGCAGAGGAAAAGGTAGATGATATTTCAGATTGTATTAGCTTCAAAAAAGTCTATCAGGAAATTGGCACTACATACAGAAATTTCAAGTAGTACACACAAAGCATTGACTATACACTTAAAACTTCACCTGGACAAAATAAGAGTGGTGCTGCATCAGTTACACATTACTCATCTTCCTCAACATTTTGAATATTCCAAGTGGTTTTTGGATGTTATAAATGAAAAAGAAGACATTCTAGATGTAATATTTTTTTCAGATGAAAGGTGGTTTCATTTATCAGGTATGTCAACAGCCAGAATAATCAGATGTGGTTTGTGATAATATTTCAGTTTTTCATAATACAGTAAACTAAGAAATGAAACCACTGAAATGAAATCATTTACCCTTTCATCGACCAACTAAATTAAAATAAATTGCTGGCATGTAATTTTACAAAGATGGAGCAATAGCACACACTGCCAGTACTTTGCTAAATTTGCTGCATGAAGTTTTCAGGAAGAGGCTCAATTCAAAGTACATCTGTCTTCAGATTTTAATGAATGAGAGCAATGAAAGAATATCTGTTAACAATCCTCACAATGAACTGAAATCAACCACCAATCCCCTGGATAAACTGAAAAATAAGAAAACTAGATTTGTAAATGCATTCACTCCTTTGGCACTTCTGCATGTGTTTTCAAACATATTGAAACATGTTCAGGTATGCCTGATGGCAAATTGTATCCATACTGAGCATTTCCTGTAAATAAAAATTCATTGTAGTACATTCATTATATTCCTGTTTCTATCATCATTATTTCAATATAATAAATTAATGTCTAACATTGAGGCTCAGTTTCATTTGGAATATCCAATAAAATCAATTTGTTAAATTCACAATGTATTTTTTACCACTATCAACAAATTTTTATTTATTTAAGTTTCCTAGGATGAGGTAATTAACTCTCTTCCAATTCTCACAATCCATAAATCAACTCCTATCCATTACACTTTCTATATTATCTCTTCATTTCATCAATATATTCATCCACTTCATTACTGGTCTACCCATTAATCTTTATACCTTCCTTCT
Organism: Lycorma delicatula; assembly: GCF_047948215.1. NCBI lineage: Eukaryota > Metazoa > Arthropoda > Insecta > Hemiptera > Fulgoridae > Lycorma > Lycorma delicatula. Next base: position 140,134,424 of record NC_134459.1, on the reverse strand, counting down.
CAAAATATAACAATTATTTTTTTGATCTCACTATTTCTTTTTGCAGTCTTTCCTGTCCTACAAGGATGGTGAAAATACGAGCGCTAATCATCTACTAAATATCTACTTAAAGTAAAAACTATTCACAATACACAGCTGCATTCTGCATTCCTCAGATATTTATGTTAAATTTCACAAACCTAAAGACTTAATTATATGAATATATTTAAAATTCTAATCACATCAAACAGTGTAGACTTAAACCTGTAAAAAAATCAGTGCAAGATTTCGATGAGTTATATTATAGTAGCAACATGGAGTGCTTGTCATAAAAACTGAACAGAAGCAATTCAAAATACCAGAAAAAAATTAACCTAATAAAATATCAAACAATACTATAATAAACAATATTGCAATACATAATACCTTTATAACATCACCAAATGCGCCTTCACCAATCCAATCAAGAACTTCAAATTCACTTTCAATTCTTGAACCAGATTTTGATGTTAAATTCCATATGTTGTAATCTTCACTTTCAGTTTCTCCATATTTCTGATGGACAGCTTGTTTAACCTAAAAATGAAATTATTTATAAGAATGAATGTAATGTGATTATAAAAACACAGAATTTAAATTTGGATTGTTATGAAGAATGAAAAAAAGATTAATGGCATTAATAATAAACGTTTCACAAAAAGTTTAAACAAATTAACTTTACATTTGAAATATATCATTTCGTACAAGAGCACTTTTAGGACACAGAGACCAAATATACTGCAATGCCAACCTTAGTTAGTAATTAAATCTACAAGAGGTTATCAAGAAAGTAAGCTCCAAAGAGCTATTTAAAAAAAATCAATCTTTTTATACAAACATAAAAAGATAAAAGGCTGCACTCTATTTCATTATGCATAAAAATAATACTTTCTTGTGGCTAGTTGAATATGTAAAAAATACAGAAAATATGTATTTAAATGCAGATATCTATTCTATGAGGTCCAAACACTTGTTTCATGTTAAAATGACATTGCAGTTCAATTTAATAATCAATAGTATTTTAATAAAATTACCTTTTACAGTTCCAGTTTACTACATCCTAAGATTTTCTATAAATTTCATGAAAAAAGTTACTCATACTTGCAAATGAGTTACTACAATACAGTACTGTACACCTATTTGCATAATAGTAAACTAATTCTTCAAAACACTGCAAATAAAATTGGCCTCAAAATATTACTTGAAAAGACAGAAATTATACCCCAAAAACCAATAAAAAATTAAAAGAAGTAAATATAATGAATATAGTGGCCTAGTTCCCTTATACTATGTAAAATTTATGACTGACAATTTTTTATAATTTTATAATGATTTTAACCAAGCCAATAATTTCAAGTAGCATCTGTGGAAAAATGTTTCATTTTCACAAGAGGATAATAGTTCAAGATTTTTCCATGGTTATCTATATTTGAAATTGTGTACACCAAGAAATTTTTTTCTTCATTTTGAACTAAATTATGGAAAATATCCTATTTTTTTCCTCTTTGTTCCATGATACCCCATAAGCGAAAATTTAGCAAGCCTGAAATTTCTTTTTACCAAACAAAATAAATTTAGTATATGTACAACACATTCAAACCAATCAGCAATAATCATCAGAATACTGGATACTATGAAAGTGACTTCTCATTATCTTTTTTTCTATAAAATAATGTGCAAGAAAACATTATTTTCTTAAAGAAAGAAAGTGTGACAGTGCAAAATAGTCCTTTTTTTCTATTTTTTAACAAATTAAATGTTAAAAATAAAACTGATGAACACATTATAAGCAACCCCTATCTCCAAACATCATACGCATCTTCAGTTAATTATAAAAATTAACATTTATTCCAAAAAATCAACTCAAAAAAATATTAGGCTACAATAAACTTCACCTAATACATATATTACACTTTAATAATATTCTATTCAATGTTTTAAAACATTATAAAATTATGTATTCTATCCAATCACTGGCTGTGATCAAGCAAATGAATATCTGGATTACGATTAACCATGGTTGTATTTTATCACGTATAATGAAAAAATTTTATTATGAAAAATGATAAATAAGTCAATGAGTTACAAATATGTTTGTCATATTTTTAGTTATTATAAAATGTATAATATATGAATTCCAACTGCCGTATTGCAAAGACAGACTTTGTATTTTTAACTAATTAAGAAAACACTAAAATTTATAAAATTCAATAGCCTGTTAACAAAATTTACATACACAATAAGATTTTTATATTTAATCAAGAACAGATATTAATATTTTGATGTCGTATTAGATAATGTATTCCAACCTATCAATAATCACTATTATCAACAAAGCAATCATTGAAAAAAGATTTTAAATCTGATCATAAACAGTTTTAAATTTGAAAAAAAATTTTGCTAGGGAAAATAATGCAATACAATAAATAAGTTAAAACATTGTTTAAAATTATTTTTAAAATTTAAATGAAATAATGTCTAGATTGTATATTTAGTGTCTTTGGCTGACACAAAGGCAATTATTTGCAGTTCATCAAATTTAAGCAAGCAACATTTTTTTCACAAAATTCATCGAAAATGATAGTCCAATATAAAAATCAGCTAATAATTAGTATTCTAAGAAATTATTAAATGTTGTTAACACTTTGATTGTTGAACAGTCAAGATCAAGAGAGTGAATTAAAAAAATTTCTCTTTATTTTTTATTCTGATATAATATTTACTGAAAATGGAACTGTATAAAACACAAAAACTTCTCTCTATTACTGTCAAGAATTTAAACAAAAAACAAAATCCATGGCCAATTCACCAACAAATGGCAAATCCTCAACCACCTAGCCAGATTTCATAACATCCATTTCATATAATCAGTAAAAATAATTAAATACTATAAAATTTAGATACAAAATTTCAAGAAAAGCGTCATTCAAATTCTCATGTATCATTAACAGTCACGCATACAAGTCAATTAACAGTTGGATTCAAAAGAATAAATAAAAGAAAATTTTAGAGCAGATAATATTTTGTTATGGAAAAAGATAGTATTCAAAGAAAAATTCTAGATTTATTCAAAAAATTTATATGAAAAATAATTTTAATGATTGCACAAGTATCAATAGAAACTTCCTAACATAAGTAGTTCTTTATACATCTTAATCAGATCATTAAAACCTAATATTTATTTAACAAAATCTATTGATGATCAACTACTATAAAATTTGACTTTAAGAAAATACCATTCACAATTTTTTTAATGCATAATAAATAGCAGTTTCAGCCTTTTAAAGCTAAGTTAAGAATGATAGTCCAGATATAAATTTCAGTGGATGTTTAACTGCACACCATCTAAAGTAAACGGGATGATATCCATCTCACCCTGACATTACCTCTACCTATCTTTTGATACTAAAGCAGCTACGCCACTTCAAAATTTAAGTAAACTGTATAATATTAAGCATAAATTTAAATGTTCCACAGCTTATTTTAATATTTCAATTTCAAAAATATATAATGAACGTGGCTTCTATCGTGTATATGGCTTCTAACGTGTTTCATAAATGGGCTACTGACTTAATTTTAAAACTATTAACTAAATTAATTAGAAAAAGTTAATAAATTATTAAAACAAATTATTAAATTAAACACGGAAATAAACTGGACAATAACTTATACAAACCATTCATTTAATACATTTTTCAGTATTTCAATTCTTGAAAAAGTTTATAAGTACTGTAAACTAAAAGAACAAATCTAGTTTCAATAGACTTACAGAGCTATGTAAACAAGTGTACACACACTCATATGTATAGCTAATAAAGTATATACATAACTACCCAGTTACAATGATGTACTATATAAAATGCTGTCATACATGTTCAAGAAACACAATGATCTGTTGAAACCGTAAAACTGTAAAAGTGCAAATAAATAAAATAATCTCAAATGAATTTATATTAAGGAAACAGAATTTCCAATCTTCAGATGATAGCATTATCTTTCAACCACAACTGTTACTAAACAAAATTATGCACAAAAGAACATTTAGTGAAAACACAAAATACTTTGACGGATTATTTTGAATATTTGTTTAAAATAAGTTTTGCAAGGTCACGTAGATTCTCTCTTTTTTCCTGTTTAGCCTCCGGTAACTACCGTTTAGATAATTCTTCAGAGGATGAATAAGGATGATATGTATGAGTGTAAATGAAATGTAGTCTTGTACATTCTCAGTTCGACCATTCCTGAGATGTGTGGTTAATTGAAACCCAACCACCAAAGAACACTGGTATCCACGATCTAGTATTTAAATCCGTGTAAAAATAACTGGCTTTACTAGGACTTCAACGCTGTAACTCTCAACTTTCCAAATCAGCTGATTTGAGAAGACGCGTAACCACTAGACCAACCCGATGGGTTAAGGTCACGTAGATTAGTTGCATTTAACTTTAACATTGATTTTATGGTATTTCAGTTTCATATTTTAATGAAATCAAAAATATATAATGAAGCCATAAATACACAAGGCTTCAAATGTACTTCAAATACAGGCTCCTGATTTAATTTCAAAATTAATTAACTAATTAAAAAATGTTAAAATGTCAGGGGACTGTGTACATGAGCTGCAATTTGGGAGGGTGAGGAGGCATTTACCTTCTTTCTGAGAATAGACCAGATCAGACCAGTGTGTTATTAAATGTAATTCAATGTGAACTCTATGATAGAGCTGCGATATCTGAGAGTGAAGGCATTTGACCTTGCTCCATTTTCACTCCCAAAAGAATAGAATGTAAAAACAAGTGTAAATTTCATTTAATAAGCTTATATTCTGATCAATGTTTACATATAAATCAAGACATCTATGCGTTTCCTTACACTGATGTTCACTTACAACTCAGAAACCATCAAGCTAATTTTTTGAAATTATTTTTTACCATTATACCTACTGAACTTTGAGGAAAGTTTTATATAAATTTAACTACATTATAGGCAAGCAGTAAAGTTTAAATCAAGAGCATGTACTATTTTAGATTTTTTGTACAGTACTGACTATACCACAAACTGTACAGCTTCTAGCAAATCAAATTACACAAATTAAATTTTATTTTAATATTTAATTTATCAACAGGTCTCAAGACATTAGCAATTTAAAAGGAAAATGTCACAGTTACACAACTTTAACAGATAGGCAAGTGTACAATTTTTTGTACTGACTGTTCTTCCTGCATATTGCACATAAAAATTTGTTATTACACTAAATTGCTCAGATAAGATTTACTTTATATTACCTTCATCATATTTCATATACAACTGAACCAAAAACCTGCTACTTCACTTTACTCCCATTTTTGTATGTTAACATAAAATAAGGGGTACTACCATTTTTCAATTTGAGAATGTTTTTCTATTAATACAGGACTATTAATGAACGACAAAAAAACAAGTTTTAATGAAATTTGCAGAAGGAAAGTTTTCTAAACAACACTCTCTTGCTAAAAAATCTATTTTTGCCATTTACACTCTGAGAATTTACTTAGCACTAAGACATTTCAGGAAACAAAATATTTTTATTTGGTTTTCTTTCATTTTTGCTGGGGAATCAGTTTCACCTTCCTCACCTTCAAAAACATTTATAATTTATGATTTACAAGCTAACAGTGCTAGAAAAGAATTTAAAGTTATGAAAATTAAGGTAATCAGGATTTTACACTACTTTTATAATTTTTTTTTTTTAATTTATAAAGTAAGTTCTTCCTCCTCTCATCTTTCAGGTAGTTTTTTTTGGCAAATTTTTACTGGCTTTATTTCAGTTAAAAATCTTAGGGAAATTAAAATAAAATTAATTAAATTAAAATAAAATTCAAACAATTTTTTTTTAGGATTTTGACTAAAGTTTTGCTTCCTAATAATAGATAAAGATTTGTACAAATAGTAACAAAGAATAATAGTTCAGCTTTTACAATACTTATAAATTTTTTAAGTTTAAAAAAAAACATCAATATAGATAATAGAAGAAATAGAGGTATTTTTTTATATCTAACCCATAATATAAAATTATTTTTAAAATCCACATCATACTAACACATTTGAATCTGTATCCAATTATAAGCTGTTACACACGATTTATAATGTTAATTATATTATATTTATATGTATATATTGATTATAAGGTCTTACACAATCATGTATTCTCATTACATGAAAAGTCATTTGAGCCCAATGTTATGTTCTTTATTCTACATAAGGTTACAACATTAAATGAATAACAAAATTACACTATTTTTATTGTTTAATTATTAATCTAATTTGATTTTTACTGATTCTTTATATTTTATAGTCTAAAATTACTTAATTCTCCCTCAATAAATAAGCACAAAATATATCATTTAAAAATACATATTTAATATTACGTAAATAAGAAAGACTTACATTTTTATCATTTAAAGGTGAAGCAGGTGTTTCAGGATCATTTTCAATGACAGTAGGTAATGTTTTTTTAACGGGCGATTTATTAGCTCTGAGAAAAAAAATCACTTTAATTAAAAACAAATGATGAATTTAACTGTGTTAGATTATATTGAAAAAAAAGAAAATTTCTAAGTTTATCACAATAATAAATTCCTGAACAAAGTTAATAAGATAGTCTAAGTAAACGCAAAATGAATAAAACTGTAAACTACAAATAAGTTCAGGTAACTAACAACTAATGATCCAAATGTTCTTGTTAGTTGGTATGATTGGAAGTTAACCATAACAACCTTCATTGATTAAAAATAAAAACAAAATAGCTTTATCATATAATAATTCAAAGTTTACAGATTCAGAACTGGGATTTTACCTTTATATATATAAAGGTAATATATATATATGTATATATTTTACTGAAAATCTTTTTAAGATTCATATTATTCCTCTGTACTGTTAAATTATATTTAAATTCCATTAAATAAACCACCTAGTACAGAATATTGAAATAAGAAATATCCTACCTCAATTTTTCATTAAAGTACTTTCTCAGGACCCTGCATCCTCAGTTGTGATTGAAATAATTTCATTATTGCATAATAAAGATTTTAAAATAAAAATACTAAAAACATGAAAATTGTGTATTAATTTACATGAGTGCTGCTATCTGTTGCAGTTTTTATAAGGCCATCTCCCTCAAACACACTCTGATGGCTTATCAAATTAATTTAATTTATCAAATTAATTAAATTTTTTCCTTCAATCTTGTTTATTCTTGGATAAACAAGTATTTTTCTAAGTTGCAATACGGCTTCAAAAAAGATATAGGAACTAAAGATGCAATTGTAAAAATAATATAATATATTATATTATGTAATACAAAATGTCTGTTGCTAATATGTTTATCGATCTTGCTAAGACCTTTGAAACGGTCAATCATCCACCTTTTACTTAACTTTATAAAATTGGTATAAGAGGAGTTACTAAAGAATTGATAGAGGATTGCTTAAAAAACATAAAATGTAGAAAAATGAACATTGGAATTCCATGGAGAACTGCGTTAGGACCACTGTTACTTATTATTCAAATAAATAATAGTTTTACTGTAAATACTGATTCCATAATTACATCTTATGCAGTAAATGGCACATCATTGTGCTCATATAACAGGAATAATTTAAAATAAAAGTTAGATCTCTTAAATGGTATAAAAATTTGGTTAGATTCAAATATGTTATCTTTAAATGTAAATAAGAGTTTCCATAACCTTTTTCAGTCACCTTGATCTTGTATCCTTACATTTTGAATTAAAGCTAAATAATGAAACTGTAAAAAAGGGTTGAAAAAAGTATTTAGGAGATTTTTTTTAATCAACATCTGACATGGATTTTCAAAGAGCAAGATTAGTATAAAAGACAAAATACATAACTTATATATTATACAGGCTAAAAAAGGATAACTAATATAGATAGTTTGTTTATACTCATGTATAGACTAAAGCATTATCACACATGAGATAACTGCATGGGGAAGTGTGATCAAATCACTTTCAAACTTAAATACTGCCAACAGGACTATTCCTCTGAATCTTAAACAAAAGCATGCTCTTGAATCTTTATATCTTCATTTCTAGATTTAATATTCATTTGTCTAATTTATATCTACAAAATTTTCAATTAAAAGATGTAAATCTTTACAATTATCTAAAGTCTCTATGAAAAACCAAAAAAGATCATGTGTATATCTGTTATGTATTTAAACTTCCAAATACTTATATAAAACTTTGATATCAAGAAATTAAAAAAAAAAAAATTATGGAAATGATTCAGAATAAATAAATTACTTAAGATGTTAATTGGTTAAGATTTGTTAATTGGTAGTAGTGTTTTGTAAAGTGTATAGTTAATTGGTTGTGTTTGTTAATTTCTCGCCTACAACTACAGTATGTAATGAATTAGAAAATTGTATTTTGATGAATTCACTTTGTATATATTAAGTATTAATCTATATATTAATTAATAATATATAATTAAATATTAATAATTATTATTTTATTAGTATTAATTATGTGCATCTGTGCATCTCTGCAGGATAAATATATAAAACAAACAATACTTGAACATTAATGATACAATAGAAAACAGCAGGATATTGTTCAAGATTTTTCTATATTTTATTTTAGACAGAATGGCTAATTGCACACAAATACAAAAAACTAACGTCTGGACTTAAGTTATGAATTGTGTTAAATCACAAATAGTTTAAAGCTTGCTTTAAACTATTTGTTTAAAGCTTGCTTTCTTAAGTCTTTCTCAACTCCATTGCTGAGAAAGACTCAAGAAAAAATAATATGATGTGTTTTTAAATATCCTTAAAACTATCTTTTTTTTTTGAACTTATATACCAACTGAAATTCAAATTAATTCACAACTACTTTCATATGAATTAATTTTTTCTACAATTCACTATTTTAAAACATTATGAAATTTGAAATTACCCACAAAAAGTTTATATTAAAATTAAATTAATTTAATACTCACTTGTCACTGTTAACTAAATTTTTATCTGAATCATCACTAACTTGTCTATTATCATCTTCAAATTGTATATTGGAATTTCTTCTACTTTTAATCTCTTTCTTGATTGCTTCTTGCTTATTCTGGATTTCTAATAAAATTTCAAGTCTCTGAAAGTTAAGAAACATATTACTTAAAAAAAATATATTAGTAAAAATCATAATAATATAAAATCTTTTACCATTGTAATAATAAAACTGGACCGACAAAATTTTCTAACTGTACCTGGAGTGTTTATAAGTTCATAAAAAATAAAGTAGATGTAATTTTTTGGGGAAAACTCTTTCATTTCTCAATACAATCTCATTTCAAGTCTATACATTTAATCTGACATCACTCCCATTGTTATAGTATACTTGTCCAAGTTTTTAAAACAAGCAGATGTTTTAACAATAATTTGAATTATTTCACTAAAACTCTTTCCAGCAAGCTGCTTCTTCATATTTGGAAACAGATAATTCAAACATTAGGTGAGTAGAGGAAATGCAGAATAATTTCCTGCGTAATTGGAACAATTTTGCTGTTGCAATCAAAGAGCAAGTTAGTTCATTAATTTAGTAATGAAGAGCATTCTTTTCATCTAATGATACAACAAGATGAATAATATTGTCTGGTTTTTATTTTACTCACCTCTAGAACATCAATAAAGATTATGTCACAAGCATCCCATAAGACATGTGATAAATTCTGCTGATGAACCAGTTTTCATCTTCTTTATAGCAAGTTTTCTGACAGCATACATCAGGAAACATCAGTCCACGTTTTGACTGTTCCTTGGTTTTACGATGGTATTTATATATCCTCAGCTGTTTCATCACTGTTATGAAACATCACAAAAATACCTCTTGATAACCTTAAAATAGCCCCAAACTGTGCATGGGAATGTTTACTTGTTCACACTTTTGATTAACCATGAGCAAACACGGCACCCATCTTGCAGATAGTTTTCATATTTAAATATTTGTGTAAAATATGATGCATCCCCTTGATCTGAGATGCCCACTGTCTTAGTGAGCTCAAGAATTTCAATTTTATATCCTCCTTCACCCTAAAATGGATTTTTTCCAATATTCTCTGCAGTTATAACCTCAATAGGTTATCATTGAGGTCAAAGGTGATCATTGAGGTCAAAGGTGATCATTGAGGTCATAGGTGATCATTTGAGGTCATATGATCACTCTGAAAATAACCCAAACTATCTGTAAACTGTTCTAACCAAAGAAATTGACTGACCAAGATATGTATCCAACTTGGCTTTTGTTTCCTGCAAGGTTTTGCCTTTCAAAAAATATTTTATCACCACTTGAAGTTCTCTTTCATCCATTTTTCATGAATCACAATACTTGATCAACTCAAATGTCTAGCAGAATTATGAGTATCTGCTGACTATGTAATGCCCCTTGCAGAGACAAGGGATACTAAGAATAACATCAATAACTACAAGCACCATCTCGTGACATTGCAGACCTATCAAAGATCTTTTTCACATTACAGCTCCCAGGGGTCCATTTCATCTAAAAGTTGATTTGGCTATAACAATAAAGTTCCTTTATGATATAGGCAAAATACTTTTTTCAATCATGAAATATTTTACTTACTAATACTTGTAGCTTTATTGGCTGATGGAAGATGAAATAACGAGGAATTATCTTCATCACGTTATCTCAATAGCCACGTTACTGGATTTTTAAAATTCTCAGTGTTTTGACATTCCTAGAGTGCAAAAATATTAAAATCTTGGATTTTAAAATTGGTTATAAAATTATATAATTGTATATTACACAAATCACAATTGTACATTACACATATAAAAGAAAATTCTATTGTCATGCATGAGTGCGAATTCACACTCACGCATGCGCATGCCACATATGTATAAACACACATGCACAAACACATGTGCATCTGTATATGTAAGTATTTTTTAAATATTTAAAACGTAAATTTAATTAAAATTTAATTCTTAATTTGCTTTATATCTAAAAAGTGGTATAACCTACAATGATGAAGTTTGGAAAGATAATTTTGTATTGAAGGAATTGATTATATTAAGTTTATGAAAAACAACAAAAATCAGATAAGATGATAGGGAGAGATAGATGTATGATAAATCAAAGGAGAATGGAATTTAAAATATTACTTGTGCATATGTTTCAGTTTAACAAAAAATAATACCACTCAAAAACTTTGAAAAGAATTTCAAAAAAATCCCCTCCTTCTAAGCTGAAGTTTTATTAATTTTCCAAAATTTAATCATTTCTACAGTCTAGCATATTTTTTTAATGAAGATTTATTAGGCTGGGAACAGAAGTCAACCTTTATCAATAAGCTTTCAATCGCTAATTCTATTCAAATATCCTAAAATATTTTCATGTAAGATGTTTTTAACTAAACTTGATGATACCTGAAAAACACATTCTAAAGAAGGTTAGATTTTTGAGAATTTCTATAACTTTTTAAAATTTTAGTAAATTTTTTAAGGTTTTTTCATGACATGGAAAAATATATTTAAAAAAAGGTGTGGTAAAAATAATTTTCAACTTTTTATCATTAAGGGAAAAATTTAATTTAAATACAAACAATGGGGGAAATTTTCTGTTTTTTTTTTTTTGTTTCATTATTCTTACAATACTCTAGAAGATTATAATCTAATCTAATATAAAAAAGATTAATTATAATTAATTCAAGAAACAAAAACAGCACAACAACATTATATTTTTATCAACAAAAACCAAAGCACCTCTTTATCCTTAAAAGCTTTTTTCCGTTCCATTTCTCTTTTCTGTTGAATTTGCTGTCTCTGAACCATTTCATCATAAAATGACTGAAAATCAGGCTTATTGTACTCATGTAAAAAATTCTAGAACAAAAATTAAACCAATTGGAAAATTAAGTATAATGAAGTCATCTTAAACAATAAATAGAAATTAAACAAAAAATAAAAACTTCCACACTACACTAAAAACTGAAAATGTTCAAACTACCAAATTATGTATATTTAAAGAATTTAACAAAAACTAAAAATCTGATGTGGACAGAACATGACTTACACATTTTATTTAAAATGAAAGATCATAAAATTTTATTTCACTAGTAACTTGTTATTTTTGAATTATTATTTATTGTATACATTTTTTACAATCTGAAGTTAATAATTCTTAATAAATCAATAATTATTTACATTAAAAAAAAAAAGAAAAAGGAAACAAAGTCTGATTTGAACCAAAGTGTCTTCTTCCCCTTGCAAGAACCACATATTTCATTAATTAAAATTTTATTTGGGTATAACTCTGGAACAAATGGAAATAAGTACCACTTATATCGTTGAAAGGCTCTCAATTAGAGCTTATTACCGCAGTTAAAAAAGTCTAAAATCCAATTTTTTTTTTTTGATTTTGGGCCTTTTTGGTCACTTTTGGTTCAGTCAATTGCAATCAAAAGGGGAGATGCACAAATAGATGTTACAACAGTCCTAAATCCAAAATTTCAACATACATACATATGTTTCAATGTCACAACAAAACTAGTCAAAATGGATTCAGGGATGGTCAAAATGATTATTTCCATTGAAATCTGAAAACCAAAATTTTTCATGATCACAATACTTCCTCCTTTACTTCATACAAGGAAGTAAAAATACCTAATGAAAAAAGGTAAATTTTTCTACAAACTGACATATTTTATACAAAATGATGATAAATGAAACAATGTGTGATTACTAACTACTCAAGATTCCATTATGCTAACCAGTAATTTAACTGGCCAACCATAACGAAATAATAATAAGTACTCAAAAATAAAATCAGGCAGAGATAATATTAGCAAAAATCTAAATACTATTAATAAATGACAGTTTCACATGATAATCATTGATTGATATATTAACAAGAGTGCAGCTACTACGTAAAATTAAATGTAATTAAAAAAAGCAATTCATTCATTTCACTCCTGTGAAAGGAGCATTTGCACATTTTAGTTCTTAACAGCCATTTTTTATTTATTTTTTTTATTAAATTATAGTTTTATGGATGGTTCAGTGGGACAAAAGAGAACTAAAAATTTATGTTGGGACTTTAGAACAAAGAAACAAGTTTAGATTATCAAGTTTAGTTATCAACAAGTTTAGTTATCTTAAAACTGAATTACAAAAAAGCCTAGAAGAAAAGAAAGCTAATGGTCCAAAAATAAATATTAGAATTGAAATGTGAAATTTTATTTTATTAAAAGTTGCTGAGAAATTATGTAATGAAGTTAAGGTAATGCACAGCTGCCTACATCTTGGACCCAATGTTAAGCTGTTCAGTTTAAGAGCTGTAATATTTTCTAAACCTCTTTGTATCAACAACGCTCTCCACAGATGACAACTGTATCTATATCATTAATGAAAACATTTTTTGTGTTTCATTTTACTAGTTATAAAACTACTGAATATTCCCACCCTTATTCTATGAGTCTTTAAAGACTCGTTATGTTTATTTAAAGTTTAGTTTGATTCTGTTTTGCATATCATCAAGTGTCTTTTAGTGAAGTTATATTTTAAATAAAATAGCAAGTTCTAATCATCGATGTTGTAAAAATCCAACACCTAAGTTTTGTTATATATGCGGAAGATTTACTTATAATTTACTTATTTTGTTATATATGCGGAAGTCACAGACTAGATATATATCTCAGGATGTCAAAAAAGCCAAATTTTTATATTTTATTTTTGGAGAAAATATAACTTTTTATATAATTTTTGGAGCCCAACATTTTATGTTGGGCTCCTCATGTTTGATGTGCAAGTTTTCATGTAAATGTAATGCAGTGGATGCATGGAAAGAAAAATTCTATCCCATTTGCTGTTCCTATGGTGTGGAGAGAACCTTTTGAACATGTAAGTGGCTGCTTCTTCCACGTTACTAAACCTGAGTATACAAAAAAGCAAAAGGGTAAAATCAAGTTCTAATTTTGCCTTCCAAAGGCCCATTCCTCAAGTTTTCCAATGATTCTTATTTTTCATCAGTATCTGATTCACAACTTCCTAATGGCATGCTAGTAGTGACACTACGTTTTTATCAACCACCAGTGAGACTCATTTAATAACTCAAAAAAAATTAAATTATTTGGTACATGATCTGAGTTTGTCAAACAGTGGAGCATGTTAGATAAAAATATTATATTCTGTTTTCGGTAAAGTGAAACATATTTTCAAGTCTTTATAAAATGGAAGGATTGTTAAGCATCTGTTATGATACTGATAGTTCATGAATAAACGTAACAGCTAAACAAATGTCTAAATAATTCTTATTTAAATCACAAACTGATCTAATTAATTCAAAGATCTACATCAGTTACACTAAAACATAGATAACACATTTTTTTTTGATAAATAATGAGGAAATTTTACCTCAATCAAATTTTACACATAGCACCTGAAACCTAAATCTCAACACATCTAAAAAATATTAAATTTGATGGAAACATATTATTTCACTGAGAAAGTGATTACAAATACAATTGCTGTGTAACTTTCATAATGAGTTATTTTTAATACATTATTCAATTTTATCACGCTAATCAATAAAATTAATTCATTTTTAATCATCTACATCATAATAATGACTATTATCTTAATAAACTAATTTTAATACCAGAGAAAAACAATTGCAATTGTAAAAAAGTTGTTCTTGATTGGAATTAGAAAAATACATATTAGAAAAATATGCATTCCAATGATACTGAAACAGTAAAATATGGGCAAGAAAATTTCAAGCAAGCATAAATCTGATTATGCTAATTTTGGAAGCCTGGCTTCCAAAATTAGTCTTAAAATAAAAAAGTAAATAAATATAAATATAATTTAAATAAATTAGTCCTAGATAATACCCAAAGAAAACATTTACAGAACAATGCGACAAATACAGAATACAAGTAAAGAATTATACCCTTTTTTGCAATTAAGATGTTACCACTGCTTTGAGTCATGTGGTATTTGGTTCCTAAGAAATAATTTCTTTACCACATTAATATATCTGCTCTCAAGATCATATAAAATACTCATTCAATTTCTTGTTTCAGTTGCAAAGTATGAGTAATTAAGAGTAAACATAGTTATAGTATTAAAAAATGGTTGGTGACATGTTTGAATGCACAAACTAAGGCACAAAGGGTAAACAACACCACAAGTAATGAATCCATTTCATGAACGCTTTGTAAGAACTTATCTCATAAAGCAACAATGTTTGATCACGAGAAATGTACATTTACTTCCAGGTATTAAAGGCTGGGCACATAGTGAATAAAAGAAGATACAAGTCCAAACATGTACAGTCAAATCCTGCGAGCAGTTTTAACTACAATGCCTCTCGGGAAAAAATGTTTAAAACTTATAAAGAATTTTTTCATTGTTCTGTGATAGATTTTTACCTCTTCATTCATTTGCTAACTTGAATGTGAGCTTATTTTGAATATAATAATGTTGTACTACAGCTCATGGCTGATATGATAGAATGATAGTTAATTGTGGGATATTATTATGCTACGCAAACTACAAATTTCAACTAAAAGAAAGTATTTTAAATCAGTTAAACACCAACCAATTGTGCCTTATTTTAAAAATATATCTGAAAGAGTAAAATGCATATTTATTAATTTTTTAAAAATCTACAGTATGGATTTTTTTCTCGTTAGCTATTGCACTTTTAATAAGTGTTTGTGAATGCATAACATAGTACATACACTACTGTATGTACATTCTGTTTACGTATAGTATTAGTGATAATGAAAATTTATTACATGTTAATACGTATTTTGAATAAATTTTGGATATTATTTCACCTGGTACATAACAGTATTGTGTAGCGTATTGTATATTATCTTATTATTTACTGATATATCTTACTGTAATAGTGCATGTAAATACTGAACTTCAGTGCAATATGTCATTTTAACACACATTACTGTATTAAATTTTTTTTTTGGATTAACCATGATTTTGCTACGATTTTGGATTAACTGTGATCCTCTTCCCAGTTATTATCATGGATAGTCAGGAGTTGACTGTATCACTACTGTGAATTCAGCTGAGCAGTCTGCAATTAAATTTTTTTCGTAAACAAAAACAGCCAAACTTAACATACCAGGATCAACAATGTATAAACACATTAAAAAAGACTTCAATTTGAAACCATTTCAACAATTTTTTGTAAATGAATTATCAGATCAGTGGCGAATTGTATACAGGAACTGTGGAACTGTAGTACCACCTATTTCCACTTTATATTATCAATAAAATTTAATATAACGAGTCCTTCTTTCTTTATACTTGTACAATATATAATTCTTAAACTTAATGTCAGTAGCCATTCCCTGGTTTATGAAAAAGATACAAAAATTTTTGTATGGAACGATGCACTTCACAGTTCCAGCAGCATGGTGTTTAGCTGTTGTGCGCATGCCCACATAGGAAGCTGCATGCAAGGCTGCAACAGAGAGAAAGCACCCTGGCATGCTGGTGAAAGATAGTTGTTTTTTTTACTCTGCATGTGTATGGAACGTTCCTTGTTCGATCCATTTTCTAATTTAGTTAGTGGAAGGAATATGAAAGCGGCTTAGTTAAAACCAAAAAAAAATTAAATTATTATCTAATAATACTAACAAATATTATCTGTATTGACATTTTATTATTTATTCAGTTAAACTGAATATGGTTTTTAAGTACAATGTGCTTAAAAACCGTATTCTTGAATGTAATAAAGTGTAGAATTAGATTATTATCCTGCTTTCACATTCTATTTGTTCAATTTTTTTTTTGTTCTTTTATTTTACAGAAAACATTAACAAAGGCCTTGAAAAGGCCCAGAAAAAAGTTCTGGAGCAGCACCCCCACTAATTATAGCTAAGAGCTGCCACTGTATCAGATGAAGAGATGGAACAGGGAATTGCAGCTTCCACGCTACATTAGCACAATTTCCAAATCCACTAGTGTAGTTTTCTGATGAGTGTGCTATTTATTACAGTTTACAAACCAGGAATATGATTTTCTGGACTAAGAAGAATCCTCATTTTTATTCATGCAAAGGAAAGGAATCCAAAAAAATTTTGATAAACATTGATGGGCCATTTTTTTGGCCCATCCAAAAATAGGCCAGGATGATATCATGATACTTATTCAAACATATTTTTTTTAAAAGTATTAAGTGGCGATTCTTATTCACAAACGTTAGAAAACAGTTGAAGCCTTGACTTCAAGGGAAGGGTATCATATAAGTCTGGATACAGCAAGACGAGCCTCCAACTTACTGTGCTAAGTGCAATCTCCTAAGTGAAATCTCCAGGCCTCTAGATTGATCATAGTTCACAAGCATCATCAGCCCCATTGAAAATGCCACAAAAAACTCCCAAGCAAACCACACTCCACAACTCATGGTGAGGAATTATCAAGACCAAGGAATCTCAACATTGATATAAAAAAATGAAAAATTGTGTAACTGTGTGGAGAAAGGATTTGAACTAAAACTCTAGAGATAATTCGTAACATGTCAAAAAGGAAGTAAAGATGCATAGCTGTATTATTATTATAATTATTATTATTATTATGCTTTTACGGCCAACATGGGACCACTTAAGTCAATTTTAGTTGGATCTTTTCTGAGAAAAGCGTGTTATTTTACTCTTTCGAGCTGCCCAGTATTTCTTCATCCGTTCAGATCTTGCTTTCTTTTCTTCATCCGTAAACACCCTCTTCGTTGTATTTTGTCGTTTGTCTGTCTTTTGTTTAAATCTAATGCTTTTATCTTTTAGCTTTGTAATTTTTCCAGTTTTATTCTGTAGGTCAGTCAGGGAAATTCCCAATTCTTTCATATCTTCTCTAATTTCTTTGATCCATCCTACTTCTAGCTTTTGGAACCAGAGCTTTTCAATGATATTTCTTGACAGTCTTGTTTGCGGTGTCCTTATGAGATGACCGAAGAAAGAGATTCTTTTTTTCCGCATAGTATCAGTAACAGGCTCTATTTCTCGATACACCACCTCATTTGGCACAATCCACCATTGGCCTTCTTTTTGGTGTTTTTTATTGATACACGTTCTGACAATTCTCCTCTCTATTTTCAGAATTTTTTCAATTCGGTTTTTCTGAGTGATTTTGAAAAGAGTCTCGCTTCTGTAGGTGACTTCTGGCTGTACTACAGTTTTATAATGTTTAAGTTTTGTTTTAGCAGAAAGGCATTTTTTGTTATATGTTGACCAAGTTAATTTTTGGGATTTAATCATTTTATTTGTCCTGTTTCGCCATGTCACTTTTTCATTTAAATTATAAGTTATTATTTCCCCTAGATATTTAAATTGTTTTACTATTTTAATTTTCTGATTG